>NC_059425.1:173024706-173624706 GCF_021028975.2 Sphaerodactylus townsendi | reverse complement strand
ACGGGTGCCAGAGGCGGCACTCGGAGCCCTCTCTGTGGGCACGTGCACACAGAGTTCCTTATGTGGGGGGTGGAAAATCATCCCCCCCCCCACACACACATCTAGGCTGATCTGGGCCACTGAGCATGACATGCGCACACCGCAGTGAGCAGGGAGGACTCGGCTGGCAGGCCCGGTGCCTGTGCTCCAGGTGGCTGCTGCCCGAGGGGGGGGGCTCACCGAGGAGGCAGAGATGCTAGAGCAGGGGTAAGGAACCTGCGGCTCTCCAGATGTTCAGGAACTACAATTCCCATCAGCCCCTACCAGCATGGCCAATTGGCCATGCTGACAGAGGCTGATGGGAATTGTAGTTCCTGAACATCTGGAGAGCCGCAGGTTCCCTACCCCTGTGCTAGAGAGGCACAGAGCGGTGAGTGTGGGACTTGCTGGAGGCTAGAGCAGGCTGGCAACTGCTCGAGCAGGTGGGGCGGAAGAATAGGGAGCCAACCGTTTTTTTCGAAACTAAAACCTCAGCATTCAGGTGAAATTGCCGGGTTGGCACTCTGCAATAAATAAGTGGGGTTTGGGTTGCAATTTGGGCACTCGGTCTCAAAAAGGTTCGCCATCACTGTTCTAACCACTGCACCCCCCACCGGTTTCATTTCGTATTTAGGCTGATACTGACAAAAGAAGAGCCCTGCTGGATCAAACCCCAAATTCCACCTGGCTGATTATTGTCTTGCCCACACTGGCTAACCAGATGTTTCTGGGAAGCCCCTCCAGCAGGAAATGAAGGCAGCTAGAGAAACCCAGTGCTGCTACTGCACTTTGCAGTGGCCAGCTGTGCTGATTGTTACATCCTCTGAAACAGAGAACAGACCGTAATCGGTTTCAGGATCAATAACTAGAGGAGACTGAATAAAGAGCCAGCCAGTTTGGAAGACCACAACCCTTGGAATCAGAGATCCACACTCCCTAGGAAGACTTTCATTCTTTCACTTTTTGGAAGGGACAGAAGGTTTTAAAGATGTAGGCGTATTCAACAGCGAAACGTCACTTGCGTTGCCCTCTAGTTCAGGCCCAGTTTGATGATTTTTGCTGGGACTTTTGCGCTCTCCCTGCTGTGATTTGGGCGCATGCGGAGACACCGCAATCTGGGTCCTCCCTCTCCTTGACCCGGGTGCGCACAGAGTCATGGTGGCGCAAGGCCAGCTTCCACCTGCTGTCCCACTCGACCTCTGTATGGGGTTGGGGGAAGGCTGGCCAGGTGTGCACACCCTATTCTCCATTGCTGCTGCTGATCATGTAGTGCATTTGGCAGGCAGCAGTGGGCCAGGGGCTGCTCCTTCTGGTGGTTGGTCTTTCCTTAGCTAGGACCTTCCCTGAGCCTCTTATGGAGCCCCCCTGCTCTGGTGTCTTGGCAATCAGCTAGTTCTGCCTAACGGACAGGCCAGCTCTGCTCCGGCAACTTGCAAAAGAAAAGTCAGGGCAGGATATCTCTCTGCCCTCAACCAAGGCCAGGGCGTTTTCAGTACTGCTCCCAGCTCTGCTGAATGAGATCCGGGCCTTGCAGGACTTGACGCAATTCCACAGGCCCGTAAGACAGAGCTATTCCTCTAGGCCAGTGGTGGGGAACCTTTGGCACTCCAGATGTTATGGACTACAATTCCCATCAGCCCCTTCCAGCATGGCCAATTGGCCATGCTGGAAGGGGCTGATGGGAATTGCAGTCCATAACATCTGGAGTGCCAAAGGTTCGCCACCACGGCTCTAGGCCTAGGGTTGAGGGCAGCAATGGCATTTTTCATCCCAGCTGGCCTTCCTGCCCTTGGCTCTATCTCTATCCCTCTCTTGCCTTTTCCCTTCCTTCTCCTTCCCCTTAGTTAGGGTTAGGTTTCGTGGCGCTATCAGGAAATTGGCAATAGTTCTGGTTTTAACTGGGAATTCTCATTGTAAACCGCCCTGTATAAATCAAATCATAAATGAATAAATAAACATTTACATTTGTTGTAACTGGAGCAACATTACTTTTTGCTCAGGCTTTCAACCAAGGTGTTTTGTCCCTTTGATTTTTAGGCTGCTTCTGACTAAAGTGCCAATTTATCCATCTCGTTTTAGGAAGTGTGTGGTTTACGCTGCTGGCTTGTTTCTTAGTAGCTTGAATGGCTTTGGGTTGTGTTTTACTGGCTTGTTTTTTGCTTGACTAGTTTAGTTTGATAGTTTTAGTTGTCAGCAGAGGCGTAGTGCCCAGGGGGACATATGGGGACAAATGTCCCCGGGCTGCGGCCATTTAGTCACGTGGGGGGCGGAAAATTGCCCCGATACCCCTTCCTCCTGCCCCTCAGGTCCATACACCGACTTCTAGACCTGGTGCAAAAAACGTTGTTTGGTCGTGGTGGGGGAGGGTGGACGCCCATACTGGGGGAGGGGGGGGGCGCGGAACACTCAAATTTTGCACAGGCCTACATTTTCCCTAGTTATGCCTCTGGTTGTAAGCTGCTTGGACCAGGTCTTTAGAGAGGCGGTATACACATTCCACCCCTAAAAATCATAACTATAGCTGAAAAATTGTATCTTCACAATATTGAGAGCTGTTTTCAGGTCTCAATGACTACCTTTCCAGTAGGACTGAAATGATGGACACTTAGAAATGGTCCACATCATTGGTTTCTCTTGCTGCAATCTGCAAACAAAAGGCTGTTTTCATTATCCCCTTGTGATTGCACTTGAGGGTCCAATCCTAGAACATGCTTAGATGATTGAGAAGATTCTACACATTCAGAATATGTGAGTAGATACCTTTTGGCAAGCTTTGCGTAGCCGTTGTAAATTCTTGCTCTTTTGGTAGAAATGCATCTTCCTGCCCCCTGCAAGAGACCTGCTTCCCTTTGCTTGGGGCTGTTGATGTTATGGAGTTAGTTGACTAGACTGAATGGCCTCCTGCTTAAGGCTGGAAGAATGGCAGGACATTTTGGAGGTCATTGATTCAAAGAGTCATCATAAGTCAGAAGCATCTTCACGGAACTTGAGTTTATACACAGTATATATTACTCTTAATTTAGGAATATTAGAACGGAGAGAAGTTCTAATATTCCTAAATTAAGAGTAATATATACTGTGTATAATCTCAAGTTCTGTGAAGATGCTTCTGACTTATGGTGACTCTTTGAATCAATGACCTCCAAAATGTCCTGCCATTAGCAGCCTTGCTCAGATCTTGCAAACTTAGAGCTGTGGATCTTCCTCTTTTCCTGCTGCCTTCAACTTTTCCTTGCATTATTGTCTTTTCCTGTGGCTTTTATCTTCTCATAACGTGACCAAAGCATGATAGCCTCAGTTTAGTCATTTTAGCTTCTAGGGACATTACAGGTCTCATTTGATCTACATCTCACTTGTTTGTCTTTTTGGCAGTCCATAGTATCTGTAAAACTCTCTGCAACACCACATTTCAAAAGAATCCACATTCTTCCTGTCATTTACTGACCTTGGAAGGCTGGAAGGCTGAGTCAACCTTGAGCCGGTTACCTGAAACTGACTTCCATCAGAATCAAACTCAGGTTTGATCCTGAACTTCTTAGCCGTACCATTTATGTTATGAGCAATTGCCTGCCCTGTCTTTGAGCTGAATGGGACTATTATTTTTTGCTGTTGAAGACTAGGTATGTGCCAGTTTAGTGACATGTTGCAAAAGAGGACACTGGTTTGCACTGTGCCAAATTTACCACAGCTAGTTCTGGGGTGGCTTAAAGTCAAGGATCATCCCCCCCCCCCCACGTTTTCATACCAATGTGGGGAGAACATGGCAGCAATACTGTTGGAGTTAGAGATCCCCCACTGCTAGGACAGTGGAAGAGCAAACAAAGGGAAGTGCCAGTTTCTGGCCCATTCTGCATGGAATGCTTACCTCGGGGCGCTTTGCTGCACAATGGAATTTGTAGTGGGGTTTCCTCGTGTTTCTCTGTTTACATGGAAGGAGGCAGTCCATGGCTACTACGCAGCTTGCTTGCTGAAATTCCCTGGCTTCTGCTTTTCGTGGTTAACTCCTTCTTAAAGGCACCCAGTTGCAAAATTGCTGGCTTTGTTAATTTGCTATTATATGATATTGGTTTTATTGCAGTTATATGGATATTTCAGCTCCTTTCCAAAAGCAGTTCCCTAGACCACAGTCTGCTGAAGAAGGGGACCATGTCCTAGAATTGGTATTCTCTCCCCCCTCCCCCCCAACATACTTCCTGCTGCTGCTGCCAAAGGAGGACAGAGAGCCTTGTTATTTTGATATTCCTGCATTAGATCTACCCTCACATCCGCTCCCTGCTACCCCTGTAGTGTTTGTGGGGATTTACACCATCCCTGGAAAAGGGGGGAGCTGAGTGCATAGGAAAATTGGGCATATGGCAGGATCAAGCACTGTTATTATTATATCAGAATATATGAAATATCAGAATATATGAAAATATAGAGATCAGTGTGTTTTGGTTAAGCTTGTGTGGCTGAGCTTCTTTTCTTTGACTTCCACTTGCTGGCAACCCAAAGATGCCGGCAGGACAAGTAGGAAGCAGGAAGGAGCTGACAACGTGGAAGGGGGCTGAGGGGGAAGCCATGGATGGCAACGTGAGGGAGTGGGAAGGGTAGAGCTAGGTGGGCTGGCCGTGGGTGGAGAGATCATGTCTAGGGCCAAGTTGTGCTCACTGGCAAATCTGCCCTGCTCTGGTGGTGAAACAAATTAAAATTGCACTAGAAGTGGTGTTACTTGCTGTAGAGAGAATAGAAAGTGAAAACGGGGCTCCGGAAAATACGTCTATACAAGAAATAGAAAATATGTCCATACAAGAAATCTTGTAGCGACGGACATTTGCGGCAGGCATCTTGTGTAATCTGCCCCACTTGAAATTCTCATCCATGAGGAATTTGCTGAAGATGCAGGCAAGCTCACCTGACTGCAGACTGTACCATTTTCTCGTTTATTCTTCTGCTGTTGTCCCTGTTCCAGAGAGAGCGACTTGGGTTTTCATAAGCCACAGCAATTTAAAATGATGATTGCGCATCCAGTCAGCTAGATGATTTAGGCTGTCTGAACAGCTGTATGCTGGACAGAGCAAGAGTGTGAATGAGCTATGATCTGCTTGCATTCCCAAAGCCCCTGGGTCTTCTACTGGTAGGGCTGGAATTAGGTAATCCCAACAATAAATGTTTGCAAATGGGAGGAACTATTTCCAGGAATACACAGCGAGAGGCTCTCTTGTCAATTGGATCAAAATTCATGTGAACGAAAATAGAGCGCTTGTGTGTGAACACCAAAGGACCTAAATGTGCTTTCTGGATCTTATTTGTGCTGGTGATGTTTCTGGTTGAGATAGATGGAAGGCATGACCAAAATCTTCAGAGGTACAACTTGGAATGTCTGTAGACATGTAGAGATATAGATTAACTGGACAAATACATATTTAGAGGTGAGATCATCCGTCTCTTGTCTTTCTCCTGAGGTGAGATCATCCATGCCCTGTCTTTCTCCCCAAAGGGGATACAAAGCCAGGTACATAGTGCTTTCCCCCTCCATTTTATCCTGATAACAATTGTGTGAGATAGGTTAGGACAGTGGTTCTCAACCTTCCTAATGCCGCGACCCTTTAATACAGTTCCTTATGTTGTGGTGACCCCCAACCAGTGGTGGGATTCAGCAGGTTCGCCCCACTTTGGCAGAACCGGTTGTTAACATGGTGCTTGTAAACAACCAGTTGTTAAATTATTTGAATCCCACCCCCGGAACCGGTTGTTAAATTATTTGAATCCCATCACTGCCCCCAACCATAACATTATTTGTGTCTCGGTTCCTAAGACCATCGGAAATATGTGTTTTCCGATGGTCTTAGGCGACCCCTATGAAAGGGTCGTCCAACCCCCGAAGGGCTTGCGACCCACAGGCTGAGAACCGCTGGGTTAGGATCAGTGGTGGGATTCAGCACAGGTTTGGTAGAACCGGCAGCTAATTTTTTTTTTTTTAGTTCGGAGAACCGGTTGTTAAAAGCGGCTTTCAGAACCCTGGAGTAGCCAGGTGTCTTGCCGCCCGGCTGCTTTGAGGCTCCAAAAGCCACGAGCACCCTCTCCCAGGGGTGTGAGGGGACTTTTAGAGTAGTGGCAGCAAGGTCCCATTGCCCCCCTCCCCACCCCCACAAGAAGTTCCTCTGCAGCAGGTATGTGGGTGGGTGGGACGCGCGGTGGACTGGGGAGGGGGATGAACCGGTTGCTCAATTATTAGAATCCCACCACTAGTTAGAATGGTAGTGTTTGTTTGGCCTCAAGTCACACACTGCACTTGCAGAGCAGTGTGGGGAGTTGAAGCCCCCTGCCTAGGTCCTAGCGCCATGGTGGCGAACCTTTGACACTCCAGATGTTATGGACTACAATTCCCATCAGCCCCAATTGGCCATGCTGGCAGGGGCTGATGGGAATTGTAGTCCATAACATCTGGAGTGCCAAAAGTTCGCCACCACTGTCTAGCGTGACCTTTTAGTTGCAGCACTACTCTGTTGGTGAAATTTATTGCTCATAATTGTTATGGTCTTTTTCATGTACAAAATGACAAGAAAAATAAGCGGGAAAGGAAGGCTTGGCTCACATGAAGCTCTAGACATGGCCAGAATGTGTGTGTGTGTGGGTGTGTGTGTGTGTGTACGTATGTATGTATGTATGTATGTATGTATGTATTTTAAGTGTTTGAATGATAAAAGTGTGATCTGTAGACCAGCAACGGAATGATCGGAGGCAGTATCTTGGCTTGTATCTTGCAGGGATGGGGGCAGAGTATCTCTAGTTGAAATCTGCTTGCTATTTGAATCATCAGATCAAAGCTCCATGAATCATGCAGAAATTCAAAAGTCTCTTTTTATTATATTGCACAACTCTTGTGGTTTAGAGACAAAGAGTAAGTCTAAGACGTTGCTGTCTGAATGTTGGCCGTTTTCTTGTGGACATCTGCTCAGGGCTTCATTTTTTTTGCAATCAAGGAAGTCTCATTAGGGGAATAATGCCTGCATGCTACTGAATGCGAAGACTTCCTGAGCTTGAAGGGCTAATAACAGATTGTCTTTATGGCTTCATTCATTAGCATTAAAAACCTGGCAAACAAACAAAAAATTAGCCACAACAAATTAAATGCTTCAGTGGCAGTTCAAGTTACTGCACAGTAAATATTTTGTTTTCTTTTTAATGTTACGATAAGCTTGGAATGAATCCACAGTGGTAATATCTTCAGTGTTCTCTGATTAACGACATGCTCGGTGTTGCTCTGTAGTATTGGAAAAGGGTATTAAGAGTTCCAAATGTCGAAGAGCTATTTGATTCTTAGTATTTGGACATGAACTGGTAGAAGCTGAGATCATACATCCTAGAGGCTGGAATCCGTACCACAACAGCTTCGTGTGTTTATTTTATTTATAAAATCTGTATGCTAAATTTCTTCCCAGTTTGACCACCAGCTGACAGTAGCCCTGTTCACATGTTACAGTGAACATCTTGCCTGTACGTACATTTGTAAGAAAAAGCCGGTGCATTTTCATTTTATGAGTGAAACTGGGAACCAATACATGGATAAATGTGGGATGTCGTTTTTAAATCCGCACAGATTGAATAAAATTTACAATTCACAACAGTTTAAATGCCACTAAAGTTAATTGTATGTATATATGGCAAGATCGGTAAAGATCTGCAGAGGATCTTGTATAGAATGGAAACAACGTATGAAATATTACATTAATTTTATGGTTTTTAAAGCTGACCTTCTTTCTGCAGTTAGTGCTCAAAGCAGTTATAGAGTTGAGATCGGGCGACATCATTTTCTAGCTGATCCAGTCAAAACTTGGACATTTTATGGCAAAACCATCTAAAGGATGGACCATCAAAATCCCAAAGAGCTGCACCCCCCCCCCCAGCTCCCAATAGTTCAACGAGAATATAAAATGCTTGAAACAGAAAAGTTGACTAATCTGGTATGAATAGGGAAAGGAGGACGGTCTAATAATGTTTATATTGTTAAGCAGTGAGCATTGGTTTTAAATGACTGGAACAATTTGTACGGCGAGGTTTCCTTTTTATGCTTTTAAAAAAATCACGAGAACAATGAACTGTATCGCTTCTCCTAAGGATGGGTGAGGAGGATTTTAACTAGTCAAAATGCTAATGCTTGCCCATCTTTGATGTTGCTATGGTTTGTTGGGCCACCCCTCCGCCGCCCCCCCCTTGAAGGAGGCTCTCTAACATAAAATCTGAGACTCCTTCCTTTCAGGTTGAATTCACTCATGTGCCTCGGTCACATACTCACTAAACCTGATTACAAAAGGAGCGTATTGGTTAAGGGCAACATGAGGAATTCATTTGGGTTCTGATGTAAACACAGGCACTGTAAAGACTATCACAGTCCCCAGTGGGCCAGGTGCAACCGGAATATAGCTGAGCACCTGATTCTCTCCTAACAAATGCCAGGAGAGATCCCTCAGATATCTAAGGAAATTACAGACTGTCTGAGACTGCTTGAACAACCTCCTTATTGACATTCAGCGGCATCACCTTAGGCTGAAGAGCAACATAAAAGGAAAGAGCTTAGCCTGTCATGGTCTGGATGTTTTTCTTTGTGGTAGTTCCTTCCAGTGATCAGAGTCTAGGAGGAAGAAGGGGGGCGGGGGGGGGGCTGGGCAGTGGGGCACATACTTTTTCTTCCTTATTCAGGAAGAAGGGCTTCCACTTGTGAGAACTCCAGAAGCGATCCCATTTTTGCTTCTTTTTGAAGATTTTGCATTTCTCCCCACATTTAATCTGTGGTGTGGCTTTTCTCCCAAGCATTACTGCTTTATACATTTCACAAAAGGGGGAACGAGTCAGACCTACCTCCGTGTAGGAACCAAGAAGTGGACAAATAAAGAACCAGAAGTAGAATAAACTTTTTGGAAAGTTAGACATGTATATGCCTCGGATTTAGATTGGAGGTGGCAGTAAGAGGCCATTCTCCACATAGAAAAAAAAGAAAATTTACAGTGTTTTATATGTTAACATGGCACCTGATGGAGATCTGTGATTAGAACAAAATCCATTGCTGTAATGGTCATTAACTCATAGCAGGTTCTGATCTGGGAAATGAAAATGTGCATACAATATTGTCCTTTGTTTAGTAATTCTTAAATTGGCTTAATTTGTCCACAGAAACAATGAACTTATATGTATTTTTAAAATTTCACTGTAACCTCTTGCAAGAAGAAGTGGATTTTTTTAAAAAAAAGTCCTACTTTGAGTTTTGCTTGTAACGTAGATCCAGAGTTTTGCACTTGAGATTTTCCAAGTTGTACATCTGAAAAGCCAAATTCTGTGCTGTAAGAAGAAGAGTTTGGATTTATATCCCCCCTTTCTCAAAGGGGTTTACAATCTCCTTTCCCTCCCCCCTCCCACAACAAACACCCTGTAAAGGTGGGTGGGGCTGAGAAAGCTCCAAAAAACTGTGACTAGCTCAAGGTCACCCTGCATGTGTTGGAGTGCACAAGCTAACCTGGTTCACCAAATAAGCCTCCACAGCTCAAGTGGCAGAGCGGGGAATCAAACCTGGTCCTCCAGATTAAAGTGCACTACACCACGCTAACATTGATTCAAACATCTTTGTCCTCAGTACAAGACATTCTGGTTAAATAGATAGGCATAATGTTGGAGGCAGTGCTTCTATACTTGTATGATTTGAAGTTTGGAGGGCCAAGAGAGTGGGATTGGATATGACTGGGAGATGTTAAGTGGGTGGAAGGGTCCCATTTTTGTGTGGGAGCAGTCAGGGTCCCAAAATCTCTTTTGGCAGTATCTTACCTACAGAACATTGAGTGGCTCTACACTGTGGAGGAAGAGCCTGTTCTATGCAGGTGCCAGAGGTGGCACTCAGAGCCCTCTCTGTGGGCACGCACAGAGTTCATCATGTGGGGGGGGGGATCGCCCCCCCCCCAGATCTAGTCTGGCCTGGGCCACTGGGCTTGTTTATTAGCACTAAACCTAAGACCTAGTTTTGGGGAAGCAGTATAGGTAACCCTGTTAAGCGCTGTTAAACCCCACTGATTTTCATGCAAAAAACTAAAGCGCGATCCTTTACCTGGGAGTCAGCTCGGTTGCTGGCAATGGGGCTTGCTTCTGCGTAAACCCTCCTAGGGTCGTGATTCACCCATTCAAAGCATTGCATGGATGCTTCACCAAGCTTATTCCCGAGTAACGCACGCCTCAGAGCCAACCATTTTTTCTAAACTAAAACCTTGGTATTCAGGTTAAATTGCCCTGTTGGCACTTTGCAATAAATAAGTGGGTTTTGGGTTGCAGTTTGGGCACTCGGTCTCGAAAAGGTTCGCCATCACTGCTTTAGAATGACTTTGCTCAGTGGTGTGGCAGACCACAGAACCAAGCATTTCTTTGTGTGCAGCAGAGGTCTGGTAATTTCTTCTTCCAACATTGGCATCTTGGTCGCGTACAATCCCTTCTCAGAAGGGCCAATGGCAGGTTTTCATGGGCCTTTGAGGAAGCCTTCTTGTGCAGGTTCCCTCTCCATTGCCAACTCCTCTTGCTACTCTGGAAGGAACAGGGAGTGTGATGGCTTAGTGGCAGAGCATCTTCTTGACATGCAGAAGATCCCAGGCTCAATCCCTGGCATCATTTTAAAAAGGGTCAGGTGATCAACGAGGCTCTACCTGAAACTTTGGAGAGCTTCTACTGGTCTGAGTAGAAACTATTGACCTTGATGGACTGATGGTCTGAATCAGTATAAGGCAGCTTCATGTATTCAGAGTAGGTGTTCCTCTTCCATACCTTCTTTGGCGCTCGTTGGTGGGAGCAGGTCTAAAGGGAGCGCAAAGAGTCAGAGTATCCAAGCAAAAAAGCAGGAGATGTTCATAGGGGAGATCTACCATTTTCTGATGGAAAAGTTGTATGGGGGAGTTAACCAATGACGTGATTGTCTTGGACTTGGTTTCCTCTGCTGCCACGAGGTGTGTCTCTTATTGTGGAACAGAAGATCAGTCCAACATTTCTAGTTGAGGGTGGACCTCTTCTGGACTGCCGTACCCATCTCTGATACCAAGGCCAGTTACTAGCCAAAGAACATGAACCATAAAGAAACAGACTGCCTTTGTGGCATACAGCCTGGTTCTAGTCAGCTCACATGAAGAGTGACGCTCAGGGGCGTACTGCCCAGGGGGACATATGGGATCAAATGTCCCTGGGCTGCAACCATTTAGTCATGTGGGGAGTGGAAAATCACCCCCCACACCGTTCCCCCTTCCCCCTGGGTCCATGCACTGATTTGTGAGTTGAGGCATGTTCTATAATGTGATAGTGACTTTGAGATGACCTGGTGCAAAAAAAAAATGTTGTTTGGTCATGGTGGAGGAGAGCGGCCGCCCATATTGGGGGTTGGGGAGGTGGGTGAAAAGCTCAGATTTTGCACCGGGCTACATTTTCCCTAGATATGCCGATTCTTCTAATCTCTTTGGTGCCTTACAAGGAATGATGTCAAATTTCCCCATATTGCCATTAGGACTAGGAAGTTCAAAAGAGAGAGAAGTTAAAACTGTGGTTCTCATGATGGCAGATTCTGTAAGATAAGAGAGCCACGTTGATCTGTGAACTTCCGATCCAGAGCCTCGTGTGTGTTCTGAGGCACGTGCATTGTGTGCGGGAATCTCCATTCCATTTAAAGAAGCAGCTGTGTGTGTGTGTTTGCGTAGCAGCCCTTCCCGCTGAAACAAGTGAGGAAGCCTCTGATCTTGGTGTCGTTCCATAACTAAGAGGAACTGCTGGATTAGCAGGCCTGTGGTGGTTTTATGACGACAGTGTGTGCAACATTTGAGTGGCAAATGTGTTGAGCGCCTGCCGGCATCATGCTACGGGAGTTCAAGGGATTATTTTCGTTGCTCGCGCCGACTGTAACGGCAATAAAGAAGCTTCCCTTCTTGACCATGAACAATAAATTATAAAAGAATTCTTATACAATGCTAATAGGTTGTAATAATAACAGTAGCGAGTGCCAGATGTCTACACTAGCAGGACAGCTGAAGAAACTGCGGGAGGAATCGTGCCTCAGAGCACATGCTTTGCATATGGAAAGACTAAAGTTCGCTTGCCGGGATCTTGGGATATTTTATTTACACTGTGTTAGTCTCCCTTTCTCGCTGGGATGCCAGGTGGATTCATGGAGTAAGTCAGTGCAGTCAACAGGATGGGATGTCCAATAAACAGCGCAATAAGGGTTTGAATGGTAGAAGTCTAAAACTAGCCAGAAACCTGACAACAGGACTGCAGCACAAGCGCATTAACATGATATGTTAAATGAGGCAGAAATTGCACAGTAGGATTCTACTTACAGCAGCCGGCAGCATGAGCTATATGCAATAGAGCACAGTACTTAACCCTTTACCTAAATGTCTTTCTGAACCCTTTTGTTACAGTACAGCCCTATTACCCATGTAAACAATATTATCTTGTGTTGTCGAAGGCTTTCACGGCCGGATTCAACTGGTTCTGGTGGGTTTTCCGGGCTGTGTGGCCGTGATCTGGTTTCCTGGCCTTTGTTCACTAGACTACGGCCACGCAGCCCGGAAAGCCCACCGGAACCAATATTATCTTGAATAATTCAGTTTTGCATAGTTTGCGGGAACTCAGGAGAGTGGGACTATGGGAGCCTTCCTGGCCTCAGCGGGCAGGCTGTTCTATAAGGTGGTGGTGGTGGGGCTAGAATGGAGAAAGCATCCGTGCGGGTGGTTTTTGATTTTGCCTGTTTACAGATTGGCACCTGCAGAAGGTATCCTCTGTTCGAATCCTTGTCCTAACTGTTGCCAATCAGACAGCACTTGGTAGATTGACCAGTGGTCTGTCTTGGATGTAGGGAAGTTTCCTTTGTTCTTCCTTTGTTTTTTAAAAACTCATCACTTAATGAAGAAGAGTTTGGATTTATGCCCTACCTTTCTCTCCTGTAAGGAGACTCAGGGTGGCTTACAAGCTCCTTTCCCTTCCTCTCCCCACAACAGATACCTTCTGAGGTAAGTGAGGCTGAGAGAGTTCCAAAGAACTGTGACTAGCCCAAGGTCACCCAGCAGGAATGTAGGAGTGCGGAAACTTCACCAGATAAGCCTCGGCCACTCAGGTGGATGAGTGGGGAATCAAACCCGGTCCTCCAGATTAGAATCCACCTGCTCTTAACCACTACACCACGCTGGCTCTCTTTTGTGGACCATCACCGTTGTGCATGGTTGGGCAGCTGTTGCTCTGGCAACTGGGTGGAAGAGCATATAGAAGTCGGTTCAATGCTGAATTTTCAGCATGCTATCAGCAGGATGTATCTTAAATCACGTTCAACCATTGGCGGAAGACACTTCTGCCAGTGGAAAGGAGGGGCATTCGCTACCAATTTCTTCCATTTCATTAAAGACCCTGCTTTGCCACACCCATAGTGTTCAATGGATCTCAGAGGGTGCGTTGGAGGGGGTGGGGCACACCGTGCTCCAATTGGGACAAGGGAGGCAGAACACTTTGCTTGTGCATGTGCTGTTGCAGATACACCAGGAAGAATATACCCCTTTTTGCTGTGTTTACTTTTAAAAATGTGAATCAGCGGGCAGATTGATTAGACCAGTGGTGGCGAACCTTTGGCACTCCAGATGTTATGGACTACAATTCCCATCAGCCTCTGTCAGCATGGCCAATTGGCCATGCTGGAAGGGGCTGATGGGAATTGTAGTCCATAACATCTGGAGTGCCAACGGTTCGCCACCATGGGATTAGACTGATGAATTGGTCAAGGATGGGCGTGAGTCGGCTCAGTAATGTCCCGGCTAAGCTTAGGCAAAAGACTTCCTTGCATTTTGAAATTCCTTCAAATGGCCTATACTCTGTTTCACACAAAGATGTTAGTTCAGTCGGTTGAGATGCAGCGATGGAGAAAATTGCACGCTTCTTCATTAGAATATAGCCCCGAACGAATATGATAATTAGCATTCATTTTTATGCACAGCCTTTGTCAAAACCATTATTTCGTGCATTATTGAACGTGGTACTTTGATACAACAGCATTTATGCCAAAATGTATTATTACTTTCAAAGTTTCAAATGAATGGGGGTGGGTGGGTGTAGGGCACAGTTGGAGCATTCTACAACAAAGAAGGTCCGGTATGCTTTGTTCTGTGGTGGAGGAATATACTATCCACTAATATCTTTATGTGAAACACAGTATAGCAAACTCCTGACTTTTAAGCTGTCATTTTAAAGGCTTAATAGTAGGCTGATTCCGCATGAGCCAAAAACAGCAGTGTGAAAACGGTGTGAAAATGGTGTAAAAGGGTTTAAAACTGTGTAGAAGGGTTTATACCAGTGGTGGCGAACCTATGGCATGCGTGCCAGAGGTGGCACTCAGAGCCTTCTCTGTGGGCACGCGCGCACAGAGTTCGTCATGTGGGGGGGAGCGGAAAATCATCCCCCCCCCCACACACATGTAGGCTGGCCTTGCTTCTGAGTAAACCGTACTGGGTCATGATTCACCCGTTTGAAGCATTGCATGGTTGCTTCACCAAGCTTACTCCCGAGTAATGTGCACCTAGGAACAAACCATTTTTTCCAAACTAAAACCTCTGTATTCAAGTTAAATTGCCATGTTGGTGTAACCCCCATGCCCAGAATGGGTTGAACCAGTAAGGGGGTGGAGACTCAGAGCAGCAGAAAGGCTGCAGAGCTCTTTGGAGAAGACAAGGCTACCAGACTCGGACCTTGATTTCTATAAGCCCTTAACACCTTGTTAAGGTAAACCAATATTATTGGGAACTACTGGGAAGGCAGTTGTTTGTTTTTGCTATGTTGTAAATGTTGGAGTTTATTGTTTCAGGGTTTCTTTTGTGGTTGTAATGGGTGAGAGTTCTCCTGGAAACCTTCATCATGTTGCATCCTGCTCATCAAGCCCTTGGAGTCTTCAGGAGCCAACCCACTTGCAAAGAAGAATTGGACTTGGCAGTATCAGTAGACTGTAACTAGAAGGACTTGAAATGCAACCTGAACAGGACCTTGAATTGTAATGTTAAATGTTGATGTTTAATGTTATTTGTAAAGAGAAGTAAACTGTTTTGTTTAAATTTGGTTCTTTGCAACTCCTTCCAAGTACTGCCCCACAGAACCCACAAGCTGAGGTTACATTGGCACTTTGCGATAAATAAGTGGGTTTTGGGTTGCAGTTTGGGCACTCAGTCTCGAAAAGGTTCGGCATCACTGGTTTATACTGTTTTCACACCGTTTTCACACTGCTGTTTTTGACCCATGCGGAATCAGCCGTAGTAACTATAAAATCTTCAGGTCTCTTTTATCAGGAACTCAGAACAGGGCAGCTTAATGTGTAGAAAACACATCATTGCCACAACCCTGTGTGAATTTACTCACAAGGAAGCCCTCATTTTATTTAGTGGGGCTCATACCCAGGGAAGTATTCTTAGGATAGTAGCCATAGCTGTCTCATTGCCCTTGAAGGCTAATTTTACTAGATTACAACTGAATGGGCAGGCCACCGTCTGATGAAAAAAAGCGAACTGCTGAAATCCCAGCCAATGAAGGTTTAGAAACAGCTGTTACAATCTGGTGCCTGTCCAGCTCCCATTCACCATTCCAAAGTGTTTCAGAGTAGCAATGGGAAATGTTTTGGAAATTAGAAGTGAGGAAAGATTAAGATATACCAAACCTGCTCCTTCACAGGCTAGGAGATTTGCAAGTTGGTCTGGATAGTCATGGTGTGTTATATGTGTTGTAATATCAGGCATTTCAGACCTCTTCAAGCCAGTGAGACTATTTAGCACACCACTGTTAAATTGGGGCAGGTGTGCCCAGGAAAGTGGCAGCTATAGCTGTCCACGGCATGTGGGCAAATCTGCTTATATTTTAAAAATCCAGAATTGATAGACGGAAGGAGCAGCAGTGGCGTAGGAGGTTAAGAGCTCGTGTATCTAATCTGGAGGAACCGGGTTTGATTCCCTGCTCTGCCACCTGAGCTGTGGAGGTTTATCTGGGGAATTCAGATTAGCCTGTGCACTCCCACACACGCCAGCTGGGTGACCTTGGGCTAGTCACAGCTTCTCGGAGCTCTCTCAGCCCCACCCACCTCACAGGGTGTTTGTTGTGAGGGGGGAAGGGCAAGGAGTTTATAAGCCCCTTTGAGTCTCCTGCAGGAGAGAAAGGGGGGATATAAATCCAAACTCTTCTTCCCTTGTTCTTGAAAGTCCAAAATCAACCCCCCCCCCGCTTCCCCAATCAATTCTGAAAGATAACCTTTTTAAGCTTGGTTGGGGTTGGTCCTTTTAGTGGCGGTCTTCATCTAAACGAGCAAGTCAGCAACTGAGGTATTTTGCCTTTGAATCATAGCTAGACATACTCTCCACACATTTGCCTCACTCCCCCTTTAAAGCCTTTTATAAGAACGATAAATGTAAAAGGCCTTCCTCTCGCTGCCCCAAAGCCATCATAATTACTCAGCTTTATTGCTAAATGGGGATTTCAGCCGAGCGCTCTGCAAACGAAGCCCGATGGACTACCCACTACACAATGCTAGCTATCCCGCAAAGCATTAAGTGTTATGTTTATCCCATTCAGATGTGTGCTAATATCTTTTTTGTTTTTTAAAAAATGTGTTTTAATTATGGAATTAAAGCAGGGCAATTATTGATTGTGGTCAATGGTGGGATCCAAAAATTTTAGTAACAGGTTCCCATGGTGGTGGGATTCAAACTGTGGCGTAGCGCCAATGGGGCTGGGTGGGGCACGACGGGGGCGTGGCCGGGCATTCCAGGGGCGGGGCATTCCTGGGCGGGGCTGTGGCAAGGACGCAGCTGCTGCGCTGGTCCTTGGGCGGGAAACGAATGCACGCAGGCGCAGGCTGCCACGCACGCCGGTGCATCTCCTGCTAGACTGCTTCAAGTTCTGCGCGCTACTGCTGAGAGGAGGGGCATAACTAAGGCAAGAATCACGTGGCAAAATCACCAATTAGTAACCCCCTCTGGGCACACACAAATAATCAGTAACCTACTCTTGGGAACCTGTGAGAACCTGCTGGATCCCACCTCTGATTGTGGTGGGTTTTCCGGGCTGTGTAGCCGTGGTCTGGTAGATCTTGTTCCTAACGTTTCGCCTGGATCTGTGGCTGGCATCTTCAGAGGTGTATCACAGAGAGAAGTCTGTTACTGTTCACTGTGTCCAGTGAGAAGGAAATGTTTTTAGTGGGGTATATATTGTCCATGTCCCAGGGTGGGGAACCAATCAGTAAGTGTTTGGGTGGAACTTGCTATGCAAAGGTGTGGTTGATAGTATTGTATTGTGGGTGGGGTTTTCCAGTCCAGGGAGTGATTCACATTTGCATTCCCTGCAGCAGCAACAGTCTTAGTGAATGCAGACCCTTTGTCTGGATGGAGTCCATTGTCCATGAAGCCTTCGACAATACACAGGGCAATTATGTTTATCTTCCTTCAGAAGGTTGGTCTCTGTGCCCGACTGTTGGACCTCTGGAAGAACTGATTAGCCACTGAGTGAGACAGGATGCTGGACTGGGTGGACCATTGGGTGCATCTAGGAGGGTTCCTCTTATGTTCTTAAGCTTGCTGGGTGACCTTGGGTGAGTCATTCTCCGCCTGATTTACCTGGCTGTATTTGTCAGTAGCATCAAATGGAAGAGGGGGGGAAGATGAAGTTGTAAGGCATTTTGAGTCCTCTTTGGGGAGAAAAACTGGATTTACTGAACCTGTGTCCCTCTTGGACAGTATCTCTCATGCCGCAGTAAAGAAAATCTCATAAATCAGTGGTCCAATAAAGGAGAAAACTGGCTACAAAACTCTTCTCATCCTGCCTGATGTTATAAGGGGAATGTTTAATGTTGTAATTTGGAGTTCATGTGAAATGGAACAGCTGCTTAACAACGAATGCACCTGCTAAGTGGGAAATCAAAGAGAAGCTGTTTTTTGTTTTTGATGGCAGAGGCAATTGCATCTGTAAGAAAATTTTAAAAATCATTAGGCGTTACAGTTAGATTGGTTTAGTGTGTGTGTGTATGAGAGAGAGAGAGAGAGAGAGAGAGAGAGAGAGAGAGAGAGTTCGGGACATTCTCCCTCAGTCAGTGTACTGTTCTGCCGTGCTTGTCTGTTACCCTGCACAAGTTAGTATTGATCATCTGTAAAAATAAATTATGATTAATGCCATACAGGTTGATGACCTTGTGGTCATGACCTTTCTTCGATCAGCAAGACTTCCTTCTAGGTGAGATCAGAATAGCAAACAGCCCCGCTGCAGTCGATAGATTGATAAACCAGATATCGTGGGCTGGGTGGCTTGGGTTAATGCTTTATAGAGTTGTTCTGTGTCGAGCGCATAATGTTACACAGACCAAAACATCAAGCAATTAAAAGGGAGGAACCCACCAGTTTTTAGACCATTAGTATGACCAGCAGCCCAAGAAAGCTGGCCAGGGGTATAGTTAAGTAGAAGAGTTGAATTTTGGGCAGATTCTGATTTTCCTGCTTGTCAAAGGGCCAGGAAACAATCATCAAAGGTACATGATGTACTACCCTTCTTTGTGTCTGGTCTCCCTAGGGAGAAATCATAAAGCAACTCAGCAGTATCTAAGCTCAGTGGGCATTATGTGGCCTTCCGTCCCCATCTGGGTTATAGGGCACAAGGTATTTTGTGTGTCATGTTAATCTAAGTGTGTCTGTGCAGCTTGTCTGCCAATAATGTTCCTTATTCCCCCTCCCCCCCAGTCAACTCACAGTTGACTTACGGTGCCCCCTGGTGGGATTTTCAAGGGAAGAGACATTCAGAGGTGGTTTGCCATTGCCTTCTTCCACATCACGCCCTGGTATTCCTTGGACGTCTCCAATTTAAATACTTGTCAGGGTCTAGGCTAGTGGTTCTCAACCTTCCGAATGCCGCGACCCTTTAATACAGTTCCTCATGTTGTGGTGACCCCCAACCGTAACATTTATCCATTTTACAGATGGAGAACACTGATGCAGAGAGTCTTAGGCGACCCCTGTGAAAGGGTTGTTCGACCTCCAGGTTGAGAACCACTGGTTTAGGCTAAGAGTGTGTGACTGGCCCAAGGTCACCTAGCAAATTTCCATGGCAGTGCAGGGAGTTGGACCTGGGTTTCCTAGATCCTCGTCCGACATGTTAACCACAACACCACACTAGCTGTCAAGAGTCTTCCTTATATAAGGTGACCAGATTGTCACCTTTTTAAACCGGGACCAGGGCGGGAAACCGGGTAGCGCCCCAAAGGCAGTGTGCTCCTGCGGCAGGAGGCTGCCGCACTGCCTTCTGGTAGCACCCCAGAAGGCAGCGCGGCAGCGCGGAAGGCTGCCGCACTGCCTTCCAAAAATCGGGACAGTAAAAAAAACCCGTGGGACAAGTTGGTTTAAGGTGGGACTGTCCCGCCAAAAGCGGGGCGTCTGGTCACCCTATCCTTATAGCTTCTTGGCAAAGCATAGTGTCACTGCCGTGGAAAGCTAAAATAGATGGCATCCTGCAAACCTACCTTACAGCAGGTTAGATCACTGGTCTATCTTAGACAGTACTGCATACTTTGATTCAGCCGCTATCCATAACCTTTCCTGTCATCTACTGTCCTTTAATTGGAGGTACTGACTGCTGAGATTGGTACCTGCTGAATGCAAAGCGAGTATTTATAACTCTACTATAGCTCATCCTCAAAATAGATTTATTTGGAAAATTTCTATTTTGCCTCTCCAAGAACCCTGCGAGAAGCTCGTTGCAATATGAAACATGTCCAAAACAAAAACAAAACCCACGTAAGGCATGAAAATTGTTAAAACCCAGAATTTTAAAAAGCACAGGCCCTTTCTGCACAAAAAATGTAAAGCGGGTTGCAGCCAGGATAAATGAATTTGGCATGGCCCTGGGCTGTTTGCATGGCTGGCCGTCCCTTGGTCAGTGAGTGAATTGGCCAGGGCGCTCGCCTTTGCACAGTGGCATGTATTTTTAAAAATTTACCTCCCACCAATGCATAGCTATGCAGGCATGCACAAGTGAATCGCTCACAGCCATGTTGTCTGACGTTGCGATCCTTTGCACCTGTGTGGTTACGGAGACAGGCACTGGGAAATAATTTTTAAAAAGCAACGTGCAGCTGATTAAAGCATCTCCCTGCCCGGCTGCTTGCTCAGAAGCAGCTGCAACCTGGGATTTTTAAAAAAGAATCGCGCATAGTGCAGTTCTTGAATAACCCATTTTGGAGAAAATAACATGGGGCAGACTTGCTTTAGGGGCAGGATCCATTCAGAGTTGCCCCCCAAAATGGGGGTTTTAATCATTGTTATCCCAGGTTTATTGGCCCTTGTGGAAAGGGCCACAGTCACTACCTGGAGTTTGGCAACCTGATGGTAGTCTGGGCCCTGAACCAATCAAATTATCCCCCTGCTTGGCTCAGCTTCTGCCTAGCTGCCTCCAGGGTGGTGGTCCAACGGGAAGTCTTCTGATGGCCTGGCCAGCATGGTGTAGTGGTTAAGAGCAGGTGGATTTTAATCTAGAGAACCGGGTTTGATTTCCTACTCCTCCACCTGAGTGGCTAATCTGGTGAACCAGATGTGTTTCCGCACGCCTACATTCCTGCTTAGGCTAGTCACAGCTTTTTGGAACTCTCTCAGCCCCATCTACTTCACAAGGTGTCTGTTGTGGGGAGAGGAAGGGAAAGGGGCTTGTAAGCCACCTTGAGAAAGGTGGGATATAAATCCAAACTCCTCCTCCTCCTCCTCCTCCTTCCTCCTTCCTCTTCCTCTTCCTCTTCCTCTTCCTCCTCCTCCTCCTCCTCCTCCTCCTCCTCCTCCTCCTCCTCTTCTTCTTCTTCTTCTTCTTCTTCTTCTTCTTCTTCCCTGCATGGATTCTGGAGCTGAGCCTTTGGGGAGGGCGGTATACAAATATAAATAATAAAAATAAATAAATAAATAAATAAATAAATGACCCAGTTTGAGGAACTACAAAGCTTAGGGTTAACGGTTTGGAGGGCAAAGAACTTAAGAGTTTGGAGTACTGTTTTGGGGGACAATTGTTTGATTTCCAATCATAAATCATGGCTTGGATCCAGACTAGTGTTCCTGACCATTTGGAAAGGGGAATGAGCCTGGGAGATAATCCAAATTTGTATTCTCATATCAAACTAAAGTTTATCTTTCTGCGTGAGCTTGCTTCTAAATCTAAAATCTAAAAGCAAGACGTGCAGTTTCAGTCACCTGGCCATCCCCTGCCATCAGCCTAAATGCTAAGTGCCCTGAAGCTGAGGGTTGTAGCCATACACGGAAGAGTTGTGAGTCCCACTTCCCATAAATAAGCTTTGCCGTACTATCTTCTCTATTGATGTTCTGGCTGAAATGTGTACAGCTCTCCTAGGAAGAAGCACTTCCTCTGTCTATCCCCTGAGGGATGCTGCGGGGTTATACGGCAGACATCTTGACAGTGACAGTTTTGTATATACCGGCCTCCTGCAAAAACAACACTCTGAAGGAAAAAAGGCACAGTGTGCTTTAATTGCCAAGTAGCTTGCCATTGTTTGTAACACCTTGTAAGATGCTTGAAAACAACTATTTCCCCTTGCAAGCTATTCTTCGTGAGGTAGCATAAGAGCAGAACACTTGGCAAGAAACAATAGCTTTTATTCTTCTCAAAATGTATTTTTCTTTTAAAAACATTTGTTCTATTTTGCAGAATTACAATGGCCAACCTTTTGATTAAAAAAACTCTAGGAGTGCAGTATGATTGCTGGTACTGAAATACACTAATTCTAAAATTTGCTGTGCGTGGCAAATTAAAAGCTCTTCCATATTGTGCAGGTTACTGCAACATGAAGCTTAACAGAGGATGTCTGTATTGCGATACCTGCACTATAGAAAGTCTTGTCTGATTCAACCTGGGGTAAGAAAGGGGTGCAGGAGAAGGAACAACAACAGTAAGCACAACACTGTCTCTTCCATTGCCCTGACATAACATTATGGTCACACAACAAAACCAGTGACAGAGCGGCAAGGGGGCGGGGGACGGGTGCGTTGTGCACCGGGCATGCGCCTGGGGAGCGGAAAATCGCCCCCAGCCCCTCCCCATTTTCCTTGCGCCCCCCCACGCAGCCCCCCCGTGGCGCCCCCCCACCCCTTCCCACATTTACCTTAGTTCCTTTTCTTTTTCTAGTATTTTTTCAGGCTGAAAAAAGCGGCCTACTTCCTGTTCAGGCTCAAAAATGGCCTGAGGAACTACAGTTCCAGGAGACCTTGGGGCTCACAAGGTCTCCTGGGAAGTATAGTTCCTCAGGCAGTTTTTAGCCTGAACTGTGAAGAGGCCGATTTTTTTCAGCCTGAAAAAGTACTAGAAAAAGAAAAGGAACTAAGGTAAGTGTGGGAAGGGGGGGTGGAGGGCTGCCCCAGGGGAGGTGGGTGGGGGGCCGTGAGGGGCCATGGGGGGGGCGGGCGGAAAAAACACACTGCACACCGGGCGCAGTTTGGCCCAGCTATGCCTCTGAACAAAACAAAAATAAAATTCACTGGATACTGACTATGAATGGGATGGTGATTTACAGGCAACTGACAGGTCTTTTGACATCTTAAAGATTTATCATGCATTTAAGGACTGTAGCTCACTTTGTAAGAGTTATGAGCAGTTTTTAAGAATCAAAATGCATACACAGTCACTGGAGATAATACCAGTTCTGTATCAGCAGAGTATAAAGCGGAGTCACTCTGGTACGATGAGAAGTACTTTAGTCTTCTTGCACTCACTGCAACCTCCTAACACACTTGGGAAAGAATACTTTTCACTCAAGATGTTATTTCCATAGGAAGGTTTTACTTCAGCAGTTGCAAGGTTACACAAGTCTATTCTATACAAGACTATTATACTATACAGAACTCTTCAGCTATAACAAAGTTCAACACACACAGAACTTAAACTCATGAGGCCCCTTCCGCACACACAGAATAATGCGTTTTCAAACCACTTTCACAACTATTTGCAAGTGGATTTTGCTATTCTGCACAGCTTCAAAGAGCATTGAAAGCAGTTTGAAAGTGCATTATTCTTCATGTGCGGAAGAAGCCTCAGACTCAACTCTATCTCAGCAAAGCATATACTAATGCATACATCAGGGATACTTTTCCCCGCCCACGCAACAGCCTCTCATTGGTCTAGAATTACTATTGAACTAACCAATCATGTTAAAGGTCAATCTTGGCTACTTTTGCCCCTAGACTGACTGTCTCTGTCCTTGGATTGGGCAAACCTTCTGCTAACTTGAAATGACCTTCTAATGAACTTTTACTCTTTTTTTATACATTATGACATTCTGCAGGGGTGTGGCGCTGTTTTAATCTGCAGCATGAGAGAAACCATGATGCCTGTTAGGATAGAATAGAATCAAATTTGCTGACAAATTCTAGCCTACATGGCTGTGTGTAAATTCTGCTGGGCTATGTGGATGGGAACCAGTTCCATGGACCTTTTCCAACCAATCTGCATCTGCGTACTATGGCATGGAGCTGCATTGTGGGAAAACAGTTCCTATGATACTGCACATGAATAAGGCAAGTATTTCCTCATTGGGGTATATCTATGCAAAACAGTGCCTAGGGCAGTGGTGGTGAACCTTTGGCACTCCCCCCCCCCCCTTTCCTTGCACCCCCCCCCCCCCCCCCCCCCCCCCCCCCCCTCTCCCCCCCACCCCCCCCCCCCCTCCTCCCCCCCCCCCACGCCCCCCACACCCCACCCACCCCAAAACCCTCCTCCCCCCCCCCCCCCCACCACTCCCCCCACCCCCTCCCCCCCCAACACCCCCACCCCCCCCCCCCCCCCCCCCCCCAAACCCCCCCCCCCCCCCCCCCCCTCCCCCCCCTCCCCACCCCCCCCACCCCCCGCCCCCCCCCCCCCCCTCCCCGCCCCCCCCCCCCCCCCCCCCCGCACCCCCCCCCCCCCCCACCCCCCCCCCCCCCCACCCCCCCCCCCCCCCAGCCCCCCCCCCCCCCAACCCCCCCCCCCCCCACCGCCCCCTCCCCCCACCCCCCCCGCCCCCCCACCCCCCCCCCCCCCCACCCCAAATTCCCATCAGCCCCTGCAGCATGGCCAATTGGCCATGCTGGAAGGGGCTGATGGGAATTGTAGTCCATAACATCTGGAGTGCCAAAGGTTCACCACCACTGCCCTAGGGCAAGCACTGAAAACTCCTCTCCCTCCCTCCTAGTCTGGCCACGCAGAGCCCACAGTTTGAAACTGGACCTGGCCAGGCAGAGCCCAGCAACAATCTGGGGGCTCGGGCCAGCTATATACTGCTGGCTCTGCTTCCAACGTTCCTTTGGGTGTGGCGCCAACAGTACAAAGCTGGTCTCAGCCAGGCCACGCCCACAGTTCAACACCAGGCTTAGCCTGGCTGGGTTCACTGCAGGCTCAAAATGTATAAAGCTAGACCTGGCCAGGCCCAGTTCAGGGTCAAAGTGCAGGCTTGGCCTGGCCAAGCCCAGTGGTGGACTGCAGGCAATGCCTCCATAGCCCATGTGGACTCCAGAGGCAGAGCCTGAAGTTTAAAGCTAAACAGGGGAGCGGAGTTCTTGGCAGGAAGCGGGCTGTGTGGCCAAGGGCACCTTCCTTTAAATGGGGCCCAGGGCGTAAGCCCTGGTTGCCCTACCTTAGATACACCTCTGTCCCTCATCACTTCCCTCTATGATTAAGACCAAGGTTTTTGACTAGGTAGCACAGGAGTCTCCAACCTTCCTGAGCCTGTGGCACCTTTGGAACATTGGCACAGTGTGGTGGGTGGAGCTCCACAATGGCTGCCCCACAATGGCAAATGTAAAGGGAAATGATGGAACCTGGAGTTGCTAGCCCAGGTCGAGCTATACCTGGAGATTTTGGGAAACAGCCTGAGGAAGATGTGCCCCTGAGGAGAGGTGCAGCCTGGGGAGAGGTGAGGAAAGATGTGCAGCCTGAGGAGAGGTGAGGAAATTCAGTGGGGTTTAATGGTAATGTAATCCACCTTCCAAAGCACCCATTTTTCCTGGTGAGCTCATCTCTATCATCTGGAGGTCAGTTGTAATCTCAGGAGATCTCCAGCTACCACCTGGACATTGGCCACCCTAATGGCTCCCTCCTACCTGTAAGCTTCCATTCTGAAGAAAACTAGGCAACAATCTTACACATGCTTATTTGAAAGTGAATCATATTGAATGTAGGACATCAGGGCTGGAGCTAGGGGGAACTGTGGCTGGGGCACGCGTGCGCCCTGCCACGCCTCTGCACCGGCACGCGCCTGGTGCATCGCACCCAGTGGTGGGACTCAAATAATTTAACAACCAGTTCCGATGGTGGGATTCAAATAATTTAACAACAGGTTTTTTGCAACCACCATTTTAACAACTGGTTCTGCTGAAGTGGTTTGAACCTGCTGAATCCCACCACTGATCCCCCCTTTCCCCTTGGCGCCACGCCACTGTAGGACATTACTGTAAAGCTGCATAGCCTTTTGCTGTTGTTGTTGTTGGTCAATTCAAGGCACTTTGCCCATGCTCTTAACTGTGTTTTTATCAGAACTTCTGAAAAACGTTACCTCCAGAAAGTGAAAGTGATGGGCCTCCTGAAAGTCTCTTTTCTGGAACCAGCAATTTAATTTGATTGCTGTTGGTTGTACATAGTTTATTGTCTGGTGGTGAGGGAATGCATTTGACTTCTCTGTGTGGCCAAAGGCCTTCTCGCTGTGTGTAACTTAGAAACAAGGAAAACAAGTACTTGAGTTAAGATATTGCTGAGGTAAGATACAATTGAGACTTGTGGGGTTGCTAAGTCCCAGCAGAGTTCACTAGTGGGTTTAAGGGAATAAAGTGGGTTTTCTCTCTTGCATTGGGTTTCTTACTGTTGTTGTCAATGTTGTAGGGAATGGAGAGGCTACATGAGGCTGCTGCTGGATTCCGCACTTGTACAGTTGTGAAGATGCTTCTAGAATAGTCTTCTACATGAACTTATCTGCTTCTGACTTAGGGTCGTCAGTTTCAGGTTGTGAAATTCCTGAGATCTGGGAGAAGTTTGGATTTGGGGCAGGAACGGTATAATGCCACATGGATTCCCACCTCTGAAGTCAATATTTTCTCCTTGGGAGATGGTACCTGTCATTTGGAAATCAGTTGTAATTCCAGGAGATCTCCAGGCTCCATGTGGAGGATGGCAACCCTATAATCTGACATAGTGCAAGAGAGAAAGACAGAAGCCACCACCACCACCACTACGTTGGGCCAGTAACAAACTCCCAGCCTAACCTAAATCATGGGGTTGTTGTTGTGATTATAAAATAGAGCAGGGGTCGGCAACCTTTAACACCCAAAGAGCCATTTGGACCCGTTTTCCACGGAAAAGAAAACAATAGGAGCTGCAAATACTTGTTGACATTTAAAATGAAGATAACACTGTATATATATTTTTTTACCTTTACGCTTTGTATAAACAATTAGTGTGTTGCTTATGAAATCCATGAATTGCTACAGAGAGAATTATATTTTTATTTATGTAAAGAACACATTTTGAACATTTTGAACTCTTAAAAAATAATAACAGACCTCCATGTCTGCCATGGAGGTGGGACTCGACACCCGGAGCTGCAGTACAAGGACAAAAGAGCCGCATGGGGCTCCGGAGCCGCGGGTTGCAGACCCCGGAATTAATAGAGGATAGGAGAATGATGTAAACCACCTTGGATCCCTCTTGACGAGAAAGGAGGGATTTAAATGAAATAAATGAAGTAAATAGATTGCTAACATGCAGTAGCGTAGTGCCAAGCGGGATGGGGGGCGTGATGCATCAGGCGTGCCCCGGTGCGGGATGGCATGGTGTGCAGGGGCATGGCGGGGGGGCATGGCGTGGAGGGCTGGGGAGTGGTAGGGGCGCAGGATGCATGCATGCCCCAGGTGCAGTCCCCCTCACTCTGACCTTCCTAAAGTTGGCAGAAAAAAAAAAATCTGTTTTGGCTTCCAAATGCTGGGCTAGATGGAGCTTTGTCTGATTGAGGCACTTTAGCAGTCATTATATCCCTATGCTTTCTCCTTCCTTAAAACCACAGCTTGCTCTGTAGCCATCCTGCTTTGTGGAATGATTTGCCAGGGGAGTGCCTTAACGTCTATGAAGTTATATAAAGTTCAGTTATTCCTACGCGGCTTTGGAAACCAAAATTGGTTAATGCTGTTTTTTTGATGGAACATTTGGGCTCTTCTACTTTGCTTGAAGTAGAGGCAGTGAAGTCTGTTATTCCCTAGGTTTCGAGTCTCCACTCTGAAGTGGAGTCGGTTGTTTCATAAGATTTTATTTGTTTGTTATTGATGTCATTTATAGTCATTTTTCACAGGGATTAAGGACAGATAACACGTAGATTTCATACATGCTCAGAGGTGTAAATGGTGGACCTCAGATTGGGCAAATTGTTTTGCTTTGTTTTTTAAGTCTTTCGATTTTATTGTATGTCTGAGATTTGTGCTGTGTAGATTCTTGTGGTTTGATTTTTGGCGATGTCTGGTTGTATGTGTTTTCATTTCTAGTTGCTGTGGAGACACCGAATTGAAATACAGGGGTACAGGGTTTTTATCTTTGTGGTGTGTATTGTTGTGGGGTGTGTGTGTGTATGGGGGAAGCTAAAAGATGGTAACATGCTAGGCTATTGCTGCTCTACTATTTGGTATTGTGTACCATAATCAAGTAATTGTGAAGTTCTACTTAGCAAAATTATCTTATAAGAGAAAATTCTCATTCACTTATCACAAAAACCCAATACTTGCTGCTACTCTGAAGTAATCCTAGTCAAATGAAGAAGAAGAAGAAGAGTTTGGATTTATATCCCCCTTTTCTCTCCTGCAGGAGACTCAAAGGGGCTTACAATCTCCTTGCCCTTCCCCCCCTCACAACAAACACCCTGTGAGGTAGGTGGGGCTGAGAGAGCTCCGAGAAGCTGTGACTAGCCCAAGGTCACCCAGCTGGAGTGTGTGGGAGTGTACAGTCTAATCTGAATTCCCCAGATAAGCCTCCACAGCTCAGGCGGCAGAGCGGGGAATCAAACCCGGTTCCTCCAGATTAGATACACGAGCTCTTAACCTCCTACGCCACTGCTGCTCCCTGAAGTGCCTTGTGAATCTTGGCAAAATATATATTTTGATCCTGAGCAAAATTTGTCACATCTTCTCAGCTAATGAAGTGTTCGTTTGAAGTCATCTATGCCTTGAAAACTGTGAGAACAACTAGATAAGGCATTGTATACTTGCAACTGTATCTCAAAATCTCCAGTTTTCCTAAAAATGATGTTTTTGGATGCGGCTTACAGCCCGAGGGCAGAAATGATTTACGGTAACCCCTTTCCCTCTTGTGCTATTCGCTCCAACTCCTGAAGCTGTGAGGCAAGGGACTTGTTCCATTGGTCCACACAGACAATTTAAAACGTTTTGAGGCTGGAAATAAAACGTTTCCTTCGGGCAGTTCCACGTTTTTACCCCCCAAATTTTGTTTGCAGCCTCAAAATGTTAAAAATTAATGCCCTTTAAAAACTATTTTTTAAAAAATATCTTAAAACTTTCTTCTGTTGAAACGTTTTCAAAATGGCTTCATTTGCCCATCCCTTAAAGACGTTTTCCAGCTTCTCTGCCTTTCCTGTACTTCCTCATTGGCACCATTTTGTGAACTTACTCCCCCTCCCCCGTTTTTGGAACCTTTCTGGTTTTGGAGCCTTTTTTCATTTGGGAGGGCTAATATTCAAAAAGTAGACTGTAGGAGGCAGAGAGGATGAAGCAGACAAATATTGTCTGGACAATGAATGTACTTTTTTAAAAAAGGGGAGAAGTCACAAAATGGCGGACAGGAATTGTTTTGAGGGGGTGATTGCAGACATAAATTGTGGTGAAGGCAGTGGCGAAGAGCCAAGGGGGAGGGGGGGCACATCATGCCCCTCCCCTTTCCCCCACGCCCCCGCGGCGCCCCCTGCATCACACACACACACACACACACCGCCCTCCTTCCCACACTTACCTACGTTTCTTTTCTATTTCTAGTACTTTTTGAGGCTGAAAAAAGTGGCCTATTTACAGTTCAGGCTCAAAAACAGCCTGAGGAACTACAGTTCCCAGAAGACGTTGGGCTCACAAGGTCTCCTGGGAAGTATAGTTTGTCAGGCAGTTTTTAGCCTGAACTGTAAGTAGGCTGCCTTTTTCAGCCTCAAAAAGTACTAGAAATAGAAAAGTACTAGAAATAGGTAAGTGTGGGAAGGGGGGTGCCATGGGGTAGCCATGAGGGGGCGGAAAAAACACACTGCGCACCGGGCACAGTTTGGCCCAGCTACGCCTCTGGGTTAAGGGTAGGGGGATTGAAAATGTTTCAGAAACATTTGGGGGCGATTTGTGAGGAAAGGACCTGTGTTGGGGTTTGCAGTGTCTTTGGCAACCCTGTGGTGATTTTGTTTTCTGATAATTCAGTGCTGAAATTCATCGTGACTAGCCAGGGCTTAGCCAGCCCCCCTGGAAAGAAAGCTGAACCGGTTATTGATTCCTTTCCTGCTACCTATTCAGAAACAACCCAGAGGATGGTCTTAGTCTGGCTTGTCCTTAAGACCTCTAATTATTTGGGTGGTTAGTGGTTATTTAAGCTTTCTGAGGCTTATGATTTGTTCAGCAGCAGCCTGCCAAAGTGCTTAATTTATCTCAAATGTGGGCCACACAAGAAGTTTCCATGTTACAGTGTCGTTTGGAGGATGTTGCCGTTTGGAGGACATGTTCGCGCTTCCTTATCGCGATCATGTCACTGGGCAGTCGTTAAATTAGTTTGGCGAAAACTGGCACAGCAAATCTCAGCACTGGGACTGATTTTAAGAACACAAGCAACCGTGGGCTTTAAAAAAATCTGAATATTAAAGTGCAGTTTTGCTGGCACTCAGTATCTCTGGGAGTGGAGCGTAGGGACGGCATGAAGTATTGGATTCTTTGGCTACTCCACCCATTTTGTCCTGTTGCTTTTAAAAAGGGGTCTGGAGAGTTATTTTTATCTCAAGCTGCTTTAGCTGCCATTTGAGGAGGAAAGTGGGGTATAAATGAGTTCTTCCCACTGATTCAGACTATTGGTTTTGCTAGCCTAGTGGTAAAGTCATTCCACTGTTCACGGAGAGCCACATTCACAATTACCATCAACCCAAGGAGCCATATGACAGTGGTGGCAAACCTTTTCAAGACCCAATGCCCAAACTCCACTTATTTATCACAAAGTGCCAGCCCAGCAATTTAACCGGAATGCTGAGGTTTTAGTTTAGAAAAAACTGATTGGCTCCCTCTTCCTCCGCCCCACCTGCTTGGACAGGGGCCAGCCTGCTCTAGCCTCCAGCAAGTCCCGCACGCACTGCTTTGTCCCTCTCTAGCATCTCTGCCTCCTCTGCGTCCCCCCCCCCCAAGGCAGCAGCCACCCAGAGCACAGGCACCAGGCCCGCCAGCCGAGTCCTCCCTGCTCACAGTGGTGCACGCACGTCGTGCTCAGTGGCCCAGGCCAGCCTAGGTGTGTGTGTGGGGGGCATGATTTTCTGCCCCCCAAATGACAAACTCTGTGTGTGCGTGCCCACAGAGAGGACTCCGAGTGCCATCTCTGGCACCCGTGCCATAGGTTCGCCATCACTGGCATATGACCTTTGTAAGTTTTGTGTGCCATATATATGTAATGAGGACATTTTTAATTACCAGACTTCAGATTAAAAGTAATAAGAGTGGGATTTTTAAACTGAATTTGAGAGAAGACAGTATGTTAGCATGTGGCTACGACATACATCCTAATAAATATTATGTGGCAGCAAAATTTCAGCTGTGTTGCAGGTGAGAATGGGATGTCCTCTGTACCTAGTTTAAGAAAGTGTTTAATTTTACTCTGCTGAATTCAGAGTCTGCGGAGAGGGGCGCAGACGAAAAAGCACTCTACTGTAGGTAGCATAATATATACATATGATTTATAGTTTTCTCATGTGTGGGAGCTTGCAGGCTTCTAAGCTTCTGCCGGGAGGTTTCATTTTCACAAGGAAAGATCTCAGGAGAGTCTATTGGCTTCCATTATTAGAAAAAGAACTGGCGTTTTTGAACGTTAGCTCCCCGCAGTATGCATTTTTGGGTAAGTAGAATTGAATCCATACAAACAGAAGAATTTTTTTTTGTTAGGTAAGGAAGATTCATTGTGATTATACTATTTGGCTCTGTGTTGATCCTTTTCCCAGTGAGCTGACAAAAACAATCCCTTAAGACATTATCTCAGCAGTCATTATTTGCTCACACGGTGGGTGCTCTAGATCTTGGAGAAAACAGAGGACAGGGGATTTAATGCGATATGCCAGGCACTGCTAATTGGTTGAGTAGCCCAGCCCTGAGGTTTTTTTTTTAAACATTTTTATTTTATACGAGTTCGATGCTCTGTGGTTTGGAGCATTAGGAATTTAGTGTGCAGCGTTGCAATACCATCTGGTGAGAAACTCTTGCATAAAGACACAGAGGGACACATCATTAGCCCATGAGGTATCGAGGGCTTGCAACGCTGAACTCTGACCTTAAAAAGAAAATTGAGGTAAGCCTGAAAATATGTGCTGATTTCCCCAGTTAACATGCTTGCGGTGGAGAGGTGGGGTCGTATTCCGTACAGAAATCAATCATAAGTAACTGTTTCAGATCCTTTTTCTCCACTGTGAAATCCTCTAGGATTTCCTTGCATGGAGAAACGCATAGCGGGAATGTATCATGCTTTGACATCATTGATTCCATTAGTCTCATGGAAGCAGTGATGTCATCAATTTCCTCTTCTCTGCCTCCGCTATCGAACGTGACGGATGAGGAGGGCAGAAGTGCCATAATTTGACGGGACTTGAAAATATTGCAAAACTGTTTTGTAGGAAGGAAAACATCAGCTTTGCATATTTTGTCGTTACTCATTCTTATGCCAAAGATGTCATTGCTGTGTCTGGAAAGCTAGTTTACAGGGACATCTGACACAGACGCTTTCAGATTTCTTTCTTTCTTGAAGCTTTTGAGTGTGCAAAGTATATAAGGGATAGTGGTCATTTCCTGACTTGTATGTCAAAAATGGAGTTTTTGGTGAGTATTTTTACTTCGTTTAGGTAAGCATTTATGAGCATAAATCTAGGGACTCAAAGGGTCTTACAAAATAAGTGCATATACTATAATTTAGGCAGACTGGTGAAAGACACGTATGGTTTGATGCTCCAGACATCTTGGGTTGGTGCTGATTTCACTACCGTGTTTCCCCGAAAATAAGACTGTGTCTTATATTAATTTTTGCTCCCAAAGATGCGCTATGGCTTATTTTCAGGGGATGTCTTATTTTTCTGTGTTCTGTTTGTCGGGCATGCTTCCAAACAAAAACTTTGCTATGTCTTACTTTCGGGGGATGCCCTATATTTCGCACTTCAACAAAACCTCTACTACGTCTTATTTTCAGGGTATGTCTTATATTCGGGGAAACAGGGTAGTTTCATTCAGGGCCATGATCTCAGGCTAAATACCTATAACAGAGGAGAGGCAGATGTGATTTACTTAGCTGGCAAAAAGATGTTCCTGATGTTCCTCGCAAGTTGACAACCTTGTCTGCTGCTTGTGAGAGTTAGGACAGAGTCACAGATCTCTCATCTCACCTCTTCTAAAGCGAGAACGTGAGACTGTGAGTCAGTGGGATGTGGAAACCTAAAGGTTGTCCCCCTGTCAGGAACAAAGTCCTGTGGTTAGCCATCTGGGTAGAGGCCATGCCTCCATCAGCACTACATTGACAGAAATTAACTATTTGAGAGCTAATGTTGGTTTGGCATTGTGTGCCTTGGGTATTCCTTGGAGGTTTCCCATCCAAATACTAGCCAGAGTTAGGGCTGAGAGCATGTTACTTGCCCAAGGTCACCCAGCAAATTTCCATGGCAGACTGGGGATTCAAACCTGGGCTTCTCAGATCCAAGTCTGACACCTTAACTGCTTTACATTTGTGGAGTCTCCTCCTTTGGAGGGTTTTAAAGATAGTCTGGATGGCCATCTTCCAACTCTATGATGCTATGATGCTATGATTCTGTGACATCACTGTTAGATTGAGTTTAGAATTATGCATCTGCCCAGTAGTGTGTGTGAGTGCAGTTTATAGAAACTTCCCAAGAGATAAATGTAAAAGGTAAACTTACATTTATTTAAGCATCTCCAGTTCACAGCTTTGTTCCAGGAAAAAGGTAGATAGGAAGAAACCCTAATCTAAGGATTACTATCCCTACGACAAGTGGGCACTCTACCGCGCCATCACGTGTGTGCAAGTGAGAGAGTGCTACAGTGGGAAAGCCCCACTGAGGCAGGCAGCCATTGATCATGCACTCAGGTCAAAAGCTAGAACAGAAGTGAGACCAGCATGGGGAATAAAATAAGTTAGTGGGCAGTCTCCTGGCTCAGATAAGGAGGGCAAACAAGAGAGGCAACATCACAGTTAGAGTGAGATACACAGCACCCCCCCAGTGTCCAGGCATGCAGAAGTCGCTTATTCCAACAATCACACTAACTCTTGTGTTGGGCAATGGGCCCTGTCGATAACAGGATCCTGTTGGGTTGCAGTTTGTTGGGTTGCAGTTTGTCACTGGTCATGGCCTTTGGTGTACATGTTCTACATGCTTCCCATGAGATATGTATGGAACACTGGATTTAACAGGCAAGCAGTTTGCAATTGGGGGCCCAGTTCACATGTTATTGGAGCCCTTTTGCATAGCCCCTTGAGAGTGTGGAGGGCACTTCTGCTGGGTTGAACTCATGTAGCTGTGATGTTTTGCGCATTTAACACAGGGACTATGCATAGTCAAGGCTGTTGAAATTGTAACATTTCAGAAGTCTCTAAATCAGTGGTTCTCAACCTTCCTAATGCCGCGACCCTTTAATATAGTTCCTCATGTTGTGGTGACCCCCAACCCTAACATTTATCCATTTTACAGATGGAGAACACTGATGCAGAGAGTCTTAGGCGACCCCTGTGAAAGGGCCGTTCGACCCCCAAAGGGGTCCCGACCCCCAGGTTGAGAACCACTGCTCTAAATGAAGTACACCCTGATCTAGATAGCTCAGTCAAGCCCAGTCTTGTCAGATCTTGGAAGCTAAGCACGGTTGGCCCTGGCAGTGTTTGGGTGACAAACCACCAAGGAATACCAGAGGCAGGCAATGGCAAACTACTTCTGAATGTCTTTTACTTTGAAAGTCTTATGCAGTCACCATAATTTGGCCGCCAATTGATGGCAAAAAAGAAAAAAAAGTGGCAAGATGGAGAATTCTAACAGCCCACAAGGTTAGACTTGTTAATTTTAAATGATTTCTTGCAGTATTAAAAATGCATTTTAGGATATAGACATCCATGGGTTGGATCTAGACTAAAATTCCCACTTGCACAAGGCACTTCCACTAGTGAAACACTACATTCCTGCCTCCCACTGATGCCCATTGATCTATCTGTCTCCAAAATGCTCTTTCAGGGAGACAGGGAACAGCACTGGCGTAATGCCCATTGGGCAAGGTGGGCAGCTGCCCAGGGCATCACCTTGTGGGGGGCATCAAAATGCTGGGTTCGTTTTTAAGTATTTTAGTGGTTTTCCACTTTTGGCCTGCAGGGGGCGCAGCTTTTAGGCTAGCAGCACCAAAATTTCAGCGTATCATCAGGAGACTGTCCTTATGCTACCCCCCAAGTTTGGTGAGGTTTGGTTCAGGGAGTCCAAAGTTATGGACTCCCAAAGGGGGTGCCCCTATCCCCCATTGTTTCCAATGGGAGCTAATAGGAGATGGGGGCTACAGTTTTGAGGCTCCATAACTTCAGCCCCCCTGAACCAAACTGCACCAAACTTGGGGGGTATCATTAGGGAAGTCTCCTGATGAGACCCTGAAAGTTTTGAGACTGTGCCTTCAGAAATGTGCCCCCACAGCCTGCAACCCCCATTGACAGCAATTCAGAAAACTCAATGCAGAACAAAGATTCTTGGGCAAATTTCTAGGATGTTCCTGCAGGGGTGCATTTTTTGATGTATCGGCACCAAAATTTCAGGGTATCATCTGGAGATGATGGCACCCCCCAAGTTTGGTACAGTTTGGTTCAGGGGGGCCAAAGTTATGGACCCTCAAAACTGTAGCCCCCATCTCCTATTAGCTCCCATTGGAAACAATGGGGGATGGGGCACCCCCTTTGGGAGTCCATAACTTTGGACTCCTTGAACCAAACCTAACCAAACTTGGGGAGTAGCATAAGGACAGTCTCCTGATGATATGCTGAAATTATGGTGCTGATATGTCTAAAAAGGCACCCCCTGCAGGCACCAATGTCCTGGTGCAAAAGAAAATTGGTCGTGGTGGAGTGGCCGCCCATGGGGGGGGGGCCCATCCAACTCAGGTTTTGCCCAGGGCTACAGTTTGCCCAGGGCTGCCTCGTTACGCCCCTGGGGAACAGCATGAAAGGCAAATCGGGGTGTCTGCTTCAGGAAGTGAGAATTTGTAGAAATTACCCCCTTTTCTGTTAGCTGAAAATCTGGTCTGGCTTCAACCTCATATCTCAAAACATTTGTTACCGGCTGATGTAAAATACTGAAATATCCTTACTTATGACTGCATAGGTTTAAACAGATAAGAAAACTTTTGGATTTATACCCCGGCTTTCTCTCCTGCAAGGAAACTCATAGGGGCTTTCTCTTCCTTTCCCCACAACAGAGACCTTGTGAGGCAGGCGGGATTGTGAGGTAGGTGGGAGTTCGGAGTGAACTGTTATTAGCCCACGTTCACTCAGCAGGAATGTAGGAGTGGGGAAACAAATCCGATTAACCGATAAGAGTCTGCTGGTCACGGGGAGGAGTGGGGAATCACACCAATTTTTTCAAATTATAGTCCATCTGCTCTTCGCCACTACACCATGCTGGCGCTCGTCCTATGTCATGAAATACAAATTGCACAATCCAACTGAAATACTTGAGATACTTCAAATGGATCCTATTACTTCTTTGTTCTTGGCATTTTCAAGATGAAAAGACTGTTCTTTAAAAAAACACTTTTAATGTTAAAATGCTTTTTTTTTTAAATAAAAAGGACAGTCCTGGTTTGCCAAGAACAAAGCAGTAAGCCTTGTTTCAAATAGCAGAAGTGAGTGGAGTTATAACTGTCTGTTTGTTTAATTTATATCCAGCCTTTCTCTCCAATAGAGACCCAAAGCAGCTTATATAATTGCTTCCATTTTATCCTGACAGCAACCCAGTGAGGTGGGTTAGGCTGAGTGAGTGTGACTGGCCAAGAATCACCCCAGATCCCCCAGTAAAGTTTCATGGCATGAAACTCAATGAGTGGAGTTTCAAATGCAGGTCTCCCAAGTTCCAGTTTGAATGGTTGTCGTGTGTTTTTCAAATTATGAGTGCGCAGTTAAGGAACCCAACACATACACATAGCCCATGTGAGAAGATGTGTGCCATTACATATGTAAGTATCAATTCATGTGGAGTGTGTGTTGGTTCTGATTGAGCATCCCTTTGTAGTGTGGCTGGAGAACAGCTGGTAACATTGCTCCTTTCTTCTCATATAAGAGTAGGGAGCTGCTCCAGGACATCAGAGGCGTACACTATTGTTAGTGGTGGTGGGCAACAGCTGGCAACAGCTGGCACCGGACCGGGAATCTGCCGCTGACCTGTAGAGGGGGCCCCTCGCCAGGCTCCCAACCTGGCACCAGCTGATGCCGGCAGGGGCATCCATACCTACCAGAGGGACACGCAGCCTCCCAGCCCTTGACCACGGCTTAATCACATGCAGGTGCGATTTTGCACCCCCCATGTGATCAAATGAGTGGTGCCCGGGGACATGCGACCCTCATGTCCCTCTGACTGATACACTCCTGCAGGACACTCCTTTACTGTTCACCCTTTATACATATGATTGTACTCCTGTCTATCATAGTAACACCATTATCAAATTTGCTGATGACACAACGGTGGTGGGGCTCATCTCTGGAGGGGATGAGTCTGCCTATCGGAATGAAGTGGACCGACTGCTCTCATGGTGCAGGGAAAATAACCTGGTTCTTAACACTAACAAGACAAAGGAGCTCATAGTGGACTATAGAAGGAATAGCTCAGAAATTCAGCCCTTGACTATAAATGGAGATCAAGTGGAGCGGGTGGCTAGTTTTAAATTTCTGGGCGTTATGATTAAAGAGGACTTGACCTGGGGAGTACAGACTGCCGCGGTGGTTAAGAAAGCCCAGCAAAGACTGTATTTTCTGAGACTTTTAAGGAAGCAACAACTGGATGGAAAACTTCTGGTGTCCTTTTACCGCTGTGCTATAGAGAGTGTCCTAACCTACTGCATCTGTGTATGGTTCTCCAGTTGCACAGTGGCGAATAGGAAGGTGCTCCAAAGGGTGATCACTACTGCACAAAGGATTATCGGCTGCCCTCTTCCCTCCTTGGAAGAAATCTATAATTCCCGAAGCCTAAATAAAGCCCAAAATATTCTGAGGGACCCGTCTCATCCAGCACACTCTCTTTTTAAACTGTTACCATCTGGCAGACGATACAGGGCCCTCAGAACTAGGACAAAAAGGCTTAGAGACAGCTTCTACTCTAGAGCTGTGGCTATGCTAAACTCCGCTGCTTCATATTGATGTATTTGGGGCTGTGTAGGGATGGGTGGAGGAAGGGGAAAGTGAGGATGATGTATGAGTCTGAAATTGTGTGCATCGAGGAATGCTGCTGTAAATTTCGTTGTGCGTGCACAATGACAATAAAATGCTTATGCTTATGCTTATGACATGTCTCCGACTCTCCAGTTACATACAGTGGTGGGATCCAAAAATTTTAATAACAGGTTCCGATGGTGGTGGGATTCAAACAGTGGCGCCGCCGCACACGCGCACCTCCAGTCCCTATTGGGCAGGGAGTTTGCTTTAGTAACCCCTTCTCAGCACTCAGAAAAAATTAGTAACCACTTCTAGAGAAGCGGTGAGAACTGGTTGGGTCCCACCTCTGGTTACATAATGACCTCCCCCTATCTATATAACTTGGACAGCCAGTCAATTAGGAGGGCTTTCACATTTGCCAGATGTGATGCCCTTCCCTCAGCAATGCTTGGGGGCAGATATAAGAAAATTCCGTACATCAACAGGCTTTGTCCATGTGATATGGGGGAAATAGAGGCCCTGACACATATTTTCTTATGATGCCCCACTCACAAAGAAATGAGGGCAAATCTGTTTGCCTCTCCTCCAACAACAATTTTTCTTGGCCCCGAGGAAATTGCCATGAAAAGTCTACTAGAAGATGCTAATCCTAATGTTACCAGAGAGGTGGCAAAATTTAGTGCTTATGTTGTTAAAAGTAGGGCAATAAGGACAAGTAGGGCAATAAGGATATGAAGTCTGGATCACTAATTTTATCTTTTATTCAAATTTTATTCCAGTTTTGAACTTGAACTTATATTAGGGTTTGGACAAACAGTCTTTGGAAACAGGTTACCTCAATTTTATTTTGTATTTGGTATGGAAATGTACAATGTGGATTTTATATTCTATATTTGATACCTTCTAGTCTTTGACCGAAATAAAAATATTGATTGATTGATTGATTGATACATAATGACCGTGGTTGTATGGTTGGGCCAAATGCTGTGAGAAAACAGTTAAAGAGGCTTTCCCCACTACAGAAGGGAGCTAAGGTCGACTCGGTTCCCTTCAGTGGAGGGTGATTCCAGGCTGTCCCCACAGCAACTGAGTCGGCCCCCTGGAACCGAGCTAAGTGGGCGGGATCATCTTGGTGCCTGTTTCACTCCCCGATCGTGATTGGCGCTTGTGTTACGGCGGGAAACGGGAGTGTTCTTTTTTTTTTACAGTTTTTACAGTTTACAGTTACATACGCTTTCTGCCCGCCATGACTCTCCCGTTCTGCACATGCCACAAAAGTGGCTCGTGATTGGTTGAATGGATGAGGTGTCGTTTCGATGCTTCCCCACTTCGAAGCGGTATCAGCCTTGTTCCGGCAGAAAAGTGTAGTTCATAACTGCGACAAGGATGTCGCAGTTCTGAGGGGTGGGGGAACTGAGACAAAACAGTGGGGATTCACTGAGGCGAATCTAGGTAGAAACCAGTTCAACTCTGTCAGTGGGGAAATGGCTATTGTGGGTTTTCTGGCCTCTGTGGCCATGGTCTGGTAGTTTTTCCTCCTATAACTACAGAGGTGTGTCACCATGACATACCTCTGAAGATGCTAGCCGTCACCAGGTGCCTTTGACACCTATGAGTTAGAGGTACTTTTCTTGGGTGGAATAAGTCTTCTTCTGTTGGAAGAAACACCTTGCATTGGTGGGAGGCACCTTTCCAACAGACGAAAGTCCTTCCTCCAACAAATGGGCCTTCCGCTTCCAGTTCAAAACTTTCCCCACTGTTTCTGCTCAAAGCTCAACCTCCTCTTATTTTGCATTACTTGGCAAGGGAGCAAAAAGGGGTGCTTCCGGGGCTGAACGCCGGCAGAGATGGCTTTTGAAGGTCCCTCCCAAGGGGTTTGCGTTCAGTTCCTTGTCTTTCTAAGCAACACCGCAATGTCATTGTGTGTTAGACGATGCTGGCAGAAGGAAGAATATATCAGGGTAGTCAGAGCCATTAGATTAAAGATGAATCTACTAAATCAGGCTATGATTTGATCAAGGAACCGAAAGTAAGGTTAACCATTGGGCAAGGGGAAATACTTGCAACGCCCCCCTCCCTCCAAGTTCTGTATTTGTATACACAAACCATCAGATCATGTTTATTGCCACAGGGACCTGTTCCAGAAACCTCCTTGCTGCTGGCTCTATGCAAAAAACGCAGGTTCAGAGATCTGTGTGCCAAACGCATACTGAACAGATGTCTATGCGCTGCTGGTTCGCCACCTGCAACACAGAGCGTGGATTATATGTTTGATTTAGCTGGAATGTGTTGAAAGGAAGCCCCATTAAGGGCCAAGCATGTGGCGGAGAGATCAGCCATCTTTATGACTCTCTCTGCTCTGCCTTTATCTCTCTTGCACGCAGGAGTTGTTCACCTCTCGCCGTCCCGCGGAGAAGTTTTGGTATCTGGCACATAATTTGGATTCCTAAGAACGGCATTTATTTAAATCAAGAGGAAATTGATAGCCCCTATAATTGGGGAGATATTTTCCAAAGGTCCCTTGTGGCACATGGCACACTCCCCCACCCAGTCGCCCTGGCTGTTGGCTTCAATTTATGTCCCCCGCCTTCTTTTACTGTCATTTTAAACCTGAACTTGGGTGGGTCCTATTCTGTGTTGGGGGAGACCCTTGCGGTTGACCATAACATGTGTAAATGACGTATGTGTTTCTTTTAGCAGGAAAGGTGTGGGAATCCTTAATGAATCCAGCAGCTCCACTCCGGGATCCCTACTCTTGAACAGAGTGTGGGAGTCCAGATCTTAGAAACAGCAGCTAAGGGGACTGTCATATAATGGGCCCAGTCCATTCACTACCCTTGCAATGAAAGTGCTGGTTTCCTCATGGGTCTTGCCCTGGCTGCTGTTTGCTTACATCTCTCAGCAGATGACCATATACAGACCTCCTATAATGCCATAGAGTTCACTTTCCAGAGCGGCCATTTTCTTGTTGCCAGGAGATCAGTTGTAATCTCAGGAATACTTCAGCCACCCTCCTGTGGAAGACCTACTTTAAGCCTCCCCCCCCCACCCCCCCATACACTATATCCCAATTGCAAATTACACACCAGTTTTTCCACTGGGACAAAAGCTCTCCAGGGCCATTTTAGCTTGAGATAACAGAGGTCGTTTCCCCACTTACCTCGACCACCCTTTGCTGCGCGCTACTCTCAGCGCATGTCATTTCTGGTGCGCTCCCGGGCTTCCCCACGACCCCATGCTCTGCGTGGGGTCATCAATAGGCGCCATTTTGAGGAGCGCCAGAATGATGTGCGCTGAGAGGGCACGAGAGCAGCAGCATCGGGGTGGCTGCGTTGTCGCCCCTGTAGTGGGGAGTGCCGCGGGACGCAGCGCTACTTGGGGAGAGTAGCGCGCAGCAGATGGTAAGTGGGGAAACGACTAGAGTATTATTTCCTTTCCTTCCATATTGGGCCCCTGAGCTTATGGGAAGTGAATTCTCAGCCCAGACCTTCTGGCTAACTGACCTCCAAGCGTTGGCCTGAGGGTAAAATGGAATAACATGTCATCTCATGGGAGGAAAGCAGGTCTGGGGATAGATGTTTCAATGGATCATGTCGAGGTCCAGAGTTCAGAACACACCATTTAAGATTTCCTGTTGTAAAAGTGTTGGTTTTCACAGTATCAGGTCATTTGCCCCTCTCTTTCTGTCTGGCTTTGGAGCAGCATAAGAACATAAGAAAGAGCCTGCTGGATCAGACCAGAGTCCATCTAATCCAGCACTCTGCTACTCGCAGTGGCCCACCAGGTGCTTTTGGGAGCTCACATGCAGGTTGTGAAAGCAATGGTCTTCTGCTGCTGCTGCTGCTCCCGAGCACCTGGTCTGCTAAGTCATTTGCAACCTCAGATCAAGGAGGATCAAGATTGGTAGCCATAGATCGACTTCTCCTCCATAAATCTGTCCAAGCCCCTTTTAAAGCTATCCAGGTGGCGTAGTGGTTAAGAGCAGGTGCACTCTAATCTGGAGAACTGGGTTTGATTCCCCACTCTGCCACTTGAGCTGTGGAGGCTTATCTGGGGAACTAGATTAGCTTGTGCACTCCAACACAATGCCAGCTGGGTGACCTTGGGCTATTCACAGTTCTTCAGAGCTCTCTCAGCCCCACCCACCTCACAGGGTGTTTGTTATGGAGGGGAAGTCCCTTTGAGTCTCTGTACAGGAGAGAAAGGGGGGTATAAATCCAAATCTCCTCCTCTTCTCCTCCTCCTCCTCCTTCTTGACAATTAACCCCTCTCCTTGAATCTAGTCACAGAAGCGCTTCTGCTTGCAAGGTCCAGGTTTCCAGCTTCTGACTTGTTTTGTCCTGAGGTTGCCACCTCTGGGTTGAGAAATTCCTGGAGATTTAGGGGGTGGAGCCCGGGGAGGGGAGGGCGTTGCAAGAGGAGATACTTTAGCAGTGTCATAGATGCCAACTTCCAGAACAGCCCTTTTCCCCAGTGAGCTGATCTCAGGCATCAGGAAACCGGTTGCAATTCTGTAACCCAGCGTGCCCCAAAGCGTGCGGTGAATGCCCCTTCTCGCTGTGCTGAGCCCCCCCCCCCCCCGGAATAATGGTCTGAACCACCACCTGGAAGGTAGCAACCCTCGTTCCAGCCCCTATCCTGCAGAGGGCTCCCCTTTAATTTAAACAACGGCCGTGCAGAAGAACCTCAGCGGTACGAATCTATGCGAGGCTAGCTTGGCAAGGAATCTGTCTGCGAAATATCTGGAGGTGTGGAGGGGTAGCCGGCATCTGCAGGCAGAGGTTTTTCCCCCTCTCAGAGTTATGAACATTTCTTGAACAATCTCCACTCCTGACATTTTAGTCTCTGGTTCTTGGGGGATTTTTTTTTTTTGGGTATATTATCAGGTCAGGCGTATGCGGTATTTACAGGGGGGGGGGAGGGGGACTTCCCTTTGCGTTTTCTATTCCCTGCACTCCGGTCGAAAGCGCATTGCTTGTAGATGCCTTTGCCAGTAATGCAAACCAGGTGCTTTCCCCTTGCCTGAGCTTAACAGCCTCCAACTTGTACAGCTGGCTCCGAAGGCAGCATACTCTGGTGAGGTGCAGTGGGCTGGGGTGGTCTTGGAGGAGCCAGCTGTTTGATTAAAGCACAGCCATTGCCACTTGGCTTGTGTTTTGTTTTAACACCGAGCACAACCAGGCCAGTGTAGCTTCTAAAATATTAGATGGGCAACTGGTGAGTTTGACCTGCCAGGTCTGGGCTACCACTAGATGAAAGGCCATGTTATGCTTGAAGCAGCTCATAGGGAGCTCCCAGCTACGAGAACTGGGCAGGGCATCCCCTAATATTAGACTGTGCTGGTTGCAGTGCGTGGTTTAGACGTGCTGGACTCAGGTACTGGAGTGATTTCTGGCTCTTGCTCATAAGCAAGGTGGTCTTGCTCCCTGCATCATACGTATTGTTATAGAGCCTCTTCCCTATGGTGGGAGTGTGTGTGAACCAAACAACTATGTGGGCAGGGTTGATGAAGAAGAAGAACAGCTGGATCTTTTTTAGGCCCTTACATCTGGGCCGTTTGTCATCTAATAGGACTTGCCGCTCCTCCCTCTAGGGGAGGGGACTTTGAAAATTGAGCTGCTGGACGCCACTTATCTTTAAATTTGTATTTATTATATTAGTATACTTTATTGTTCTTATTGCTGCTTTTAAAGGTTTTAGTTATCTTACGATTGTTCCACGCTACATGTTGTACACCGCCCAGAGCCCCTCGGGGACAGGGTGGTATAAAAATCCAAAGTATATAAATAAATAAATAAATAAATGTATATCCCCCCCTTTCTCTCCTGTAGGAGACTCAAAGGGGCTTACAAACTCCTTTCCTTTACCCCCTCACAACAAACACCCTGCGAGGTAGGTGGGGCTGAGAGAGCTCCAAAGAACTGTGGCTAGCCCAAGGTCACCCAGCTGGCATGTGTTGGAGTGCACAAGCTAATCTAGTTCCCCAGACAAGCGTCCACAGCTCAGGTGGCAGAATGGGGAATCAAACCCGGTTCTCCAGATTAGAGTGCACCTGCTCTTAACCACTACACCACGCTAGGGGCGGGCTGACTAGTTAAGATGCAGAGGATGGGCTACTAGCAGCCAATGTAGGGAGCTCCAAGGCCCAGGCTACCCACCTTCTGCTGTTGCAACTGATCTCCAGGCGACAGGGATCAGTTCACCTGGAGAAAATAGCCAATTTGGAAGGTGTACACTGCGGTATAATCCTCCATTGAAGTCCTTCCCCTCCCCAAACGCCACCCTCCTTAATCTCCACCCTCAAAATCTTCAGGTGTTTCCTAACCCAGAACTGGCAACCATACCCAGGAGCTCTGCCGGCACCACAAATAGCTCCTTCAGCGCCCACTGTGATCCGTGTCAGCTCACCAGCTGCCTTCTTGGGCGCTGCAACCTGTTGGTAAACTGAGAGGGAGGAGGAAAGGGGCGCCCCAGCACCATTGGCATCACTGAGTTGAATGGGGCTACCTTGTAGAACTGCAGACCCCACTCAGCTCCGCTCGCTCCCAGGCCATTTTGACATGCCCTGCCCAGCCCTAGGGTTGCCTGTTACATTGGCATCCCCCCCTTCTTGGGTGGTGTTTTCTCTCCTGGCAAGATGCCAGTTGTTTAGTAAGGCCCCTGCTGTGAGCCACTGCCCGCTTGGTTGTAGCGCCCCCCCCCCCCCCCCCCCAACCTTGCTCGTGGCGTGAGTTTTGCTCTACCAGAAAGAGGCACCTCTCTGTGTGCGAAGGGGCACGTTGTGTCCTCATGATCTGAAAGGCTGAGACCCTTAAGATTGTACGGCTCGTAAAAACTTGCCGTTTGGAAGCCAGAGTTTTAGAATCTTTTCACTGTTTTGGAAACACCGTCTCTATGCCAGGGCTCTTGCAGGCTGGCCGCTGAACAAGTTTTGCTTGTCCGGCATTCGCTGCCTTTGTACTGGCCCCACTGCCAAAGACTGAATTGCTTGAAAAGACAGTTTGTTTGTTTATTTATTTATTTGGCTTTCTATACTGCCCTATCCCCAGGGGGCTCTGGGCGGTGTACAACATACAATTTCACCAATACGATCAAACAAAAGGAGCAAAAACTAGATACAGGTAAATAAATTACACATTATACAAGCTCCATTGGTTATAAGAATTACTAAAATCCCTTTAAAATCCCCTTAAAACAGCGGTTAGTACAATAAAAGGCGTCCAGCGAAAACCCATATTTAAAACCCTTCCCAAGAAGGAGGAACCTTATAATAGGAACTAATATAACCCTAGTGTTAGATGCATAGAGGCCTACCTGCTACCTGCACTGGAGAGACGTAGAAGTCACTGGGGTTATGTATCGTATCCCACTGAGGATGTTCCAAGAATCAAATATTAGAAATATCAAGAAATATTAGCAAGATCAAATTGCACGCTCAATTCCCTTGCACAATCAATTCCCAGGCATGGCCTGTGGGTCTGATATTGCCAATAACTGCTGTTGCACACAAAGGGTTGGCATTCAGTTAAAATACAGTATTATTTCCTTGCATCCTTGCTTATGCTCAGGGGGTCTGAGTTTTGTTACCATTCGTTGGGTTTCCCGCATGTCTGTGGCTGTTAACATAGGAATAATAATGTTCAGGCTGTAGACTATGGGTGTGTCATGCTTCAGCGATGCCATTTCTCCGTTTCCCAGAGCTCGCGCGCACATACACACACACACACAAAATGCCCTGGCAGTTCTCAGGAAGGTTTGGAAATCGCAATCAGTTAATGGATATTTCAGCTAGCACCGTTTAAGGTTCGGCAAGGAATGTGTTTGCTCATAAATGTACAAACTGTCAAAAAGAGAAGTTAGCTTCAGGAGAATATTGCATTAAGTTCACATATTTTTAACCTACCCAGGACTGGAAAAACTCCAGCAGAGTCGATTCTGGATGGATATAATTTGACGCATTCTTTTTCTTTCACACAAATCTAGGATCTTTCATCTTGGTGTATCTCCCCCCCCCCCCCCCCCCGGAAATATTTTCTGTGATTCTGACATATTGGCAATCACCAGGGGATAATGAAGCAGGATAGATTCCAGTGTGTGTGTGTGCGTGGGGGGGGGGCAGCTTCCCCCTTTTATGAGGTATCCTTTGTGCCTCTCTTAACATTTCTGCAGCCAGCTAAACCCCACTTTAATCTGGTCCCAGCCCATTTCTCCCGTAAGGCTGCTTTCTCGGTTGGCAGGGTTGGCAGGTTCTAGCTACGCGATGTTTAATATTCTTCTTGCCGTTCCAGATTTTTTTTCCCCGCAGTAAATGCACTGTTGTTACTCATCTGTTGCACAGGATCCAGTTGTCAGCATTCCAGGTGACACGTCTGTTGAAGGAGCATCATGTTTTCCCAACACTCAAACAGCAATACTTTGACACAGAAAAAAATGTGCAGCTCTTCCCCCAGCTAGTGCATCCGCTAATGCCTCATGTGTCATTTGGAGTGTGACTGTGTGACAGTCATAGGTCCCTGTTGAACTGTTGTGTGATCTTTGAGGGCCTTTTGTTATTTCTCTACCTTTCCACCAACCATTGCTCCGACCTTTTGTTTTTGCTTTTATTTAATATTTCAAAGGTGGTATGGCCTCCTTGCTCCATTGTGACAGCACAGATCTACCCTCATTTTTTTAAAAAAAGAGGAAAAAATGAGCAGCAAGATTGTGATGTCTGCAAAGTCTTTTCCCCATGTTGTATTTAGATTAGTTAGGAACCTGTTGCCCCTTGAAGTGGAAATTGAAGGACTGTCCTAAAAACCTGGTTGGGATGAAGAGGCGTGGGGGGGGGGGTGGTACCTGGGGCAACACCTGCTTTGGGCTCCCCACCCCACCCCAGCACCCCCTTACATTAGCTGGCGGGAGCTTGCTGCTGGCTGACCCTTGACCTGGCCCTGCCAGGCTGCTCCGTCGGCTGGCAGAGGCTCTGCTAGAAGAAGAAGAGTTTGGATTTATATCCTGCCCCTTTCTCTCCTGCAGGAGACTCAAAGGGGCTTACAATCTCCTTGCCCTTCCCCCCTCACAACAAACACCCTGTGAGGTAGGTGGGGCTGAGAGAGCTCCGAGAAGCTGTGACTAGCCCAAGGTCACCCAGCTGGCGTGTGTGGGAGTGCACAGGCTAATCTGAATTCCCCAGATAAGCCTCCACAGCTCAGGCGGCAGAGCTGGGAATCAAACCTGGTTCCTCCAGATTAGATACACGAGCTCTTAACCTCCTACGCCACTGCTGCTAGCTGAAGGAGCAGCCGGGCGGGGCGGAGGGAAGGGATGTGAGGTGATTCTCCGCCCCCCTGTGACCAGCTGGCATGCGCCTGGGGACATGTGACACCCCATGTCCGTGTGAGTGCTTCGCCTCTGTTGGGATGTGTTATGGCCAGTGTCTAAATATGCCCTTGGTGAAGAATGCCAGCTGCTCCCTTGCACAATCAATTCCCAGGCAAGGCCTGTGGGTCTGACAAGGTGGAAAAGAGAGGGTATTCACCCCGAAGCCTAAGAATTCTGGGAGCTGCTGGGGACAGGGGGGCATTGCAGATGCTGTGACCACTTCTGGGTGATCAGCGAAGAGTGTCTTTCAGGACACTCTAGAAATCACTTAATTTCTGTGGTAGATCTCAGAGATTTGGGGAATACCTTGAGTGTCATGCCCCATCATTTTACTTTTTCCCAAGTTTCCCCCCATTGCTCCACAGATTGAAGGAAGGCACCTTGTAAGCTTAAAAGAGAGCTACTTTGCTCTCTTTCATTGTGTTTCATTGTATTCTTCCCCAATTGCCTTAAGAGCCGGACTCTTCTTTCCCCTGTTTTTTTGTGGTGCTGCTTTTCCTGACTGTTTCTGTTGCAAAGCTTCAATTATGAGCCCAATTTGCACATGCCCCTTAAAGCAGTGATCTCCAATGCGTCCAACCCAGAATCCCATTAAATGTGGGAACCACTGAACTGCAGGATCATGGCAGGAAGTTCTGTGACATCAGAATCACGTGATAGCAAGGGCGGAGCTAGAGTGATGGAATCACAGTCCAATCATCAATAGGTGTACCATAGTGAAGAGCAAGTCCAGGGTTAGAGTGAATTACCAGATCTCATTGTCCTACCGCAGCTTTCAGCACATGGACAGAGACAGGCAGGAGGCTTAGCGTTCTTTACACTACAGGCGCTTACAAAAGGCAACTCTCTAAGGGCCTTTGGCCCCTGCAAGTTGAACTTTGTGACACCACTGATGGGTGTCCCAGCTCATGGGTAGAAGATGACTGACTTGGAGCCAGAGGCGTAGCGAGGGGGGAAAGCGGCCAGTGCACTGGTGCATCCCCCACCCTGCCATGCCAACGTCCGCCTCCACCCCGGAATGCCCCCGCCATGCCCTTGGAACGCCCTCGTTGTGCCCCCACAGGGGCGCGCACCCGGTGCGTTGCACCCCCCTGTCCCATTGGAGCTACACCTCTGCTTGGAGCACTTGTTCAGCCAGTGTTCTGCTGGTGATATACTTTTATGAAGAATGCAAAGGCAATGTTTAGATGTTCCTAACATGTTTCAAATGGGGCTGTCTCAGGCTTCTGAGCAGGTCATCAATCTTGTAGAAAGGTTGATTTGCAGTTGCTTTTCTCTTTGTGAATACCCGTTTCCAAAAGTGCACCCTCAGTCATTTTTGAGTGGATCTGAATGTAGCGTGCATATCAGATTAGGAAATCATGTGCAGCTGCCAAGTATTCATAACGTCGTGCTTTGTATCTCTGCTGCTCTGCGGTGTTTTTGGCATAGTTCCAGCGGGGAGATGTGTTTCAGGGATGCCACCTTATCCTTTACTTTTCAGATATGCAGAACTGCCTGGTGCATTGCTTTGCAAAGCTGATGTAATTCTGGTAATAGCGCTTAGGGCTACTGTGTGTATTTAAAGTGCTGACAAGTCATAGATGACTTGTGACGATCCTGTAGCATTGTCAAGGAGAGTGACATAGGGAGGTGGTTTGCCACTTCCACATGGGATAGGTAAATTTTGAGAGAACTTTGACTGGCCCAAGGTTACCCACCAGGTTTCTTGCGGAGGAGTAGGGGATCAAACCAGTCTCTCCAAATTAGCATCTGCCACTCTTAACCAGTGCACCCTGCTGGCCCTGAACAGGGTCATTACTGGAGATATTTTCAGAGTCTGGTAAACTGTACAAGGCCAATGTGGGGAGGGATGAAGAGAGACCCCAGACCCAGGTGTTACTGTGATACTGGGGCAGGTAAAACAGGTTAGGACCGTGGTGGCGAACCTTTGGCACTCCAGATGTTAAGGACTACAATTCCCATCAGCCCCTGCCAGCATGGCCAATTTGCCATGCTGGCAAGAGCTGATGGGAATTGTAGTCCATAACATCTGGAGTGCCAAAGGTTCACCACCACTGGGTTAGGAGATGGGTAAGCCTGCGTATTTCATCTGGAAACTGTATCATGCCGAATAGAAGCAACAAGGTGGAGGAACGTTTCGAGAAGAACAAGTCATGTGGGTGACTATGGCAACTCTCTTGGGGGAGTTGCCCCCATGGCTTTCTTTCAGAGAAAGGGTGCAGGGTATGCTGCATAAATGAATAAACAGTGTGACTTTTCCAATCCAATTTATTCTTACGTGCTTTCCAATTTTAAAAAAAGAGAGAGAAATATTAGCGCCTTAATAAATAGGTACTTTGTATATTGGGGGAGAATTTCACGGAGAACTTTGCAGTGAACTTGGAGCTCTTAACATTAGCTTATTCACATTCTGTCTGGCCGGTGTGAAGCTACACAATTAACTCTTTGCAGTTTTCTCTCCCTTTGACACATACGACAGGGAGCTCGTAATCCTGAAATGACCTTGGGGATCTTGGGGCAGCCTTTTCCAGTAAACAAGAGGGATTCCTGTTTTGTTTGTTTTACAATTGATCAATCTTTCCCGCCCTCTTGCTTTTTTGTTCTGTTAGAATCATAGAGTTGGAAGAGCCTCCAAGGGCCATCAAGTCCAACCCCCTGCCGTGCAGGGAGACACAATCAAAGCACTGACGTATGATCATCCAACCTCTTTAAAAACCTCCAAAGAAGAAGACTCCACCACTCTCCAAAGCCCCTTCTGCACGTGTAGAATAATGCACTTTCAACCCACTTTCACAGCTGTTTGCAAGTGGATTTTGCTATTCCGCATTGTATAACCCAGCTGCAAAGTGCATTGAAAGTGGATTGAAAGTGCGTTATTCTGCACGTGCGGAAGGGCCTTTGGAGAGTGGTGGAGTCTTCTTCTCTGGAGGTTTTTAAACAGAGGTTAGATGATCATACGTCAGTACTTTGATTGGGCCCAAGGCAGTGTTGTTGCTTTTTACCCAACATTCATGTTTTGTTTGAGCTTTCTTCCTCCTTGTACAGCAAATGTCATTTCAATGTATTGTTGAAGGATTCCATGGCCAGAATCAACTGGCTGTTATGGGTTTTTTGGGACTGAGTGGCCGTGGTCCATCAGTTTTGCTGCTAACATTTTACCCACATCTGTAGCTGGTGTTGTATGTGGCCGCGAGATGTGCTCCTCAGCCTGGAAAAGCCACGGCAGCCAAATGCAGTTTCTTTTTTTTAATTTTGTAGAAGCTGAGCAGGTCATTAGCTAGCCTACATTCACACCGCCAGACCTGATGGAAGTATTCCATCCCGTAGAGATGTACATTTTACTAGACTGGGATATTTCTGTCTGATGATATGGGCACTTGAAAGAGGCATTGGTTGATGTGAACTCTCTTTCTTTTTTCTTTTTGTTATAGGGAGTCACTAGTGCCTTTCCTTCTCTCCAAGTCAACCCAAGGCACCCTGTGTTGCCAAACCGAGCTGTTTCCCCATTCCCAGTACGTATCTTCCAATTGTACCTATTTAGCAGGTACAGTACTGTTTTCATTATAGTTATCAGCTGGTAGTTGGACTGAATTTGTACTTGTGTAGAACTGAGTCCACTTAAAGTTTCCATGCATGACATGAGCAACAAGCTGTAATGTTAATTAATTTTTTTAAGTCCATGTTCCGCAGCCAAGCACAGTAAGAGAACATGTTAGTGCAGAGAGCTGATGTGGTGGTTAAAAGCAGGTGGACTTTAGTCTGGAGAACCGGGTTTGATTCCCCACTTCCACGCAAGTTCAGTGGACTTGTATCTGGTCAACTGGATTTGTTTCCCTGCTCCTACACATGAAGCCTGATTGGCGACCTTGGGCTAGTCACAGTTCTCTCACAAGGTGCCTGTTGTGGGGAGAGGAAGGGAAGGGATTTGTAAGCTGCTTTGAGACTCCTTACAGGAGGGAAAGGAAGGCTATAAATCGTCTTCTTTGGTTTTCAAGTAGGGTTACCAACCCCCAAGGGGTAACTGGATATCTCCTGGGGTTACAAGTGATCTCCAAGTGACAGAGATGAGTTCAACTGGAAAAAAATGCTGCCTTGGACTCTAAGGCCCTTTCCGCACACGCAAAATAATGCGTTTTCAGACCACTTTCACAACTGTTTGCAAGTGGATTTTGCTATTCCGCACAGCTTCAAAGAGCACTGAAAGCAGTTTGAAAGTGCATTATTCTGCACGTGCGGAATGAGCCCATTATATCCCACTGAAGTTTCTCCCCTCCCCAAACCTCGCCCTCTTGAGGCTCTATCCCTTAAACCTCCAGGTATTTCCCAACCTGGAGCTGTCAATCCTATTTTCAAGCCCCTGAATGTTTATAGAATCCTGGAGAGGGATGGGAGACATGAGGCTGTGGCTCAGGGGCAAAGCATCTGCTTTGCATGCAGAAGGCCCCAGGTTCAAACCCCGGCATCTCCAGCTGAAAGAATTAGCTAGTAATAGTAATAGTAACAGTAACAAGCCTTTATTGGCATAAAATAAACATACAAAATAAGCATACAAAATTTGCCCATTATTGCTCACAGTTATAGGCATTGGTACTAAAATATATACATGGTCCTTCTGTAACTATAGGACATTCCTTCAGCTAAGTTGACTCACTTAAACGTCATCGGATACTGACAGAAGCTAGAAAAATTACTGCTGGCTATATGTGGTCATAATACATAGACATTGATTGGTATTCATCTAGACTTACGTCTATTATCTTTAGCAGAAATTTTGCTACATTCTCGCACACTGTGGGATCCATGTTGTTCAAAAGCATAGGTATCTTAAGAGCATCGGTTAGATTGTTATACAGAAGTGGGATAAGTGCAGATTGCGATATTCTGATTTTTACAAACCTTGCACCAGGAAAGAGGGTATGACCGAGCGTCTCCACCTGACCCATATTGCATGGACATAGCCTCCTCTGTTTATCAATTTGTTGATATCTGCCATAGAGCAGCATAGAAGGCATTAGATTGAATCTGGCCAGTGTTAAGGCTCTTCTTAATTTAGGGTTGGTGATCCAATGTAAATAATTGGCCATGTGTCCTTGTTCAATTGGAATAAGCAGGGTCAGGGGGGAACACATTTTCCTCGCAGCTGTTATCATATCCCAATACTCTTGTTCTAATAGTTTAGTTTTCAAGCAGCTATATGCTTCTGATAGGGAAAGAGGGATTAGCTAGTAGATGGTGTGAAAGAAACACTAGTGAGCCTTTGATGGTCAGAGTAGAGAATTCTGAACTTGATGGACCAATGGCCTGATTCAATACAGGGCAGCTTCATATGTTCAGTGAGACTGAAGTATAGATGTGTGTAATTCTAAGGTCATCCATACTCCAGCGTGGTGTAGTGATTAATCTGGAGAACTGGGTTTGATTCCCCACTCTGCCACTTGAGCTGTCGAGGCTTAACTAGTGAATCAGATTAGCTTGTGCACTCCAACACATGCCAGCTGGGTGACCGTGGGCTAGTCACAGTTCCTCGGAACTCTCTCAGCCCCACCTACCTCACAGGGTGTTTGTTGTGGGGGGGGAAGGAAAGGAGATTGCAAGCCCCTTTGAGTCTCCTTACAGGAGAGAAGAGGAGCCTCGTGGCGTAGTGGTTAAGTGCTTGCACTGCCACTCACACGGTCAGGAGTTCGAGCCCCCTGGGGTCAGATATCCTGGCAGCTGGCTCATGGTCAACTCAGCCATCCACCCATTCCTTGGTCGGTAAATGAGTACCTAGCACATAGCTAGGAGGTAAAGAATAGCTGGGGAAAGCAAAGGCAAACTACTCCACAAAAACAGCTTGTATATGAAATCACTGTTTGCAGTGGTAACCCAGGGTGGAACGCGACTTAAGGGGAAACTTTACCTTTACAGGAGAGAAAGGGGGGGGGGGTTATAAATCCAAAAAAATTCTTCTTCTTCTTCTTCTTCTTCTTCTTCTTCTTCTTCTTCTTCTTCTTCTTCTTCTTCTTCTTCTTCTTCTCCTCCTCCTCCTCCTCCTCCTCCTCCTCCTCCTCCTCCTCCTCCTCCTACTACTACTACTACTACTACTACTACTACTACTACTACTACTACTACTACTACTACTACTACTACTGCCCAGTTCCAGATTGCTGCCAAAACCTTGCCCACATAGAAGAAGCTGTGCAGCTGAGGCCTTGAGACAGTAGTGAAGAGTCAAGGAAACTTATGGAACAAGGTCTGATTCTCCAGTAGGGAAGATTCAGATCCCTTATTCTTGGGAGGCTCCTCTCCGTTTGGCACTGGGTCTGTGGTCGAGACTGATTAGGACTTGTTTGGACCAAAGTAACTTAAGAGAAATCCTTCCGAAAGAAAACTGTGCTGAAACGGTCAGGCTTGAACTACTGCTAGCCTCAGATTCTGTCAGAATCCAACAGTATCAAATTTCTGGATAAAATTCATATTGCTTGTGGAAACAGCTGTTCTAAGAACCTGTTGCTTGGACTCAAATGTTCTGATCAAGAGCTGTCTTAGCCATAGACCATTGGGGGCAACTGCCCCAGGATGGGTGGGGGTTGACCCCCATGGCTGACCTCTGTGAGTGGGGTGGGGAGAGAAGAGAAAATATATACAGACCCCTTCTGCCCTTTGTGCCCACCACCTCGGGCTCTGCTGATATGGCAGCTGCCATGTATGGATGCCCCCTCTGGGGCTCAGGAAGTGGCTGTTTGGTTGCCACATGTTTCTCTCCCCTGGAGTTGGGCAGGAGCCGGCCAAGTGGCTCATACACCTTGTATGGAGTCAGGGCCACCTTTTGAATGAGGCTAGGGTGGAGGGCAATGATTGGGGGGCCCATCTTGGACTTTTGTCCAGGGTCCCCAAATCACCAAGTCCTCTCTGGATCATGCTGTAGAACCAGAGGTCACTTCTGCTCACACACAGTGTAGGGCGGAGGATAACTTGCCTCCCACAGCTTTTATGTGTCCCTTAGAGTCAGTATGTTGTGGGCTGCAGATTGGTTTTTGTCTTTGCCATCGTCACAACTGACTTATGGTGACCCCGTAGGGTTTTCAGAGCAATAGATGTTCAGAGGTGGTTTGCTATCACTTGCCTCTATGTCACACCCTTGGCATTCCTTGGAGATCTCTCTTCCAAATACTTGCCAGTGTCAAGGCTGAGTGTGTGTGGCTGGCTCAAGGTCACCCAGCAAGTTTCCATGGCAGAGTCGGGATTTGAACCAGATCCTAGTCCAACGCCGTGGCCACTATATTATGCTGGCTCTCAAATAGGACAGGGAAATGAAGGATCCTCACCTTCTACCACTGCATGGATGAAGGTGCCTTCCATTCCTGTGGTGTGTTCTTGGATCCCAGGTCCTCATTTTGTCATTTATGATCATCAAAACCTTCAGTATGGTTGGGTCAAATTGCCTCAGAATGGAGTTTTAAATTAAAACAAAATTGCAGGATATGAACAGCATCAGGACTACTGGAGTTTGAGCCCTTTTCTCGAATCAGCCAGTTTTACACTGCTAATTTAAGCTTTCTAGACGAGAGTCCGTGATGATGTTTATCTGGCAACACCACAATGCTGTGAGTGTATTTCAATAACTAAGCCAATGTATGGTGCTAGATCGTTCAGATATGTTCAAGGATTCACTGTGAAGAGGAGGAGAAGAAGAGTTTGGATTTATATCCCCCCTTTTCTCCTGTAAGGAGACTGAAGACAGCTTACAAACTCCTTCCCTTTCTCTCCTCACAACAGACACCTCGTGAGGTAGGTGGGGTTGAGGGGGTTCCTTGAGAACTGTGAGTAGCCCAAGGTCACCCAGCAAACTTAATGTGTAGGAATGGGGAACAAATCCAGTTCACCAGACAAGAGTCTGTCGCTCATGGGAAGGAGTGGGGAATCAAACCCGGTTCTCCAGATCAGAGTCCACTGTTTTGAACCACTACACCACAAGAGTGCCTCAGCTGGCTTCACATAGTTTTGGAAACACACACACTCATACACATATAAAACCAGATTACAAAGAGAAAGAAGGATGAAATATGTTGTTGCTAACCTCTGGGAATATCAGTACTGTTCTTTTTACTATCCAGAATAGATTACTGAATGAATAAACTTAAGTGCGGAAGACTGAATTAATTCCTTGTATTGCTTAAGTTGCTGCTGTTTTTAAGTCTGTTCTTGGTCCAATATGATGAAACAAAGCAAATATTGGGATTGCTTCCCTATTCTGAATGTGGCGGAGTTCTTGCTGGGGATCTATCACCTCCTCCGTTCTCCGGAGTGCCCTTCCGTTTCTGTCCCCTCTCATGTTTCCAAAGTCTGGCAGCTGGAGGGTGGTTTGACCCAATAGTCAATCCCCTTCTTCCTGTTCAATTTCAGCTTCATCCCCTAAGTGCTTTTTACTTAGACTGCATTAACAAAGACTTTCAAGGGAACATCATTGAATTTCACTTACCCAAAAGCACTTCAATCAATTATATAGCAGAACAACTCAAAATTAGTTTCCAGATTGGCTCCAAAGAGATTGAAAAACCATCAACAGTGATAAGAAACGTAAAAGCCAAATGACACTACCTATTGGTGTTTGGAATATTCAATTAAGGGGTGACATTACCACAGTAGACTCATTAGAGATTCCTCCTAGTTGTATAGTTTGCCATGTAGATGGTAAAATTCTTTTTAGCTGACCTGGTGTCCTCGTTGTCATTGTTAGATAATTCTTTTTTTTTTTTAAGTATTGGTATATTTGGACCAGATTCTTACAAATATATTGCATAGTTTACATTTTATCCAAAATTATACCTTTCCCTCCCTTTTTTCCCCTCCCTCCCCTAGGGATTTTCTTTCTTCGTTTCTTAAGTAAGCAGCAGCAAGTTCTTCCTTTGTAGTCTCTTCTCCCATCTTTCTTCTTTGACTCCAATTTCTATCATCCAATCTGTAAATTCAGTCCATATCTCTACTCATTCTTGATTTGTCTCTTTCTCTTTCCATAATTGCTTTTGAGACATTATTTCAAAAATTTCTAACTGTACTTATTCCCATACATATTCTAACCACTTTTGTATTGTCCATATCTTCTTATCTTTCCATCCCAGCGCAATAACTGCATGAGCAGCATTTACCATTATTTTATACAGTAATCTTCTCTTTTGTTCTATTCTACTATTTTCCAATATACCCATCAACAATAATTCTTTATTTACCGCTATCTTAACTTTCACTAATTTCTCTTTATACAGTATTACCTGGTTCCACAATTGTTTTACTTCCTTACATTCTAGCCACATATGTATATAAATCGCGTCTTTATCCCCTTTATTCATTTTGGACTGAATTGTTAGGGAATTCTGCAGAGGCGTAGCTGGGCCAAATTGCGCCCGGTGCGCATGATACATTTTCCATGATACATTTTCTCTTTCATATTTTCAAAACCAAGATCTGATCCTGGAAGCCATATCTTCCATATCATATATTGGTGTTTTTTTTTGTTCGCTGCATATACTTGTTGATCAATTAAAATGTGTCCTGTTGGTCAATAGGGTGAGTTTCTTGGAATGTTAAGGGGGGGTTAGAGGGAGTGATGGAGAAGAAGGTGGAGAGGGAGAGCCAGCGTGGTGTAGTGGTTAAGAGCAGGTGGATTCTAAGCTGGAGAACCAGGTTTGATTCCCCACTCCTCCACCTGAGTGGCAGAGGCTTATCTGGTGAACCAGATGTGTTTCCACACTCCTACAATTCTGCTGGGTGACCTTGGGTCGGTCACAGTTCTTCACAACTCTCTCAGTCCCGCCTACCTCACAAGGTGTCCGTTGTGGGGAGAGGAAGGGAAAGGAGCTTGAATATAACCTCCATATGCACAGACTGTGTGCGTCAAAATGTCACTTACACGGAGAGCCAGCGTGGGGGGCAGCTGCAGTCTTTGTGCAATGTTTGTAGGTCTTTCAAAACACCTGGTTAGCCACTGTTGAAAATGGAACGCTGAACTAGATGGGTACCAAGGTCATTGTTTGCCTAGGACATAGGTGTCAAACTTGCGGCCCTCCAGATGTTATGGACTACAGTTCCCATCATGCTGGCAGGGGATGATGGGAACTGTAGTCCATAATATCTGGAGGGCCGCAAGTTTGACACCTGTGGCCTAGGGCACAAAAAAACCTTGAGCCAGCCCTGGAAGAGTCTCCTTATCAAGTAAATTTGGACTTGTGAGTCACCAAACCAAGAAGGTTAGGAACTGCTGTAAAGAGCTCAAGGAAGTTCCCTTGGGAGTTGCCCCCTCCACCTTAGTTCACTTGCCGGTCTGGCTAGGCTGAGATAAAGTGGGTCGCCCAAGTTTGTCTGCTGAGTTTCATGGCTTCATGGCGGTTAGAATTCTGGCTTCCAACCTCTCATTTATCAGTCTAACCACTTTATTTTCTTCCTCTGATGTTGTGGTGCTGTAACATGATATACGAATGGGAAATGGTATGATTTCAGTGGGCTTTGTGTGAGTTTGTGTTGTAACAACGCTCACAAAGAAAAGAAAACATTCTTTTTAAAGGAGGACACATCTGTCCCAATCAAGCTATGGCCAGAATCTAACAACTTGGCAGATGACAGATTTTGCTGTAAAGACAGGGAGAGGAAACAGCAAATAATAGTGTGTTACATTTCAACACATGCCTAAAAAAATATTACTCTGGTGGTGGTCTTGCCACTTTTCTAATTGGCAAAGTGGACTGTTGCCAAAACCAAGGAAACAAAACAGTGATTAGCTTTCTTTTAACAACTGGGAAAGAACTCGTCTCGGATATTTGTTGTCGACTTTATTGAGGCAACTTTACGTGTTTGGAAAATCACAAAGGGAGTTGCAAAGGCTGGTTTAATGGCTGAAAGGTTAAGATGGGTCCGTTCCACACAGCATAAAAATGAAGTTTGTGGGATGTCTTAAAAAGAGACAATTGTGCCTTCCCAAGATGCCTTTTTAGCATTCCTAGGTAGACTTATTTAGGCTGTTTGGAACAGCCTAAATTTTCAGTACATTTACAGTATTTACAGTATATCAGGCCCAATATGCTTGCAGTATTCTCTTCTGCAGTGGGGTTTCCTACAATTTTCTGTTCTAACCAGATTCCCCAGTTGTGAAGTGTCCTGAACCAAGCAAGATGCTGGCAGGGGATGATGGGAACTGTAGTCCATAACATCTGGAGGGCCGCATGTTTGACACCTATGCCCTAGGCCAGTGTTTCCCATCCTTTTCGAAGTCAGGGTACCCTTGACCTCACTCTTCATATCTCACGGTACCCCTGCCGCCACCCTCCACCTTCCCCTTGTATTGCCCCTGCTTGCCACAGGTGGCTGCTGACCTTGTGGCAGGCCCTGCCCCATGGGCCAGCTCCATGTCCTTGCTGGTGCCGGTGGGAGACACCACAAAAATGAGGGGGTGGTGGTGGTAGTGTTGCCGCGGTACCCCTGGGACATGCTCATGGCACCCCAGGGTACCAGGGAACCCTGGTTGAGAATGGCTGCCCTAGGCAAACAATGACCTTGGTACCCATCTAGTTCAGCGTTCCATTTTCAACAGTGGCTAACCAAGTGTTTTGAAAGACCTACAAACATGGCACAAAGACTGCAGCTGCCCCCGCGCTGGCTCTCCATGTAAGTGACATTTTGCCTGCCCACCGCTTCCCTTGTTCTCTCCTTGCAATCTCCATCTTGCCGCCCATTTGTTGTTGCCGTTGCTGTCTGTGGTTGAGCGATAAATCACTAGATCATTCAAGTTTTGACCATTATGAAAGTGGCCCTTTCTGCCCAACACAAATAAAACATCTCGAGGATGGAAACAAGAAGCGTTTTGGGGAGGAATTCTGCACAGCTTTCCCCCCAAAACGTTTTGAAAACCCTTTCTTCCATCCTCAAAACGTTTTATTTTGAAATGCTAAACTAGCGATTTTTCTTCCCCCAAATGGTCTCAAAACATTTTCTGCCTGTGTGGAGTTCAGGAAATGTTTTATTTCTTCCACCTGATTTTGAAGCTCTCACTTTTATTTTTCTGCTGCCTGCTGGTGCCTGCAGTTTTCTGCCATTTCAGTGATTCTCCGTGTTGTCCACCATCTGCTGAAGTGTCCTAGGGATGTTTCCTTATCTAGCATCATGGCTGCCTGCCATTTCTGTCAGTGCACTAATAAACTCAGCACTGCCGGTCAGTTAGAAGAAGAAGAAGAGTTTGGATTTATATCCCCCCTTTCTCTCCTGTAGGAGACTCAAAGGGGCTTACAATCTCCTTGCCCTTCCCCCCTCACAACAAACACCCTGTGAGGTAGGTGGGGCTGAGAGAGCTCCGAGAAGCTGTGACTAGCCCAAGGTCACCCAGCTGGCGTGTGTGGGAGTGCACAAGCTAATCTGAATTCCCCAGATAAGCCTCCACAACTCAAGTGGCAGAGCTGGGAATCAAACCCGGTTCCTCCAGATCAGAGTGCACCTGCTCTTAGCCACTACGCCACTGCTGCTCCTAAGTTACGCAAATGTTTTGGGAAAGGAAAGGAACTAAGTTTAGTGTGGGAAGGGGGGGGCACTGGGGGGGGGGTTGCCGTGGGGTAAGGGGATTTTTGCGCCCCCCAGGCGTGCGCCTGGTGCATGGTGCACCCCCCATCCCCTTGTAGCTCCGCGATTGGAATTCTGTATGGAGATTTTAGAGTCAGAGAGAGCTGAATGCTGATCGTATTCCTTGTTACTGATGTGGGCCTTTAGCCGACTGGTGAGCATATGCACTTAACTTAGCTTTTGTTACAATTGTTACAGTTTTGGTGCTCAAACCACAGATAAAGGGAAATCATGCTACCCACAGTTTTCTTCATACTCATGATCATCCTTTTGTGTAAGCAGTGCAGTGAACCTATTTTCCAACTTTGGTGTGCAGATGCATACCTTCAAAAAGAACTCTTGAGTATCTGATCATGGTTTTTTCTGCACAGCACAAATAAAACGTTTCTGTCAGTGCACTAATAAACTCAGCACTGCCAGTCAGTTACGCAAATGTATTGTTTTTTCTTTTTAGTGTGTGTGTGTGAGGTAGATGCAATGCTACGTAGACTTGATGTAAGAATTGGCAATATGTGCAGATTTCAAGTTGATGCAGCTTCAAAGATAGAATGGCATTTTTTAAAAAGGAAAGAACCGTTTTCACCTAAAACAATTCAGTTTTCCGCACTATGTGGACAACCTTCCCCCAAAAATGGTTCTTTTCAAAACGTTTTAAATGTTCTGTGTGAGAAAAGTCAGTGTTGGCAAGAGAAGGCAGGGAGGAGTGAAAAAACCTGAAGAAAGCAAAATGCATGCCGATTCTCTTCGCTTCCCCTGTATAGGGAGTGGAAAAGTCACGGTTTCAGAGGTTTTCAATCAGGGATTAGCTGATCTGTGATGCAATGAGCTTGGTGGGGGGATGGTGGTGGTGGATGTGTGCCCAACTGTGAATTTGACCCAAAGGGAACGTACACTCACTGCATGGCAGACCAGAAGTGCATAAATGGCCAGAGAGATGTGGCATGCAAGGGAAGGTAAGGGGAGGGAGAAAGGGGAGGGAGTGAGGGGTGGCACCCTAACCCTAACCCTAACCCTAACCCCGGAATCTGGACACAGTCCACCCACCCCAGCGAAGGAAGGGGGAGGGGTAACATGCAAGGGAAGGGGAGGGAGGGGAGGGATGGGTGGCATGCAAGGGAGGAACTTTAGAAGGTGGAAGGGAGGAACAATGGAAACTTTGGGAGGTGGACTCTATCGCATTGTGCCTCACTGATGTCCCTGTCCTCTCCAGGGTCCACCCCCATATCTCCAGGAGTTTCCCAGTCTGGAGTACCCCCCTCCCCATCAGTGGCTAGGAGCGGGGAACCTGGTAATCCTGCTGCAAACATTCCTCTCTTCCAGGAACAGTCAAACCTCTGTTGGAGACAGTGCAATTGTCAGTTGTGTGAGGACACAGCCAATTTATGGGTGGTGACCTTATAAGGTTCTTAAGGCAAGTGATCAAGCAGGGGTGGTTTGCCACTGCTTCCGTCTGCACTGCAGTCTTCCTTGGTGGTCTCCCATCCAAGTACTGACCTTGCTTCCCCGAGATCTGGAAAGGGTCCACTATACTACAGCATTCCACATCCCCACAGCTGTAAACTCGGCTGGGATTTGAAATTTATGCTAGCACTGAGAAAGGCAGGGGCAGTGTGGGGAGGCTGAGAAATAATCGTTGCAGGCGCTTTCCCTGGTTCAGCGGCTCTTAACATTTGTTGTGCTGATGAGCGTCAAATTGTTTGCTTATGGATCACTGCTTTTGAAGAACTTTATGGCTTTTGTTTGTGGTTGTGCTATGGGGCAGAGGTTTTAAGAGAAACAAGCTGCACATTACACGTACTTGCCTGATCCCCCCCCCCCACAATTGTGTAAAAAAAGGGGGAGGAATCATATCTAGAAAGCTGGATTGGGGGGGGGGGGAGAGGCTGCTTAACCTTTTCTTTGCCAACCATTTTTCTGCTCAGCCTTCCTTCTTAGCTGTTTTTCTCACAGAAGAAAAGGAGATATAAAGATCCATATCTTTACCTCCACAGTGAGAAATAAATGAGGCCAAGCCAATTAATATGGCATTGGACCAATATCACCCTTGTGGTTTTACCTAAAGTGAAAATTACAGTGAATATACATACGTAAAAAGTCTGTAAATTTGTTGTGGGAGGCAGGGGCGGAGCAAGGGGGAACTGCGCTTGGAGCACACGTGCGCATCACACCCCCGCCTGCCCCGCCATGCCCCGCCCACGCACGTGCCTGGGGTGTCGTGCCCCACCTTCCCGTTGGTGCTACGCCACTGGTGGGGGGTTAAAATAAGATTTTGTGATTCTTTCTGCCTGTAGTACAATCATTAGGAGTTTTGATGGTTGAGCTCCCCTGTAATTGGATCAGGTCTACTTTGCAACAGTTTGACCTTAGATGCAAAATCTCAGTTGGCTTTTAAACATAGTATACATATTTTAAACTAGCGGGGCCCGGCCACGCGTTGCTGTGGCAATTGTCCATCTCATCACAGTCTGCAACCCACACAGATGTCCATGCAGGTCCAGTGATCCGCAGCATAGCCTTTTGGGGTGGTCAAATGGAATCCCTCGTTCCCTTTTCAATTCACATTGTTATATGCTGGTGTCTTGGTTTTTTAGTATAAGGTAACCCTTTCCATTCCACAACGGAACTGTCCAGAGTGCGAATCCTGCTGTCCATGAGGCTGGTTGACACACACAATCCTGGCTTGGGTAAGGCAGAACTGGGGCAAGGAGGCTATCCCAGTCAGGCAGCAGAGGCAGGGTGGTGAGGCGCTCGGATCGAGGCCAGCTCCCTGGGTCTCAGAAGGGCACAGTGTGCAAAAGTGAAGTGGAGCCAGTTCTAGTAGTTGGTCAGTTGCTCCCCACCCCACAGATTTTCTTAGAAGAAAAAGGCAAACTCCAGCCTCTGCTTTTTAGTAAAAGAGAGCTGTGGCTAATATGGGTGAGGAAGTGGGTAAGTGGTGGTTGGATGTGAGGGAGGGCAGAGTGAGGTGTGTGAGGATGAGCTGGATGTGTATGAGAGTATATGTGTTGTGTGGTAGCAGTGGGTGAGGCACAGAGAGTGAAAGTTACCTGCGTGTGAGGGGGGGATCCCACCTGACGTCTCACATGGCAAAGTGTGTATGTGTTTCACTTCCACTCGTATTACCTTACAGTATTACCTATTTACTGTTTTCAATGCTCATCTCTGCCCATCTGAGCGAACATTTTAAGCCCTCATACCAATCCCTCAGGCCACAGACAGACAGGCTGCACGAACATTCTAAGGGTGACAGTTAAACATAGCCAGCTTCATGGCCTGGTGCGCCAGGAAAAAGTCGTTTTACCTGACTCAGGTATGGACTTTCAGTGATTTGAAGGTCCAATTACCTGCCCGCAACAGGGAGGAACCTCATATGAAAATTTGGGGGTGATCCGTCCAGCCGTTTCGGCATTTGGGCATGACTAACATAGTCACTGTTAGCTTTTTATATATATAGATTAGCTGAAGCTATTTGCTAATTCCAAAAAGTCACTCCATAGTCACACATTTCTGAAAACCTTGATGTCTCAAGTGTTGGGTAATATGCATTTTTAAAATATCAACTGGAGAATACAATCTTGCATTCTCTTCAACTGTGCATTTTCCCTGGTTTGGAGCATGAGAAAAGAAAAAGAGCTTTTCTTCAAGAGTGGAAAGGATTTATCCTGTGTTTTAAAATGCACATGTTTCCATTTGTTCTGTATTCTTCATAGGAACTGTACAGTGGTTCTATAACAGGAGTATGATGGATGCCACAGATAAATCACAATATTTTTGTTATCTTTAGGGAGAGATTGTGACTACATGTTACTACAGGAATGTCTACTGTCATGGAATAAAGGTCAAATGATACATTAGTCCGTTCCACACAGCAAAAAAAGGATGCCTCTTTTCACTCCACATACCTAAAATAAGACATCAGGGGACATCTTAAAAAGAGGCAGTTTAAAAAGAGGTGTGCTTTCCAGACTGCAAAGGCGTCAAAGGGGAAAAGAAGCTGTTTCCTGACCATCTATGTTGCTCTCTGGTCAGTTTCACCCACAGCTTGCTCTGGACATTTTGTGTGCAGCTGAAGTGATTCTCCTCACTGCCATTTGCTGAAGGTTGCCCCACAACCTTTGCTCTGTAGGCTCCAATCCTGGGTACCTTTTCAGCCAAAAAAGCACATCGTTCTGCTCAGCTGGTCCTGCCAGTTCCGGCAATATATAATTTCCCCTATTTTTTAAAAAATGATTTTTGATGACCTATTTCTGTAGCTATGCAGACACAAATACATGAATCTTAACCACTCAGAAGATCTGTGTACTTCCTACTGAGAAGCTTTGGGTTGATCTGCCCTACAGACTGACAGATATTTGAACAACTGTCAGTCCGCAGAGGGCAGGTCAACCCAGTGGTTCTCAATGGGAGGTACATGATCTTCTGAGTAGGGTAAGATTCTCATATTTGTGTCTGCATAGCTACGGAGATAGCTCATCAATTTTTTTTAAAATAGAACTAAATATTGCTGGAATTGACAGGACCAGCTGAGTACAATTCTGTACTTTGGTGGCTGAAAAGGCACCTAGGATTGGAGCCTGCAGAGCAAACATCCTGGGACAACCTTCAGCAAATGGCGGCAGGGAAAATCCCTTTAGCTGCACCCAAAATGACGGGCACAAGCTGAGGGCGAAACTGACCAGAGAACAAAACGGTTAGATGAGAAAAATAACATGCCTTCTGAGCTCAGCATTCTAGGCGAGATACGTCCTGCAGGCAACTTAGGGGGGAGAGCACTGACCAAAAAAACATGCCTTGAGCTAAAATAAGGCATCTTGAGGACGTCTTGGGAAGAAAGCTGTGCAGAGTGCCTTCCCGGGATGCCTTTTTTATCATCTCCAGGATGTCTTAATTAGGCTGTGCGGAAGAGACCAGTCTTTTGTACCTAGAGTCAGTGTGGTGTAGTGGTTGAGAGCAGGTGGACTCTAATCTGAAGAACTGGGTTTGGTTGCCCACTCTTCCACATGAGTGGCGGACTCTTATCTGGTGAACCAGATTTGTTTCCCCACTCCTACATTCCTGCTGGGTGACCTTGGGCTAGTCACAGTTCTCTCATAATTCTCTTAGCCCACCAGGTGTCTGTTGTTTAGGAAAGGAAGGGTTGTGTTCCAGCTGCCTTGAATCTTCTTATTGGAGAGAAAGGTTTATCCATACTTCTCCTCCTCTTCTTCTGTTTCTGCACTACCACACCAGTATGGATGGGAAGTAAGGCAAACAATAACTTCTAGATAATAAATGCTTTATTGTTTAAAATGCAAAAAGAGACATAGACAGACAATAAAAATAAACACACTAAGAACGTAATAGGGTATGAACAAGCATGCCCTTGTCGTACATTAAATTGGCAAGCAAATCTAGTGCTATAATACTGTATATCTCATTCCTACATAATACATATAGTATATTGGAACCCCGAAGGGTCATCCTTTAGTTTCTTGAACATTTCTTAACTTATTATAAAGAAGATAAGAAAGGGGAGAGGAATAGAAAAAGAGAAAGAAAAGAAATATAGAAAGATAATGAATAAATTAAAATATGTAGGAGACTTCTACATACAAACAATAACTTCTAGAAGTCCTCCACAGCATATTACAGCTTCCAGAGTTATATTTTGTAAAAAAATAAAATAAAGAAAACGTAAGGGAACAATTGCATATAATGGTAAGCTGTGTATAATTTGGTTCTAAAAGGGGCTCTCTGCCCCCGTCCTGGAAAGTGGCAAATATAGATTTTGGTGGTATTCATTTTAGTTTAAAACTAATAGCACTTAAGATAAACTGCTGACAGTATCGCTTAGAGTTGTCAGAAGTTAATACCGGCCTCTGTGTCCTCTATAAGTTTCCTTTAAAGAGAAAATGTGAGGGAAGTGGAGAGTCTTTTCAAAACAGCTTTTACTATTCAGGCCAGCAAAACGCTGTAGGCAATATTAGGGTAGAGAGGAAGTTGCCTGAAAAGCAATCTCGGTGCGCTTTTCAAATTGCTTCAGAATGAATAAGGAGATAAACCCAAATGCCCCAAATGTCTGTTACGATGATTGTTTACCAATTAACACAATGTGGAAAAATTTAACAGATTTAAAAAGGGGGCACTTTTGGGGGGGCATAGAGTGTTGGATCCAGTGAGCCCATGACCTGCCAGAACCCCTGCCAGAATCACCCCAGCAAGGGGTTGCTTGAGTCCTATGTGGGGCAGGGCAGCAACTACCTCAAGCTGATAGCCCAAGACCCCTGTAGCACGAGGAAGGAAGCTCACAGCCCAGCCAGCCGCTGTGCTGAATGGGTGAAGTGATCCAGCGACCTTGCCCGGTGTGGCAAAGCTGTTCAGAGCTGGCTGGACAGGTTCTTTCTCCCTTCCTTCCCTCCCAGGCTGTTTTGTGGGGTAGACATGAACAATATATACCCCACTAAACATTCCCTTCTCACTGGCCACACTGTGCAACACACTTCTCTCTGTGATACACCTCTGAAGATGCCAGCCACAGATGCAGGCGAAACGTTAGGAACAAGATCTACCAGACCACGGCCACACGGCCCGGAAAGCCCACAATGACCAGTTCAGCTGTGACAGTCTTTGACAATACATTGTCTTGTTCTTACAATTGGTGGTGTGCACATTCAGGGAGACTGACAATACCAGATCTGAAATGTTTAGAAGATTTTAGGTGTTTGTCCAGTTAGTATAGAAGAAGGGCTTAGGACTTATTGCTGAATATGTTTTTAAAAGATGTTATCTTATTGACCGCTAAGGAAGGCCTCAAGGGCCAAAACATGTATGGTTTTAATGGTCATTTGGTATATTCATCAATTGTAGTTTGCATTGTTTGTAAGATTTATGTGTAATAAATGTTGGGATCTGGTTTCCAGAACCTGTGTTTTTAACTAGCTGTTTTTATTCTGTCTAATGTGTACACTAATTAAATATATTTTCTGATTCTTTTGTATTGTAGTTTGCTGGATCTTTACAGTAATTCTGGTTAAGTTAGGGTCAAGATGCCTTTTCTCTTCCCGCCCTCCCTCCCAGTTTTTTGCATTTCTTCTGAGGCACATCCTAATTAAGCTTGAGCAATACCGAAAAAATTGGTAAAATTCGGCTTTGGCTTTATTCGGCTTTTTTTAATCCAATGAACAGGGAGGAAGCTCTTTCATTCATTCATTCATTCATTCATTCATTCATTCATTCATTCATTCATTCATTCATTCATTCATTCCAAGGGCACGCAAGGCCGCTTACATCTTTCATCTCTCTTCCATTTTATCCTCAGAACAATCCTGGGGAAAAAGATACTTTGGGGAAGAAAGGAAACACATCTGTGGGCACAATGTTGTGGGTCACTGCCAAAGGTCCCCCCCATGACCAAACAACTTTTTTGCACCAGGTCTTGAAGTCAGTGTGTGGACCCAGGGGAAGGAGGAGAGGTGTGGGGTGATTTTCCGCCCCCACGTGATTGAAGGGCCACAGCCTGGGGACATTTGACCCCATATGTCCCCCTCGGCGGTACGCCCCTGGTCATTGCTCTATGTGATACAGCATGGATACTTTCAAAAGAAAATGCTCTTGTACAATGAGTCGCATAAGACTATTAATTACATATTTGCAGTAGTTTGGCAGCCCGACTATTTCTCTTTTACATTTTGTGTGAATTTAATTTTTAACATACTATACCAAATCCAAATCCAAAACCTTTATTAGGCATAAAACCGATGTGTGTCATGAATTCCAAATACAGTAAAAAGATCATTATTACGCAACTTGCAGTCCACAGAGTAAAAATGTAGCAACAGCTTCAGAGATTTCAGCATTAGAGTTATTTAGAAGCTTAGCCATTTTTACCTTATCAGAAAGAAGCATAAATCCTGTTGGTAGTACAGTTCTCAAATCAGTTCTGATGTTGTTATATTTTGAACAGTGAAGCAGAATATGAGAAAGTGAATCAGTTGTATCAGGACAGAATCGACAGCAATGCTCATTTTGTGGGATATTAGAGAAGCGACCTTGGAGATGTACTGACGGAAAAGAGTTACACCTTGCTCTAGTCATAACATACTATACACAATATGATGTGTACGAGCTTCAGCAGTGATAAGCCAGAATAAGCATATTACTGTTTTCTACTCTATACATGAAAACAAAAATTATTGCTAACGGATGGTTTCCCTCCATATACTTTTTCTTAAATCAGATGTTTGTCGCTGAAGAGAATGTGGACTTTCGGATACATGTGGAAAATCAAACGCGAGCACGAGACGATGTGAGCAGGAAGCAACTTAGACTCTATCAGCTGTACAGTAGAACAAGTGGGAAACATATCCAAGTGCTAGGCAGACGGATCAGTGCCAAAGGAGAAGATGGGGACAAATATGGTAAGTGCATTTGCTGTTTTCTACTATAGCAATGGTAGCGCCTTGCCTTTTCTAATGCTCTCCCCCTTGAGGCGCACCTGCCTCCTGCCTTGACCTGGGCAGTCCAGGATAACCTGATCTCATCAGATCACAGAAGCTAAGCAGGGTCGACCCTGGCAGGCGTTTGGATGGGGGACTTCCAAGGAATGCAAGAGTTGTGGCGCAGAGGTAAGCAATGGCAAGCCGCCACGCCCCCCCTCCCACGCCCTGACGTCTCTTGCCTTGAAAATCCTACAGGGTCACCAAATGTCAGCTGTGACTAGACGATAAAAAATGCTGATATCTACTATAGCAGGGGTGGCCAATCTATGGCACTCCAGATGTTCACGGACTACAATCATGGACTACAGCTGGCAGGGGCTGATGGGAATTGCAGTTCATGAACATCTGGAGTGCCATAGGTTGGCCACCCCTGTACTATAGCAATGGTGGGGCCATGCCTTTGTATTACCCTTCCCTTGAGACTCACCTGGTGCCCCCCCCTACTCTCTTTGAGGCACCAGGCTGAATAATTTCTCTTTACCCATGCTTTTAACTAACAGGTTCTATCTTCATTAGCTGTCTATGGTTGGCTCCTAGCTAGGATTGCTAACCTCCAGATGTCAGCTGGAGATCTCCTGGGATTACAACTGATCTCCAGGCAACAGAGATCAGGTCACCTGGAGAAAATGGCTACTTTGGAAAGTGGACTGTATGGCATCAGGCCATATTGAAGTCCCTCTCCTCCCCAAACCCCACCTTCCTCATGCTCCACTTCCAAAATCTCAAGGTATTCCCAGAGGTGTATCTAGGTTGGGATAAGGAAGGGTAATGCCCTGAGCACTACTCCTCAAGGGGTGCCAGCCCACACCTCCAGGAATGACTGTGCCCCATACCTGAACTCCACATGAAATTTGGGGTGGGCGAGCCCAGTTGAATTCTGGCTGGGTTCATTGTTTTTACTGGCAATGTTTCTATCAGTTGTTTAAGAATGTGTGCTTATTGATATTATTTGTATTTACATTTTATTGGTTTAATTGTGAGCTGCCACGAGCAGGCCTGGAGAGGTGGCGTATGGATTTTCTAAATAAATAAATAGTGAGGTCAAGAGCCTGAAGATGGGGAGGAAGAGCATGAGGTGGTTCATTGCTCCTCCCCCCAATTATCTGTGAAATGTGTAATATGAATTAATATGTGCTGGACTAATGGCACATGTTAGAGGTTGTTAGAGGATTGTCTGTTTTGTACGTCAATTGCAAAATGTGATAGAAAAATATTGAAAATGAAAGATACCATGTCTGGAATGGTACTCTGAATATGGTCTAAGACAGGGTTGATCCAGATGTTCATGAACAAGGATGGCTCCAGATGTTCATGGATGCACCAGATGTGCCTTGCTGGTGGGGCTGATGGGAATTGTAGTCCATGAACATCTGGAGCACCATAGGTTGGCCACCCCTAGCCTAAGAGAAAGCCAAAGGTTTTGTTGTTGCTACTGATGCCTGTAAACAGTAGAGCTAAATCCCAGGAAACATTGATGAGAAATAACCTCTGTTGCTAGAGAAGCTATCATGAGGTGGTTGCTCTGTTGACCTATTTCGGTCAAGCTTTTTCTTTCTCCTGTTTTGCTCAAGTCACTACAACTATTTGCTATTTTGTCTTCAAAGTTGTACTGTGTATATTGATTCCAAATACTGAAATTCTGAAAACAACAACAACTCATGGGGTAATTACAGTGTTCATGCCACTAAGCACCAGATGTTAATCCTGGAACCTTGGAAGAGTATTCCCGTGAGTTCGAGCATAGAATGTTTGATTGTATTTGCAGCAGATTTGGTTCCATGATTATAAAATGGGGGAAATGAAATAGTTCTCTCTATGGATAGCAGGTAATGTGGTAGACCTCTGCCTTCGACCCTGGAGAGCCACTGCCATTCAGAACTCACAATATTGATCATGACAGATGAAGGATCTGACTCCGCAAAAGGCAATTTCTTGGGTAGACTGACCTTATCTATTGAACCATTTTAATTTATTGTTTCCAAAATGAGCCACAGTCCATTAAATCAGATAATAATACAGGGGTTTCCAACATGGTGCCTTTGAGTGCCATGGCGCCCTCTGGAACTGTTAGGGACAATTGCTGAGTGTTTTTAGGAAATGGGAGGAGCTTTGCCCAGCAAGGCTTCTGATTGGCCACTGGAGATCCGATTGGCTATGCTGATTTTTAAAAACACAGGCTCGGCAGTAGCTGCCACCACAGCACAAGGATTTTCACCACGTGACTGAGGGTAAGCTGTGTGTGTGCAAAAAAAGTTTTGAAACAATATGGTCCTTTTAAAAGGCATCCTGTTCAACTCAGCTCCTGTCTGAAGAACGAGTTCCTATTAGATTTAGGCGTAACCTCGCTCCCTGACATTTTGTGGCTGGTTCCGCCTTCTGTGGCCACCATTTTGGGGGTGCACTCACCACCCTGTGGCAAAATTCCAAAGGTGCCTGTTGGCTCAAAAAAGTTGGGGACCCCTGCAGCCACAGATTAATCCAATGCGCGCACATATACCTGCATAAAAAAAGAACATGCCATTGAATCACCATGGACTCATGGCAATTCCATCCACAGGGTGTTCCAAGCAAGAGACAAGCAGAGGCGGTTTGTCATTATCTTTCTCTGCGCAGCAGCTTCAATCTTTGAATGCAAATGCTGATCTGGCCAATCCTACTTAGCTCCCAAGCTCTGACAAACCTGGGTAAACCTTGGAGTAAACAGTGGGACCAGAGGTGGGATCCAGCGGGTTCTCATAGGTTCCCAAGAGTAGGTTACTAATTATTTGTGTGTGCCAAGAGGGGGTTACTAATTGGTGATTTTGCCACGTGATTTTTGCCTTAGTTACAGCTGTCCTCTCAGCAATAGCGCACAGAACTTGAAGCAGTCTAGTAGGAGGTGCACCGGCGTGCGTGGCAGCCTGCACCTGCGTGCATTCATTTCCCACCCAAGGACCGGCGCAGCGGCTGCGTCCTTGCCACAGCCCCACCCAGGAATGCCTGCCCCCGTCATGCCCAGCCACGCCCCCGTCATGCCCTGCCCAGCCCCACCACAGTTTGAATCCCACCACCATGGGAACCTGTTACTAAAATTTTTGGATCCCACCACTGAGTGGGACTTTTTCCTGAGTAAACTCACACAGCAAAATTGCTGTGTCCATCCAGTACTGCTACAGAATATTTCACAACAGTGTGCTTCTAACATCTCTGAGGGCTGTTTAGGTCAACTAGAAAAGCACCACAGATTAAAAGAACCTTAATGTCTGTACAGACTAATTGAAAAGTGGCTGCCCGTTAATCCATTAGACTTCTGTTCTGTCATCCTTAAAGATGTTGTTTTTTCACATTCTATTTGATAAGACGTACTCATTCTTTTTCAGACAGCGATTGTTTAAAAGAAAAAAAGAGGGAAACCTCAGGGAGAGAAAACATCATTTACATGGTATCTCACACTGATGGTACTGATAGGACAGTCAGCAGAATGTGTCTTGAAACACTAGATCTTCACTTTGCAGGAAAAAGAGAGGATATTCTATACTGTTTGTTCATTCTTTGTGTGCAGTTCACTTCCAGGGCTTCTGCTGTTTAGGGGGAGGACAAGGGCTTATTTTTATTTCATGGCTGTGAGATTCGGTTTCAAAGTATCAGGCTTCAGTACGCTGCTTAAAAGATAGCTTTAAAGTTCCTGTGTGCCAAAGAGGCCTGTGCGGTAGTTCAGTCAACTTCAATCCTGAATCGGCAGGTGAGGGCCAGAATATTAGCAGAAGGACAATGAAGCGGAGGCTCTGTGATGTCATGCACTGTGGAGTTAAATTGTTAGGGTTTGGGACAGAATTGCTGGATGAATCGCGCCTTCATTGTATCATACGTGTGGCTTCTGGTTGTTAGATTTAGTTTAGTGTCATGGATCTGCCCAGTAGTGTGTGTGAGTGCAGTTTATAGAAACTTCCCAAGAGATAAATGTAAAAGGTAAAACTTAAATTTATTCAAGCATCTCCAGTTCACAGCTTTGTTCCAGGAAAAAGGTAGATAGAAAGAAATCCTAGTCTAAAGAGATTACTTTCCCTATGACAAGTGGGCACAACTAACGCGCCACTGAGCAGGCTGCCATTGACCCTGCGCTCAGGTCAAAGGCTAGAACAGAAGTGAAACCAGCATGGGGAAGAAAGGAAGTTAGTGGGCGGTCTCCTGGCCCAGACAAGGAGGGCAAACAAGAGAGGCAACATCACAGTTAGAGTGATATACACAGCACCCCCCAGTGTCCAGGCATGCAGAAGTCGCTGATTCCAACACTGGTTTCATCAGGGCAGTAGTTCATGGACACAAGTTATATTAACAACGGAAAATATCTTTCTCTGTTTGCCTATATCTATCTTAATTTTTACCCTGCCCTTCTGCCAAGGAACTCATCCCCAGCATTTCAAAAATTTCTGATGAGTAATCATTAGGTGCCTTGGTGGTTTTCGTGAGGGCAGAAAGGTGGGATATAAATTTTGTACGTATATAAACAGTTCAAGAAAGCGGTCAGGAAGAAAATAGATTCCTTTGCAATGAAGCATTGGAGGAGAATTTCATGGATACCATGGACCACCCAAAAGACAAATAAGTGGATTCTAGATCAAATCAAGCCTGAACGAGCTCTAGAAGCTAAAATGACTAGGTTGAGGCTATCGTACTTTGGACCCATTATGAGATGAGGTAGGAGTTACTGGAAAAGACAATATTGCTGGGAAAAGTTGAAAGCAGCGGTAAAAAAGGATGACGCAACATGAGTTGGATTGACTCTAGAAAGGAAACCAAGGCTCTCGGTGTATAAGACCTGAGTAAGGCTGCTAACAAAACAACATTTGGGAGGTGATTACTTCATAGGGTTGCTATGAGACGGAATTGACTTGATAGCACTTAACACAGGCAGCTGGACAGCGTGGCATGGTACTGATTGTGTCATATCTCAGAAGCTAATCTGGGTGGGTACTTAGATGAGAAACCACCAAGAGAGACTCTGCAGAGGAGGGCGATGACAAACCACCCCTATTCCTCACTTGTCTTGAAAGCCCCTTGCTGCTGATGCCATAAATTGGTTGTGACTTGATGGCAATTGCTCACCTCATTAGCTAGCTGGATGGGTATTTTTTTTAACAAGACAGATGGTAGCTGGTTCTTTATCCTTTTGTTAGAGAAGGGCAACAACCTTCAACCGAACTGCTATAAGGGCATAAGTTGATCAACCAAAGATATTATCTGGCGTACAGTCATTATTGTTATTTCTAAGTTTTCTTATAAAATTATGAACCTTGTCTAGATATAAACTTCTTCTGTCCCCCAGCAAAAATATCACAATATTACACAATACTACTACCTACAAACAACAACAACAACAACAACAACAATACCCTCTATGTGTAACGAACTGGTAAAGTCCAGGCAAAAGCAACCGTTATGAGTTCTTTATTGAGCTTGCATTCTTAGTCAGGAACAAGCAATGCGAGAACTGAAACCCAGATCTCGATCAACAGCTTTTACGGGGTAGCAGACAGGCTCCCGCCAAAAAAGTATAAATAAGGCAGGATTTCACACGGGGTTTCACACAGACTAGCAAGCAAGTGAAAGATAACCAAAACAGCGAAATTCCCCTTCCCAGGCGTTAAGCCAAAAACTTCCAGCGGGAACCTTTTCAAGGTCGGGCAGCACACACACACATCACCTTACACTATGTATGCAACACTTCCAATATGTACATTTTATTTCATTCATTCTTTTACATTTAAAGATATGAGAAAACCTGTCCTTTAATTCCATGATCGACAAATCACAGGCTGTGTTACTGTAGACTGTCGGTGGAATGTTGTATGTTCTAATGTTTCTGATCCTCTGTGTCTATGTATGTGTGTAAACAGATACGTACATTCATCTGTGTAGGATGAGCAAACCAGCAATATCTATTCCAGCTGTAGTCTGAAGTGGTGTATGACCAAACCATATACAAGAATACCACTGAACCCAAACAGAAATGAATATATAATTGCAAATTTTAATCTCAGACAGGAACAAACCAGAATACCCACAAGCAATTGGGTGTTAAATGACATTCAAAAATACATACACACCATAGTCAGCAGTGCCACCAAGTAATGCATATGCAATCACCAGCATCTAGAGACACAGCACGTTAATCACATGATACGCCAACATTCTCTGTCCATAAGAACAAACTGTTTCAAACCCAGAGAGACATAGCGCCTCAAGTTGAGATACAGGAGAACGAGGTCACCAGTCAATCTCAATAGACTTCTCATTTCATGGAGTCTTTAACCTGCTTCGTCAGCTTTCTATGACATTTGAAGTTGCCCCCATCACTTCAGGAGACTTAAGCTGTTCGAAGCATTTGTCGGGCTCAACAAAGTGGGATGGGTCTTGTGTAAATTCTGTACACAGAGGTGCAAGTTTCCTGGGTCCCCTCTCCTGCTGCAGCCCAAGATGCTACCCCCGTCCCCAGATGCCTGCCAAAATGCTGCTTCCAGGGAATGGGAAGACACCCAGAAGCACAAGGTGACCAGATCGTCTCACGCTTTACACAGGAAGACAGTCCCATACTCGAACCAATTTGTCTGTCCCACATGCGTCTCCACGCTTTTTTTTTACTGTCCCGATTTTTGGAAGGCTGCTGCACTGCCTTCTGGGGCGCTCCCCTTTTCCTGCCCTGTGACAGGGGGGGGGGGAAACAGGGAGCGCCCAAGGCTGTCTGGCTGGCTTCTGCTTGACCAAAGCAGTCAGGGCCTTGCCACTGCCTTTGGGGCACTCCCGGTTTCCGCCCTGTCACAGGGCAGGAACTGGGGAGCCAAAGGCAGTGCAAGGCCCCAAGGCTCGAGGCTTCTTTCACCCATCTTGGTCCCGGCTTAAAAAGGTGACAATCTGGTCACTTTACAGAAGCAGCACAAAGGGTAAGCTGAAGTGCTGCCAAAGGACGGGAGAAATTGGTTGCATATATATATATATATATAGTTGGAAGTTAAGTAGGGTTGGCCTACTTAAGTAAGGTTGGCCTGGTTAGTAACTTGGGTGGGAAGGCCAGGGTTGCTATCCAGAGGCAGGCAATGGCAAAGAAGAAGAGTTTGGATTTATACCCCACCTTTCTCTCCTATAAGGAAACTCAAGGTGGCTTACAAGCTCCTTTCCACATCAGACACCTTGTGAGGTGGGGGGTGGGGGCTGAGAGAGTTCCGAAGAACTGTGACTAGCCCAAGGTCACTCAGCAGGAATGTTCACCTCTGAACATCTCTTGCCTTGAAAACCTACTGGTTCAACATATATTGTCTGTGACTTGATGGCATTTTCTGCCACATCTTTTCTGTGTGCCATCACCTCCCCATTAGGACTTATTTTTCTGGGTTTGTGTTTTGTGCATGTCAGATACATTATCCCTCCCATCATTTCCAATGCAATGCACAGGAAGCCAGTTCTGGTGGGTTTTCCGGGCTGTGTGGCCGTGGTCTGGTGGATCTGGTTCCTAACATTTTGCCTGCATCTGTGGCTGGCATCTTCAGAGGTGTATCACAGAGAGAAGTCTGGACATACTGTGCCAGCCACATATACCAGCCACAGATGCAGGCAAAACGTTAGGAATAAGATCTACCAGACCACAACCACACAACCCGGAAAACCCACAACAACCAGTTGAATCCGGCCATGAAAGCCTTTGACAATACACAGGAAGCTAGTTTACAAGACTGTACTGCTGCACATGCTGGCTTGGAAGCTAGCTATTTTCCCATTGATAAAATATATTTGATTCCTGCTTAAATGTGCTTCTGAAATTGCAAAATAGTGGTTTGCTCTGCATTAGCACAGCGGTGCAACATCTCTCTGGGCTGTTGACCTTTGGTGTGCTGAACAAGCATGTGTTGCTGCTGCTTTATGCTGGCACCGGCCCAGTTTGAATGAAAGGCTGTTTACCATGCAAGTTTCTGCTTACTTTATTAGTTTCACATTGAACTCAAGACTCAGGTTCAAGGGATAAAAAGAACTAATATCATCTGGTAGCATTTGAGATGTGTGACCAGCCAGGAGCATACTAGACTGCATTGGGGAAGTTACAATTTCTTAGTGGAGTGCTGTGTGGTTTCCGGGCTGTATGGCCGTGTTCTAGCAGCATTCTCTCCTGACGTTTCGCCTGCATCTGTGGCTGCTAGAACACGGCCATACAGCCCGGAAACCACACAGCACTCCAGTGATTCCGGCCGTTTAATGCCCCATTGCTGTTGATATGGAACATGTAAACTAGCTGTGCAGTGAGTCAGACCCCTGACCCATCTATCCCAGCATGGTCTATTGTGACTGACAGCATTTGTCCAATTTCTCTACAGGAGGCTATTTATCAGCTCTTTGACTTGAGATTTTAAAACTAGAGATGCCAGGAATTATACTGGAAATCCTAAATACAGGAAGCATATGCCCTCCCAATATTGATGGGATGCTTCCCTAAATGATATCCGTGCCATGAATCAGATAAGGGTTATGTAGCTCAATGACTCCGTTTGTAGACGAGCTAATAATCCTGGCTTTCCTCCACTTCATTGGAGCAGAAGATATTTCAAAAGGGCCTATGACAGCTTACTTCTGGACCTATAGGAAGCACTCATTCTGAAAGAGGAGTCCCCTTCATAAGAAGACAGTTCGTTTTGGCTCCTCCCATCATTTTGTAATTGCCCAGCAGGCAGCCATTTTGTGACTGGTTTTGTCTCGCGTGACAGCCATTTTGTGGTGGCCCCATGATCTTTTCTCAAAATTCCGAAAGGACTTACAGGCACAAGTTTGAGGACATTTGCTGTGCCACTTCAGAAAACAATGATGAACAGTAGCTACAATGGCACTGTTTCCCACACCTATATTACAACCTTATTATATCTTGGGAAGAAGAGGAATTAAATTGCAATACCTGTCCCCCCACATCTGTGCCCCAAAGGTAGTCTAAATATAAACTAGAAGAAGGGAACCCATATTTGATTTTTTTTGGCTAGCTAAACACAGGCCTCCTCTTCTGAGCACACCAATTAAATTGCACTGATACTTCTTCCTAAGAATGTGGACAGCGTGGCTTTTGTAGGTCAGCAAATACCTGGTTGAACTGTGACTGTACTCCGTCGTTTATTTAGTGAACCCGTGCAGAATGGCTGTTTACTCCCAAAGCCAAGCGTTTTCCGCTTACGCCTTTCTTTCCCCTTTGCGTTGTCCGCAGGGCAGCAGTGCAAAATAAAAGGCCTCTTAAAGGCCTCTTCACCCCCACCCCCTTCTCAGCCATTTATTTTCACAAACTTAGCCTGGGGGCAGAGATGACCTCAACATACTGACAATTGCTCACTGCGACAGCTGCGTGATCGCCCAGCTTAGAATCTGCGATCGGACGGAGAGAGGGGACGCTTGCCATTTTGCCAGCTGGTTTGCCTGCCTCTCTCTTCCGTTACCCAGCACCGGACTGTCCCCACCTGGTCCCCAATCTCTTCCATCAGAATCGATGGGGCAGATGTCTAGTAGGGAAAGCTTTTCTTCTTTCTTTTTGAAAACTGCCAAAAGGACATCAGGAATGATGGTGCAGACGTGCATCAGGAGCTGGGCTTGTTGAACCACAAACGGCAAGGCTCCCTGGATCTCCCAGGATTCCCTGGGTTAGGGAAAGGGCTCCATTGCCCTCACCTTGGATTCTGTTCTGAAAGATTCAGCAACCATTGAAAATGTGCCGTAATCGTCTTATTTGAAACATCTGTGCTTTAGGACGTCATTCTTTATTTGATTTGCTGCATTCTGCTTTAGTGCAGATATACTCGGGGAGAGAAAAATGCATTTCCCCAAGAAAATTCTATTTTGAGCATTGGCTATTGGCACATAAGGAGTGGATGGGATTCAGCCGGTTCGCACCACTTTGGCAGAACCGGTTGTTAAAATGGTGCTTGTAAACAACCAGTTGTTAAATTATTTGAATCCCACCACTGCACATAAACCCCTAGGCTGCCTCCGGTTCCTGTAATGTACATAGAAAATGCACACAGTTAGGAGTCATTTCACACATTAAGGGACACAAACGTGTTTAAAATGATATATGAACACGGCAGGGAGCCCTGACTTATTACTGCATTCCTCATGCAGTTTGAAAAACTGAGCTTACACTAGGGCCAGAGGTGGGATCCAGCAGGTTCTTCCAGGTTCCCGAGAGTAGGTTAATAATTATTTGTGTGTGCCGAGAGGGGGTTACTAATTGGCGATTTTGCCACAGGATTTTTGCCTTAGTTACGCCCCTCCTCTCAGCAGTAGCTCGCAGAACTTGAAGCAGTCTAGCAGGAGGTGCACTGGCATGCATGGCAGCCTGCGCCTGCGTGCATTCGTTTCCAGCCCAAGGACTGGCGCAGCAGCTGGGTCCTTGCCTCAGCCCCACCCAGGAATGCCCTTCCCGCCCCTCAAGTGAAATGCCCGCCACGCCCTGAATGTCTCCCGCCCAGCCCCATTGGCGCTACACCACAGTTTGAATCCCACCACCATGGGAACCTGTTACTAAAATTTTTGGATCCCACCACTGACTAGGACTACTAGCCTCCAGGTGGTGGCTGGGGACCTCTGGCTATTACAACTGATCTCCAGGTGACAGAGATCAGTTCACCTGGAGAAAATGACCGCTTTGGAGTGCAAACTCTATGGCGTATCCCACTGAGGTCCCTCCCCTCCCCAAATGCTGCCTTCCTCAGGGTTCAACCCCGTGGTGGGATTCAGCAGGTTTGCACCACTTTGGCAGAACCGAAACAGTGCTTGTAAACAACCAGTTGTTAAATTATTTGAATCCCACCACCGGAACTGGTTGTTAAATTATTCGAATCCCACCACTGGTTCAACCCCTAAAATCTCTGGATATTTCCCAACCAGAATGGACAACTCTAGCTAACACACCTCACATGTCACATTTTTTGGTGGAAATGCAAAAAGTGCAAGCTTCAAAATGTAAAATATGAAATTGCCACTCACATAACAAATAATTGGCCTCACTGTGTAACACAGTTCATGCGAACCTTTTCCTTTATTTTAATTAAAGAGTTATGAGGTCTTCAAGGTGTCTTCAGAGGCAAAGCTTGACAAGGGAGTTTGGGAGGCTCTGCCCAACAGAACTTGCTTGGTGTGATGCCAGTACAGGAACCCTAGCAGGCGAGCCTTCTGTGTAAATTTGCATGTACAGGTCCATATAAAACTCAAATATGAGGTGGCTTGAAAATGAAGCATCGTCAGTAGGGTGCAGTTTGGTTCCATGAACATCTTCCCCCAAATGCTGGTCATTTTAACTCTATGCTATCTTTGCCCAAGTTTTTAGCACTGTAATGGCCTTTCTCGTATCATCTCTTCCAATCCAAATGATTCCTCCCTAGGCAAACACACACAGTAGAAATGATAAATACAAGATAAAATCTTGTGCCCTGGCAAAAGTTATATAGATAGAAATTCACCTTGCTTTCAGCCAATGCTGGCATGGTACAAGCAACAATTTAACTTGCTTTCGGCCACTAACTTTCATCAGTAGCAGCAAAAATTCAATTTGTTTTAATTAATATATTGAAATAATACAGGCAGAATTTCAACCTGCTTCCAGCCAGTATTGACACAGTACAGGCAGAATTTCAACTTATTTTCAACCAGTCTCAGTGCAGGCAGAAATCCAACTTATTTTCAGCCGAACAGGCTTCTGTTTTAGACTTGTTTTAAAATCTTCCTCACTGTCTGTGTATTCCACCAAACACTTCTCACTGATATGTTACCTATACATCAAATTCGTGTCATTAACATACATGTAAATCAAATTATTGCTGTATTATGTCAGTACATCAATGTAAGCAAATTAATTTTTGCCTGAACTGATGCGGCTGAAGCAAGTGGAAGATTAAAGATTAAAGAACCACTACATAGCCTTAAGATTTTATCATTATACCTTATATTGAAACTTTTGCCAGGTTGTTGGCTGTTCACGCAGGATCCTGTCCTGTGTTTATCATCCCTAGGCAAGCACGGCAAACAGATTACTAAGGGGAAATCCCATTCCTAATTCCTTCCTTTCCACATTGCATAAGTACTAGGGGGATGCCAAGTTTATGGCAATTACAGATTACCTTGTTAGGCTTTATCATTTTGGTAAAAACAAAGGGGGGGGATGTGTGTCTGTGTTCCTAGTTCTCTGCTGTGTTTAAAGTGTTCCCAGCAGAATTGCAGGCTAGGAAACAGCATCCCATCTGTGAGCAATTTAAGAGGAAGTGAGACAATGGAGCCCAGTCGCTACTCTAGTGTGGATGATCAATACAAATATAGTTAGCACACTGATTTATCTTGCAAAAACGGGAATGCCAGACTCCTAAATACAGTATTATCTAACCCAGTGATGGCGAACCTATGGCACGGGTGCCAGAAGTGGCACTTGGAGCCCTCTCTATGGGCATGCACACACAGAGTTCGACATGTGGGGGGCGGAAAATCACCCCCCACACAGACACATCTAGGCTGGCCTGGGCCACTGAGCATGACGTGAGCACACCACGGTGAGCAGGGAGGACTCGGCTGGCGGGCCTGGTGCCTGTGCTCAGGCTGGCTGCTGCCCGAGTGGGGGCACAGAGAAGGCAGAGATGCTAGAGAGGCACAGAGTGGTGCATGCAGGATTTGCTGGAGGCAAGAGCAGGCTGGCCCCTACCCGAGCGGGTGGGGCAGAGGAAGAAGGAGCCAACCGGTTTTTTTTCTAAACTAAAACCTCAGCATTCAGGTTAAATTGCCGGGTTGGCACTTTGCGATAAATAAGTGGGGTTTGGGTTGGAATTTGGGCACTCAGTCTCAAAAAGGTTCGCCATCACTGATCTAACCCCACTTTATCAGGGCTAGCCCTTTCCCATGCAAAGCCAGTGCAGCAAGTCTTCTAAGTAGGGTTGCCAGCTTTGGGTTGGGACAGGGGCATAGTGGGGGGGGGATGTGGCCCGGGGCATGACTAGCCCTGGGTGTCCCCCCTGCCCAGCTCCCTGCACCCCCCACTCAGAGCACCTGCTCCGAGAAGGCACCAGCCGGAGGCTGAGCAGCCTGCTTGGAGAGGTAAGTGGTGCGGCTGTGGCAGGAACACTCCAGCCACATCCACGCTGCTTCCTGCTCCCAGACTGCATTTTGCGCCCCCACATGACTAATTGGCATGTGCCTGGGGCATGTGTACCCACATGTCCCCATGGCAGCTACGCCACTGCGTTGGGAAATATCTGGGGATTTTGAGGGTAGAGCCTGCAGAGGGAAAGTGTGAGGTGGGAGGAACCTCAGTAAGGTATAATGCCCTTCAAAGCTGCCCTTTTTCGCAGGGGAACTGATCTTGGTTGTCTGCTGTAATAGCGGGAGATCACTAAGGCCCACCTAGAAGTTGGCAACCTTACTAATAAGCCATGGTCTCCTGGGTTCCAAAGCAGAATCCCCAAACAAAATGTATTGATTCACTAATTTCTCATTTTCCTTTCTTGCTGAGCCTTAAGGGGGATTACCCAATTTTAAAAAGAGGACACTCAAACTGGATTACAAAAGAGCAGAAAATGATGGAATAAATTAATATTGGGTTATTTGTAAATTTTCAAGCAAACTACAACTAATACATTTCCCTTGTTTGTCCTATCTGGTAGATTCCAACTATTCAGAATCTCTTATTCAGAAAGACATTGTACCTGCAGAGACAAAACTCCCGACTCAGTAATGCGCATTCTTTTGGACTGTCACCTTTACGACAAACTAAGGAATAGACTAATAAGACCTATAACTGCTGCTATGAAAACTTAAGCTGAGTCAAATTCTTCCATTTCTTTTCTTTTTAAAAATCTTTTTTAATTAGTTTATCATTTAGGAATACATATTAATTGGCAGACAATCTGACTTAAAGTTGTTCCAGTAATAACAGAATATAATCTGCCACACAAATTATAAACAATGCACTTTATTTGCAAGTGATAGTTACATAAGAAAAAGTGGTTTGAGATTCTATTACATAAATATAGTGCGAAATACACACACACACACACACACACACACACACACACACACACATACACATACACACACACACATAGATACAAAATAATAATAAATAGGTTAATAATAATCTTAAGCTATGCAGATAACAGTAAGATTCTATTTTGAGGGAAATTCTTCCATTTCTTGATGTCTGAAGTTTTTGGCCTCAATTATAAAATGAAGGACGATCACATGTCTCAATCCAGCCATTGGCCCTTTCCGCACAAATTCACCCAAAATTTCTAAAATGTTTTCAGCCCCCCCTTACCACGATGTATGTCTGCATTCACTCCCTCAAAATGATTCATGCCCTCCATGTTATGATTTCCCCCTTTTTTGAGTTTTTTTGACAAAATCTGTGCTTCTATGCTTCATAGTCTTATGCAGTGATTCTCTGCACGTTGTATAACCCATGCGTTGAGGATTAAGCCCCAAAACTAAGAATCTCTGGCAAAAACTGAAGAAACTCTGCCAAAAACATGTGAGCGGAAATTGAGAGTGAGCTCACAAAATGGCGCCAAGGAGGAAGTTCAGGCAAGGCCGAGAGGCACGTGAAACATCTTAAAGAGATCTCACAGGCAACGGAATCAGTTTTGAAAACGTTTCAACTGAAGAATCATTTTGAAAGGGCATCTATTTAAAACATTTTGAGGCTACAAATAAAACATAATGGGAACCAAAGGGGGGTAAAAACAATGCAGAACTCCATAGAGGAATTGTTTTATTTCCTGCCTCAAAATGTTTTAAAAGGTTTGTGCGGAAAGGGCCAGTGTTTTATGAACTTTCAAAGTGATTCATATTATGAACTTTCAGAATGCTTCTTATGCACATTATTTAACTGATGTCAACAAAGGTTTGAAACTGAAATTGGAACTGTTGGGTTGCTGACTCCTGGCTGGGAAATTCTTGGATGTGGAGCCTGGGGCGAGCAGGGTCTGGAGTGGGAGAGTCATCAGCAGGGCATAATGCCATGGAGTCCACCCTTCAAAGTAGCTATTTATGCCAGGGCCACTCATTTCTAGCCCCTTCCGCACATGCAGAATAATGCACTTTTAATCCACATTCAGTGCAGCTGGATTTTACTGTGGGGAATAGCAAAATCCACTTGCAAACAATTGTGAAAGTGAATTGAAAGTGCATTGTTCTGCATGTGCGGAAGGGGCCTCTGTAATCTGGAGATGAGCTGTAATTCCTGGAGATCTCCAGGCCCCACCCAGAGGCTAGCAACCCTAGGGATGTTTCTGCACGGCCAAAAAACAGTGCCCCAGGAATGGGGAAAAAAACGGTCCTTGGGGTGCATGCTGTTCAAGACCGTGGAAGACGCCAAGTTCTCCCCTCCCCTCATCTCTTCCAGTGTTGTTGCCAGTGCCTGGAGGGACATTAACTTCCACACCTGCCCCTCCAACTCTTGGAGGTCGGAGGGTAGTGTGGGCGTGTCCCTCCAGCCCTCCAGAGCGACACTGAAAGGAGAGGTGAGTGGAGGGGACCGAAGGAGAGGCGTCTCCGTGCAGAGCCGCCTCTCCAGCTGGGGAGACAGTTGGGGCTGCTCGCCACGCTTTCACCATGCGAAGAGTTCCCCGGCAACCTCCAAATCGGCACTATAATTTATGCTGGTGGAGGTTCATTTCCGTTGCTGTGCGGAAAAGGCCTAGGGTAGCCTAGGCAGTACAAAGACAAAAAATGCACTCACACTCACACACACCCCCCCCCCCCCCCCCCCTGGCTGCAGAGTTTCCATGGATGTTAAAACTGCTCCCCTATTCCTTCAATAAAAATGCTCTCCTGAGCAAAACAACTGCTACACAATACCTTTTACTCGGACCACCAAAATAATATCACGGTGGCTGTGGAAGCTTTCCACTTCTCTTCTGTAACTGGCTAGATGCTTAAAAGGGGATGGCTGGGAAAGAGGAGGTGTTTCAGGCCATGATCTTAAGTGTTGGAAGCATCCTATGTGGAATCGCAGAGCAGGTGTTGAAAACTGTGGTGGTATTGGACTGTACATTTTGTCCTTCTGGGAAGAAGCCAAATTTAAACACACACACGCACGCACGCACGCACGCGCACGCACGCACGCACGCACGCACGCACACAAATACATGTCCCCCCCCCCCCGTGAATCTGTTTTTGGTGCCCTGTATTTGGCTAGGACAGAGTGGGGGAGGCACAAGCCAGGTTCAACAGTTCAACAATAGGTTTATTACTTAAGAGAATTAAGACCCTAACTCCTCTCCCTTTGGGTTCATCTAAAACTTCCTGTGAGTACTTGCTTGTCTCCTGGAGGTGTTAAGGTTTGAAGCTGTAGACTGTGTCTTCTCTTGGCTGCTTTCAAGAAAGTCCACTGTGTCTTGCTTCCTTTCAGTTCTTTTAGTCTTTGTCTAGTTCTAATTGCTGTTAACCTTGACTTGTGCTCTATGGACCACCATGTACTAGCATGGACCACCATATACGTCACGAATATTCCAATCTCCAGCTACCCTTGGCACCTCGCTCTAACTGACTGGCTAGAGCTAAAACAGGGGATTGCTGTGTAAAAAGGGAAGACTGCCTATTGGGAAATGTCTTAAAGGGGCAGGGGCTAACTAAAATTCCCTCCCTTAGAAGACTTTACCATGAACTAAACCCATGCTAACTATGGGGAAACTGAAGCTTAATGGGGAAATGACAAAAGCCTCTGTGGGGGCATGACAATACACACACACACACACACACACACACACACACACACACACACACACACACACACACACACACACACACACACAAATATCCAGTCATTGATCAAACACTGTGTAGTGTAGGCGAGTAAACCCTTGTCAGATCTCTGTCCAGTTCTATGTGTTCTTCCTTGTTACTCAAAAAGACTGCATGACTTTGGAACCCTTCATTTGGCAGTGGTTGTAGATGTAGCCCAATTAGTGCTGGCTCAAACTGCTCTAAGAGCCATCGTTGAATTTTCAGGAACAGCATACAAAGTCATGGATGGAGATGTTCTATAGTTAAATGCCACAATGATTGTACTCTATTCTAACATGGCTTTGCTGTTTCAGCAGTTTGTGGTAAAGGAGTCCTCAGATTTTACCTAGTTTCCAAATGGGCACTGAAGGCTGAGGAGAAACCCAGAATTTCAAAAACCTCTGTTGCAGAGAAAGAAAATGTCCTGGATTCAGTGAGGAAATCTGCACATCCCTGTTTCGCTAGTGTGAGTCATCCGTCTTAGCTGCATTGCTTTGTTCAGCTAGAACAGGGAATGAGATGGAAAACATGTTTGCCCTTAGGATTGCTGGGCCCAGCCAGCAGGAACCTGGAAAGCTGCCATCGAAAACGATGGCACAACATCCGTTCTGGGCAACATGGAAGTGATGTCAGCCCTCTCTAGGAATTGTCAAACTCTATGGTTTTGCCATCGAGTTTTGGCCACTGCCAACAAGCCATTCTTTTATTTTTCTCCTCCACTAGAGGGCTGGCAACCTTACTTGAAAACCACATCAGCAATAAGATTGTATCAATTACTTAAGGATTTAGAATAGTCAAACTGATTCATGTATATGATTGTGCTGCAATTCTTACAGCAACCTATAAAGAGTGTTATGACCTTAATTTTGTAGCTAAGAGCGGAGTGGGCTTGCTCCTAATGAATTAATGGTAGGAACAAGGTTTGAAGTGAAGGCTTCCTGATTTACAGCTCTGCCTCTTAGCTGTTATTCTACCCCAGTTTTCTACACAGTCCCCCTACTGGTTGAAGCTGATGCGCATATTATAGTGTCATCTGTTTCATATAATGTGCAAGGTCTTTTATTTGGACAAATGTTTAGCCTTAGTTGAGGGATGTGCTGTGTTATTTAGTACACATTGTGGGATCACCTATTTTAATACCGACAGCTTAAGTGCTTCAAACACCTTGGTGTGATCTTAGAAATCTTGTAACCGAGAAAAATGATTTTTAGTGTTGATTTGTATTTTTAAGTCTTGAGATCTCTTGATGCCATATTATCAGGTGCTGGTATGAGGGGTTGAAACTTGCTAGTTTTTTTTTTTTTTTAAGATTCAAGTTTATTATTTTGATAACAGCACAAATCCAGTAGACAATTCTCTGTGGTGTCTGATAGAATTGCATTCTGTGTTACTGGTTGATCTAACAACATGTTCAATTGACTTATGAGCTTAATTTTTTTTTCACGAGTAACACCCTACCTGGCAAATAGCCAACATGGTGTTAAATTTATTGACAACTAAATTTAAAGCTCTGTAACCACTGGGGAAAATTAGCTCAGCTGGGGGTGGCGTTTAATGGCATATTTCCCTAGATGGCCGCCTTGTGTTGTTATTTTTGTCATAGTGATTTTCTAAAGGCTTTGCTGATTGCTGTCAGCATTAAAATCCAAGCAGGAGGATAAACTTAAACTCTATGGAGGGGTATTTTAGGATTATTTAGGGGACTGATGTGTGTATCTGTCTCTTTCTGTAGTCTTTGGAAAGTGGAAAATCATTGCTCTGTGAAGTTCTGGCATACAGGTGGATCCCCCTGATGCAGGAAACAAAGTCACAACATAACAATGAGTACTGATGTTGCTGCTTCTCTTTTAGAGGAATGAATGAATCATACTTAGCATTCGTACAGTGTTTAAGAACATGGCACACGATTCTCTGCTTGTAAAAGCCCCAAGTGGTGAAGAATTGTTATTATCCCTATATTGGGGATAGTTTAGTGTAGAGTTGCCAGATCCAAGTTGGGAAATTTCTGGAGATTTTGAGAATGGAGACTGCGGAATGTGGGATTTGTGGAGGGGAGGAACTTCAGCAGGCTATAAGGAGGGTTCCCAAATGCTCACATGGTGGGGAAAAGTCCCACTGAAATATCGCTCTGCCTGCTAATTACAGAGCACGGCGGTGGTGCTCAATAATAAGTCTCTATGGTGACCATAGAGCAGAGGCAAAGTTACAAGGGGGCCAGGGGTTGCACGTAGCACCAGGCGCACAAAAATTCAGGTTTGTGGTTTTTTGTATTTTTACTGTTTTTTCAGTGTTGGGCCTGCAGGGGGCGCAGTTTTTAGACTAGCAGCACCAAAATTTCAGGGTATCTTTAGGAGACTCTCCTGATGATGCCACCCAGGTGTGGTAAAGTTTGGTTCAGGGCGTCAAAAGGTGTAGCCCCCATCTCCTGGACCCTCAAAGATGTAGCCCCCATCTCCTATTAGCTCCCATTGGAAACAATGGGGGATGGGGGCACCCCCTTTGAGAGTCCATAACTTTGGACCCCCTAAACCAAACCTTACCAAACAGTTTGCAACAGCTCCTTCCACTGCCTCTTTCTCACCAGTGTGTGTGTGTTTTTGAGTGAGGAACTTTGGCCTCCCCTTGCCGCTGGTTTTCCTCAAGGAGCAATTTGGGAAAGGCTGAAGTCCAGAACAGGGAAGTTGGAAAGATGTTTTAACTTCACCTCTGTTTCCCCCTTCGCCTATCTCACCTTCCTTTGGAGCATGGTCTTGCCCCAATCCATCCAGGCAAAGCAGCAACCTTGTTTCCTGCCTCATCCTTCCTCTCCATCCAACGAGAGTTGGAGGGGGATTGTGGGTAAGGCCATGTAGTAAATAAGTGGGCTGTTCCTGCTTACTGACAGCCTTCAATAGGCCGGGGTTACTGCCACTGTGGCCAACCTCAAGTGGGCAGCTTTGAGGAGCAGAGATGAAAATGAAGTATCCAAGCTGAGTGCGAGGGAGAAAGATTTAGACTGCATCCCATTCTCTTGCTCTCAGATGGAAAACGGAAAGAAAAGGGGGGCACAGAACTCTTCTATCTTCCCATCTATTCCTACTTCTTCTTTCCCAGTTTTTCCTCCCTCTCAGCCCTCTCCAGTTCCGCAGCCCAAGAAACAGTGAAAGAGGGAATGCAGGAAAAAGAGTTTGGGAGAATGTTCTTCGAGCGTTTTGAAAAACGTTATGCCGAGTTTAAACATGAAAATGGCTAAATAAATATAGGGTGAAAAATACCAGCCACATGACAGTAATGCAAAAACGGGTTATGAATATGAGGATCTGTGTAAGGCAAAACAGCGGGGAGAACTGTACATCCATGACACTTGATTGGTTCTGGTCCTCTTCCAGCCATATCATACCATACCTATTTAATTAAGACCAGCCAGGAGCAGCAGTGGCGTAGGAGGTTAAGAGCTCGTGTATCTAATCTGGAGGAACCGGGTTTGATTCCCAGCTCTGCCGCCTGAGCTGTGGAGGCTTATCTGGGGAATTCAGACTAGCCTGTGCACTCCCACACACACCAGCTGGGTGACCTTGGGCTAGTCACAGCTTCTGGAGCTGTCTCAGCCCCACCTATCCTGTTTCCCTGAATATAAGACATCCCCAGAAAATAAGACGTAGTAGAGGTTTTGCTGAAGTGCGAAATATAAGGCATCCCCCGAAAGTAAGATGTAGCAAAGTTTTTGTTTGGAAGCATGCCCGACAAACTGAACACAGAAAAATAAGACATCCCCTGAGAATAAGACATAGCGCATCTTTGGGAGCAAAAATTAATATAAGACACTGTCTTATTTTCGGGGAAACACGGTACCTCACAGGGTGTTTGTTGTGAGAGGGGAAGGGCAAAGAGATTGTAAGCCCCTTTGAGTCTCCTGCAGGAGAGAAAGGGGGGATATAAATCCAAACTCCTCCTCCTCCTCCTCCTCCTCCTCCTCCTCCTCCTCCCCCCTCCTCCTCCTCTCTTCTCTTTCCTTTCTTTTCCTTTCTTCTTCTTCTTCTTCTTCTTCTTCTTCTTCTTCTTCTTCTTCTTCTTCTTCTTCTTCTTCTTCTTCTTCTTCTTCTTCTTCTTCCCTTAGCTGCAGTAGAGCCCTCTTCCAGCCCTCTGTTCTATTGACTGAGAGAGTAACCCCGTGCCCTGCCCCAGAATTGCTGTTTGTATGTGTTCAAACATCTGGATTAAAAGAGGCAGGCAGATTAGCACTACCAGTTCTTCCCCTTGGGAGAGATCATAAATCTTGCCAGTAGCATGTGTGTGAGGGGAGGGGTGGGTTGGGTTGGCTCAAATGGCAAAGGCAATCTGTCTGACCCACCCCCCCAATAGTGGAACAAGTATGCATTTTAATATTTTCTTGACCATATTTGGAATCACCTTGTGCTATTATTGGAATTATTTAATGCATCTTATTGCATGGTACTTCTGCCGAAGTTCTTTCTGCACTAACTTGGGAGTAAATCCCTATGAGTTCAATGGAATTTACTTTCTAAATAAGCTTGCTTAAGAATGGTCTGAATGAGCTTTTTTTCACCAAATGCTGTTCATGTATTTGTAATTTAAGAGGAGTTATGGATGATAGAAAGGGAAGGTGGCATGGCATAACCATGCTGACAGGGGCTGATGGGAATTGTAGTTCATGAACATCTGGAGAGCCGCAGGTTGCAGATAGCCTGATCTCATCAGATCTTGGAGGCAATTCAGGGTTGGTACTTGGATGGAAGACTACCAAGAGAGACCATCAAGGACGACTCTACAGAGGAAGGCAATGGCAAACCACCTCTGCTTTTCTCTTGACCAATGGGGTCGCCATAAATCTGTTCTGACTTGATGGCATTTACATATAGATGATCGATACATGGCGTATGTTGTCTTGGCTGCTAAATCCCTTCCTTGCAGTCTCCCTATCCATAGTTTGTACATGGCTAGAGCTGTTTTCTAGTGTAGGGTCAACTATTTTAGCCTTCATCAGTTGCTGGAACGATCAACTGATGAGCAAAAGAGAGGTACAAAACATGGAAGCCATATCATACCATACCTTTTTATTAAGACCAGTCCAAATAACACTAAACTAAATTTCAAGTTCGTTGGAACTTTTCATCAGGTTGCATATTGGGGGAGGTGGGGAGGGGGGTATTTCAGGTAAAGCCTTTTGCAAACATCCTCTGTGGAATGCCAGACAGGTTTTAATAGATAAAATGGTGCTGGCAAATTTAAACAGGAGCAATGTAAACAGATACGAGCTAGATCTCACTTCATCGGATACACAAAACGAACATCCATTTCACAAATATTATGTGTAGCTGGGTATCAAATTGCAGTTTCAATTTTCTTGGAAGCACCAAGTCCCTTGACAAATTCCTCTCTCTCTTTCTGACACTGCAGAACATGCAGTCCCCTAGAACAGAAGTGACACCACAGGAAGGGGAGGGGTTTGAGAAAGCGTCCAAGAAGCGACATCACATTGTGTCATCACTTGACTTTTGACAAGGAAGTGACATTACAGGACATGATAAGCACCATCCCCAAAATCTCCAGGTAATTCCTGTGTCAAACCTGGCAACCCTAGGTATAATGCCATAGAGTCCATCTTCCAAAGCAGACATATTCTGCAGTTGAACCATTCTCTGTCACCTGGAGATCAATTGTAATCCTAAGAGAACTACCAACTGGAGTTTGCCAACCATAGTTTTTGGTGTTTTCGTGTGATGAGATTTCTCTGTGACCAAGAATGAACAGCTTGCTTTAGGCTGCCTGAGGGGTCATGGGAGTGGCAGGATTTGAATCAAGAACTTATTCTTAGCTAAAAGATCTGAGTTAAAAATAACGAAACCACTCCCTTTTCTACCAGTTCTAATTATGGTAGAGATACGGTCAGGTGCAGAGTGAGGGGGAACTGCGCCCAGGGCACGCGTGCACCCCGTGTCCCCGCCACATCCTGAAATGCCCATGCCACGCCACGCCCCCATAGGGGTGCGCGCCCGGTTCATTGCGCCCCTGTGCCCTTGGCACTACGCCACTGGATATGGTACTCTTTGAAAGAGATAGCTTAGCTAAAGATAGCAAATGGTCGTACTCAGAGGTGGGATCCAGCAGGTTCTCACCAGTTCCCAAGAGTGGGTTACTAATTATTTGTGTGTGCCGAGAGGGGGTTACTAATTGGGTCCGCTTTTCCATCTCCATGCCCTCGCCTCCTCGAGAGGCATACTGCCTTTGAACGTGAAGGTTCCATATAGCAATTGTGACTAATAATGTAACTCCCTGAACTGGGTTAATCCTTTCAGGTACTGCAGTTCATTGATTCTCAGCCTTTCGTACCTTTTATCTCACCAGTCTCTATCAAAGAACCTGTGTGTTTCACCACTGCTGTGTTCAGATTTGTGAGTTGGGGCATTTTCTATAATGTGATGATGATTTAGAAATGACCTGGTGCAAAAAAATTTCTTGGGGTCGTGGTGGGGTGGCTGCCCATGGGGGGGGGCATCCAACTCAGGTTTTGCCCAGGGCTCACGTTTGCCTAGGTACGCCTCTGCCCCCTTTGCTGAGGGGGGGCTGGCGAGGGAACCTGTTACTAAAATTTTTGGATCCCACCACTGGTCGTACTTCATGACATGGGATCTGTGCTTCATAACTGATATTGGGAATTTGTATTCTGGATATTAACTTGTATTTTGGATATTAATTTATCAAACCCTAGAGAATGCCAGGATCATTAATATTATAACTAATCAAAATTGAAAATTAAGTCAGTCATGTTGTGCTGGTAGCAGGCTATCTGGTGTACAGTTTTAGAAGGTAAGTTTTTTTTTGAGCTGGGGACAGTAGGAGAAAGATACTTAGCAGATATGTAACTGACAAAGATGTAGCTTTTGTGTGGTTGAGGAGTAAGGGATGAAACTGAAAGTTTTGTGGAAATAGATGGTTGTGGAAATGGATTTAAAGATGGTGGTGCAGAGAGATGACACCTCACAGCTGTTTTGGGAAGAAGTTCCAGGTTTAGAGGAAAGTGACAGAGAAGGGACGGAACTGCTTACAACAGCAAGAGGCGTTGCTATCGATGTTCTGGGTTTTTTAGATCCAGAGTCTTCCAAAGGAAATCTGAGTATCTATTGCATTACTAATTCATGCTAAGATAGCTACCAGCTGCAAGCCAGCTCAGCAAACTTACTGCCAAGCTACTTACTGTCTTCAGTGATTCTTTCTTACGTATATTTATTCAGATTTATCTTTAGTTGATTTACTGCAGAGGAATGGTGCAAGATTGATTTGCAGAAATCTGAAATCTGGCAGAAGTGTGAAATTGCATAAGACTTCAGCGCAGGACAAAATTTTGTATGCGCCTGGCAAAATCTCTGTTCCCTTTTTTTGGCAGAGGGAGAGCATTTTTGGCGGATGTGAAGCAGAGCTGTCACCCAATTAAAGAAATCTTGCTTTAATTGCATGAGTATGTAATTGATTGATTAGCATATTGGTTTGAGCCTAGTCATGCATTGCGATTAAATCTGCAAAGGGTTGCTTAAGAGCCTTACAATGAAATGCAGGAAAATATTTGTTTTGCGATTATCCAAGAACGTGTTGTTTTCCCCGCTCGGGCTGTCAGCCTCTAAGTGAGTCCTGGAGTTCTCCCAGAATTACAACTGAATCTCCAGAGGCTTCAGAGATTAGCAAAGACTCTAAAGGCTGGAGGCTGGTTGGGGATTGAGAGAGGAATGGGATTGCTGTTGACTAGCATCGACCGTGTCTTCGTCAATCTCCTAAAACGTTTGTAAAACGTTTTCAATTCCCTCCCCCTCTTTTTGTTCACACTCACCCCCTCAAAATGATTCCTGGCTGCTATTTTGTGATTCCCCTGCCCCACACACATTTTTAAAATTTCTGTGTTGAATCGTTGCTTCGATGTTCCACAGCCTTGAACTGCATTTTATATTCCTCGTACACTTGATGCTTTCAAGGTCCCCGTCCCCCCCATAAAAGAACAAATGGAGAAATGCTGCAATATAAATAGGCAGGGGGGAACGGCGTGAGCTGCAAAAATGGCACAGAGGAAGAAGTTCAGGGAATCAGAGAAGTGCGGGAAATGTAACCAATAGATCGCACAGCAACTGAAGACGTTTTCAAAACGTTTCAACTAGAGAATCATTTTAAAAGGGGATTCACTTAAAACATTTTGAGGCTGGAAATAAAACATCTGGGGGTTAAAAACAATGTGGAACTCCATAGAGGAAATGTACATTTTTTGCCCCAGTTTATTTTCTGCCTCAAAACGTTTTAAATGAATTGTGCAGAAAGGGCCATCCTCTGCTGGGGCTTCAGAATGGATTTTTCACCTTAAGGCTGATTCCGCATGGGCCCAAAACAGCAGTGTGAAAACGGTGTGAAAATGGTGTAAAAGGATTTATACTGTTTTCACCCTGTTTTCACACTGCCGTTTTGGGCCCATGCGGAATCAGCCTAACACTGAGGAAAAAATCTGAAGACAGTTTAAATAAGCTTTTTTTTTTTTTTTTAGCTCAGTGATACGAGGCAATAAATATAAATTTAAAGTTGGAAATTTTGGTAGGAGAAAGTGACCTCACAGGAAGGGGAGGAGTCGGAGAAGCTGGCCTTTAACCTGCATGTGACATCAAAGGATGTGTCATCACGTCCTTGTTGAGCTCCCTCCACAGATATCACCTCCACATCTCCAAGGATTTCCCAGGGTGCAGTTGGTTTCCCTTCTGCTGTGGATGCACACATTATTGGATATTGTGCTATTGTTGTAGCAATTATTTGTGACTGAATTTTTCCTGTGCGGATAAGAAGATTTCTATAGCTTTACAGCAGCACGATATCCCACTTGGTGGGGATGCACCATAGGCGTGAGAGGAAGTGGAATGCCTCTTCCTGTGTTCCTGCATGGCAGGGGGTTGGACTTGATGGCCCTTGTGGTCTCTTCCAACTCTATGATTCTATTCTACGCTTCTCCTTAAAACAGCACTTGTCATCTGTTTCGTGAGTCCTTAACTAGTAAACTTTTTTGTTTGAAACTCTGGTAGCAGATTAATTCAGGGCATTTTTGATGATGAGGATTGGTGACTAGGGGTGCCAACAGTGGTGGGATCCAAAAATTTTAGTAACAGGTTCCCATGGTGGTGGGATTCAAACTGAGGCGTAGCGCCAAAGGGGCTGGGTGGGGCACGACTGGGGCGTGGCCAGGCATTCTGGGGGCGGGGCATTCCTGGGCGGGGCTGAGGCAAGGACGCAGCCGCTGCGCCAGTCCTTGGGTGGGAAACAAATGCACGCAGGCGCAGGCTGCCACGCACGCCGGTGCACCTCCTGCTAGACTGCTTCAAGTTCTGCGCGCTACTGCTGAGAGGAGGGGCATAACTAAGGCAAAAATCACATGGCAAAATCACCAATTAGTAACTCCCTCTCGGCACACACAAATAATTAGTAACCTACTCTCGGGAACCTGTGAGAACCTGCTGGATCCCACCTCTGTTGGTGACTAGGGGTGCCAACCTTCAGGTGATAGCTGGAGATCCCCGGACAATCAAGATCAGTTCCCCTGGAGAAAATGGCTGCTTTGCGGGGGCGGGGTTAGGGAGCCATGGTGTTATACTAAGGTTGCCAACCTCCAGGAAGTGGCTGGACATCTCCTGGGATGGCAGCTGATCTCCAGGCGACAGAGATCCGTTCCCGTGGAGAAAATGGCTGCTTTGGAAGGTGGTTTCCATGGCACTATATCCCACTGAAATCCCTCCCGTCCCCAAACCCCGCCCTCCTCAGGCTCCACCCTCAAAAACCTCCAGATGTTTTCCAGCTTGGAGCTGGTAGCCCTGTGTGTAACTGAGTAATCAACCTGTCAACTAACCAAATTTGGCCACCCTCATCTGAAAGCTCTTCTTAGGAAATCAGAGGTTATTGTCAAGCATGGATTGGTAAAACAGACCAGAGATGTAAGAATGGTTCCTAGCTTTCTTTCTTCCAAAAAAAATGTTATTGGCCTCCTCTTTTTTTTTATTAATTGGCCTCTTCTTTTAGATAAAAAAGGAAAACAAAACATACTTAGCTCCTAGGGCTTCTTTCCGGGATCCTCAACATGCCTTAGAATTCAGGCTATGTCTTCTGTTGTCTGGAAGGCGTGTAACTTTGCAAAGTTTAACTTTAAAACCTTTTTATTTGACTTGGCTTGCTGCCAGTGGCTGGGGGTGTGTTTTTTTTAAGCAGGAAGCAACTGAGGAAGAATAGCAAATTTCAGCTCTTCGAGCTAAATTGGTTTGTCCTTTAAGCCGTGACCTGCGTTAAGCTAATTGATGACTAGCTTTAAATATAATTCCTGATCAATCAGGTTCATTGATTTATTTTCTACCTTCGCTCGCTCGTTCCTGGTTTCTAAGCAGTCTGGCTTCTGTCCAAAGAACAGCTAGCCGAAGATAGCATTGCTCAATGAAACAGAAAAGATGACTTTGCCGATTTAAGACAGCAGAGTTGGGGGTGTCAGGTAGAAAAAGCTGCCAGATTCGAAATTTTGTGACTAAAAATGCTCGATGCAAGAACCGCAAAAGAAGGTTCATCATCTCCACGTGCCGCCAAAAGAAGCTTAGCACAAAGACAGTTTAAGAGAAGGAGCCTTATTGATTTTGTTTGACCTCCAAACAAACTGCAGTCAGTATGATATTTTCCCAGTTGAGGGCGATTCAGGGGGCGCTGAAGATTTCACTTCTACCTCAGCGAATTGTTCGGCTGACAGAACATTCACCTAAAATCGCTCTTCTTTGTCTCTTTTTCCGAACATTTGGGTTGATTCAGTATTGCTGTGTGTGTGTTTGTGTATGTGTGTGTGTGTGTGTGTGCGCACGGGGTGGGGGGAGATATGCAGTGTAAATGGCTGACAATAATTCAACTTGCTAAGTAACCCCTGTACCACTGGGCTCTGAAAGTGCATGGTGCAGTTCTGGAGGTTTTGTGTTTTTTTTTGCTCTTGGCCAAATCCAGGTTGGGCTGCTGTCGTGGTAAAACTGGTTTTCTATCAGAATTGACAGCTGGCGTTAGAAAAATGCGGTGGATTTACTGATCAGGTGGATTCAAGCCAACTGCAGTTTTTCTTTTGGGAGATACTCTCTTGAGTGGACATATGGTAGATTCGGCAGGTTTCCCTCCCCCCCTTTCCCGAGATTATTCCTTTCCTGTGTACAACCCACTGAGGAGCAACTCCCGCTCATTAAGTTCCCCCTGAGACGGAGTCTTTAAATGGAAAAGGTTTTGTAATTTGTACTTAGTATCCTCCAATTAATTTTTATTCTCATTGGTATATTGGATCTCTCTCTCTCTCTCTCTCTCTCTCTCTCTCTCTCTCTCTCTCTCTCTCTCTCAAGCATTCAGTATTATCTAGTGCTAGCACTTTCAAACAGAACGCCTCAGGACAGTGAACGTATTTATCCTACTGAGGGAGTAGTTTAGAAACTGGAAAATCACCCAGGGATTGAAATATTACGACAGACATCTTATTGCATTGCACTCTGTGTGGCTGGGGTTTTCTTTGTGGTTAGAAATGTGCGCCATGCCAAGATGACAATTAGCTTGTCTGCTATAATCCAAAGGCTTTTGGTCAGCAAATTGAAACGTCTGTTAGTGTGTTTAGACTAGCAGTATGTTGAAGCTACTGATATTCGGATGAGTAGGGGGGACACAGTCCACCCTACCCTGTGACTTTTTGTGGTTTTGGCTTTAAAATGTGTCCTATTTTCTCCCCAAGCAAAATCCTGTTCCTCAGTGAACAATTAATGGAATTGTAAGCGTGCTACTGAAGCCGAAGGTAAATTTGTCTCACCCTCATTCTTACATGGAGAAAAGAAGCTGCAGTCATGTTCTTATGCCTCTTAAAGAATTCCCCTAATCACTACAGGTCTCCCCAGAGGTGGGATCCAACCAGTTCTCACCACTTCTCTAGAAGTGGTGCACTAATTTTTCAAGAGTGTTTTGAGAAGGGGTTACGAAGCAAGCTGCAACCCTGGGTCTAATAGGGACTGGGAGGCGCGTTTGTGCGGCGGTGCAATTGTTTTAATCCCCACCTAAAACCCTGCCACAAGCATCCTGAACTTAAAATTTCTGCCTCCCACCACTGGGTTTTAAGAAGAGCGAACAAAAAACTGAGACAGATCCAGGTGCCCCAGAAAAAAAAATGGCCAAATTGGTCATGGTTGAAGGGAAGAGAAGTCTAAATATCACTAGCCCATTTCATTCACAGCCAAACCACGTATAGTGATCAGCTAGACTTTCAGAATGAAAACAAAATTACTGAGGATTGGGGGGGGATCAACTACTCGTCCTACATTCCTTTTTTAATTGGGGTGGGAGGATCTGCAAAAGACCTTTTTCCCATATGCCCCCTTTAGAGACTATGAAACAAGGGGCTACTGCAGGAAACTACCTTCCCTGCTCCAAGCGTCTGTTCTAGAAGCTCAGAAAATATAAAATGGCATCACCCTGCCATATCTCAGTAGTCTGGTGTGATGGTATTTTGACACCAGCCTGGTGAACCCAACATATTTGTTAATTTTTAATTGGTTGTATGATATTTTAACTGGTTTTATGGTATTGAATTTATTATATATTGTACACCACCCTGAGCCATTTGGGGGTGGGCAGCATAGGAAATTGAACGAACGAACGAACGAACAAACGAACCACCCACCCACCCACCCACCCACCAACGAATACATACATACATACATACATACATACATACATACATACATGCATACATACATACATACATACATACATACATACATAATCAAGCTGTGACAACGTTGGCTTCCAGTGGGGTGCTCAAAGGTACCTCATCACAGGCCTCAAGCCTTTAGTCAAGTGAAGGAGCAGCATATTCATTGCCGGATCTTAATGTGATCAGGATAGGCAAGGGTGTTCTAGGTAGAGGCCAGTTTCCATGCTGTGACTGCATCTGGCAAAGCTTGCAGGCGGTGAAAACGTAGCCCATTAATTGCACCAGACACGTGGAAAAAGGGTAGGAAAAGGCGGTGAGGTACGGTTTCACTCTGAAAATGGTTTTGCCCCAACTAGCACTTACGTTTCCTTTCTTGAATTCTGACTGGAGCTAAATTCAAGAGAATGCTTACCAATTACTTTTTTCCCCTCCTGAAGTTTTTCCAGAGCCCAACGTGAGCATGTTGTATTGGGCTTTCAGGTACTCTAGTACTTAAGTTTGCCACTTCCAGGTTGGGACATTCCTGGACATTTGTGGGCTGGATCCTGGGGAGGGTGGGGTTTGTGGAGAGGAGGGACCTCAGCAAGGTGAGTTTGTCTTCTAAAGCTGCCATTTCTTCTAGGGGAGTTGATCTCTGTAGTCTGAAGATGAGTTTAAACTAAGATGAGTTTAAAAAGGTGAGGAATTTTCATGGGAGATTGAAGGGACCAGGGAGGGAGCACTTACTGTTGCCTGCTCTTGGGTGTAGTTATCTGCACCAGGCTTTATTCCAAAATTTAACTCAGTTGACAAAATTTAACTCTGTTAACTCTGTTGTACCTCTAGTAGCAGACCACTTTATATTCTAAAGGAGCAGCAGTGGTGTAGTGGCTAAGAGTAGTGGCTAAGAGCAGGTGCACTTGATCTGGAGGAACCGGGTTTGATTCCCAGCTCTGCCACTTGAGTTGTGGAGGCTTATCTAGGGAATTCAGATTAGCCTGTGCACTCCCACACACGCCAGTTGGGTGACCTTGGACTAGTCACAGCTTTTCGGAGCTCTCTCAGCCCCACCCACCTCACAGGGTGTTTGTTATGAGGGGGGAAGGGCAAGGAGATTGTAAGGCCCTTTGAGTCTCCTTACAGGAGAGAAAGGGGGGATATAAATCCAAACTCCTCCTCCTCCTCCTCCTCCTCCTCCTCCTCCTCTTCTTCTTCTTCTTCTTCTTCTTCTTCTTCTTCTTCTTCTTCTTCTTCTACTACTACTACTACTACTACTACTACTACTACTACTACTACTACTACTACTACTACTACTACTACTACTACTACTACTACTACTACTACTACTGGTGCATTTTAGCAGATGCTGGAACAGATATTCTTTTTATTGTCGAAGGCTTTCAAGACCAGATTTAACTGGTTCTGGTGGGTTTTCTGGGCTGTGTGGCCACCAGATCCACCTGACTACGGCCACAAACCCCGGAAAACCCACCAGAACCAGATATTCTTTTATTCTTTATTAACCTAAATACTATTTTCCCCACTGTTGCATAGTAAAACAGACATGTTTCATTTGAAAATTCGCTTCCTAGTTTCTGAAAGACCATCTCAAAGACACAGAATCCTGCTGTGTTCAAAAGTGTCAATGTTTGTAATAAGAGGCAATGCACCTGTCCCTACCTGTTCATGTGTTAGCTTCCCTCCTTGTTTCACCAAAACTGCTCGCAGAATGGTACTAATTGCCAATTGCTTTCTGTGGGATACTCTACTTCTCGAGATAAGTCGATCACAATGTACTTTAAAAAATGAACCCCATCCCCAGAGGTGGAAACTGTAGCGAAAATGCTAGCTGATGTTGATCCTCATGTGACTCTTGCAGAGGCACAGTTCCTGTCCCTGGCATTCCATCCGTCCATCCATCCGCCCGTGGATTCAACCAGTCCGTCCCGCCGGACAGGTGTGTGTGTGTGTGCCAGTGTAGGGGGTGTTCCAGGGGTGTTCCGGAGTGGGGGCATTCCAGGGCGGGCAGGAGTGTGGCAGGGGCACTGGGTGCATGCATGCCCCGGGCACAGTTCCCCCTCGCTCCAGCCCTGAATTCAACTCAGTTTGGTGCTTCATTAATGAATGTAGAACAAAATGGTGTGAATTCTTGTTAGTTCAACTAGTTCAGGTCATTTGTTCTCCTTACTATCGTGAATGCATTCCTGCCAGCTCGCCCATACCGAGCCGTATAATGGGCCCCACCAAATCCGTGCATTGTCTACCCGAATTTAATCAGGGCAGAATACCACCTAGGGCACAGGTGTCAAACTCGCGGCCCTCCAGATGTTATGAACTACAGTTCCCATCATCCCCTGCCAGCATGATGCTGGCAGGGGTTGATGGGAACTGTAGTCCATAACATCTGGAGGGCTTCGAGTTTGACACCTATGACCTAGGGGAACATATGGGGTCAAATATCCCTGGGCTGTAGCTATTTAGTCACGTAGGGGGCAGAAAATTGCCCGCCACACTCCTCCTCCTTCCCACATGACCTGGTTCAAAGAAACATTGTTTGGTCGTGGTGGGGTAGGGCGGCTGCCTATACGGGGGGCAGGGGAGGGGCAGAAAACTCAGAGTTTGCACCATGCAACATTTTCTCTAGGTATGCCTCTGGAACTGGCAGCAGTTTTTTAGGGTCTCTTGAAGAGGTTTTAAAGGTGTGATTTAAAAGGGTCCAGTAACACCTGAATTATCATAGCTGATCACAAACTTAATAATCGCTTCTGACTTGACAATACGGTAAAATTTATATTTGCCAATAACTGTAATTCAGCTGCAAGGATGAGAGAACCCTGTCCCCGCCACCCCCCGCCCCCAATAGCTTCAGCTATTGCTATATAAATTATCATTGACCTTTGTGCCCCGGAAGTTGAGATTTCCTGCCCTCAAGCACAAACATGAAGCACATTAGCAGCACTTAAGGTCAGATGCTTTAAAATGGCCATCAGTGTCTATCAAATGGATTGTCCCCCCTCCCCCCATTTTGTTTCATCCTTAGAGACACGGTGGATGAAAGGGAAAGAAGCTGGCCAGAACCTTAGAACTGCAGCTCTGAGAGCTGCTACTGCCTTACCTACTTGGGAAGAAAACAAAAAGAGAAAGAATGTGGCCACTGGTTATGGTGGGTTTTCTGGGCTGTGTGGCCACTGCTTTCTCTGGGTCCTGGTTGGGATTACTCTCAATTTCTATCACTTTGGAATTACTCTCAAAGGTGTAGCCCACATCTCCTATTATCTCCCATTGGAAACAATGGGGAATGGGGGCACCCCCTCTGGGAGTCCATAACTTTGGACCCCTTGAACCAAACCTCACCTAACTTGGATGGTATCATCAGGAGAGTCCCCCGAAAACTCCATGAAATTTTGGTGCTGCTAGCCTAAAAACTGCACCCTCTGCGGGCCAAAAACTGAAAAACACAAAAAACAAACCTGAAATTTTTGCTGCCCCCCCCCCCCCTGAATACCTCAGGGTCGCTTCCCCACTTACTCTGGTGGAGTGGTTGCTGCCAGCGCTATTCCTAGTGCAAGGCTATTTCTGACACATCACTTCAGGCTTTCCCACGCTCAATACTGTACATCAAAAGGCGCTGTTTCAAAAGATGCCAGGAATGTCATGTGCTGAGGGGGCACGACAGTGGCAGCGTCGGGGCGGCTGCGTTGTCGCTGCCCCTGTAATGGGGAGTGCCGGGGTACCCCGTGCAACTGGGGGGAGTAGCGCGCAGCAGCAGGTAAATGAGGAAATGCTCTTACTCTAAATTTATACCACTTGAGAAAAATAAGGAGAAGGGGAGGGTGAAACACCCCAGTGGACTTGTCTGTTATGTACAACAAAACCAGATTCCAGGGGTTCTACATCTGCTAGCATACTCACTTTTCCTACAGCATATCAATGGATGGAACTGAAACCCTAAAGTTAGATGTTGATTGAGGTGCCAAGAACCTGAAAAAAGAGTATCTTGAAAATGTTCATGAGATACAGATCTCCACCAGCCTTTTCTAAAAACAGTAACTGATACTGATTTGAGACCAGTCGACATTTGCAGTCAGAGGCTCTGTAAAGATCCCCTGGTAAAGAACAATTTGAGTTTTTCTTTCTTTTTCTTCTTTCTAAATGATTTGCAACCCCTTAAAATATGAATTCATCTATTGATGAGGGCTGCCATGCTGGATCTTCAAAGCTGGCTGCAGTGCTGTGCTAGCTCGAATAGTTCCTGGGCGTATGCCCTTTAGGACAGTGGTGGGATCCAAAAATTTAGTAACAGGTTCCCATGGCGGTGGGATTCAAACTGTGGCGTACCGCCAATTGGGCTGGGCGGGACACGACAGGGGCATGGCCGGGCATTCCGGGGGTGGGGCATTCCGGGGCGGGGCTGTGGCAAGGACGCAGCCGCTGTGCCAGTCCTTGGGCGGGAAACGAATGCACGCAGGCGTAGGCTGCCACGCACGCTGGTGCACCTCCTGCTAGACTGCTTCAAGTTCTGCGCGCTACTGCTGAGAGGAGGGGCGTAAGGCAAAAATCATGTGGCAAAATCACCAATTAGTAACCCCCTCTCGGCACACACAAATTATTAGTAACCTACTCTCAGGAACCTGTGAGAACCTGCTGGATCCCACCTCTGCTTTAGGATGGCATTGAGGCTTAGTCTGTATGAGATCAGCATCACATGAACATTTCTGTTCTTGCTCTGAGGAGGAGGGCATCTTGAACCTTGGGTATTTTCCACTGACTGCTCAGGGGGGCAGGACTAAAACTTCCCACTTCCTTATGCTCCAGAGGACTTCCCTCTGTGATACACCTCTGAAGATGCCAGCCACAGATGCAGGCGAAATGTTAGGAACCAGATCCACCAGACCACGGCCACACAGCCCGGAAAACCCACCAGAATCCGGCCGTGAAAGCCTTCGACAATACAGTGACTGAAATCATTTGAACCTCTAGGAAGCTGTCCATTTGACAAATATGCAGCTGTTCCTAGAAGGCCTTTGTGAGGTGTCAAGAAAGTCGACCCAGTAAACCTGGGGCTGGGACAGCTGTTAAACTTCCTAAAGGATGGGATCCCGCAACATCTGAAAGCTTCCACACTACATTGTCAGCTGAAGGCCATCATAGTTCCATAGGTTCCACAGGTAGCCGGAATTCTTGATCTTGTTGTTTTAGCTCTCACATTTCACATACATCTATGGATGGTGTCATCAGAAGCATGTCATGGTGAAATGTGTTTCTATCTTAAATCTTACCACGACGTTCCTCTGAAGATGCAAGCCACAGATGCAAGCGAAACGTTAGGAGCTAAAACCACCAGCCTGGAGAATCCACAATTGCCACTTTGTCGTGATTCTTTTGATCCACGGCATTCTGAACATTTGCACTGTACTTCCAGGAAGGAGGCTTTCAGTACCAACAGGCCACAGAGTTCTGATTCCAAACCGTCTGAAATAATGGGGACAACCTAGCCGATTCGGTCTGTAGTTCTCGTTTCAAAGTGTGGGCTTCTACAACACTGTAACACTGGTTTTTAGGTATTGTTTGGGAAGATGCCCTAAAGCATTATGTTTGGTGTTTTAAAAAAAATCAAAATAATTGAGTGGAGAGAGAGAATGTCACACTGAGGAATCTTTGTATACAGGTATAGAAGGGTAAAAGATGTATGGATGATATGATATAGACGGGAAAATACAGAACCTTCCAGTCATAATGAATGCATACCCTGTTTCCCCGAATATAAGACATCCCCTGAAAATAAGACGTAGTAGAGGTTTTGCTGAAGTGCGAAATATAAGGCATCCCCCGAAAGTAAGATGTAGCAAAGATTTTGTTTGGAAGCATGCCCAACAAACCGAACACAGAAAAATAAGACATCCCCTGAAAATAAGACATAGCGTATCTTTGGGAGCAAAAATTAATATAAGACACTGTCTTATTTTTGGGGAAACATGGTAGTCATAAGATCTTTCACATAATAATGCATCCTTTACACCGCAGATGTGGGCATTTTAGTTTGCTTTTATAACCTTTTTCCACAACAAAGGCGGTTTTTAATTTTAAATATGTAGAAAATATACCTCATTTTCAGCTTTAATGATGTAGAGATTACATTACTGCTTCCCTCCCTCGGCTCTAGCTCAAGTACCAGATCCAAAAGAATCTTTCCTGCTAGATAGTCCAACCTTATTTGCAGGATATTTCTCACTTTGCTGGGAGAGAAAAAAAAGTTACAATGAGCTCCTTTGAGAAAATATACAAACACGCATATTCCCATTCGTAAAATGAATCATCATAATTTCAACTTTTATTGGAGAGCACAGAGTAATAAAAACCTGCTCACCATACACAGAAAATAACATCTTTTTATATTAGGCGCAGCTGGGAAGCTGAATCCGACCAAACGCTTTTAAACGTTCAACAAATTCCTCCTGATTAACTTCTGCTTGGAGTGCTCACAAGCACAACAGTGTGACCTTGGAGGTACTAGTTTTTTGGACTGGATCTAACCGGGCGCATGGAGGGATTGATGTGGGAAGAGAATACAGTAGTACTGAAATCTCTCCACCCCCCCTTCCTTGGAGAAGAGCAAGGCGGCTACTGAACTTGCAAAGATGGATTGGCGAAGTGTTTCTGGGTAAATACAAACCAACTGAACTGCTGGCCAGAACTAGGACCATATTTGAGCCGAAGAGTCATGATGTTCCCGTAACTTATGATCTCCCCTGTTTTCGTTATTTATTGTTTTCTCATCCATCAGCGCTGTTTTTATTTATTTATTTATTGACTTGGCAGTGAAGATGAAAGGGACACGTTGTTAGCGGAGAGGCTGACACGTTGCAGGAATTCGCTGATTTTCCGATGGATTCTTTGGGCCTGGTAGAACCGAGCGTGTTTGGGATACCCAGCTGGAACTCCGGCATGTTGAGAATGATTCAGTTGCGCTCCGTGTGGGGTCTGGGATGCCCAGAGATCAGTAGTTCCTGGTACAAAATGATATGATTCATCAGGCCTTGGAGTCTACCCTAGCTGAATGTCGAGTACTCAGTACAGTAAGACATATTACATTATAGCAAAATGGAGGGGAAAACATTATCTGAGCATAGAGTTGTCAGTCTCCAGGTGCTGAATGAAAATCTCTTAGAATTGCAACTGGTATCCAGACTACAGGTAGTGTTGCCAGGTCCTCCCTGGCCACTGGTGGGGATGGAGGGGTAGGATTCCCAGATCAAGGTTGAGAAACTCCTGGGGATTTGGGGCTGGAACCTAGGGAGAACAGGGAGCTCCTTATACAGATCAGTTCTTCTGTAGAAAATGGCAACTTTGGAAGGTGGTCTCTAGGGAAGCCAGCCTTCAGTTGGAACCTAGGCCCTTTCCGCACATGCACAGTAATGCACTTTCAATCCACTTTCACAACTGTTTGAAAGTAGATTTTGCTATTCCACACAGTACAATCCAGCTGCAAAGTGCATTTATTTATTTATTTATTTATTGGTTGGTTGGTTGGTTGGTTGGTTGGTTGGTTGGTTGGTTGGTTGGTTGGTTGGTTGGTTGGTTGGTTGGTTGGTTGAACTTATATACCGCCCTCCCCCGAAGGGCATTGAATGTGGGTTGAAAGTGCGTTATTCTGCATGTGTGGGAGGAGCTATAGAGATCCCCCAGAATTACAGGTCATCTCCACACTACATACCAATCAATCAATCAATCAATCAATCAATCAATCAATCAATCAATCAATCAATCAAAATCAATCAATCAATCAGACCTTTATTAGGCATCAATAGTAGAAACTAAATAACAAACCAAAACGTTTGAACTCTATTAGTTCATTAATACATCAGTTAAAAATTCAGCTACCAGCTCTATTATCTCAGCTGACCGATTATCCAAAAGAAAACGTACCCGAGATATTGTAAGGCAGTCCCTAACATGAGAGGGTAACATATTGGAGAAATCAGGTCTATAGTGAGCATGTTTAGGGCAAATACATAAACCATGTTCTACAGTTTCAGTAGTGTTAAAACAGGAAGAACACAACCGTTCTTGAGGGGGTGTCCTTAAAAAGCGCCCACTAAGGAACGCAGTGGGAAAGGAATTAAAGCTTGCTTTAGTGAAAGCCCATCTTTGTTTAGGATTTATCAGTACTTTCAAATAGTACATCCATCAGTTCCCCTTGGAAAAAAATGGATGCTTTGGAGGGTGTTGACTTTATGGAATTGTGCCCCACTGAACTCTCTGTCTTCCCCAGGCTCCAGCCCCAAAATCTCCAGGCATTTCCCAACCCACAGCTGGCCTTCAGGGATAAGCAGATTCATCTGGTCCAGGCGTCGGCAACCTTTACCACCCAAAGAGCCATTTGAATCCGTTTTCCACAGCCCCAGAAATGTACTGAGCCAGAGAGGCAGCTCCACATGGAGCTGCCTCTGGTTTGGCCCCTCCACCTGCTCCGTGGGGCAGAGGGGGGATGGCAGCTGCGGTAGCAGAGGGGGGATAGCGACTGCTCTGGAAGGACACGCCCATGCTACCCTCCGACCTCCAGGGGTCGGAGGGCAGCTTGGACATGTCCCTCCAGCCCTTCAGAGCAGCGCTGGAAGGAGAGGTGAGTGGAGGTGACACGAAAAGCGGTGCCCTCACGCACGGAGCCGCCTCCGGTTTGGCCCCTCCAATCACCTTTTTTTCCAGCGCTGCTCTGGAGGTCTGGAGGGACATGGCCACACTACTCTCTGACCTCCAGGCCACGCGGAGCCGCAGTATAAGGCTGAAAGAGCCGCGGGTTGCAGACCCCTGATCTGGTCTAAAGTCAACCTCATATTAATAGGGACAGAATAGTAAAGCACTAGGACTGGCAGCTCAGGGGAAGGGAAATACCTCAGTGGGGTATAATGCCATAGGTGTCAAACTCGTGGCCCTCCAGATGTTATGGACTACAGTTCCCATCATCCCCTGCCAGGATCAGTCCATAACATCTGATGGGGCACGAGTTTGACACCTGTGCCATACTGTCTGCCCTTCAAAGCAGTCATTTTATTCAGGGGACCTGATCTCTGGAGATCATTTCTAATTCCAGGGATCTCCAGGGCCCATCTAGAGGTTGGCAGTCCTAACGATAAAAGGTCTGACATGGCAAATTTGTTCCGTCAGATTCTGAGTGGAAGCGTAGAGGCGTCCTGAGTGGAAGCGTGCTGTGTTTTTTTTTAATTCCAACAGTAAACTGGTTTCATCCCTTTGTCTTCTATGATCAGTACTGCAGTTTGACTGCAGTTCAAAATGTATGTATGCAGAAGACCCAGAAAAATTAAATTCCTCTTTCCCAATGGCGTGTGTAACTGTCTCCACACTCAGTTCAAATGGCCAGTATTTAATATAGCCCAGAAAACTGCATGAAAGGTAATCATTAGCCTCTAGTGGTTGTGACAGGCAAGCCTCAAAGAGTCCCGAAATTTAGCAAAACTGTGATAAAACCAAAACATCTCTGAACATAAAGATCTAACTCTTCGTGTGATTTCTGAGGTCATTTAAATAATGGCTATGGTAGTTAAAATGATCTGAATAATGCTATTTTCTCAGTCTTCCATTTGGTTCCAAATTCTGCAGAAAAGCATTCAAAATCTTGACCAGTGGTAGGAGGTTGTGGTGAGGTTAGCATCCTAGGAGAAAATTGAAAAAAAAATAAAAATAGGGCCTTGTCAACTTATAGGAGGTTCTGACCATAGAGTTTCTGGCGAAACTCAGAAGTGAGGGGGGAGCTCTAGGAATCATTAGGAATTCTATGGACAGAACTTCCTATAAGTAAATGAGGTCTTATTTTTCTTTGTAATTTTTATCTGCTGAATGATCATCCCCCACCCCCCATGACATACACATTTGGCCCCATTTTCTTCCCACGGATCAGGTGAGCATTGGTAAGCAAGGGCCAAAATTACATGGAGGTCTCCTCCCGTAAGTGGGCAATGGGAACCCTATTGGTGAAATATTGGGCTTGATATGGTACAAACATAACATTTTGCTGTCTATAACTTAGGAGCAGTGGTGTATTTGTCCCTAGGGAACATGGGGTAACCCATGTCCTTGGGGGTCACAAAAATTTCAGGTTCGTTTATGTGTTTTTTGTATTTTTTTAGTTTTTTTTTAGTTTTCAGCCTGCAGGGGGCTCAGTTTTTAGGCTAACACAGGGGTAGGGAACCTGCGGCTCTCCAGATGTTCAGGAACTACAATTCCCATCAGCCCCTACCAGCATGGCCAATTGGCCATGCTGGTAGGGGCTGATGGGAATTGTAGTTCCTGAACATCTGGAGAGCCGCAGGTTCCCTACCCCTGGGCTAACAGCACCACAATTTCAGGAAATTTTCAGGAAACTCTCCTGATGATACCACCCAAGTTAGGTGATGTTTGGTTCAGGGGGTCCAAAGTTATGGACTCCCAAAAGGGGTGCCCACATCTGTCATTTGGGGAGGAGTGGTATTTCAATGGGGTAAAATGCTGATCTAAAATGCAGGACTATTTTCTCCAGGTGAACTGATCTCCACTGTCTAGAGATCAGTTGTGATCCCAAGTAGAGTTGCCAGGTCCCTCCTGGCAACCAGAAGGACTTCACAGGGGCAGCAATCTGCACACTCAGCAAGATGACATAACTTCCTGATTGACGCGGAAGCACCAGCATCATGCTGGGAACGTTCTAGAACTCCCTCCCAAAAAACCTCTATAGTTTCAGTAGAGCTTTTTTAAGGGAGTGTTGGAGCATCCCCCAGTGTAATGCTAGCACTTCTCGACCAACCTGGAAGTGATTTTATCATGCTAGGTGCATAGACACCCCCCCCCCCCAAAAAAAACTGGCATGCTTCTGCTGAAGGTTGGTGAGCAACCCAGTGAATTTGCAGACAATTGTCCTCTAATACCAGACTGTTGGGAACTCCTGCTACCACCTGGAAGTTGGCAACCCTAGGGTGGATACTGAGGTGGGCAGGATTTGGGGATATAATGCCATATAGTCAATGGTCCAAAGCAGCTGTTTTCTTCAGGGGACCGGATCTTGGTAGACTGGTGAAGAGCTGCAGTGGTTGGAGATCTCCAGACCCCACCTGGAGGTTGGCAACTCTAATTGGCTTTGGACTGGCTATGATGTTGACTGATTTTGTTGACTGCCACTCTCTAATTATTTGTTTGAATGCTGTTTTAATATTTTTAACTGATATTTTGTGGTTTTGGAATTTGGAAGTTACCTTGGAAGTGGGGAGGAAGGCAGAAAATAATTATTTTGTGTAGATAAAACGAACAGCATCTACACATGCATACCGAAAACTCACTTCTTTCATAATCATTCAGGTTGACTTCATGGGAGACACAGACCCCATTTAAAAAGTATTGAAAAAATGATTAATTTTCAATTACTTTGAAGTGGAATCCATGGAGGGTTAAGCTATGTGATCAAGTAACCTCCAATTAAATTCACTCATGTTGCTCACGAATTGAATTGATTTCTGTGTAGATTTTGTTGGGGTGGATGTCACATGAGTCTGAAACATGGTTTTGAGGCTGGAAATAAAAGGTTTTGGGGTAACAACTATGTGGAACTCCATGGAGGAAACTTTTTTTTCCTGCCTCAAAATGTTTTAAATGAATTGTGCAGAAAAGTTCACTGTCAATATTGACTGGCAGTGGCTGTCTAAGCTCAAGAGAGTTATCCAAAGGGCTGGTCTACCTGCCATTTAAAAAGAATTGGTAGTCTACCCATTGCTGCTAAATGGCAGGTAGTCCAGCTCTCCAAACAGCGGCAGCTTCCAGCTTTGCAAAGGGGTGGTCTGGGCACCCCTAGGCAAGCAGCACCCAGGGCTCAGACCCTGGTTTGCCCCGCCCTTCATACCCAAATGTCTTTTACTTAAACATCAAACTCTTAGTAAGACAAAAATCACATGCTGGAGCTATGTTTTTGTACGAATAAGATTTTAGTATGTTAGCTGTACCCTGACCTGTGTAGCCCAGGCTAGCCCAATCTCCTCAGATCTTGGCTGCCAAGCTGTGTCATCCCTGATCAGTATTTGGATGGGAGATCACCAAGGAAGACCAGGGTCACTGGACAGAGGCAGGCAATGGCCAACCACCTCTGAACATCTCTTGCCTTAAAAACACCCACCCTGTGGGATCACTATAAGTCAGCTGTGACTTGACAGCCAAAACAAATGTAGGCTATATAGATTCTCTTATTTGCTCATAGCTTGCAGGGCTTTTATTACTCCCTGCAGACTTTACATAATTTTGGCATACCTCCCTCTTTATTATGTCATGATTGTGAAGTGACTCCAAGGTCATATGTTGTTGAATTCGACATGTGGATGGAGAGGAAAAATGTGTGTGTGTGGAGACATTTCACCCACTCTAAGGCTGCTTTGCATGTAAAGCACAGTGTGTAGCGACCAAGCAGATGTCTGAACTGTTTAGAGCCAGTGTGGTGTAGTGGTTAAGAGCAGGTGGATTCTAATCTGGAGAACTGGGTTTGATTCCCCACTCCTCCGCCTGAGTGGCAGAGGCTTATCTGGTGAATCAGATGTGTTTCTGCATTCCTACATTCCTGCTGGGCGACCTTGGGCTATTCACAGTTCTCTCAGAACTCTCTCAGCCCCACCTACCTCACAAGGTGTCTGTTGTGGGGAGAGGGAGGGAAAGGAGCTTGTAAGCCACCTCGAGTCTCCTTACAGGAGAGAAAGGTGGGGTATAAATCCAAACTCTTCTTCTTTACGTCTTGACTCAGATAACATCTTTACTGTACAATTGTCCCTTCCACATTGCAACTTTCCCATCATGGTTTTGATATATCACGGGTTGGCATAAAAAATTAAATGGGAATTTTGGGGCAGTTTTGTGAAAACCACAGACAACACGCGAAGGCCAGCAGATGACACAGAAAAAGTGTAAAAATTCAGAAATTGATAAAATATATCTACAGTATTGTATAATATCAACATATTTTATCTTTTATCATAAATACCGTATATACTCATGTATAAGCCGACCCGTGTATAAGCCGAGGCACCTAATTTTACTGCCCAAACCTGGGAAAACTTATTGACTGGAGTATAAGCCGAGGGTGGGAAGCCGGGAGGCAGAGGGAGCTCCTTATTTGGGCAGTGACATTAGGGGGAATCACTGCCCAAATAAGGAGCTCCCTCTGGCTGCCGGCTAACTGGGCTTTGTTAAACCCAGCAGGCAGGCAGAGGGAGCTCCTTATTTGGGCAGTGACTCCCCCTGATGTCACTGCCCAAATAAGGAGCTCCCTCTGCCTGCCGGCTGGGTTTGACAAAGCCCAGCCAGCCAGGGTGCCTCGGGGTTCCCCCTTCACCCTCCGAGGAGGGCAGCAACAAGCAGCTTCCCGCCGGCAGGGAGGTTGTCCCGGCCCCGCCCCCAGCCTCCTTGTGATGGATAGAAAATGGTGACTCCCGTATAAGCCGAGGGGGCTTTTCTCAGCCTTTAAACAGGGCTGAAAAACTCGGCTTATACGTGAGTATAATAGAAGGGGGGAAAAATCAAACTTACCGTCTGGTATGAAGGAAGGGCCAAAATTTTTTATACCGATTTCCAGATTGTGGGGGGCGCTGCACCCCCAGCCCCAACGATGTGGAGGGGATAACTGTAGTTCACACATCAAACAAACATGTTTTCCTTCATTATCTTCATGTGGAAAAATTATGGCAGTTGACAATGACTTCCAAGCATGAATGCGAAGGGGAAACTTTCACATACATGAACTTGGCAGCAAAGTCAATCTTGTGTTTTGCGCAAATAAATGACAGCTAGACACTCCCTCATCTCGCAATGCGCTGTGCTGAACTTGGAAAGCAGAGCATGGATAGACCAGATAGGTGGTCCAGCCATTCAACCCCTGTTTCACAAGGTGGCTAACTACTGTGAAGACCAGTGAACAGAGCGCATGGACAGTGGCCTTCCCCTAATGGTGTTGCCTAGGTCTGGTATTCAGAGGCTTAGTATTGTCAGGACTGCAACTCCCAGCATGCACCGGTTCCCGCCGTTTTCCAAAAAGAGTGAGAAAACAAGAATAAGAATAAGAAGGAGGAGGAGGAGGAGGAGGAGGAGGAGTTTGGATTTATATCCCCCCTTTCTCTCCTGCAGGAGACTCAAAAGGACTTACAATCTCCTTGCCCTTCCCCCTCACAACAAACACCCTGTGAGGTAGGTGGGGCTGAGAGAGCTCTGAGAAGCTGGGACTAGCCCAAGGTCACCCAGCTGGCGTGTGTGGGAGCGTACAGGCTAATCTGAATTCCCCAGATAAGCCTCCACAACTCAGGTGGCAGAGCTGGGAATCAAACCCGGTTTCTCCAGATTAGATACATGAGCTCTTAACCTCCTACGTCACTGCTGCTCCTACGCCACTGCAGAAAACAAACTGAGAAGCTACCTCCCACCTGAGCTTCAGAACCAATGAGAGGCCAGGAGCTGGGAGGAGGGGAAAAGTTGATTGGTTGCTGCCTATTTTTGTAAAAAGAATAAATACTGGAACTGAGGACAAGAATCCTCAGTTCCAGCACCCTGTAGCTAAGGCAAACCAAATCAATAAAGTCCTCCTTTTAAAGCTGACTTTGTCTGAGCGGTGTTCATCCTTACAAGAATCTCTGAAAGTGGAGGTTCTTTTTAGTCACCATGGACCTAGCCTTGATCAGGCTATTTAATCCCCTCTTAAAACCATCTATGCTCATGGCCACCTGTGCTCCATGCTTTGTTCCTTGTGATGATTTGGTACAGGATTATATACCTATGGGGTCAGCGCGGCTGAGTCTAGGGCACCAGATTTTGACTGTCATTTTTTAGTTTTGGTGTTAAACGAGCGAGAAAGAGCCCAGTTTTTCTATGTAGGCGAGCCTGTCTGTGTAGCTCTTCTGACTTAGACAGTTAAACAGGAAGACATTGGGTGGGACTTGAAGTCATTTGACAGAGAAGCATCCAAGACTCGCATTTTTCAGTATCCTATTACTCCTGCCTAATAACTTTTCATTCGTTTTCTGGGTTCCATCTTCCCACTCAAGGGAAATCTTTGAAAGATAATTGGCACTACCACCATCAAAAAATTCTCTGACTGAATGTTTTCTTAACCGAACGTTATATATACACACGCATGAGAGAAAGAGTGTGCACACTCCCTTTCATGTACCCACTTGGAGAGTTATTTTTCTTCTTGGGGGAGTTCTGAGGAGAGTTTAAACTAAATACCCCCTCAAGAATAAAGCCTGCCAGAAGAAGATTTTTCCTGTTATGAATAGGGTGAAGCATCTTTTGAAAGTCTGGGCATCCATCTTCCTACAATAGCTTCATCATTACTTAAAGCAACAGAACACCAACATTTCAGATTTCTTCTACAGAACACAGCAAAGGGGAAAGTTTAAAAAACAACATTCTTTCTGCAAATTCCCACTCTCAGTCTAATGAAGGAAACTGCCTGTGTTGGTGAGCTCTTGTCTGATGGGGTCTTACTTGAGTACACTAAAATCTTGGAATACTAAAAGCCCGGAACAGGCATTATAACCACGACCTATAGGTAGAACTCCAACCTACAAATGGTGGTTGGAGATCTCCTGAGATTACAACTGATCTCCAGGTGACAGAGATAATTTCACATGGAAAAAATGGCTGTTTGGAAAATGGACTCCTTGACATTATACCCCATTGAAATCCCTTCCCTCCTATTTCCAAACTCCATGGGCTCCACTTTCAAAGCTATTTCCCATCCCATCCTACTTATGGGTCCTCCTTTTGGCATTCTAGATCAGGGATCTGCAACCTGCATCTCTCCAGATGTTCATGGACTACACTTTCCATCAGCCCCTGCCAGCATGGCCAATTGGGCAAAGTATTGGCCATGCTGGCAGGGGCTGGTGGGAATTGTAGTCCATGAACATCTGGAGAGACGCAGGTTGCAGACCCCTGTTCTAGATGACCCGCTGTGTGCACTCTAAGGCCGTTGGCTAGAAAGTGAGAAAGTTGTTGAGGTCTATAATACGGTATAAATGAATACTGGCCTATTCTTTCAACTGCTGTGTATCAACTGTTTTTAACCCCCACCCCACCACAATGGATAGCATCTAGCTAGTCCTTAACAGCAGGCCATGAAGGACAACATTGATGCTGCTTTCCTAACATCCGAGAAAGGGCATAAATTATGTCATTGTTTTGCGTTCAGCACAAGGATTCCCACATGGTTAGCATTACTGAAGTATCTCCTGTTAATTAGCTACAACTCATTTCCCTAAAACTGAAAGCAGATTCTCAGAAAAAAACAACAGCAACCAAACTTATCTGCTGATGAAGCAAGTGCTTACATGAATTCAGAAAGGGTCGTACCAAGATCAAATGGAAAAGCTTTTGGTTGGTTCTGGTGGGTTTTCCGGGCTGTGTGGCCATGGTCTGGTGGATCTGGTTCCTAACGTTTCGCCTGCATCTGTGGCTGGCATCTTCAGAGGTGTAGCACAGAGGGGAGTCTGTTATACACTGTGTCCAGAGAGAAGGGAATGTTTGGGGTACATATTGTCCATGTCCCAGGGTGGGGAACCAATCAGTAAGTGTTTGGGTGGAACTTGTTATGCAAAGATGTGGTTGATAGTATTGTATTGCGGGTGGGGCTTATCTGTCCAGGGAGTGATTCACATTTTCATGCCCTGCAGCAGCAGCAGCAGTATTGGTGAATGCAAATCCTGTGTTTGGGTGGAGTCCATTGTTCATGAACTTAGCATGTCCTCGGGGTTTGCTTTTGGTGTTTTTAAGTACTGGTAGCCAAGCTTTGCTAATTTTCAAAGTCTCTTCTTTCCTGTTGAAGTTGTCTTGGTGTTTGTGAATGTCAATGGCCTCCCTGTGCTGTCTGACAAAGTAACCTTCTGGCATCTTCAGAAGCTTTTGGAAAAGCTTTTGTTTCCAACGTGGAGATTTTACAACATTATCACCCCTGCCTCGAATCGCAGAATAGCATTCTCCTGTGCCACCAAGGGTTTCATTGTGGCTTTTATACAACTAAATTCGTCCAACAACTTGCATGTCTTATTCTGATCACTCATTTTCTGGTGCAGCAGAACTTTAAATCTGAGGTGACTTGAAGTAGCCCTTAGGTCACAGGTGTCAAATTCACGGCCCTCCAGATGTTATGGACTACAGTTCCCATCATCCCCTGCCAGCATCATACTGGCAGGGGATGATGGGAACTGTAGTCCATAACTTCTGGAGGGCCGCGAGTTTGACACCTATGCCTTAGGTCAGTGGTGGCGAACCTTTGGCACTCCAGATGTTATGGACTACAATTCCCATCAGCCCCTGCCAACATGGCCAATTGGCCATGCTGGCAGGGGCTAATGGGAATTGTAGTCCATAACATCTGGAGTGCCAAAGGTTTGCCACCATGGCCTTAGGTGATGTACTGTACCACTCCAGACTTCAGGCAGAGGACGACATTTTGGAACATTACCTTCTATGCAAAAAAAATACCCATATGAATTTTTTAAAATCCAGCACAGCAAGAAAAAAAAGAAGAGGCCCAACCTTTCTCCCAATTTTCAAGAAGTTTTAAAAAATATGCTAAAAAATAATAATCTTGAGCTGAAGTCCATTACCCACAGCCGGAAGTGGTGTAGTCTGTCCTATCACCTCAAGGCCCTGTGGCCTCATTCGCTGGCATGTGGTAGTTAGGCTTAAGGGCTGAGTTTTGGAGCAAATGATATTTCTAAAATGAACTGCTTGCTGTCTAGAGGGGGGCGGTTTGGAGTAAATGACTCATCACCTCTCTTGTGTGCAAGAAAGTTCTGGCGGTGCTTTCTCTTTTGAAAAGAAGGGGGATGATTGACACCAGAGAGGGGAAGGAAAGAACATGTCTCCTGCCAAGTGCTTTCCTCTGGTCATCTCAGACTCCAGCTGCTTTTACTCCTGTGAGGTTTAGGACTTGTGTTTACCTTGCAAACACTGATCTGGAATCCCAAGAGATGAAAGCAACTGGGATACTGGGATGGCGGTGGTCGGGTGAAGGGTTAAACAGTCCTTCCCCAGTGCTAATCGGCTTGCCCTTCTGTACCAGAGACAAAGCCATTAGAGCCGGGGTCCACAACCTATGGCCCTAGAGGCAAATGTGGCCCAGTAGGGAGCAAATATGGCACTATTAAACAGGAAATGAAATCAGTTAAGGTCTATTGAAGGGGTAGGTGGGATGCTGGAATAACCAGCGTGTGAAGGAAATGATGGGATGAAAGGGCTTCATTGAGACGCTTTGCAGAAAAGGAAATGATGATGAGGAACAAGTGTAAACCATGTGCAGATTTATTCAAGTGCACTAAAAAAACATGCAGTTACCTGTTATCTTTGTCATCTCAGCTATTAGATCTCTTCTGCAAGTTTTGTATAATAAATCGTTTTAAGAGCAGTTTTCTTTATGGGTTTCCTCTGTTGCTGCTAGAGTGATATCTCTTGCAGCCTCAGACTCTAACCCGTTTAAAACCGAATATCTGCATACTTCAGATCCTCTGAAGATGCCAGCCACAGATGCAGGCGAAACGTCAGGAGAGAATGCTGCTAGAACACGGCCATACAGCCCGGAAACCACACAGCACCCAAACTATCTGCATACTATTCGGTTCCTCCTTAAAAATATGATCAGTTCCCCCCCCCCCCCCCTGTTTTATTTGAATGCATGGCTCTTAACTACCACAACGAGCATCTAAATTTGCTCTAGCTCAGTGGTTTTTGCTGTCACACTTCCCTTGGGAAAGATCCTATGACCCACACCTCCAATTAATCTGGCCTAAACTTTAGGCAGGGCAAGTTTGCCGACAAAATAAATTTTGTGTACATAAAACACGGATATAACAATTTATAGCTGAGAGGCACCTCACACCTCCCCTGGAGTCTGTCTGTACCTCTTCTGGGCAGGTGTATCCCACAGATTAAGAACTCCAGGTCTAGCTGGTTTGTGTCCCGTTAGATAAAATAAAAAAAATAATTTAATTGTAACAAGGCAAATATTACTAAAATCCACATTAAAATTTGCCTGTCATTGTTTTCCTTTTGCCATTTGTTTAGTGGTGTTTACAGATCACAAAATTAGATCTGACGGGGCTGATTCTGAGCCTCTTCGGCCATCTTTATTATTGGTTGTTTGTATGCCTGAGAACCGTTGTACATCCATCTTCCTATACTATGGCACCATTCAAATCTAAGGGAAAACTATGGTTTGTTCCTATGTGAATGGTCAGGAGGGATCGTCAAGCTTTCCCCTTTCCCCTCTCTAATGTGTGGCCAGCTAATGAACAATTTCCATTTTCAGGACACATTCTGCTTTGTGCTTTTCTTGTAAGCCAGGGCTCCAAAACCAAAAATAAACCATAGCTGGGAACCACTAAGCAAACTGTGGTTTGTTGCGAAAGCAAGTGAGATTCAATTACGTTGCTGTGAGAGGCTGTCTGAGGGGAAGAACCAAAAATCCCACAGGCTCATTTATATAGTGGTAAACACCAAATTGCCAAATTGGGCTGCAGCATTGCACTCAGAGGTTCTTGCTAAGTGGGTTCATCACCATCATGGTCTTGGAAACTGAACTGTAAATGCTTTCTTTTAAATACTTTGCCTTAATAATTAGCATTTGAAAACTTATGTACTGTGACTATTAGTCCTTTTGTGTATGCATGTACAAATGTGTGTGAATCTAGCCACTCTCTCTCACTGATGTTCTTCCGTGAATATTGCTACTTTCAGTTCTGCCTTGAGTTAATTATTTCTAACAAGTGTGAAGGTACAGCTATAATATTCTGTAGCCTAGTCAAGTGGGAGAAAAGGTAATTTTAATTTATTTCCAAAATTATTGCATGATTTTATTAGCTCTTTAAAATTTATTTAAATTCTTTACTTGAAAAAAGGGGATATCATATTTTAATTAGTAACCGTGTCAAAGGAGAGCTAGATTAATTATTGGAAATCACGCTGTCCAGATGGTTTCAATTTTCACAGCAGGGAACCGACTTCTTTTTAAGGTGATATTTTTCAAATTAAAATCAGGTATTACTCATACTTGTTTTAGTTTGAGGGTGAGGTGATGTATCTTGTAGATTTGAAACTACACAGCTTTCTTGAGAAAGTTTTGGAACAGTGAGGCAAATAAGGTAGATTTTAAAAGATGTAGACCTTTCTAAAGTTGTTGTTTAAGGAAGCTTGGGGCTAAAGATACTGTGAGTGATACGAATTGTCAGCTATGTTGCTGTTGAATCTGTAGTATAAAATTTGGCTTGAAGTTTTCTTATATTTGACAATTAATATTACCCATGGTGCTAAGGCTTGGGGGTGGATTGTCCTTTAGCCCTTGAGATATAAAGGGCACACATTCAACTGGGGGGAAAAACACACAGGAGTCATTTGCAGCTGTGCTAATCAGCCCATGAAGCTACTTTATACGGAGTCTGAGCGCTGTTGTCTCTTGCCCTGATCTGATTGGCAACAGATCACCAGAGTTTCTAGCAAAGTTCTTTCCCAGTACTTGTCACCCAAGACACTGTAAATGTAGACTCTAGGGACCAGAGGCGTAGGATCCACGGGGGACATATGGGGTCATATGTCCCTGGGCGGCCGCCATTTGATCATGTGGGTGGCAGAAAATCGCCCCCACACTCCTCCTCCTTCCCCTGCGTCGGGGGCAGCCTCAGCCCGGCCCCTCCAGGCTGCCTGAGACCGACACCACCAGCTAAGGTAAGTGGGGCATGGGGGGGGGGCTAAGAGGGGGCACAGGGTGATGGCCACTAACCTGGATAGCTTTAAAGGGGGCTTGGACAGATTTATGGAGAAGTCGATTTATGGCTACCAATCTTTATCCTCTTTGATCTGAGATTGCAAATCCCTTAACAGACCAGGTGATCGGGAGCAACAGCCGCAGAAAGCCATTGCTTTCACATCCTGCATGTGAGCTCCCAAAGGCACCTGGTGGGCCACTGCAAGTAGCAGAGTGCTGGACTAGATGGACTCTGGTCTGATCCAGCTGGCTTGTTCTTATGTTCTCATAGGGTGGGGGTGCAGGGGTGGGGTGCACCCGGAGCAGGTGTTGCCCCAGGCGCCATTTTCCACTGCTACTCCTCTGCTAGGGACCAACTGAATAAACATGCAAGTTTCTGTGTCCAAAGTGCATGCTCTTTCATAGCACTGTCTCCCCTTCTGATTGTGCATTTCTGAATTATCTCACCTTTCTTTAACATTTACATTTTTAACTTTCCCCAGTCTGCATATATTTATTTGTATACCGCCCTGAGCCCTCTGGGGGAGGGTGGTATAAAAATCTAATAATAAATAAAAATAAAATACAAAGGGAATCATAGCAAAAGTGTTTGGGTTGCTTTGTATTTATATGGACTCAACTATTTTATAATGATCCTCCATGCCAGTGGTTCTCAACCTTCCTAATGCCGCGACCCTTTAATACAGTTCCTCATGTTGTGGTGACCCCCAACCCTAACATTTATCCATTTTACAGATGGAGAACACTGAGTCTTAGGCGACCCCTGTGAAAGGGTCATTTGACCCCCAAAGGTTGAGAACCACTGGTCCATGCAAAATAGCTAATCTACAGGTGGCCAGTCAGGGGAGGATCCAATGCTCCCCACCATTTTTGGCTTCAGAACATGTTTGTTTTTCAATTTCTCATGGGGCTGAGCTAAACTGCCACTGTGAATGTTTGGGAGTGAGAAGAAAGATTCAGAGGAGGATACAAGATACCAAATGGGGAAAAAAGAACCCCACGAATTACCGTTTTCGTTGGGGGAGGGGGGTAGTTTGAAACAGTTTGTTTCCTGTTATTCCTCTAGAACAGGGGTCTGCAACCTGTGGCTCTCCAGATGTTCATGGACTACAATTCCCATCAGCCCATTGGCCATGCTGGCAGATGCTGATGGGATTTGTAGTCCATGAACATCTGGAGAGCTGCAGTTTGCAGACCCTTGCTCTAAAATCAGCATCTCTTTCACTGCAAGATCGTAGCCTATCAGGAATCAAAGAATGACCAAGATAACACAGTGCTGCTACTAGCTAATCAGATTTAGCTACATAATGACTCACTGTGGCCCCTTCCACAGGGACCAATAAACACAGGTGTAGGACTATTAAAATACCTTTTTTGGGTGGTGGGGGGAACTTCGCACAGATCCCGCCCTTAAAATGCATCTGCCCCATGTCATTTCCCCCAAACAGGTTTTTTGAGAATCATGCTATTAGAGAGTCTTTTAAAAAATCCCGAGTGGCAGCCACTTGCGAGCAAACGGCCAGCAGGAGGCGCTTTATTATTTTCCTTTTTAAAAAATTTCGCAGCTTACATCTGTGTAGCTGCGCAGGTGCAGATGGTCATATCATGAGAAATCAGCATGGCTTGGGGGGTTCATTTGTGCATGCCTCCGTAGCCATGCATCGGTGGGAAGTAAATAAAAAAAGTAGACGCGTTTCCGTGCGAAGGTGCGACAGCAACCTGGATTGTTTCTGTGGGCTCCAATTGCCACCTGCATGGATACACGTGAACGTGAAAGCAGGAAAGCGGGTTCTTTTATCCTGACTGCAACCCATCATACATTTGCTTTGCGGAAGGGGCCCGAGGAGAAACAAGTCAACGTAGCCCTCACTTGGGGGCAAGGGAAGGAATGGTGGTGGAAAGTGCTGTCAAGTGGCAGCTGACTTATACCAACAACAGAGGGTTTTCAAGGCAAGAGGCGTTCAGAGGTGGTTTGCCAATGCCTGCACTGTGACCCGGGTCTCTTGCGCAAATACTGACCAGGTCTAACCCAGCTTAGCTTCTGACAGAGGCATATCTAGGAAGAATGGAGCCCGGAGACAAAATCTGAATTTTCCACACACACCCTCCCCCCCATGCAGAGGCGCCCAGGTCTACTGCCCAGAGCCCAAGTCTACTGCCTGGAGCCCAGGTCTACTGCCTGGAGCCCAGGTCTACTGCCTGGAGCCCAGGTCTACTGCCCAGAGCCCAGGTCTATTGCCTGGAGCCCGCACCAGCATCCAGGTCTACTGCTCAAAACCCATGCTGGTGTCCAGGTCTATGTGCGCCCAGGGACATGGCTTCTGTGATCTGATGAGACTGGGCTACCCTGGGCTACCCAGGAGGAGGAATGCAACTCTGCATTGTCCTGAGAATCAGCTGACTCCCCACCCACTATTGTGTTGCGCTATTTTCATTGTCCACTATCCGACAGTGAAAATGGTTGCTCAGCTGTGCTCTCTTTATTTTTTCCCCCACTAAAATGGCTGAATACTGTGGCCCTGTTTTCAGACTCTCCCAAGTACCTCCCTTTTGAGTCCAGAAACAAGAAGAAAACAATATTATTCTTAACCAATATTAACCATTTTCTTGCTGTTGAGATCCACTTGAGATCCATGGTTGATAAACAAAATAAACAATGATAAAATGGTGGCAGGCAGATAAAAATAATGTTTTAGAAAAATTCCAGCACTGTATTCTACCATAAACTCCAAAACAGTGTGGTGCAGTGGTTAGAATGCTGGGCTAGGATATCTGGGCCTTTCCCCACTCCCTTCCATCCCCCCTATGCCGCACGCTGCTCTCAGCGCGCGGCATCCCAGGCACGCGGCCAGGCGTCCCCACGACCCCGCGCTCTGTGTGGGGTCGTCAAAAGGCGCCGTTCAGAAGAGCGCCTGGGATGCCGCGCGCTAAGGGAGCGCGACAGCGGCAGCGTTGGGGCGGCTGCGCTGTGGCCGCCCCTGCCGTGGGGAGGGAGGAGGAACCCCGCGCTACTCTCCTCAAGTAGCGCGGGGCTTACGGTAAGTGGGGAAAGGCCCTAAGAGAGCTGGATCAAATACTCTCAGTCTAACCTTTACAGGGTTGTAAAGATAACCCAGAGGAGATGAGAACTCTGTAAGCCATTTGGGGGAGCCCACTGGGGGCAGAAAGGTGGGGTATAAATGATGTAAATAAATGAAACGTCCTTTTAAGGATGTTGATCTGGCAGTGACGGTAGCTCACGAGGCCTTGTATGTATGAGAGGTTGATTATTTCTGTTGCATGACAGGTTCTCTGTGTCCTCTCTCTTAAATTGAAAATACAGAGGAGGGCATCTTCTTCATTCATTTGAGTCTATGACTCAACTGGTAAACGTCTGCTTTTTTCTTCTTCCTTTACAAGCCCAGCTTCTAGTGGAAACAGACACATTTGGCAGTCAAGTGCGGATCAAAGGGAAAGAGACAGACTTTTACCTTTGCATGAACAGGAAAGGCAAGCTAGTAGGGAAGGTAAGTGTTTTCTATTAATTCATTTGTAATATGAGCGTTACCTTTAGCAGTGACTGCGAACCTCATAATGATGTGTTCTGAACTTTGCCTGTCAACCCCAAATGAAAAGCAGGTCTTGAGGAATGTGGAATTCTTAAGGCCTTCATGCCTTTGCTTTAAAAAAGAAAAGGAAAAGAAAAAGAAACCCCTAACCTATAAAATTAAGTACTGTGGCTAACCACTGGGGTTTTATTACTGATTTCTTTGGGTACACGCAGGTTTCCATTTTACAGTTGCATAAATTGATAAAAGATGTGAACATCCTTCCAAAACAACCGAGCGCTTGCGTTACATGATATAAATCTCTTTTTACCTTGGTGGCTTAAACATTTCTTAGAAGTCCTGCAGAACCATTTTAAGGAGTTTGGCAATTCCATTAATCAGAAGAGCAAAAAATATAACGCTATAAAGTTCACACTGAACTCCAGTGAACTCCAAACATCTTATTAGGCGTGGGTTAGATATTTCTAGCGTTACGAGAATATTTTATTATCTTTGTCCCCTCTTTGATAACAGAGTGCAACAAATCGCATGGGTTTTGCCTGCTAGCACAAGCATCTTTGCTGGTATCAGACTTAAATGAAATCCACTTTATTCCCCCCAATTGGTGGCAAGCCCAGGGTTTGACCCAGACTGTTATTGGTTCACTCAGTACAGATTAAAAAAGCACCCACCCATGCTACCATGCGGAATGAAAACCCTGACAATTGCGGAGATAGTTGAGCGTTCCCAGTAGAACGTAATTGTTGTGCTCCCGTGGGGCCTTTTATCTATCATGTATCCATGCAATTGTTCCCAATTCATGTAACTTTTTTCTGACTATGCCAATAAAGGCTTATGAAAAAAAAAACCCTGACATTGCCATCCTAGTGAGAAAAAAAATGGGCAGAGGTAGCAGTAAGAAGTGAATTTAGTTTTGAGTCAACAACAGCATCATAGTATTGAAAGCTGTATTCCCATGTGGAATCTGGGTGCCAGAGTTTTCTGCAGTGGGATGATATTTGTTTCTGAGAAGACAGCTGTGTGAGATGTGCTTCATAGTATTGAATCCTACCACATATATCTATGCCAGCTGGCCCTAATGGTGGGTTTTAATGATGATGTGTACAAGCAGTGATCACCAGCTGCGAAAGGACTGTTTTTGTGCTGTTTTATCTCTTGTTAATTTATGTAAACATTCGTGGAGTGGTGATAACATTTTTTTTAAAGTTACGCTTTGAGCGGAAAGGCTAGTGGGGTAATTGGGCAGCACGCAAGGTGGAAACTGATAATCAAAGCTGACTTTTGTACAGGGTTTGGTCTATGAATCATGGTGGTGGGCTTTCCCCTGGACTTTGAAAAGCCAATGCGGAGAGTCAAGAGAACCCTTGTAGACAAAATGCTATGTGGCTCCGGAGGTCCGAGCAAAGAAGAGAAATTGCCCGTGCCGTCTAACAAGAATGGACAGAGAGCAGCAGTGGCGTACTGGTTAAGAGCAGGTGCATTCTCATCTGGAGGAACCGGGTTTCTGCCGCTTGAGCTGTGGAGGCTTATCTGGGGAATTCAGATTAGCCTGTGCACTCCTACACACGCCAGCTGGGTGACCTTGGGCTAGTCGCAGCTTTTCGGAGCCCCACCCACCCCCCTCACAGGGTGTTTGTTGTGAGGGGGGAAGGGCAAGGAGATTGTAAGCCCCTTTGAGTCTCCTGCAGGAGAGAAAGGAGGGATATAAATCTAAACTCTTCTTCTTCTTCTTCTTTTTCTTCTTCTTCTTCTTCCTCCATGAGCAGAAAGGGGGTTAGGTTTTAGGGTTAACCCTAACCTGATTCCTGCTCTTCATTGTAGCTCCCCTCTTGCCATGTAGTATTTATCCAGAAAGGTTCCCCCAACCTTTAGCTTTTGGGAAGGGGGTATGGGGTGGTGAGGATTTAAAAAAAAAAACCCTTCTCAGCCATTCAGAAGCCTGGTTGTGCAAAAGCCCTACCTGGCGCCATCGACTTCCTAAAAATACTTGGCAGGCTGCTTGGCACCCATAGGCACCACATTGGCAATGCCTGATCTAGGGCTACCTAGCAAGCCCATAGCACAGATGAGGCTTGAGTCAAGGGCCCCTTCCACACATGCAAAATAATGCATTTTCAAACCACTTTCACAATTGTTTGCAAGTGGATTTTGCCATTCCACACAGCTTCAAAGAGCACTGAAAGCAGTTTGAAAGTGCATTATTCTGCATGTGCGGAATGAGCCAAGGACTCATGCTGGGTAGTTCAGTCCCCTAGCTGCCGTGCTATACCCACTCCTGGATTTGCTGCCAGTGCTGTACCTTTATCATCAGGATCAGATGAAGATCAATTCTGTTTTCTGCATCCAGTCCTACTGCTTGTATGATCTGCAAGATCAGAAAGTAAATGAAATATATAATCCAGGAGAGAGGGAGAGAGAAATACCAAGAAGAGACTTATTGATTAGAATATAGAGGTGAATATGTGTGTTATTCAGCATTTAGATTTTTTTAAAGTACTTGTTAAAATGATGTAGATGTTATACAGGGCATTCCCAGGGGTGTGTCTTCTAAAGATGGCAGCCAGGGCAAGCTTTGAGCTGCCCCCCCTCCATGTGGAGTGGGGGGGGGGCTGGCATGTAGTTCAAGGCCTGGCTTTAAAGAAGAAGAGTTTAGATCCGTGGTGGTGAACCTTTGGCACTCCAGATGTTATGGACTACAATTCCCATCAGGCTGGTGGTTATGATACAAATATCAGCCTGATGGGAATTGTAGTCCATAACATCTGGGGTGCCAAAGGTTCACCACCACTGGTAGATTATACCCCCCCTTCTCTCCTGTAAGGAGACTCAAAGAGGCTTACAATCTCCTTTCCCTTCCATCCCCCCCCCCACCCAAAAAAAGATGCAAAGAGAAAGATCCAGGATGTTTAAAATAGGAGTGGCAAATTTTAGTTCAAAGTCTCTGCGTGAAATCCTTTAATTTAATTAACTGAGTCCTAGCCAGCGAGCAGTTTTGGTTTTTAATATAAGTAAGGAGGTCCTGATTTCCTCAATGTGAGCTTTTTTTTTTATGGTGTCAAAATGTAAAACTATAACACTTTCATGATATATATTCATTCCTTGTAAATATCACATCTGAATCTTATCTGACCCTCCCTTTCCCTATCCCGATTGCTGGCAAGTTTCACAAGAATATTGGCTCCAAGAAGAGGGATTCTGTGTGCGAACATTTCATTTCGGACGGAAAAGGGTTCCAATCCAGATGCTTTCTCCCAAATTAACAGTTTCTAAAGGGGGTCGCGGGTGGGGAAGGGGAACTAATATTAGCAATACCAAAGGTTATGTTTTTAATTAGTATAATAGTTTCAGGGGGGCTTTTTTGTGGCAACAGTTTGAGTAACTGCATTTTTTAAAAAATATGCCAAATGCTTTCTAAACAGCCAGCAAACCCCTAGATACAAGTTAGTGCCTGGGTTATGATACAAATATTTAAGTCTACCCTGGGAGGGAAAGAAACTCATAAAGCTCTTTTTTAGTTTTTTTTTTTTTTTGCAGTCACCCCAGAGTGTTCATTTGCCAATAATGAAATTGTGGGCTGAGATTCCTCCTCCCCCCCACCCCGCAGTTCATTTCCTATCGACTTATTCTGCCTAATCTTTAACTATACCACCTTCTGCCATCTGGCTCCTTTTTTCTCAGCGAACATCTTTGGATTCTTCCCTAGTTGTAAACCTGGTTTCGGTTTCCAATCTTTGTTTCATATAATCATCTGCAATCACAGGGTTACAAATGAGAGCAGGTTGCTGCTGTTTTCAGTTTGGGATATCTTGACAGAAGTTTCAGAAACCACACGCGGTGCCTACCTTGAAGCTAGAGTAAGCAGACAAAATAAACAGGAGTCACAGGGCACGTCCCAAAGTACCTGCAGTGGTCTAAAGACAAAACGAAAATCTATTTAATGTCCCTATTTCAGTGGTGGCGAACCTTTGGCACTCCAGATGTTATGGACTACAATGCCCATCAGCCCCTGCCAGCATGGCCACCACGGCCCTATTTATATATTTTCTATTTTTTTTTAATTTTCATCCAGTGAAAATCTACTTGGGGTCCCTGGCCAGAGAGAAGTCTGGCTGGCTCTGTCCAATGAAGTCTGGCAGGGCCCTGTGGGATTTAATGCAATTCTGCAGGACCTGTGAGACAGAGGTGTTCCACCAGGCATACGGTTGAGGCAGCAACAATTTCCATCTTGGTACCCCCCTCCCTCTATCTTTTCATCCCCCTTTATCTGTCACCCTTGGCCTTGTGGGAAAAACTTGGGGAGAAAAAAGACACACACACACCTGTGAATGTTAATGATGTTGGAAGTATTGTCCAAAAAAATTGTGAGATCCGAAATAAATTGGGGGGTTGGATAAAGAGACTGGAGCAATAAAGAAGGCTCTTGCAGCGTGGCACCATTGGTTGGGAGGGACAAAGCCAGAGGTGAGATCCAGCAGGTACTCAGGTACTCACAGGTTCCCGAGAGTAGGTTACTAATTATTTGTGTGTGCTGAGAGGAGGGTACTAATTGGTGATTTTGCCACGTGATTTTTGCTTTAGTTACGCCCCTCCTCTCAGCAGTGGCGCGCAGAACTTGAAGCAGTCTAGCAGGAGGTGCATTCGTTTCCCGCCCAAGGACCGGCGCAGCGGCTGCGTCCTTGCCACAGCCCCGTCCAGCAATGCCCAGCCATGTCCCCGTCATGCCCCGCCCAGCCCCATTGGCACTACGCCACAATTTGAATCCCACCACCATGGGAACCTGTTACTAAAATTTTTGGATCCCACCACTGGACTAAGCACCCCTTCGAGGTCTGGCCGGACCATAAGAACTTAGCCGCCCTACCCCCCCCCCCCCCCACCCCCCCCCCCCAACACCCCTCCCCGCCCCCCCCCCCCCCCCCCCCCGCCCCCCCCCCCCCCCACCACCCCCCCCTCCCACCCACCCCCCCTCCCCCCCCCCCCACGCCCCCCGCCCCCAACCCCCCCCCCCCCCCACACCCCCCCCCCCCCACCCCCCCCCCCCCACACCACCCCCCCGCCCCCCCCCCCCCCCCCCCCACCCCCCCCCCCCCCCACCCCCCCGCCCCCCCACCCCCCCCCCCCCCCCCCCACCCCCCCCCCCACCCCCCCCCCCCCCCACCCCCCCCCCCCCCCACCCCCCCCCCCCCCCACCCCCCCCCCCCCCCACCCCCCCCCCCCCCCACCCCCCCCCCCCCCCACCCCCCCCCCCCCCCACCCCCCCCCCCCCCCACCCCCCCCCCCCCCCACCCCCCCCCCCCCCCACCCCCCCCCCCCCCCACCCCCCCCCCCCCCCACCCCCCCCCCCCCCCACCCCCCCCCCCCCCCACCCCCCCCCCCCCCCACCCCCCCCCCCCCCCACCCCCCCCCCCCCCCACCCCCCCCCCCCCCCACCCCCCCCCCCCCCCACCCCCCCCCCCCCCCACCCCCCCCCCCCCCCACCCCCCCCCCCCCCCACCCCCCCCCCCCCCCACCCCCCCCCCCCCCCACCCCCCCCCCCCCCCACCCCCCCCCCCCCCCACCCCCCCCCCCCCCCACCCCCCCCCCCCCCCACCCCCCCCCCCCCCCACCCCCCCCCCCCCCCACCCCCCCCCCCCCCCACCCCCCCCCCCCCCCACCCCCCCCCCCCCCCACCCCCCCCCCCCCCCACCCCCCCCCCCCCCCACCCCCCCCCCCCCCCACCCCCCCCCCCCCCCACCCCCCCCCCCCCCCACCCCCCCCCCCCCCCACCCCCCCCCCCCCCCACCCCCCCCCCCCCCCACCCCCCCCCCCCCCCACCCCCCCCCCCCCCCACCCCCCCCCCCCCCCACCCCCCCCCCCCCCCACCCCCCCCCCCCCCCACCCCCCCCCCCCCCCACCCCCCCCCCCCCCCACCCCCCCCCCCCCCCACCCCCCCCCCCCCCCACCCCCCCCCCCCCCCACCCCCCCCCCCCCCCACCCCCCCCCCCCCCCACCCCCCCCCCCCCCCACCCCCCCCCCCCCCCACCCCCCCCCCCCCCCACCCCCCCCCCCCCCCACCCCCCCCCCCCCCCACCCCCCCCCCCCCCCACCCCCCCCCCCCCCCACCCCCCCCCCCCCCCACCCCCCCCCCCCCCCACCCCCCCCCCCCCCCACCCCCCCCCCCCCCCACCCCCCCCCCCCCCCACCCCCCCCCCCCCCCACCCCCCCCCCCCCCCACCCCCCCCCCCCCCCACCCCCCCCCCCCCCCACCCCCCCCCCCCCCCACCCCCCCCCCCCCCCACCCCCCCCCCCCCCCACCCCCCCCCCCCCCCACCCCCCCCCCCCCCCACCCCCCCCCCCCCCCACCCCCCCCCCCCCCCACCCCCCCCCCCCCCCACCCCCCCCCCCCCCCACCCCCCCCCCCCCCCACCCCCCCCCCCCCCCACCCCCCCCCCCCCCCACCCCCCCCCCCCCCCACCCCCCCCCCCCCCCACCCCCCCCCCCCCCCACCCCCCCCCCCCCCCACCCCCCCCCCCCCCCACCCCCCCCCCCCCCCACCCCCCCCCCCCCCCACCCCCCCCCCCCCCCACCCCCCCCCCCCCCCACCCCCCCCCCCCCCCACCCCCCCCCCCCCCCACCCCCCCCCCCCCCCACCCCCCCCCCCCCCCACCCCCCCCCCCCCCCACCCCCCCCCCCCCCCACCCCCCCCCCCCCCCACCCCCCCCCCCCCCCACCCCCCCCCCCCCCCACCCCCCCCCCCCCCCACCCCCCCCCCCCCCCACCCCCCCCCCCCCCCACCCCCCCCCCCCCCCACCCCCCCCCCCCCCCACCCCCCCCCCCCCCCACCCCCCCCCCCCCCCACCCCCCCCCCCCCCCACCCCCCCCCCCCCCCACCCCCCCCCCCCCCCACCCCCCCCCCCCCCCACCCCCCCCCCCCCCCACCCCCCCCCCCCCCCACCCCCCCCCCCCCCCACCCCCCCCCCCCCCCACCCCCCCCCCCCCCCACCCCCCCCCCCCCCCACCCCCCCCCCCCCCCACCCCCCCCCCCCCCCACCCCCCCCCCCCCCCACCCCCCCCCCCCCCCACCCCCCCCCCCCCCCACCCCCCCCCCCCCCCACCCCCCCCCCCCCCCACCCCCCCCCCCCCCCACCCCCCCCCCCCCCCACCCCCCCCCCCCCCCACCCCCCCCCCCCCCCACCCCCCCCCCCCCCCACCCCCCCCCCCCCCCACCCCCCCCCCCCCCCACCCCCCCCCCCCCCCACCCCCCCCCCCCCCCACCCCCCCCCCCCCCCACCCCCCCCCCCCCCCACCCCCCCCCCCCCCCACCCCCCCCCCCCCCCACCCCCCCCCCCCCCCACCCCCCCCCCCCCCCACCCCCCCCCCCCCCCACCCCCCCCCCCCCCCACCCCCCCCCCCCCCCACCCCCCCCCCCCCCCACCCCCCCCCCCCCCCACCCCCCCCCCCCCCCACCCCCCCCCCCCCCCACCCCCCCCCCCCCCCACCCCCCCCCCCCCCCACCCCCCCCCCCCCCCACCCCCCCCCCCCCCCACCCCCCCCCCCCCCCACCCCCCCCCCCCCCCACCCCCCCCCCCCCCCACCCCCCCCCCCCCCCACCCCCCCCCCCCCCCACCCCCCCCCCCCCCCACCCCCCCCCCCCCCCACCCCCCCCCCCCCCCACCCCCCCCCCCCCCCACCCCCCCCCCCCCCCACCCCCCCCCCCCCCCACCCCCCCCCCCCCCCACCCCCCCCCCCCCCCACCCCCCCCCCCCCCCACCCCCCCCCCCCCCCACCCCCCCCCCCCCCCACCCCCCCCCCCCCCCACCCCCCCCCCCCCCCACCCCCCCCCCCCCCCACCCCCCCCCCCCCCCACCCCCCCCCCCCCCCACCCCCCCCCCCCCCCACCCCCCCCCCCCCCCACCCCCCCCCCCCCCCACCCCCCCCCCCCCCCACCCCCCCCCCCCCCCACCCCCCCCCCCCCCCACCCCCCCCCCCCCCCACCCCCCCCCCCCCCCACCCCCCCCCCCCCCCACCCCCCCCCCCCCCCACCCCCCCCCCCCCCCACCCCCCCCCCCCCCCACCCCCCCCCCCCCCCACCCCCCCCCCCCCCCACCCCCCCCCCCCCCCACCCCCCCCCCCCCCCACCCCCCCCCCCCCCCACCCCCCCCCCCCCCCACCCCCCCCCCCCCCCACCCCCCCCCCCCCCCACCCCCCCCCCCCCCCACCCCCCCCCCCCCCCACCCCCCCCCCCCCCCACCCCCCCCCCCCCCCACCCCCCCCCCCCCCCACCCCCCCCCCCCCCCACCCCCCCCCCCCCCCACCCCCCCCCCCCCCCACCCCCCCCCCCCCCCACCCCCCCCCCCCCCCACCCCCCCCCCCCCCCACCCCCCCCCCCCCCCACCCCCCCCCCCCCCCACCCCCCCCCCCCCCCACCCCCCCCCCCCCCCACCCCCCCCCCCCCCCACCCCCCCCCCCCCCCACCCCCCCCCCCCCCCACCCCCCCCCCCCCCCACCCCCCCCCCCCCCCACCCCCCCCCCCCCCCACCCCCCCCCCCCCCCACCCCCCCCCCCCCCCACCCCCCCCCCCCCCCACCCCCCCCCCCCCCCACCCCCCCCCCCCCCCACCCCCCCCCCCCCCCACCCCCCCCCCCCCCCACCCCCCCCCCCCCCCACCCCCCCCCCCCCCCACCCCCCCCCCCCCCCACCCCCCCCCCCCCCCACCCCCCCCCCCCCCCACCCCCCCCCCCCCCCACCCCCCCCCCCCCCCACCCCCCCCCCCCCCCACCCCCCCCCCCCCCCACCCCCCCCCCCCCCCACCCCCCCCCCCCCCCACCCCCCCCCCCCCCCACCCCCCCCCCCCCCCACCCCCCCCCCCCCCCACCCCCCCCCCCCCCCACCCCCCCCCCCCCCCACCCCCCCCCCCCCCCACCCCCCCCCCCCCCCACCCCCCCCCCCCCCCACCCCCCCCCCCCCCCACCCCCCCCCCCCCCCACCCCCCCCCCCCCCCACCCCCCCCCCCCCCCACCCCCCCCCCCCCCCACCCCCCCCCCCCCCCACCCCCCCCCCCCCCCACCCCCCCCCCCCCCCACCCCCCCCCCCCCCCACCCCCCCCCCCCCCCACCCCCCCCCCCCCCCACCCCCCCCCCCCCCCACCCCCCCCCCCCCCCACCCCCCCCCCCCCCCACCCCCCCCCCCCCCCACCCCCCCCCCCCCCCACCCCCCCCCCCCCCCACCCCCCCCCCCCCCCACCCCCCCCCCCCCCCACCCCCCCCCCCCCCCACCCCCCCCCCCCCCCACCCCCCCCCCCCCCCACCCCCCCCCCCCCCCACCCCCCCCCCCCCCCACCCCCCCCCCCCCCCACCCCCCCCCCCCCCCACCCCCCCCCCCCCCCACCCCCCCCCCCCCCCACCCCCCCCCCCCCCCACCCCCCCCCCCCCCCACCCCCCCCCCCCCCCACCCCCCCCCCCCCCCACCCCCCCCCCCCCCCACCCCCCCCCCCCCCCACCCCCCCCCCCCCCCACCCCCCCCCCCCCCCACCCCCCCCCCCCCCCACCCCCCCCCCCCCCCACCCCCCCCCCCCCCCACCCCCCCCCCCCCCCACCCCCCCCCCCCCCCACCCCCCCCCCCCCCCACCCCCCCCCCCCCCCACCCCCCCCCCCCCCCACCCCCCCCCCCCCCCACCCCCCCCCCCCCCCACCCCCCCCCCCCCCCACCCCCCCCCCCCCCCACCCCCCCCCCCCCCCACCCCCCCCCCCCCCCACCCCCCCCCCCCCCCACCCCCCCCCCCCCCCACCCCCCCCCCCCCCCACCCCCCCCCCCCCCCACCCCCCCCCCCCCCCACCCCCCCCCCCCCCCACCCCCCCCCCCCCCCACCCCCCACTGGAGTGTAAGGTTCTCCACCACTGACCTAGATGGAGCCCATTACAGAATCTGGGATAGAGCCTGAGGGGTCTCTCGACATTGCAGCTTCTGCTTTCCTCTACGTCAGGCATTGTCCTTGGTGACAGAAGCTAATGTCATGAACAGTTTGGCATCCTCCAAGAATGATCCATCTTTCCTTAGGCAGAGAATCTTTTCTTCTTTCCTCTGAGGGTGAAATCTTTTAGGTTCCTTTGCTGCCTTTGGATCAGGACAAATAGAGGGAATCTACACCTCGTTCATCTTTACCTTTACCTTTGTCACAGATTATACATAAACTGTTTGATCTTTTGTATCATATATAAGGTAGCATTTCAACCAGAAAGGTAGGAGAGTTATTGGTGCTACACAGTTCGATTCCCTTTTCACCACCTTCCATCCTGGGAAGGTAGTGTTGCATCCTAGCTTAGAGTTTAGGTCAAAGTAATGTCCCAGCTCCATATGTTCCAGGACATTACTTTATCTATTTTTTCCCCAAATCCTCAGTCATCATCTGAGCAATCGCTCCACACACTCAGTCAGAAGGACACTCCTTTTTAATTTAAAACGTACAAGCTCATTTGGACAGGATAACAATCTGTCTTCTTTAAGGGGCCAAAGAAGGGAAAAGTTGCTTCTTTGCAAACTGTTTCTAGGCAGGGACTCTCTGCAGTTAAGTTAGTTTATGACGGTGCTAAAGTGGACTATCCACTCCAGATTAAGACTCGTTCTACCAGGACTCAAGACACGTCAGCTTCCTTCATCGTCAGGGTAGATCTCCAGGACAGGGTGGATCTCCATGAAGTTCATTCTCTGAGATTACTCCATCAATGTGGATCAGGGGCGGAGCACTCATAGGGACATGTCCTTGAGTGCATGCCAGCTGGTCACGTGGGGAGCAGAGATCGCCCCCCCCACACCTCTCCACTTGGGCCCGCCCCACCAGGCTGAGCCTCTGCCAGCCAAAGGAGCAGCCTGGCTGGGCTGGGCTGATGGGTGGTCTGGCTAACATAAGTGGGGTGGGGGAGGGAGGGGGCAGGCGGGCACGCGGAGCAGTTGTTGCCCCGGGTGCCATTTCCCCCCCTACACCTCTGATATGGATTCCAGGAGAGAAGCTGGGAAAGCAGTTTTGCAGTCATTAGTTCATTGACGAGCCCACCCCCTCCTCCACGGTAAATGAGTTTGCTGCACTGAAGACATGTTGCTCTTACCTGTTACAGTTGTGTATCAAGTGACAGGCATCTTTCCCTCCTTTCCCTGCTGTGGGCCGCTGTTTGCTGTAATAGTGCTCCTCCACTGTGGAGAAAGGAGGACTTGCCTCTATCATGTGAAAGGAGAACTTGCCTCTCCTTGCCTCTATCATGTGACCATTTGGGCAGAAAACGACCACTCTTGGCTCAAGATGGAGGGGAGGTGGAGCGCTCCAAGTGCTTTGAAGCTTCCGGATGTTTTCTGGTCAGTTCTCCACAGCTGGCCTATGCAGATAATTACAGTGGATGGAGCACTCATAGAACACAGGTTTGAGAGGCTAAGTGCACACCTTGGTTCCATTCAGCAAACACTACGGCAACATAGAGGAAGGGGTGCCGGCATTAGAGTGTTCAGCTATCATAGTGTAGTAAAGAATGGATTGAAGTGGAAATAGCATTATCCATCCTAGGTCCAGGGGTCGGCCCATAAAAACAGGTGGTGGAAAGTGCCGTCAAGTCACAGCTGACTTATAGCGACCCATAGTTTTCAAACCAGGAGATGTACAGAGGTGGTTTGCCATTGTCTGCCACTGAGAGTTCCTAGAAAACCCTGACTGGCCCAATGTCACCCAACAGGCTTCATGTGGAGAAGTTGTGAATCAGACCTCATTCTCCAGATTAGAGTCCACCACTCTTACCCACAACACCACAGTGGCTCTCTAGGACACTGGAGCACTCTGTAAAGAGCCACTCCACCCACTTCTCATTGCCAGCGGAAGCAGAAGAAGAGTTTGGATTTATACCTTGCCATTCTCTCTTGCGAGGAGACTCACAGGGACTTACAAACTCCTTTCCCTTCCTCTCCCCACAACAGGCACCTTGTAAGGTAGGTGGGGCTGAGAAAGTTTGGAGAGACGGCCAAGGTCAGCCAGCAAGAGGGGAATCAAATCTGGTTCTCCAGATGAGAGCGCACCACTCTTAACTACGACACCACTACTGCTGGAGTGCCAGAGAAGTGCCAGTTTGTGGGTCCTGTAGGGAGTTGCTACTCACTAAGTGGGAGCTCGGTTCAGATTTCAGAGCTGGCACCAGCACACAAGGACTCGAGCAATGGTTGGAGCAAGTGTCTGCTTTGGAGCTGTCCGTGGTCCTGCAGACTGTCCTTGCCGTTCCATGTCCTGTTACGTACTTTCTTCTGTTTTTTCCTTCTGCCCTTTGCCAACCCTTGCTGATGTCCAGCTAGATAGCCACTACTCTAGTGCCTCCCCTTTGTAATTCTAGTCTATCCCCAGTGAACTGGGTTAGGTTTGGCTGAGGGAGAGTAACCAGTTGAAAATCACTTTGTGAGTGTCATAGCAGAGGGGGAGGTTTGAATTGACATACCGAGCTGATCTTGACAGTGAGGTTCAGACACAGTCCCTTAGACGTTCACATTCTGCTTAGGACCTCTTCTTTGTCCTGCCAATTTTTTTTAAAGCGGTCTAATTTAACTGGTATTTTGATGCATGCAAATGTGTTGATATTATTCCATCTGCTATTGTCACACCAAATTAGTTTCTTTGGAAACCAGAAGGACTTGAAATTCAAACAATCCAGCATACCATCTTAACTCTTTTCATTGTCTCTTCAGATAACTTTGGAATTTTAAGCGTTTTCATCTTTCACTCCTTTCCTATATCTTTCGTGTCAGTTTTCTCCCCTAGTCACATGAAGGCCCGAAGCACATAAGTTCCTCCACCTAGTCTGAATTTGAACTTGCTAAACAATGAAAACAAATGAAGCAGAGTTTTACACTAAGAAGTGTGAAGATTTCCTGGTGAGATAACCGCTTTCCAAGCCAATATATGTAAAGTTACCAGAGACTCACTACAGTAATGCCAGATGGTGAGAATCTCTGTCATTTTGGAGGACCACAAACAAATTATTGTTTTCTGCCAAGTACTACATTGACTAACTTTTAATACTGGTTCTTGCCAGAAATGTTCCTCAGAGTGTAGTGAAGACTGGGAAGTATTTGTGTTGCACCTTTAAAATGGAAGCTGTTCTGCAGGATGTGTGTTTTGGAACAGACGGAAGCAACGACAAAAGACTGTCTTCTCTTAGAAATCAATGGCCATGAACCCGAGTATCTATTATTTGAGGGGGAATGTTAGATGAATAGGAAGATAGGGAAGTCACACTTCCTGAACAGAAGTCCCTCCATTGATTTTTATAATGGAAGAAAAGAAGACAACTTCGGATTTATACCTCACTTTTCTCAACTGTACGGAGTCTCAAAGCAGCTTATAAACTCCTTCCCTTCCTCTCCCCACAGCAAACACCTTGTGAGGGAGGTGGGGCTGAGAGAGTTCTGACCAATTGGCCATGTCAGCAGGGGCTGATGGGAAATGTAGTCCATGAACATCTGAAGCGCCAGAGTTGGACACCTCTGCCCTATGGGTTTGCCATAAATCAGCTGTGACTTGAGGGCACAAAAAAAATATGTTGCCTGAAGTGTGATTTTCAGTTACCACACCACACCACTAAACATTGCAGACATTGAATATTAAAACAACAGTGGCATTTCCACACAAGACTTTTTTGTTTTGTGTGTGTGTTCTTCCTAAGAAGAGCTAAAATAATATGCTTGAATCACTGGAAAGCAGTGTGGTTGGTAGATAGGTGTTAATTAATTCACTGCAGCCCTTGGAAAGAAGGAGAGAAGAGAAAGGGGGGGGGGAAATACAGGAAATAATCAACAATCAAAATGTCACAATACTGTAGCTGGCTCAGAAGTGAGTTTACTGAAGTGTCCTCGGCTATATCTGTAGGTTTAACTTACAATGCAACCCTAACAAAAGTTAATACTTATGCACACTGAAGTAATGTGTAGAGCCAGCCTGGTGTGGTGGTTAAGGTAGGTGCACTCTAATCTGGAAAACCGGATTTGACTCCCCGCTCTGCCACATGAGCTGTGGAGGTTTATCTGGTGAACCAGAATAGCTTGTGCAGTCCAACACATGCCAGCTGGGTGACCTTGGGCTAGTCACCGTTCCTCGGAGCTCTCTCAGCCCCACCCACCTCACAGGTGTTTGTTGTGGGGGGTGGGAGGGAAAGAAGATTGTAAGCCCCTTTGAATCTCCTTATGGGAGAGAAAGGGGGATATAAATCCAAACAACAACAACAACAACCACAACAACAACTCCTCCTCCTCTTCTCCTTCTCCTTCTTCTCCTTCTTCTTCTCCTTCTTCTCCTTCTTCTCCTTCTCCTTCTTCTTCTTCTTCTTCTTCTTCTTCTTCTTCTTCTTCTTCTTCTTCTTCTTCTCCTCCTCCTCCTCCTTCTCCTCCTCCTCCTCCTCCTCCTCCTCCTCCTCCTCCTCCTCCTCCTCCTCCTCCTCCTCCTCCTCCTCCTCCTCCTCCTCCTCCTCCTCCTCCTCCTCCTCCTCCTCCTCCTCCTTCCATGGTCAGCTCATTTTAGTCTCCAAAGGAAACTATAGATGAAGAAAACGTGATCTTGTTATTTCTGAAGATTTACCCCCTTTATCGGCTTTGTGATCTCAGATGGCTACGGAAACATCACAGAATGCCTCAAACATCTTTACTCAAGAATTCATAGCCCAGATTAGCTTGATCTTGTTGGAACTTGGAAGCTAAGGAGGGTCGGTACTTGGATGGGAGACCACCGAGGAAGACTCTGCAGAGGCAGGCAATGGCAAACAACCTCTGCTTGTTTCTTGCCTTGAAAACCCCACGTGGGGTCGCCATAAATTGGTTGCAAAGACAGCTGCCTTTATTGCCCTGGTAACCTAGATTAGCCTGATCTTGTTTGAGGTCGAAAGCTCAGTTGGGTCGGCCACAGTCAGCACTTGAATGGGGAACCACCAAGGATGACTGGGGTTGCTATGCAAAGGAAGGCACTGGCAAATGATTTTTGCTCATTACCTGGAAAACTCCACCAAATGGAATGTCATGGGGCTGCCATGAGCCAGCACACTTTACCTTTAACATAAACTGGATATGTTTTGAAATGTGCATATGTTCGAGCTATTCCATTATTTTCAGTGGGACATACATTATATCCCACCCACAATGCAGACGCTGTCTCAACTCCTCCGTTTTCAGTAAGGGTGCATATTTGGCATTTGCATTGGAGTGTTCATTCCATAACAATTGTTGTGCAAGAATTTCAACATCTAGGCACCATTTTCCCTCTCTTCTACAAGAATTTGTCTGCATGGCTGCCAGTGGTCATTTCCCCAATAAAGGAAGTCAATCAAAGAAAACTGGATGTAAGAAAATTAAACAGAATTCTCTAAACCGGGGAAACCAGCAATATTTGGGTCAGATGATGAACCTGCCAGATTTCTGCAGCGTCTCTGAAATAAATATTGTAGTGATTGTCCTACAAAAGGAGTCAGATACTGGATTTGACAGACGTGCTGCTGTTGTTATTCAGAGATCTGTGAAGCATTCATTCAGTGGATGCTGGAAGAATCTGTTGCTTTGTGTAGGCATTTTGTCTCTCAGGCCCCTTCCGCACATTCAGAATAATGCCCTTTCAATCCACATTCAATGCACTTTGCAGCTGTGCGGAATAGCAAAATCCACTTGTAAACAATTGTGAAAGTGGATTGAAAGTGTGTTATTCTGCATGTGTGGAAGGGGCCTCATCAGTTGAACTGGATTTTGGTATTTTGTAAATGGAAGCTCTTCTGTTGTGGTTGCATTCCAATTTGTTGTGGTTGCATTCCAGTTTGGTTAGACTGCCAGGTAGATAATTTTAAATTCAGCCTGACATGTCATAAAACAAAAATGTAAATATTTAAGCTCTCAGTTAAGCTGCTATGTATTATCTTCAGTTCTTTCTGCTTTCAGAGTACTTAGATCTACTGGCAGATCTCACAGCCAAGCCATGAACCAAATTCTCTTCCCATTCCCACGTCTCACATTTTGTTTGTTCAGTGAGCAGATATTCCAGAGATTTTACCTGGGAGCTTTCCATTTGCAGAGCAGTGATTCTGGAAGAACATAAATAAAAACTGACCTTTTGTATCAGGCCCTTTTTGCACAAATCTAAAACATTTCAAAATGTTTTCCAGTCCTGTCCCTTTTGTTTGCACTCATCCCCTTGAAATGATTCCTGCCCCTTATTTTGTGATTTCCCCCCCCCCTTTTTAGTTTTGTATTTAATCGATGCTTCAATGCTTCAGAGCCCTCCGGAGGTAGGGCAGTATACAAATCCCAGTAATGAATGAATGAATGAATGAATGAATGAATGAATGAATGAATGAATGAATGAATGAATGAATGAATGCTTCACAGCCTCATGCACCAGTGTATACTCCTCGTATTCTGAATGCTTTGAAGATTGCCGCCCCCCAATAAAAGAAAAACAGAGAAATGCTGCAAATAAACAGATGAGGGGTGGGGGGAACTGAGTGAGCTCAGGCAATGCACTGAGGAGGAAGTTCAGGGAAGCAGAGAAGCGTGGGAAATGTAGTCAATAGATCGCACAGCCACTGAAGACACTCTCAAAACCCTTCAGCCACAGAATTGCTTTAAAGGGGGATTCATTTAAAACTTTTTGAGGCTGGGGTAAAAACAATGCGGAACTCCTTGGAGGAAACTTTTTATTTCTTGCCTCAAAGATGTTTTAAATGAATTGTGCTGAAAATCCCCGACCCCAGCATTCTGTTTCCTGCAGGAGCCAAACAGGGGCCCCAGAGGGCTCCTTATGCACAGAGGATTCATGCACTCCCTGCATCGTTCCCCCAGCAAATGGCATTCAATGCTGTACTGCTGCTAAATATGTGGGTTTTATTTAGGTAGCATGGACGACTGCATTGCCCCATTTACAATCCCTGAGAGACTGTGCCTTCTTTGTCCTCATCTATGATCTGCCTTGATTTGGGTTTTAAATTTGCGGAGTAAAATGGCTTAGAGTTTCAAAGAGTAACAGTTCAGTGGCAGCAAGAGTTTGCCATGTGCGGTGCCTGATCCTGAGCAGCTCACGGCACTAGTAGTAGGTTACAAAGATGTAGGTAACGTCTAAATAAGCACTAACACATAAAACACGTCACCCGCTAGGCAGCCAATTTAGGTTTGGAATTTCTTATATATTAAGGAACAATGCTCATCACATATAATTGTAATCATATATCTATCTCATATCAACAAATTTCATCATTCACTGTTGTATCATCACATGAATTATTTTTCTCTTTTTCTATTCAATAACCTAAACATAAACAGTCCCTTCAAAGGTGTTTCCACATTCATTCAAATTCCAGGTTCTTGCAGAGAAAAATAATTCATGTGATGATACAACAGTGAATGATGAAATTTGTTGATATGAGATAGATATATGATTACAATTATATGTGATGAGCATTGCTCCTTAATATATAAGAAATACCAAATCTAAATTGGCTGCCTAGTGGGTGACATGTTTTATGTGTTAGTACTAGTGGTAGGTTGCCATTTTATTTATTTATTTACTTGCCTTTCTCCCCAGTAAGTACCCAAAGTGGCTTACATCTGTCTCCTCTCCTCCATTTTATCCTCCCAACAACCCTACAGGGTAGGCTTGGCTAAGGGTGTGCAATTGGCCCAAGGTCACCCAAGCGAGCTTCCGTGTCAGGGTGGGTATATGCATATAATGAACACAGGTATAGTGCACAGACAATCAAACATAGACAAAATACTATACCCTGGCTTCTCTGAGCCCATGCGGAGTTCAGACTCAGCTAGAACATTTCAGGTCTGGGTTTAATACACCCCCAAAATTTCAAATTCCCGGAAGAAGTCAGTGGGGAGGTGTGACTTTTTTCAGGTTTTTGAAAATTTCTGGGACTATTGAACACCAAAAATATTGAAAAAAATGGTGCAAACTCCTACAGATAATACGTGTGTTCACTGTAACTTGTGAACAGTGCTTGTAAGACAAGGTGAAACAATTGCTTGTAAGGATAAAAACCCACTGGTCTACTGCAATTGATAGCCACTCTCTAAGGAGTCAAGTTTCTTTCCCATGTGCTCTGCTACTTTGCTGAGATACCACCCTGATCCTATTAGCAAATCTAGAGTTTGGGTGCTGTGTGGTTTCCGGGATGTATGGCCGTGTTCTAGCAGCATTCTCTCCTGACTTTTCGCCTGCATCTGTGGCTGGCATCTTCAGAGGATCTGATGTTGGGAAAGCAAGTGGAGTATATATATCTGTTGGAGTGTCCCGGGTGGGTGAAGAAATATTGTCTGTGAGTAACAAAGAAGACAACCAGGTCAATAGTTGAGGGCATCTGAATAGAAGTATGAGTAACAATGAAGTCTATAGCATGGGAGTAACAATGGAGATAGCAAGGTCACTGGTGGGAGCATCTGAATAGAAGTATCCTGGCCTTTGTTTCCTTTGTCTATAGTCATCCTGTGTTTGTGTGGAGCTGGTTAGACACTGTCTTGATTCTAGTATTTTTTAACACTGGCTAGAGTTGTTAGAAGTTATTAAATCTAGAGTTGTTAGAAGTTATTAAAGTTACCCATGAGAAGAGCATTAAGCTGGAATCTGTGCCCCAGCAAAGATGTACTATTTCACAAGAAAGCCTTATTATAAATGTGACTTCCCAACCCCCATTGTGATACAACATCCCAGAATTCCTAAGGAAGCCTGTTCGGCTGCTGCAGTGCCCCTCTGACATCTTCGCTGAAGTTTCTGCCACGACTCCTGACAATGTTTCTCAGAGGAACCTTCATTTCCAGAGGCCAGCAATGCTGGAGGAAGAATGCATGTAATGACTAACACTTGACACCTTTCCCGCTGCTCGCAACGGCCTGGCGTGCAGCGCTGTGAAGCAGCTGAAAATGCACGGGGCCACGGGGGGGAATCTCTACGGTCATATTTTCAGGATTTCTTGGCCTGGAGTCAGACAGCTGAGAACGGACAATTCTTGGGACGGTTCTTTGCAATGGCATTATTATGTAAAAGATTGTGGCTTCAGCTCAACAGCTTCCTCGACGCCCCCTTCGATCTGCCAAGAATTCTGGTAGATTTATGAGCTGTTGTTACTGAGGTCTCCCCCCTGTTCTTTTCGACCAAAACATTAGACGTGGAATGCTTCAAGTATTATTTGGCGCACAGGGCAGCCTGCAGAGAATGATAAGGGGAAGAAACACAGAGGTGTCCTCTGGCATGTGGAAGGGTTTTTACTCTCGTGGTCGGGCTGTGAGGAAAAGATGCTCTCCCTCTTGCACAGGAAGTCTGTTGTAGAAGCCGCCTGTTTCAACATGGGGCAAAGCCTTGTGCAAGTGTTTGAGCACCTGCTCTAGCTGGTGCTTGATGGCTTACCAGTGTTCTCTGGGTCCAACCCAGAATGTGTAAAGATGACCTGGAAAAAAGGCCCTTCTTCTCTGGTAAGATATCAGTTCACACTGGGCATCACAGCTTGCATTATCTTATCATAAGAACACAAGAACAAGCCAGCTGGATCAGACCAGAGTCCATCTAGTCCAGCTCTCTGCTACTTACAGTGGCCCACCAGGTGCCTTTGGGAGCTCCCCTGCAGGATGTGAACGCAATGGCCTTCTGCTGCTGCTGCTCCCGAGCACCTGGTCTGCTAAGGCATTTGCAATCTCAGATCAAGGAGGATCAAGATTGGTAGCCATTAATCGACTTCTCCTCCATAAATCTGTCCAAGCCCCTTTTAAAGTTATCCAGGTTAGTGGCCATCACCACCTCCTGTGGCAGCATATTCCAAACACCAATCACACGTTGCGTGAAGAAGTGTTTCCTTTTATTAGTCCTAATTCTTCCCCCCAGCATTTTCAATGAATGCCCCCTGGTTCTTGAAGTATTGTGAGAAGAGAGAGAAAAATTTCTCTCTGTCCAGCATTTTCTACCCCATGCATAATTTTATAGACTTCAATCATATCCCCCCTCAGACGTCTGCTCTCCAAACTAAAGAGTCCCAAACACTGCAGCCTCTCCTCATAAGGAAGGTGCTCCAGTCCCTCAATCATCCTCGTTGCCCTTCTCTGCACTTTTTCTATCTCTTCGATATCCTTTTTTTTGAGAGATCGCGGCTGACCAGAACTGGACACAGTACTCCAAGTGCGGTCACACCACTGCTTTATATAAGGGCATGGCAATCTTTGCAGTTTTATTATCAATTCCTTTCCTAATGATCCCCAGCATAGAGTTTGCCATTTTCACAGAAGGTGTTAGGTCTCGAACCTTAAGACAATAAGCGGACTCTGTATAGTGGCTCTCCAGATGTTCATGGATTGCAAATCCCATCAGCTGCTGGGAACTGTAGCCCATGAACATCTGGAGAGCCACAGGTTGCAGACCCCTGGTATAGTTGATCAGTAGCATTTATTGAGAAGTATCCGAGCACCAAAGCCTGGCAAAGCCAGTTCTGAGGAAATCTGGCTTTTGCCACTCCTTTATCCCTGGCAAGTCCCCGCTCTCGAATTCCCAAGAAATTGTGAAAAACAGTCTCCGGAGCTGAGGCGCCCCAAGGCCAGTGGCAGATAGTAAGGGAGAGCCGCCTGGCTTCCCACCCTCACAAGATAATGGAAATGACTCCATTTCTCGTGAAATCAGGGTGTCAGGGGAAAGCCTAGTTATCTACAAAGCGTGTTAAGCCATAAAGCAAAGATCAAGGAAAGAATGCCCCAGATGGCAGTGGTAACGTATAGCAGGGTGGTTACATATATCTTCTAGCAGCATTTGTTTTGCAGCCTTAAGCAATTACAGTGAGGTAGGGATGCATCTCAAGCACTTCAATACAATCCCCCTGACAGAAGGAGGCCAATACAGGTTTCTGGCTTAGCCTTGATCTATTCCAAGACCAGAACCAGGTTTTACTGGGCCACTGTGGACAAGATTTCCCTGGACGCCTGTTCTGGAGATCTCTCTTCCCCCATCACCCAATTCTGACCACATTTGGAGCTATTTTATAGTGGAGCAAAGTGTGATTTTTCTCACTTTCCCGCTGATGCAGGGAAGTCTTAAAAAATCCTCACTGGAAAGTTGAAACAGCCTCTGGGTTACATGGGAAGGAAGCAGCGGATTGTAGTTCTGTTTCTTCTGCTGGCTTCAGCCTCTCCTGCTGGCAAGTGGGATTCTGATTTGGCATCTGATGCTGGGTCCTCTGGCCAGGTACAGGTCTTGGCTGCCACTTGGGCTGGATGGCCCAGATCATAGGTGTCAAACTCGTGGCCCTCCAGATGTTATGGACTACAGTTCCCATCATTCCCTGCCAGCATCATGCTAGGATTGGCAGCCTCCAGGTAGGAGCTGGCCGTCTCCCAGGATTACAAGCAATCTCCAGACGGCAGAGGCTAGTTCCCCTGAAGAAAATGGCTGCTCTGGACAGCAAACTCTATGGTACTGTACCCCACTGAGGTACTTCAACATCCAATCTCCAGGAATCTCCCAACCCAGAGTTCCCAACTCTATTTAGTACAGGGTCAAGTGGGACTTGCCTGCCTTCTGAAATTTCCTTTTAGAAGAAGAAGAGTTTGGACTTATACCCCCCTTTCTCTTTTCCCTCCCCGCCCCCACACAACAAACCAGTGGTGGGATCCAAAAATTGTAGTAACAGGTTCCCTTGGTGGTGGGATTCAAACTGTGGCGTAGCGCCAATGGGGCTGGGTGGGGCATGACAGGGCGTGGCTGGGCATTCCGTGGGCGGGGCATTCCTGGGTGGGGCTGTGGCAAGGACGCAGCTGCTGCGCCGGTCCTTGGGCTGGAAACGAATGCACACAGGCGCAGGCTGCCACGCACGCCGGTGCACCTCCTGCTAGACTGCTTCAAGTTCTGCGTGCTACTGCTGAGGAGCAGAGGAGGAGCGTAACTAAGACAAAAAATCACATGGCAAAATCACCAATTAGTAACCCCCTCTCGGCACACACAAATAATTAGTAACCTACTCTCGGGAACCTGTGAGAACCTGCTGGATCCCACCTCTGCAACAAACACCCTGTGAGGTATGTGGGGCTGAGAGAGCTCAGAAAAGCTGTAACTAGCCCAAGGTCACCCAGCTGGCATGTGTTGGCATGTGTGCACAAGCTAATCTGGTTCACCAGATAAGCCTCTGCAGCTCAAGTGGCACAGCGGGGAATCAAACCCGGTTCTGCAGATTAGAATGCGTTTGCTCTTAACCACTCTGCCACTGCTCCTTTTAGTGACTCAGATATATTTTTTCAGGGTTTTGGTTTTTTACTTTATTTATAGCCTTCCTATCTTGCTGGGACTCCACATTTAAGCCATTCTTTACTGGGACTACAGGTGTAAGTCAGTGCAATCAATGGGATGAGAAATTCAGTAAGCAGTGTAATGCTGCCGAGATTGCAGAAGTATGAAATGAAGCATAACTCATTGAACATACATTAAACAATGCCGACTGTGGTATTATAAAAACAGAAGACAAGGCAGGGAAAACAGTATCTATAACTGACAGGCAATACATATGATACGTGCAATGTTTCTTATTTTAAAAAGCATCCTCCGATGTCTTTTTCAATATTGCAACTCTCCTCTAGGATTTCCTCCTGAGACCCCAAGAACGATCCCTTCCCCAAGAACAAGTTTCAGGGTCAGATATGCAGAATAAAGTACTTTCATCCCACTTTCAACCCACAATTGTTTGCAAGTGAATTTTGCTATTTCGCACAGTAAAATCCAGCTGCAAAGTGGATTGAAAGTGGATTGGGAGTGCATTATTCTGCATGTGCGGAAGGGGCCCAAGATCTGAGGTTGCCAATACAGGTTTGTGGCTTAGCCTTGACCTGTTCCGAGACCACAACCAGGTTTTAATAGGCCACTTTGGACAAGGTTTCCAACCTCCAAGTACTAGCTGGAGATCTCCCTAGGATTACAACTGATCCCCAGGCAACAGAGATCAGTTTTCTTGGAGAAAATAGCCATTTTGGGAGGTGGACTCTATGGCATTCTATCCCCTTGAAATTCCCCTCCTATCCTCCTCAGTCTCCATCCCCCAAATACTTCCCAACCCAAAGCTGGCATCTGGCAAGTATAATTACAGAGTTGTTAGAAAGATCACAAAGTAAGTTTGTGTAGCGCTTTGAATGCTGTGAAGGTTGACCTGCAAAGCTTAAATAGACACACAATCAGAAGTCATTGGAAGACTAGTTGGTGGTGAGTTTTGCAAACAGTTTTAGGATTCATTTGCAAAACTGTATTTGTTGCAAGATTCCCCTCCCCTTGAGGACAAAATGGACTGTTTCTTAGCCATTGTTACCACAAGCTGCAGTTCTGCACAGTTACTTGGGAGTAAGGAGCATCGTAACCCCCTGGCAGTCTGTGAGTGCTGAAACTTGAGCTCTTTTTCTGTGCAGGAAACTATTAGCGTTGTTTGCGCCTCGCTTGGCAGGACAACGCGTTTGTGCTGGGGCACACTGACCTTTGATCCTTTTCCAGCTAAGAACCTGCAGGATAGGGGAGGGAAACCAAAGCCCATAAGCAGACCAAATTGGACTGTCAAAAGTTGGAGAAGGGAGGAGCCGAGCAGATTTTTTTGGGGGAAAGGTAAATATAATGGTAGCAAATGTTTCAGCAGATTTGCCTCCTATAGGCGCAAGATGTTTACTACTGGAGAGACCATTAACCAGATGTTCTACACAAACAATCCAAGACTACTTTGTGGATTTTGGGGTGTGTTTTTTTTCAACACCCAGTCTATTGGAAACCCTTTTCACCCCATTGGCTTCACACTGAACACGGACCCTCGTGCAAAGATGTCACTTAATGCTGGTGCCCACCTCTCAGAATGTCGCTCCCACACTTTTTAACATTTCAGCCTTTCTGCACCCCTTCTTCTCTGGCTGTATTCTCTGCTGGTGTAAATTAAGGCTCTTCCACTGGAAGGAGTGCCACTTGGTATTTCCCAACCTGGAACTGGCAACCCTACAGAAAAGTGTGGTCAGGAACTGTGTTCTCTTCACATAGCACTGCTATCAGCAACATTAGAAGAGTTTTACAAGAGCCGTTATCTGCAAATTTGTTTCCTTCCCTGCTCTCATTCTTGAGGTCTGTGACAGAGCCAACTTTGGAAGTTACTTTTCAGCCACCCCAGAACAAATGGCTATTAAACTGCAGTTGTATAGTTTGCACTTAAAAAAAAATTAAATCCAGTGCCCAAGGCTTCCAGATTCAGTAAAAGAAATGATGGATCTGATGAGTGGCATGAAGTGCACACATTTTGCATCGATTTTGTTGGTTTTGCGTAACCTATTCTGCATTTTTGCCGTGTTTCATAATTTTGGTTTCGCCAGAGGGAACACTGGACTTCCATCCCATGAAAATATTTTTCTGCATCCTGCCTGACTGGGACAAATTACACCCATAAGTTTTCAAAGCACACTCCACAATCATGAGAGCTAGAAACTTTTTTTTTTTTTAAAGAAAGCTAAAATGTTCAGGAGACTGAATTCTGAATTCGTTGCCAAACTCTGCCCTTCTTTTACACTTCTGCGGGATTAGGGGCTGCCCCCAACCCCATGCTTCTGTTTGGTTCACAGGTGTGGGTAGAGTGTCAGGCAAAGAGACCAGTGGTGTACCGCCCAGGGGGACATGTGGGGTTCAATGCCCCCGGGCTGTGGCCATTTAGTCATGTGGGGGTGGAAAATTACCCTCCACACCCCTCCTCCCCCCAGGTCCATACACTGACTTCAAGACCTGTTTGGTCATGGTGGGGGAGGGCGGCCACTCATATAGGGGGGAGGGGGCGGAAACCTCAGATTTTGCACCAGGCTACATTTTCCCTACATACGCCTCTAAAAGAGACCCAGGCTTAAATGCTCACTCTGCTATCAACCTCACTGGCTTACTTTGGTCCAGTTATACTCTCACAGCCAACCTAACCAACTTCACAGGGTTGAGTGAGGGAAAAAAGGAAGATGGGAAGAGCTGTGGGGTTCTCATGAGCTGTTTGGAAAGAAGAGCGTAACATTTTAAAAAATCTTTGCACTAAGGCTTTTTAAGACCCAGCCTCTGTTTTAAAGTGTGGCTGCTTCTTTCTACTGCAAGGCCAGCTGACCTGGAAAGTGATTAGGAGGTTGGAACAGAGGGGGCTAGCGATCCTTTGGGTGCCTTGATTCAGGCAGATCAGTTGACGTGCTTTCCTGTGATGTTTCAGTGGGGTCTGGGCAGAGGTGTAGCTAGGGAAAATGGAGCCTGCCGCAAAATCTGAGTTTTGCACACGCCCCTCCCCCAATGTTCGGGGCTTTTTGGTATTTTTAGTGTTTTCCAGTTTTTGGTCTGCAGGGGGAGCAGTTATTAGGCTAGCAGCACCACAATTTCCAGGTATTTCTCAACCTGGACCTTGCAACCCTATTCGCGTCTCTCACCTGGTTTGGCTTCCCTGACTCTTGGTCACTCATTCATAAACTCATTTCCCCACTTCTTTGTCTGCTCCTGGGTAATACCATTGCATTCATCACTATACAGTGGAACCTCGGTTTTCGCCGGTAATCCGTCCGGCGACACTCAGCGAAAACTGAAACCGGCGAAAACCAAAGCTACGCCATTTGCGCATGCGCTACGCAAACGGAGTAGCGAATTTACACAAAAAGTGTAAATTTACGCAAATGGCGTAGCAAATTTATGCAAAAAGTGTAAATTTACGCAAACGGCGTAGCCGAAAACCAAGACGCCCAGCAAAAACCGAGGCAAAAAAAAAACGGCCGGGGGCAACCGGCGAAAACTGAAACGGACAAAAACCAAAGGTGACGATTACTGAGGTTCCACTGTATTACCTGAAATTGGTCAGGCTTGTTTGTTTATTTCTCAATGTCTACTCATGTGAAGAGGTCAGGGGTTTTCTTTTCTGCAGGGAGGGGAGTTACCCTGAAATTAGATTTTGTGTCAAAAATGTTTCCACAATGCTGGGTATTCCTTGGATCTGCGGGACCCTAAACTGAGACTTCAGCTGGATTTTTGCATCCATGCCCAACTGAGCCCTGTCTATTAGATCAAAGAATGGTTATTCCATGCTGGTGTTTTAAATTGTTTATATTGTTCTCAGTGGTCTGAAAATCATCTCAGGCACCTTAGTACCCTCTTTCCCCGAATATAAGACATCCCCGGAAAATAAGACGTAGTAGAGGTTTTGCTGAAGTGCGAAATATAAGGCATCCCCCAAAAGTAAGACGTAGCCAAGTTTTTGTTTGGAAGCATGCCTGATGAGCAGAATACAGAAATAGAAGACATCCCCTGAAAATAAGACATAGCGCATCTTTGGGAGCAAAAATTAATATAAGACACTGTCTTATATTCGGGGAAACACAGTAGACAGGGCGGGAAAGGGGATGATACTCCAATAGTAGAAAACTATCAAACGTGCCCCACTCAATAGTTTTGGTGATTGATGATGACTGACTGATTGACTTACCTGTTTCATTTGCAGCCGGATGGAGCCAGCAAGGAGTGTGTCTTCATCGAGAAGGTCTTGGAGAACAATTATACCGCGCTGATGTCAGCAAAGTACTCGGGCTGGTACGTTGGCTTTACCAAGAAAGGGAGGCCTCGGAAAGGGCCCAAGACACGAGAAAACCAGCAAGACGTCCATTTTATGAAAAGAAACCCAAAGGGACAACTGGAATTACAGAAACCTTTCAAGTATACCACAGTGACCAAGAGGACTAAGCGGATACGGCCCACCAACCTCAGTTAAAAGATAGACAAAAGACAGTATCGTGCGACTAAACTACAAAAGATAAGACTGTACCAGAGAAATATTTTTACACTAAAAAAATAAGGGAGAAGCTCTATTTTTGTACATTGTGTTTAATTTTTTTTTTTAAAGACTAGATTGAAAAAAAATAACGCTGGGGAAGTTGTAAAAGATTTATTGTGACTTGAAGAAGAAAATGAATGGTTCTATTTAAATTGACTTTTTTTTTTGCTGTGGATTGATCTACAGGTGCTTATATCTCTTTAGGAATGGACGACTTTTTCAAGCCAATGCCCAGAGAGAAGGAGGAAAAAAAAGAGTTAACCTTACAATTAAAAACCAACCACAAACCAAAGAAAAACCAAAGTTCTTTTCCCAAAGTCCCTCTGATCCCACCCCGCCCCCTTGGATAATTCTCTGGTGTCGCAGTGGTCTCTTTCGATTGGCTGCTGCGAGCTAGACCGGGACAAGATGGTGCACGAACCCGTCAGTCATTGGGCTTCCATGGAGAGCTCAATACCTCAGTCCTTTGTAACCTTTCCGACGACATAAGGTGTCACGGCTCTGTGATCCTGCATTGTGCTCACTTCTGGAGAATGCTGCTACCTTCGAGTGACTTAAGTAAAAAAAAATAACCTAATACACCAATGATAAGGGAATATTTTTAAACCAGCTCTATTATATATAAATATATATATTATATATTATATATATTAGCTATTTATTTCACCTCTCTGTATATTGCAGTTCCATGAACCAAGTATTACTGCCTCAACAATTAAAAGAAAGTTATTTAAAACACACATTACATGAATTACTGCTGTTCACATGTCCTCCCTTTTGTCTAGCTTTGTACTGAACTAAACCGATACCCTAAAAATTGCTGCCTGTGTTTTGAACTCAGTAAGAATTCCAGCCTCTGTATTAGAATCCAGAACTGACTGGCAGAAATAATCTCATTCCACAGTAATTGTATTCTGCCTTGACTGAGTGCAGGTGGAGTTTAAAAATATGGCATGCGAAGGAGATTTTTATTTGGGGGTGTGTCTGTGTTATGCAAATCACTGTTTCTGCCAATACTTAGGTGCAGCATGGGAGGGAGGGGTAATTCCCACAGATCTCCAACAGTGCACCAGTACTAAGTTCTTAGGGCTGATTCACATGTTACTAAGTTCTCTCGACTGCCGCACATACTTTGGATTAGACACGCATTTGGAATCCTGTGCTCGGAATTATTATTCCCATGTGTACACAGACCGAGTTCAGACTGGGCTTCCAGAGATAGTGATTTACCAACCTGAAACAGCCCTGGCAGGGGAAACACTATCTCCCCATTTGGGCAATGTACCAAGGACCAATGGCTAAATGTTAGTTTTCCCCAGTAGGACAGATATCAGATCCCTAGTGCTGTTTGGGTTGGGAGAACAGCCCAAGGGTCTCCTCTCCCCATGTGCCGGGGTCCCAGTCGGAATTGGGCTTGCTCACATCTGGGAATTATGTCCCAAGCACAGAACTCCCTGAAGATGTCAGACACATTTGGGGACCACAAGGATTTCATAACATGTGAATTGGCCATCAAATGACGAGCTGATCTGGGCATGCTCTTCACCACTCAGAGACTGCTTATTTCCTCCATTTGAGCTGGACTAGGCCAATGCTGAACTGCCATGAAAAACTGAAGTGATTGTTGGAGATTTCTTGTAAACATTTCTCTTGAGAAAATTTGTTTAGGGGTAGCATGCCAGAGATTACCATCATCTGAAAATGGCAACTGTCTTCCTTCCTTCCTTCCTTCCTTCCTTCCTTCCTTCCTTCCTTCCTTCCTTCCTTCCTTCCTTCCTTCCTTCCTTCCTTCCTTCCTTCCTTCCTTCCTTCCTTCCTTCCTTCCTTCCTTCCTTCCTTCCTTCCTCTTTCTCTCCCCCTTTCTCCCTCCCTCGCTCCTTTTCTCTTTCTCTTTCTCTCTCTCTCTCCCTTTCTCCCTCCCTCCCTTTCTCTCTCTCTCTCTCCTGCTTCCTCCCTCCCTCCCTTCCTCTTTCTCTCTCCCCCTTCCTTCCTTCCTTCCTTCCTTCCTTCCTTCCTTCCTTCCTTCCTTCCTTCCTTCCTTCCTTCCTTCCTTCCTTCCTTCCTTCCTTCCTTCCTTCCTTCCTTCCTTCCTTCCTTCCTTCCTTCCCCCCTTTCATTGGAAAACACATTTACATGGATGTAAGCACCAGTAATCTCACTTACCTCCAAGAGTAAACGAGTTCAGGACTGAAGTGGAAGCCCAGCACAAGCATGACTTGTATAAATCTTTGATCTGTGTCTGTATGTAAGCTATAAAGGGGAGTGCACTGGAAGCAGTCCCATATTGAGGATGCAAGTAAAGGGACATCCAGACTAAGTGACTTGGGGGGCCTCTGTGCTTGCCGTTAAAAGTTTATGTACTTTGTTTAAAAATGCACTCTTAGTCGAAAGCTTTTTAAAATAAACTTTATTTTCCTTAAATAAGACAAAAGAAAGGTTTGTGATTGCTCGGAGTAAATGATGCACACGGCTTGGGGCAGCACTCTTAACAAAGAGAGGTTTAAGTCTGGGAAGTGTATTCTCCAACAGCTTTCTTTATTTGTTTATTTTAAATATTTTAACCCCCTTTTCCATAAGAACAGAGTCCATCTAGTCCAGCACTCTGCTACTCGCAGTGGCCCACCAGGTGACTTTGGGAGCTCAAGTGCAGGATATGACAGCAATGGCCTTCTCCTGCTGCTGCTCCCGAGCACCTGGTCTGTTAAGGCATTTGCAATCTCAGATCAAGGAGGATCAAGATTGGTAGCCATAAATCGACTTCTCCTCCATAAATCTGTCCAAGCCCCTTTTAAAGTTATCCAGGTTAGTGGCCATCACCACCTCCTGTGGCAGCATATTCCAAACACAAATGTATTAAATGTATTTAATACATTTCCGATGTATTAAAGGCACCATCTCAGTAATACCTAAGTAACGATTCAACTTTATTCACCCTGAAGCTTCAATAGCAATCTGTATTAGGAATAGTGGGGTTTTTTGCAAGTGGATTGGTCATAGCAGAATCACATAAACCCACAATAGGAGGCAGAAAAAAATGTTTTCCTCCAGCGCTTACGGGTGACATTCTTGGAATGCTGAGCAACGGGACTCGTTGGCCGTCTGCTTAGCAGGAGACCGGGGCTGCCTGGCTTCAGGATGATTCCTCAGATGGGACTGAGCATCTGTGGGGGAAGAAATGTGAAAAGGAGGCAACTAAATATGGTTGTAACAACACAGTCGATAGCCATGCTGCGCTATGGGGGCTGCGCTGCGCTACGGGGGCTGTAGTTTAGAGTTCCACGCCAAAGTTCTAGAGTTTAATTGTGTAATCTGCTTCTGTTTTCCCTTTTCGTTGTTCTCCCTTCAGCTTTGGCTGCGGGGGCAAAGCGAGGGGGGGGGGCAAGCCAGGGCTCTTACCCCAGGCGCCAGTTAACTGAGCGTGGCCGGGCTGCCCCCTATTGTCGTGCTGCGGCCTGAACGCCGCTTTATTTCCCTTTAACTTCGGCCCCTTCTGCACATGCAGAATAATGCACATTCAATCCACTTTCACAAGTGTTTGAAAATGGATTTTGCCATTCTGCACAGAAGAATCCAGCTTCCAAGTGCATTGAAAGTGGATTGAAAGCGCGTTATTCTGCATGTGCGGAGGGGCCTCAGTGCAAAGTGAGCAGCCTCCCTGGCCTTGTCCCCGCCCTCAGTCTCCTTCCGGCTGCTTACCTCACCGTATTCTGCCTCCCCCCTCCCAATTTCTCAGCTTGTCTCCTGAGGAATCCTCAGGACTTGCCTTGACTCCTGAGGAAGCTGAGTTAATTTTCCCTCACTTCAGACTTCGATACCCTGGGAAGGGCTGTGGAGGTCTCGCTGGGGCAGCAGAGTCTGGGCAGGGGGTACAATTTCAGTGCTTGCCCCCAGGTGCCATTTTAGGTAGCTGGGCTGTTGTTTGACAGCTGTGTAACTTTCCTGATATTGTGGGTTCAGGCCCGAGAATCGGCAGTGAGAAGAACCTCAGGTGGTTAGAGCTAAGACAAACGCCTGCTTCATCCCCTGAAGATCTCATCGGTGTAAAGGGGTCTGCAACCTGTGGCCCTCCAGATGTCCATGGACTACAATTCCCATCAGCCCCTGCCAGCATGGCCATGCTGGCAGGGGCTGATGGGAATTGTAGTCCATGGACATCTGGAGAGCCACAGGTTGCAGACTCCTGGTGTAGACAGTGCCCAGCTAGATGGATTAACGTCATATGTAGTTCATGAAACGTTGCTTCACCTTACTCTCAGATTAGGGACAGTCATGAGTAATGAGTGTCACTGTATACGTCCTTGTTGCCAGAGTGGCCTGGGATCAGGCTGCAGCAGTTTCCATTCAATGAAGATAAACTGAAAACTGGGTTTAAGAATTCAGGAACTCCCTGTATCCTTTTACTCTGCCTAGTAAAGTATTGATGCAGGTGATCCTCTATCAGGTCAAGAGTAGGATGCACAAATAAGCTAAGCCACATGGTTTGCAGTTAAGTTGAAGAATATGTTTTCTAACATCTTTTTGGAGATTGATGTGTTCTGAGGTCCTACTATGTGCATACGCTGGGAGCATATGCTACTCATGACTCCCCTGATACCATGGATAACCCTGTGCATTCCCTGTTTGATGGCATGCTACACTGAATAGGGTTTGGTGTAGCATGCGCTGGAGTAGAAAAACATACGATGTGAGTATTTTTAGTAAAATGGTGACCACGTGTACCAGGGGGATTGGGATTGCTCATGCTCCCATTATGCACAGTTGGATATCCCCATACATATAGTTTGAAACAGACTTTAGAGCCGTGATGGCGAACCTATGCCGCACATGCCAAAGGTGACATATCACAATGTCTTGGGTAATACACCAGTGGTGGGATTCAGCAAGTTCGCACCACTTTGGCAGAACTGGTTGTTAAAATGGTGCTTGTAAACAACCAGTTGTTAAATTATTTGAATCCTGCCACTGGAACCGGTTGTTAGATTATTTGAATCCCACCACTGTGGTACACCAGTATTCACCAATATCCAACCACAACTTTTCTCCCTGTTTGATTTGAGTCATTTTTGCAAGTATTTGACCTTTCTTTATTTATACATAGCACCACACATGATTTGGACTGGGTCTTTTAAGTAAATGAACATGAAAAGAATTGTTTCTCTTTTGTTCAGGGGGGAAGTTGTGACATGCCAGAAGAGTCAAATTAGGCATTTTCCAAATTTTTGACACACTGAGCCCAAAAGATTCGCCATCACTGCTCTAGCGAAACAGAATAATAGAATTATAGTCCTAGATGTAGTTTCCATGCTATCAGAGATTCCCTGTACCTAACCTTTCTTAATTAAAACGGACAAACCAATAATTAGGCTAAACGTGAAAAAATGCCATAACTGAAATTGTCACTACTATATGGAATATATTTGTCCTAATGTGGATCAGTCAATATTTACTTGTGTAGATCTTGGGATTGGAGTAAAACTGACTTACAGTTATACCTTGGTTTTCATCGGTAATCCATCCGGATTACCTCGGTGAAAACTGAAACTGACGAAAACCGAGCCCTCGGCTGTTTTCGCGAAGCGCCAATGCAAACTCGTATTAACAGCTTATGCAAAAGTCACGTTGGATTTCGTCAACACACCGTCGAAATCCGAAGCGACGACGAAGGCAACTAACGGCTGGATCCCATCGGTGAAAACCGAAACCAATGATTTCCGAAGGCGACGAAAACTGAGGTATGACTGTATAACTCTCCATTTCCCCGTTTCTGAGCTACTGAGTTTCTGAGCTACTGAGCTATAACTCTCCATTTTCCCGTGTTTCTGAGCTACTGAGTTTCTGAGTTACTGAGCTATAACTCTCCATTTCCCCCTGTTTCTGAGCTACTGAGTTTCTGAGCTACTGAGCTATAACTCTCCATTTCCCCCTGTTTCTGAGATATCTACTTATGTGATATCTGAAGCTGAAGTGTGTCAGAGACAAGGAAAAGAGCTCTCAGCTAATTAAGTTTTTTAAAAAGTTGTTACTACATCAATTAGCATCCCTGGTGAAATCTGGAAGTGATGTCTCAACACCCGTTGGTTCTTCCAGTTCCCATGCCCCATGTCCAAAAGCTTCTGGGGTTGAAGGGCAGAAATCTGTGAACTTGAAGGGTGTGTGTACATGTGTGTAGCGTTATATTACATAAAGAATATGTTCATTATCTCTGATGTGCAAATATGGGTGAAATTTAGAATCTGCGATAGCTATGCCCCCAGAAAGAGTCTTCAGAATTGTGGCTAAAACTTAATGGGGTGTCTCTGCCTGCAGACAGAATTCAGGATAACAACCCTGAGAATCATCCATCTTTGACTGTAGGAATAAGCATTTCTCTAGTGCTCAAGAGAGCCAGCATGGTGCAGTGGTTAAGAGCAGGTGGCTTCTAATCTGGAGAACTGGGTTTGATTCCCCACTCCTCCACCTGAGTGGCAGAGGCTTATCTGGTGAACCAGATGTGTTTCCGCACTCCTACATTCCTGCTGAGCGACCTTGGGCTAGTCACAGTTCTTTGGAGCTCTCTCAGCCCCACCTACCTCACAAGGTGTCTGTTGTGGGGAGAGGAAGAGAAAGGAGCTTGTAAGCAACCTTGAATCTCCTCACAGGAGAGAAAGGTGGGGTATAAATCCAAACTCCTCCCCCTCCTCTTCTTCTTCTTAATGCTAAAAGCATAGTTCTGATCCATGACAACCTCCCTGTACATTATTACATTCATATCGTGCACGAGGCGGAGAAAAGGTTGCTCGCCTCAGCCTCCTCAAGGAAAAACGTACGATTCCAGGATTCGTGGAAATGTTGTGCAGCGTTTTAGTGCTGCCCCATCACTGCGGCACATAGAAAACCAATACACCAAATATGGTCATGACACAAATCTGCCCCAATCTGGCACGGTTTTAATACTCTCTTTCCCAATGGAAGACAGCCCTGCGGAGCTTAAATGTTCTTCTGCAGCCATGGGGGAAGAGCTTTAGAGTTCCAATTATCGAGATCAAGAGCTCAAGAGAATAAATCTGGGGGTCTTGTTATAAAGACGGGAAATAATTGGATCGCATTAGCTACGCGCCTGCGACGTTTGTAGGCATACGTAAATGTTTGAGCTGCTGCTATGTTTGGCATAGACAAACAAAGAGGAAAGGAACATGTCCTGGATATTATTTTTCCATTCCATCATGCATGCCATGACAGCATTGCGAAGGTAAGGGCTCCCAGAGCTAACTTGAGTTTCTTTCCCAGATTAGACATCAATTCCTGATTTAGATGTTCGTTGGTACATAAGATGGCATTCACACATTATGAAATCTTTACTTCGTATATCCAATCACATTTTTCTGGATTAATGCAACACAATAGGCCATAACGCCCCTGAGTCTGCCTAAAGATTGCTGTTTAATCAGACTGTGGTATAAATGGGGATCACAGCCCCAGGGTTTCAGCTCATCTCTAGACTATAGAGAGCAGTTCCCTGGAGAAAACAGATGCTGGCAGGGGCTGATGGGAATTGTAGTCCCTGAACATCTGGAGTGCCATAGGTTCGCCACCACGGATCTAGTCCAACCCCCTGCTCAGTGCAGGATCAGCCTAGAGCAGTGGTGGTGAACCTTTGGCACTCCAGATGTTATGGACTACAATTCCCATCAGCCCCTGCCAGCATGGCCAATTAGTCATGCTGGCAGGGGCTGATGGGAATTCTAGTCCATAACATCTGGAGTGCCAAAGGTTCGCCACCACGGGCGTAGAGCATCCCTAACAAGTGTTTTCCAGCCTCTGCTTAAATATTTCCAGTGAGGTAAACTCACCACCACCCTAGGTAGCCAGTTGCACTGCTGAATAATTCTTTCTGTAAATCCCCTCACCCCTAATATCCAACTCAGAAGTGTATCTAGGGAAAATGTAGCCCAATGCAAAATCTCCCACCTCCTCACTGTATGGGCAGCTGCCCTCCCCCACTGTTATGTCTCAAAGAATCAGGAGTCGGAGGAACAAAACATGGTGCTTTATTTCAAAGCTGCTACTCACACATAGCCTAAAATCACTCTGCAGCTGTGCTCAATATAACACACCTACTGATTACCAATTCCAGTGCAACAGCTGCAGACTCTTAAAACAATACAGTACCTCACAATCGATACAATACATTACACCCCTTCCCCCAACTCCTGTAATAATCTGGTGGGATTCTCTTTTCGCTGAGATCGTCTCGAAACCGGCTCTGGCTCCTGAGTCTATGTTTGTTCCTGGTTCTGCAAAACAATTGGACCCTTTGCTGTTTCCTAATCCTGCATCTCCATCTGTGCCACATAACGCCCCAGGTTCCTCTGGGACAATTGGACTATTTACTGCTTCCTCATCCTGCAGCTCCATCTATATAGCAGCCCTAGATTCGAGGACCTGGGGTTCCTGATCTACTGTTGGACCTGGCACTCTCTTCCTTACTTGGTCCAACTTGTGTCTGCGGATCACCGCCCCTCTTCAGTTTCCACCCTATAAGACAAAGGGCCCTGTCGAAGCTGCCTCACAACTGCTGGGACCCAACATGGACCCTGCTCCATAATTTCGGACATACACCCATTATCATCCCTATCAAATGTCGAGGTGCTTTCAACACCTGATCTTCTTTCCGTGGGCGATCATCAACTGAATCGGGATGCATTAGGTCCAGCATAGCGTTGTAAGTTTCGATTCATTAGCAACTCCGCGGGACTCCTCCCGGTGGCTGTGCGGTGTTATGTGCTGTGTTAACAAAATTAAGCCAACCCGGCGGTGCCAATCCCCTCTACTATTAGCTGCAATGCATCGCTTCGTTGTATGCGCACCATCCTTTCTGCCTGCCCATTCGTTGCCGGATGAAAGGGGCCGAGGTAACCTGGCCGAATAACACCATTGGCCAGGAATACTCTAAACTCCTTGGATACAAGCGGCTGTCCCATTATCCGATACCACCATATCCATGGGTTGCAAATAACTTACACAGTGCCCTAATAACTGTTTGTGATGTCATTGACATTACTGGCACTACTTCTAGCCATTTGGAATATGGAGTCCACTCTAGATGAGAAACACCTGGCCTTGGAAAGGCCCTGCAAAATCAATATGTACCCTTGACCACGGTCTTTTGTGGACTCCCATTGATAGGTAGGGGCCTGAGGTGGGGCAGATTACGTTATCTGACACTCCTGCACCTGGCCACCCATTCTTCTATTTCACTATCCATCTTTGGCCACCCACATAACTACGGGCCAATGCCTTCATTCTCACTATTCCGGGGTGCCCTACATGTAAGGCCTCCAGCACCCTAATCCTTAAAACTGCTGGGATCACTACTCTATTTCCCCACAGTAAGCACCCCTTGTGGACAGATATCTCGTGCTGCCTCATTCCAAATGGTCTGAATTTTTTCCTCTAACTTACCCAATGGCCAACCCTTCCATGCCCAATTCAAAGCTTCGGGCAAGCACTGGGTCCTTAGCTGACCTTTTGTGCTATTTCTGCACAGCTTGCACTGGAGGCTCTGATAATGATTCACAACATCAAAACCTTCCTCAAAGTGGGGAATGATCTTCCCTCCTCCCTTTGTACTGGCAAGCGACTCAACATCTACATGACCAATTTTCTTTCCCGACGGGTGCTGCAAGACATAATCATATGCATTCAGGAACATTGCCCACCGCAGCATTCTGGGGGACAATATCTGTGGTGTCTGGCGCTCTGAGGAAAATAATCCCAACAGCGGCTTATGGTCTGTAACAATCATAAATGGTAAGCCCATACTGCGTAATCATGAAACTTCTTAACCCCAGCCACTATTGCTAATGCCTCCTTATCAATTTGCGGCGTAATTTAGGCTCCGTTGTAGACAGCGTCCTAGAATAATATCAATTGGAGCTTCCGCATATCCTCCAATTGATGGCTCAACACTGCTCCAACTCCATGCGAGGGAGGCATCGCATGCGTCAAAATTAATGGCTTCCTCTCATCCAAAATGAACCAATACACTTTCTGATGACAACAATGCGTTTGACATCTCGAATGCCTTCTCATGCTGACTTGTCCACTGCCACACTGCCCGTTTATCTAATAAGCGGTGCGGTAGCTCACGCCATTAATGGCCTTATGCTCTAAGAATGAATGGTAAAATTTAGCAATCCCAAAATGCCTGTAACTCTTGCTTTGACTGTGGTGCTGGGGCATCCTGGATGGCCCTCACCAGCACTGATGTCGGGTGGATTCCCCTTGCATCTACCATGTATCCCAAAAACTCTACTTAGCTACTCCAAACCGCGCATTTCAGCTTAGCAATACTACATCTGAGAAGCACTGCAGTACTTTCCGTACCGATGTCATCAGTTCCTCCTCAGTTGCACCCACTATCAAGACATCATCAAAATATGGTATGACTCCGGCAAGTTTCTTAATATTTCTTCCATCAAGCTCTGGAATATCCCAGAATATGCTCACTCCAAATTGCAGCAGCTTTACTCTGAATGCCCCTGTGAGTCACTGCTCGTCTGGGCTTCTGCAGTGGCATCATCCACTTCCAGCTGTTGGTATGCCTGCGCCAGATCTAATTTTGCAAAAACCTTTCCCCCTGCCAATGTTGCTAACAACTGACTGACAACTGGCACTGGATACGGATGTTTCTGCAATGCCTTGTTAATTGTGCACTTATAATCAGCACAAATCGCACATCCCCATTGGCCTTCAGGGGTCACAATTGGAGTTTCCCATTTTGCATTTACCACTGGCTCCAATATTCCCTGTTCCAATAACCGATCTAATTCTGCATCCACTTTAGAAGCATAAAGCAAATGCGAATCTGCGTGATTTTAGGCGTATTGGGGTACTAAAGGATCAAGATGCAATGATATAGGTGGACCCTTATACTGCCCCAGTCCCTCAGCAAACACACTCTTAAATTCTCCCACTAGCACCTCCCATGTCAACTTGCTAACCTCATGAGATTCCGAGTAATTACAATTCCCAGCCTCCCAAACCAGTCCAACCCCAATGGGCTCCGTCCGCCTTCCTTCCACTATTAACAATTTCAAACACATCCATCAAACATATGATATTTCACATGGACATTACACATGCCAACCACAGGTACTCTATGTCCTTGATAATCCCTAAGTGGTAAGTCACAAGATTGAATGTCCAAATCATCCTGTGGGCAAAATGTTTTATAAGTGTCCCATGAAACGATGGAGAATGCTGACCCGAATCCACTTCCATCACACAGGGACATCCTGGATCTTCACAGTCACCGACAACTTCACGGCTGGATCTCGGGTTACCCGCGTGGTTAATTACATCAACTCGTAAACACCATCACACTGCTCATGTGGGGTTGGCCAGTCAAACCAGCTACATGGGGACAGCTTAAGGTGCATCCACAGAGTGTGTAGCAGATGAGCGACATGTCTTCTTGGTCCCTGATGCCTTTTCTCTGCACACTCTCCCAATATACTAGCGTTTACAAACAGAAACATTGTGCCTCTTTAAATTTACACCTTTCTCTCTCATGGGGCCCACCACAGCTCGCCACATTTCTCTGTTAACATCCTCCCCCTCTGTTGTGGTGGTCTTCCCATCTTCATTGCACCATGCTGCAGTCTCTGAATTTCACCATTACCCGGTTCTACAGTCCCACTGCCAGCTGTTTGCAATCTCTGTGGGCTCCTGGCTTGTCGCTCCTCCCGAGTAGAGGCTGCAGCAAGTTCAAAATTCAAGGCTTCTTGGTATGCCGTTTGAAAAGTCAAGTCTGTCTTTGCCAGCAGCAACTTTTGCAATGGTGCCTCTCTCAGGCCACAGACCAGGCCGATCCTTAACATTTCTTCCAAATTGGAGAAATTACATTGTTGTGCCAACCCGCCCGTAAGACTGCAACATAATCTGCAATGCTTTCCAGTCCCCTCCTGATCACGTTTATAAAAAAACACCCGTCCTAGCTATTTCTGTGATTTGGGGAATGAAATGGTTCCTTAATGCAGTCAGTATCTCTACAAGCGGTGTTGCTGATAAGTCTCTTGGTGCTATCAATGCTGAGGCGAGGTCAAACACCCCTTCACCACAGAGGCTCAAAAACACGGCTCTTTTCCTTTCTGGGTCTGTTATGCCATTTGCCAGAAGATAAAATTCCAATCGGGCCTCATAACTCTGCCACTTCAAAGGAAACTCCAAATTAAACTGTTCCAGCTGCCCTTGAAAAGCCATAATTTACTCACAGTCCTTGCTTCACAAAAACTTGCTAGACTCGTCATAAGTTTATCCTCGTCGCCAATATGTTATGTCTCAAAGAATCAGGAGTCGGAGGAACAAAACATGGTGCTTTATTTCAAAGCTGCTACTCACACATAGCCTAAAATCACTCTGCAGCTGTGCTCAATATAACACACCTACTGATTACCAATTCCAGTGCAACAGCTGCAGACTCTTAAAACAATACAGTACCTCACAATCAATACAATACATTACACCCACCAAGACCAAACAACATTTTTTGCACCAGGTCTTCAAGTCAGTGTATGAACCCAGGGGGAACGAGGAGGGGGGGCAATTTTCCGCACCCCCATGTGACTAAGTGGCCGCAGCCCAGGGACATTTGACCCCATATGTCCCCCTGGGTGGTATGCCCCTGATCCAACTGGTACCTTTCCACTCATAATTTAAATCAGTTATTACCTGTTCTATTTTCTGCTGCCAACAGGAACAACTTCCTGCTTTTCTCTAAGTGACAACCTTTTGAATACTTAAAGAGAGCCATCATGTCCCCTGAACTTCCTCTTCTCCAGACGAAACATTCCCAAGCCCCTCAGCCTTTCCTCACCTTATTGCTCATCATCCTTATTGTTCTCCTCTGCACCTGCTCCATTCTGTCCATAGCCTTTCTGAAGTGAGGCCTACAGAACTGCATACAACACTCCAGGTGCAGCCTGACCAATGCAGTGTACAGTGGAACTATGACATCTTGCGATTTGGTTGTTATACACCCCAAGATCGTATTAGTCTTTTTTTCCTGCCTGTATCACACTGGCTGCTTATGTCTAACTTACAGCCCTCCCGTAGCCCAAAGAAATTAATTTCTCCCCGGGGGGCAGACCCCATTAAGTAACTTTGTTGTGACTGCTACATCAGACTGATCATGCAAAAGTTGGTTTATTTTTTCCAAATGGCTTTGTTTCCTCACAGATGTCCAAATTAAGGTGACCAGTCTACCCCTGGGCAACGTGGTTTTTATATACATGGGAAAATGGCTGTTTGCCACGTTTTTAACTTGATAAATTGTGATATTCGAAAAGAGCCCTAAGAGCTGGATTTCACATACAGATTTCAACCAGCCACTCCAGAGGATAGGTAAAGTAAAGTTTCCCCTTCAGTCATATCCGACCCTGGGGTTCCACTGCAAGCAGTGATTTTATAGGCAAGCCTCTTTTGTGGGGTAGTTTGTCATTGCTTTCCCCGGCTATTCTTTACCCCCTAGCTATTAGCTAGGTACTCATTTACCAACCAAGAAATGGATAACACTTTTAAGATTATATGTATGTCATAAGTTATTAGAAAGATATTATAATAAAGGCAACAAAACCCCAATCCTATGCATGCTTACTTGGGAGGAAGTCCCACGGAGACCATTTCACCAAGGCCCAAGTCCGTCTTCAGTATGACCTAGTGCACAGGTGTCAAACTCACGGCCCTCCAGATGTTATGGACTACCGTTCCCATCATCCCCTGCCATCATGATACTGGCAGGGGATGATGGGAACTGTAGTCCATAACATCTGGAGGGCCGTGAGTTTGACACCTATGGCCTAGTGAGAGAGAGGGGCGGCGGCATTTCCTGGTGTATGCCTCCTTGTACCAAAGGAAGACTGCCATTTAGCAGAATGGGCTCTTAGGATCCAGCCCAGTGTAATTAACTTCAAGTAAACAAGTGTCAGATGGTCTAGAGTTGCCAATTACAAGTTATCTCCAGACAAAATAGATCAGTTCCCCTAGATAAATGACTGTTTGGGTGGGTGGCCTCTACGAAATTGTACCTCATGGGGAGATCCTTCAGTTTCCCACCCCCACCTTTGCCAGATCCTACCCTTAAATCTCCAAGAATTTCCTGACCCAGAGATGACAACCCCAAGATCAACAAATGTTTAAACTGATGGCTCCCCCCTCCTCCCACACACCATGTGTTCTAGACCGTAATACAAGATAGCGGTGACGTTGCATTCATGGTGAAAAATTTCCCCTTGTGTATAGCTGCTTGTGAGGTAGTCCCTGCGCGGCCTAGCTAAAAAGTCTTCCTCGCCCTCCCCTTGGTCCCCCTGTGGTGTCAGCCACGCTGGGAATGGGAAGGATTTGAGACAGGGCTGTGCTGTACGGCTGATCAAGAGTTCCTGCCTTCTACCACCCAGCCTGCAATCTCTGAACTGGCTTCCAATTAGCCCTCTCAGCTCATAACATTTTTCATTCCTGAGAGACAGAATTTCCAGCGCAGTTGGACTCGGCGATTTTTTTGCACATACCTTTATTGGCCTTCCCTTCTCTTAATCCACCTCCCTTTTGCTCACAGAAGCCAAAAGGTCTCCCAGCCAAAAAGGAAATCAAAACCTTTTGTTGGCTGCTTTGTAGAAGCATGAAGGGTGGGGTGAAGGGTTGTAAGTGGGATCTTAATTAGCCATTGTAAATAACCGGGGAATGGCATTGCCTGCAACCATACCACCTTGGGGTGTGACGGTGCCGGACCACACAAAAGCTGAGCAACTGGGCTGACTATGCGCAACGGGGGGTGAAATCCATTGCTGACAAAGGCAAGATGCAGTGGGAAGGGCCATTTCCACTATTCATACAGGATGCATGGCTTCAAATTAATTGTAACTACTCGAGGATAAAGGCAGTGGACAGGGGCGTACAGAGGAGAGGAAGAGAACTACTTCAGCTAGCTCTGGGAAAATTCTCTGCTCAGTTTGATATTCCAGCCCACAAGAACACCACGTGCTAAATGGGACAAAAGAAAAGAAGGTTGATCAGAGGGTTAGATGCAGTGGTGGGATCCAAACATTTTAATAACAGGTTCCGATGGTGGTGGGATTCAAACAGTAGCGCCGCCGCGCACGCGCACCTCCAGTCCCTATTGGGCAGGGAGGTTGCTTTAGTAACCCCTTCTTGGCACTCAGAAAAAATTAGTAACCACTTCTAGAGAAGTGGCGAGAACTGGTTGGATCCCACCTCTGGTTAGATGGCTCTCATACCTCCAATTATGGTCCATCTGTTTGTATAAACATGGGGTCCTTTGAGGTAAGGTTACCAGGTACCTTCCAGTCACCAGTGGGGGATGGGAGGTAGGGATGCCTGATCCAGGTGTGGAAACATCTGGAGATTCAGGGATGGAGCCTGGGGAGGACAAAGTCCTCAGCGTACAGAGTAGAGTTGTCAATTTGCAGGTGGTGGCTGAAGACCTGTTCAGGCTACTTACTGCACAGTCAAGCAATAGAATTAATGCTTTTTGCATATCCTGTTGTTGAAGTAAACTTTAGTGAAAGCAACCCTGCATGTGTGGGAGTGGATTATTTCCCTAACTCTGCTAACAAACAGCACATGTTTAGAATGAACTAGATTGAACTACGCTTCCCAGGTAAGAATAGGTAAATCTAATGAGTGCAGGTAACTAAGGCTTGGGGTGTCAGGTGTCAAGCCCCGGATCTGGACCAACATCAGACTCGGCGATCGTGATCAGAAATCATTATTGTCAGACTTCGGCATAGCCCTAGAACAGGGGTAGGGAACCTGCGGCTCTCCAGATGTTCAGGAACTACAATTCCCATCAGCCTCTGTCAGCATGGCCAATTGGCCATGCTGGTAGGGGCTGATGGGAATTGTAGTTCCTGAACATCTGGAGAGCCGCAGGTTCCCTACCCCTGCCCTAGAAGAAAACAGTTCTAAACTCTGGTTCTTCTAGCACCCTTTTAATGCCCCAAAGGTGTCCCCCTCTCTTCCATCCAGAGGAACATCAAAGCATTACAAAGCAAGAAGGTGACAATTGTTCGTTCTCAAGCCAACAGAGGTCATTTCCCCACTTACCTGCTGCTGTGCGCTACTCTCCCCAAGTAGTGTGGGGTCCCCCGGCACTCCCCACTACAGGGGCGGCGACAACGCAGCCGCTCCGACACTGCCGCTCTCGCACCCCCTCAGGGTGCGTCATTCCTGGTGCTCCTCAAAACGGCGCCTTTTGATGACCCTGCGCAGAGCACGGGGTCGTGGGGAAGCCCGGGAGTGCTCCAGAAATGACGCACGCTGGGAGTAGTGCGCAGCAAAGGGTGGTTGAGGTAAGTGGGGAAATGACCAGAGAGGGTTCTCAGCCCAACTGGCGCTTGGGTGCAGTCTACCTACTACAGGTTACAAAGCGCAAAGGTGGCAGGGAGCCTCAATTCAGGGAAGCACATTAACATTGCAGAAACTGTAGCTCCGTTTGATGTCAGGCACACTACCTGACATCAGGGAGGAAAGCAAAATGGGCACAGCGGAAACACTTGAGACTAGGGGTGCCAGTCGTAGCTGGCAATCCACTGGGATAATTTGGGGGATGTAGACAGGTGTGCTGATGCTGTTCCAGCAGTAGAGTCAGTGATGGGATCCAAAAAATTTAATGACAGGTTCCCTCACCAGCTCCCCCTCAGCAAAGGGGGCAGAGGCGTACCTAGGCAAACCTGAGCCCTGGGCAAAACCTGAGTTGGATGCCCCCCCCATGGGCAGCCACCCCACCATGACCCCAAGAAATTTTTTTGCACCAGGTCATTTCTAAATCATCATCACATTATAGAAAATGCCCCAACTCACACATCTGAACACAGCAATGGTGAAACACACAGATTCTTTGATAGAGACTGGTGAGATAAAAGGTACGAAAGGCTGAGAATGAATAAATTGCAGTACCTGAAAGGGATTAACCCAGTTCAGGAAGTTACATTATTAGTCACAATTGCTATATGGAACCTTCACGTTCAAAGGCAGTATGCCTCTCGGGGAGGCATGGAAAAGCGGACCCAATTAGTAACCCCCTCTCGGCACACACAAATAATTAGTAACACCTCTGACTAGAATTGACAGGCATGGCCTACCAATCAGTGGAAGACTTGGCAGTGCGCGGGGAGGACATGGGAGGTGACATGAGAGCTCTGGCCTGATATCATTATTCCTGTTCAGGATAAAGATGACAGGAGATTTGTGAATTCAACTGCCATTTCCTGGACCATCTTTGTTTTAGAATGTTCCACTTCGGTCCTAGTGCCTACCTAGTTCTGTCCCCAAGGCACCACAGGACCCAAGCAGAGCATTCTAAAACAAAGATGGTTCAGGAAATGGCGGATGAATCCACAAATCTCCTGTCATCTTTATCCCAACAAAAGTTTGTTCGCCGTGCTTGGCAAGCGTGAAGTCAACTATCTGGGTAATCTGAGAACTAAAAAGAGAAGTAGTTTTAGCAAATAGCACTGAGATCCCCAGCTATTTTACAAGGTCTCTGCACCATCGACGGCCAGAAATCAATGAGAATATTTGCCTTGCACTAAAAGCTGCGCAAAGGATCTTGCCCATTCTTGGAAACATTTGATCAATAGAAAGCTTTCACCCACAGGTCCCGTTTCCAGGCAGGTTGCTGCGCCTCCTTCGCGTCTATAAGGTTCTTGTGTAACAGTGTATTGTGAAGGAGCCAGAAACAGGACTTTGTGACGGGAGTGCATACCGTTACGGTACGTGCTTCATTAAACACCTTTCCATCGAAGCCAAGAGCTTTGCAAACCAGAACGGAAATCAAAAGCCCTTTTTTGGCCGCTTTGCAGCCAGACGAGAAAGGCCTGTGCTGTCTCTCCATACACAGAAGAAAACAAACTTGGAAAAAACTTCTGGCAACCAACCGGGCGAGCTTCAGCCCAGCTCGAAGTGTCTGGAATGGCTTCATTTTAAGTGGCAAGCGTTCTGGTAAACAATTAATAAGTTGTGATTAGCGACGGTGGGGGCGGGGGTCAGGGGATCCACAAAGGGTTCTAGGTTCAGTGCTGATATTGGACTCGGGTACCAACGGGGCATCTCTTCAGAGGGCTACCATGTCGCTGTCAGTCAAGATAACAGAAGACTCCTCAGGGATGTTAGCGGAGAAATCCCTGCCAAATCCTTTTTTTGGAGCCGGTTCTACATTCTTACTTTACATTCCACTTGCAGTATCAAGTGTGCCGCTGTTTACCTCCAGCTGTTCTGTTGGACCACAGCTCCATCAAAGGCAAAGCTGCTACTGCCTTTTTTTTTAAAGGTAATAAGAAGACTGCTTTCTGTTTTACAACCATCATGCCAGAAACGTATCAGGGCATGGAGACCTTATACGTTGTGCCACTGAACCTAGGACCAGGGTTCTGGGATCAAATGACTTAAATCCTATGGCAAACACTAACAGATGCCTATTGCTGAGCAGAGTTATCCTCTCAAACCAGGGGTCTGCCACCTGCAGCTCTCCAGATGTTCATGGACTACAAATCCCATCAGCCCCTGTCAGCATGGCCAATTGGCAGTGGCTGATGGGATTTGTAGTCCACGAATAACTGGAGAGCCGCAGGTTGCAGACCCCTGCTCTAAAACCAATCCTGATGCTCTAACTTATTTTCAGGTTGGTAGCCATGCTGATCTGCACTAGAAGAGCAAGATTCTAGTCCAGTAGCATCTTGAAGACAAACAAGATTTTCAGGGTATACGCTTTTGAGAGTCAAAGGCCGTTTCTGCATAAACCTTTTAAAATGTATTGAGGCAGTAAATAAAATGTTTCTTCCATGAAGGGCTGCATTTCCCCCCCCTTACGGTCTGAATATGTTTTATTTCCAGCATTAAAATGCTTCAAATGAATCCCTTTAAAAAAAAAACCTATTCTTTGGCCTGAAACGTTTTCAAAACGTTTTCACTTGCTGTGCAATCTAATTACTACGCTTTCCATACCTCTGTGCCATCTCCAAACTTTCTCCTCGGCATCATTTCATCACGTTGCTGAGCTCCCCCCTCATCTGTTTATTTTCATCATTTCTGTGTGTTTTTAAAGAAATCGGGGGGGGGGTGGTGGTGGTTAAAATCTTCAAAGCATCAATTATATGAGCTACAGAGAATCGTTGCAAGAAGCAGTGATTCAACAAATAGCACAAAAGCAAGGGGGAAAACGCCTCATAGCAGCAATGAATCATTTCAAGGGAGTGAGTGCAAACAAACATCATGGTAAAGAAGGGGGGGGGGATTGAAAACGTTTTACAAACATTTTAGGTGATTTGTGCAGAAAGCTCTGATGACGGATCACGCCCATCCTCTTCTTTTCCCGCCCAAATTGACCCATCAGCCGAATGGAGGACTTTTCCCCTCAGTTCAGTCAGAATTCACGCGTTATATCTTTATCGGCCTTTTCTTTGAGCTGAATCTGAATATCGCATTGAATCTGAGAGCCATGAGACCAGTATAGGATGAAGGGAGCTTTTACCGTCAAAAGCAAATACTCTAGAAATCTTTTTGGCCTTTAAAGTGCTACTGACGTAAAACTGTCATTCTGCAGCTGAGGGCTGAAGATCTCCCAGAATTACGACTGATCTTCAGACTTCCCACATGTTTAATTTTTAATTTTTTAATTTTGTTTAATTATATGAAAATGAAAGGATTAGATAGACTTTTATTTATTGACATTTGTATTTGTACATTTCAGATTGGCTTGACAAAGGACTGCCGAAATAAAAACCTAATCTAGAGGTTTTATAGCCATACCTGACGGTGTACTGACTTACAAAAATCTTTCTTGTATATTTATTATTGTAAGATAATGTTGAAATGTTACTCACCTAGTGAGTTGGAGTACGCATGCTTTGGAAGGTGGGCATGAACAGCATTATGTCTTACTTGGAGCACCTTCCTTATGAGGAGAGGCTGCAGCGTTTGGGACTCTTTAGTTTGGAGAGGAGGCGGCTGAGGGGGGATATGATTGAAGTCTATAAAATTATGCATGGGGTAGAAAATGTTGACAGAGAGAAATTTTTCTCTCTTTCTCACAATACTAGAACTAGGGGGCATTCATTGAAAATGCTGGGGGGAAGAATAAGGACTAAAAAAAGGAAACACTTCTTCACGCAACGTGTGATTGGTGTTTGGAATATGCTGCCACAGGAGGTGGTGATGGCCACTAACCTGGATAGCTTTAAAAGGGGCTTGGACAGATTTATGGAGGAGAAGTTGATCTATGGCTACCAATCTTGATCCTCTTTGATCTGAGATTGCAAATGCCTTAGCAGACCAGGTGCTCGGGAGCAACAGCCGCAGAGGCCATTGCTTTCACATCCTGCACGTGAGCTCCCAAAGGCACCTGGTGGGCCACTGCGAGTAGCAGAGAGCTGGACTAGATGGACTCTGGTCTGATCCAGCTGGCTTGTTCTTGTGTTCTTATGTTCTAAGGGAGGAGATCAACTTGGCTGTATCCTCGGGCTTAAGCATCCAACAACTGACCTGACTTTACCCACCTTCCCTACCAACAAGTAGGGTTCCATCTTAAGACACTGGTGCCCTGTCTATCGCTGCTTGGCTATTTGGGGAGCAGCTGCTCTGGGTCTTTCCAAGCTTTTGTGACTCCTGAGAAGCCATAAGATATTTGCTTGATACTGGCAAGACTGGGATATGAACTTGTGGAGGCACTCAATGAAAAGAATGATGAAACTGTCCACAGAGGCATGGAATAAGGGAACACTTTGAAAGAACACACAGAACAGTAGCAGAGGAAATATGAAGTTTCCAACGGTCAATTTTACACCAGAAATACCCGACGTTCAATGTTTGCAGTGCTGTAAGCCAATGAGCTTCTGTTAGAAAAGTGAGTTTTTTTAAAAAAAACTCTTTTAAATGAAATGGAAAATATTTAAACAGGCATGATTGCATGAGCAAAGACCTTATGAGCCCATGTCTATTAACAATCCGGTCCTCGGAGCATTCCTGCTGCTCCTGTTCTTCTTCTGTCATGCAGAATTGAGGGCGCATGAAGGACTTCTGGGTCGGAACTGGAGAAGCCCGATAGAGTATATCTTGTCCAAAATGGTAGTGGATATGAAGTCTGCAAATATTAATTTGATTTAAATTCACCTCAGCACCAGTTGGTTTGTGAAGTACTGAAGACTGCAGAGGGATTAATGGGTTGGGGGCACCACTGGAATGGTCCTCCAGACATCACTTTTAGGGTCACAGTCAGCCAGAGTTCCATCTAGTGGTGGGATCCAAAAAATTTAGTAACAGGTTCCCATGGTGGTGGGATTCAAACAGTGGCGTAGCACCAATGAGGCTGGGCGGGGCACGACGGGGGCGTGGCCGGGCATTCCGGGGGCAGGGCATTCCTGGGCGGGGCTGTGGCAAGGACGCAGCCGCTGCGCCGGTCCTTGGGCAGGAAACGAATGCATGCAGGCGCAGGCTGCCACACACGCCGGTGCACCTCCTGCTAGACTGCTTCAAGTTCTGCGCGCTACTGCTGAGAGGAGGGGCGTAACTAAGGCCAAAATCACGTGGCAAAATCACCAATTAGTCACCCCCTCTCGGCACACACCAATAATTAGTCACCTACTCTGGGGAACCTGTGAGAACCTGCTGGATCCCACCTCTGGTTCCATCTTCCAATACATTTTTCTTGGAAGGAAGAGATGGAAACACATAGTTCATTTGCCACCGGAACAAGCAGATCTATCTCACTCCTGTATCATTTCACATGCTCTGAGCCTTCCACAATTCCAGCTTAACTAGCAAGATTTTTGAATTTAATTCTAGAAGTGGAGCATGCACAGTTTGCAGTGACATTCAGTCAGAAGGGGGGCTACCAGGGAGTGGGGGTGTGTGCCATGCACCGGGCACATGGTTTTGGATCATGTGGGGGGTGCAAAATCCCCCTCCCCCTCCCCCCACAGTGCCCCCCATGGCGCCCCCCACCCCCTTCCCACACTTACCTTAGTTCCTTTCCTTTTCCTAGAACTTTTTCAGGCTGAAAAAAAAGGCTTGTTCACAGTACAGGCTAAAAACGGCCTGAGGAACTACAGTTCCCAGGAGGCCTTGGGGTCACAAGGTCTCCTGGGAAGTATAGTTCCCATTGGGCCGTTTTTAAGCTTGAACTGTGAATAGTCTTTTTTTAGTCTGAAAAAGTTCTAAGGAAAGGAACTAAAGTAAGTGTGGGATGGGGGAAGGGGGGGGCACCACTGGGGAAGTGCCATGGGGGTGCCATGGGGGCTGGAAATATAGACTGTAAACCGGGCACAGTTTGGCCCAGCTATGCCTCTGCATTCAGTAATTTAATGTTTCCCTCTGAGTCCTATATTACTGATGTGCACGTGTGATAAAAGCACAACGATATTGATGTGACTGCATGTATAAGCATGTCAGCATTCTTTTGTGTGGTGTTTTACTTATGTACTCACACTCCCTGCCTTAGTAAAACACTGCACAAAAGCAATTTTGACACTGCCACATATGAAAATTACTTTAAAAACCACTTGTGATTTATCAAGGCACCAACATGCATCAATCATGCAGGCGCTAGTAATGCTGGATCACCCACCACTTGACTGCAAGCCAAACTACCTGGATGTGTCCAAATAAATTTGCATAGGCCCATATTATGACTGGACTATTTTCTCAGATGATCAGGCTATTTTCTTGCATTTGCTGCTTACAAAGTTTGGAAACAAAACTAGAAGCGGAGAATTCATAGTGCGTTGGTTGTGCTTTGGAAAGGAGATTTAGGCGACTCAAAATCCCCGGTGAGAAATTCTGATGAGAATGTTGGAAGTGTCCCTCCCTAATTTTCAGTGTGGGTAAAAGAAGAACTCTGTTCCCTTGATAGTTTTGCCACCTGTACCCGAAAACTAACAGAATATAGAAACTCCTCTGTTCTGCTGTGCTGGTTAAACAGAAACCGAGCAGGGCGGGCTGAAAGGGATGGAGCCTTCATCCCATGTCATCCTAGGCAGGCGTCCACTTGGGAAAGGTGCAGCCCACACTGAGGAGGGCGTGCCAAGGTGGCCCCAGTTACAAGACTGGTAGTGTACAGAAGAACTCTCGAAACTCCAGCGTACACAGTTCCGTTCTCCAGTGCTTCTTAGTCCCATAGAACATGAGAGGGGTCCTTTATTTCCATGCTTCAAACGAAACTTCCTTTCTTATTCCAGAGCTCCAGTGTGGCATTTACGTCTGCAGCAGAGGAAAAAGCCCAATCTCCTTATCGTAACAATTATCCCCCCCTATACTATCTTTTGGAGGAGTAGCGAAGCAAAAACCCTTCTGAAATGCAACTTGATTGCACTTCCAGATGCTCGGGGAAAAAATGGCTTGTTTCTTGCCTTCAAACTCTTACAGGTGTTCTAACTCGTACTGCAAATGTCTGTGTCTCACACTGCTTTTTAAGGCTGTCTTTACCCACCTACCCACCCAATGGAGAAATGTCAGCTTTTGAAAGAGGTAGCTGTCTTGACTGTTTAGCCGGTAGGATGTGGAGATCGCTGTCTGATATAACAAAAGTATAACCTTGCTGGCTGAGAATTGATTTCATTTTAGTTTTTTTTTAAATCTGGTGGTCAAATGAAGGTAAATAAACAGAACTGAATTGAACTTTGATACCAAGGGTGAAGCGGCATGGCCAGCTTCTTTAGTATTTCAACCTTGCTCAGGCCGATTCCCCACGGTCAATTACTCACGCAAAATATCCAGGATTCAGGAAGAACTCCCCACTGCCTGATCGACGAACAAGGATTCATCCCGGTTCTGGCACTCATTCTCCACCTTATCCCGCATCTTTGCTGAACCTGCTTGAAAGTACTACTTTTTCAAAAAACATGTCTTCGATCCAGTTTGGAGGGGAGGATCGGGGGTCTTATCCTGGTTCAAATTTCCCGCCATTGGAGCATGACGCAAATGCCTTACAACCAATCAGTGCACGTGGTGCTGTTCTCGCGAGAGCATGAGAGAACTATAACCAACCAGAAACTTGGGCGGGGGAGACGTGCTGACGTCATAACATGAGCACATTTTTGCGGGAGAAAAAAAGGTCCCGCCCCAACACGGCACGACAGCCGATCAGGAGAGACCCGCCAAGCCGATCGCGAGGTAGTGAGGGTTGTTACATTTCTTTGATCTGAGTTCGGCCTAGATGTCTTCACTGGAAACATACTGCGGTGGGGAGGTTGAAACCTCGATGAAAAGGTGCAGTTTACTTTCAAACTTGGCTTGATCTAGATTGAATTTCCTGGTGGGGATTCGGCCTCAGTTTACCTGTTTGACTCCCAAAGCAGAGCGGGCTTATGTATACTGGGCACTCTAAATTGGACCAAAATGCATGCTTATTCTTGCATTAACAGATGGGAACTTCAGTTCAGTCAAATTCTGTGCATGCATCAATAGGATAAATGCCACCAGCTGTTATATCACATGAAGTATGCAACATGAGAAGAAACTAGGTGTTTTTGTTGGGATTTGCAAGCGTCTATCACAACCACTCCTGAAAGTGTTAACTATCTGTTTGTATGTAAACAAGATGTTGAGGTCACATTCCAATGAGCTGACTTGTTGATTAGGCATTGGCCAGTATAGTAGCCATTTGTTAGAAGTCAACGAGCACATATACCTGAGATTATAAAGTTAACTTGGTTTCTTTGTCCTGTGCCCAGTTGGACCATGTGCCAGCATATAGCACCATGCAATATTTATCAGTATAGTATAGGCTTTACTGTTTTTCTTCAACATGTTACCCTACCTTTAAACTAGTAAACTTTTTATTAAGTAACTCACTAGTACCTAGGTCTTTATTGGCATCTTCTAGACTCTCCTATTAATGTAAATCTACCAACAATTTGTCACAGCCAAACTGAACCCCCCCCCCCACAAAATACCAATATTTGAGGGAGGGGATTGTCTTCTGGAGAATAATGGTGGTGACTGAAAGGGAGCCAAAAAGCAGATTTCAAGTAATGCTGAATGTTGCATTCAGCATTACTCAAAATCTGCTTTTTGGCTCCCTTTCAGTCACTACCTGTTACTTGTTACTTACCTGCTTGCCAAGAAGGCTGGTGCAGAGCTCCATTGCCTCTGTATGGGTCTTGGAGGTGACAAGAGGCACAGCATTCAACTCTGCCATCTCTGAGACCCACGTGGAGTTCAGAGATGGCATGGAATTTTATCTATCTATCTATCTATCTATCTATCTATCCATCCATCCATCCATCCATCCATCCATCCATCCATCCATCCATCCATCCATCCATCCATCCATCCATCCATCCATCCATCCATCCATCCATCCATCCATCTATCCATCCATCCATCCATCCATCCATCCATCCATCCATCCATCCATCCATCCATCCATCCATCTATCCATCCATCCATCCATCCATCCATCCATCCATCCATCCATCCATCCATCCTACCATCCATCCATCCATCCATCCATCCATCCATCCATCCATCCATCCATCCATCCATCCATCCATCCATCCATCCATCCATCCATCCATCCATCCATCCATCCATCCATCCATCCATCCATCCATCCATCCATCCATCCATCCATCTACCTTTTTTGTTTTTTGAAAAAAAATGGTCTATTAAACCCAAATTCTAAAAATACTGGGAAGAATTGGTGCATACCCCTAGAAGAAACTGTCATTGGAGACAATATAAGTTCAATTTTCAAATGCCTGTTTCGCAAGCACGGAAACATCCGTAAGGTACATCCTTCAGAGCACTTTATTGCCCTTTATCACCATTGCTACATCAAATCAAAAATACAGTGTCACTTGATCACCTACTTTGTCCTTAGTCACACAAAGTCTATTGGGACTATCAGTGGTAAAAGGCGACTGCAGGATGTCAGGATTACACAGATATGAGATTATCAGGATAGCTTCACATAAGAGGACCTTCTCAATGATGTCATTGAGATTAGGGAATTTCTTCACCCTCAGGGTCTGACTGGCTCCCTTCCACTCATATTTCAAATAGATGGTAACAACAACTAATTTTCAGGTGGCTTTTTGATTTAGTTTGGTCATGAGAGGAGTTGCTTTCACCGTTATGTTGTTAGTCCTGGAATCTGGATTTTGCTTGCCTATACATTCTGTGTATCTTGGATTTTGCTTGTGGGATGGATATTTATTTTAGTCAACTGTTGTGTCTTAGCCATGGTAATGGAATCTTTGTGGGCTCATTTAATGTTTTAATTATATTTTGTAATTGGATCTCCTTAGCTTGCTAGTGAATCATTTACATCCATGAATATCAAACTAGCATTCAGTACTCAATAGACTCTGGAATGATTTTGCACATTATAAAAATCCTTGTTATTTCCCATAAGGCGACAATAAGGACTTTTGATCAGTTATAGTCTTGGAGTTCAGAGCTCAGAATAAGCACGAATCTCCCAGCTCCTTTGAGATAGAATATTCTTGTGGCAGTCGCACAGCTGTGAATGGGGTCAGAAATGAGTACTGGGCAGAAATGTGATGGGTGAAAGGCACAGGTAGGGACAAAAAAAGGACCCTTTCCGCACAAATCCCCTAAAACATTTCTGAAACGTTTTCAGTCCCCTTTTGCAATGATGTATGTCTGCACTCACCCTTTCGAAACAATTCCTGCCCACCATTATGTGATTTCCCCCTTTTGTTGTTGTTCTGTGTTGAATTATACATACATTAGCCTTTATTGGCATAATGTTCTGTGTTGAATTGATGCTTCAATGCTTTCACAGCCTCATGCTGTATTCCAGGGGTGTCCAACTCTGGCACTTCAGATGTTCTTGGACTACAATTCCCAGTTGACCATGCCAGCAGGGGCTGATGGGAATTGTAGTCCAAGAACATCTGAAGCACCAGAGTTGGATATCCCTGCTGTATTCTATACACCCTATATACTTGAAACTTTGATGATTGGCCCCATGAAAAAATAAAAGAGAAATGCTGCAAATAAATTGGTGAGGGGGAACTGAGTTCGCTCAGAAGATGGCATCAAGGAGGACGTTCAAGGAAGCACAGAAGCGTGGAAAATATAGTCCATAGATTGCACAGCAACTGAAGGTGTTTCCAAAAGGTTTCAGCCAGAGAATCATTTTAAAAGGGGATTCATTTAAAACATTTTGAGGCTGGAAATAAAACATTTTGGGGTACAGTGCAAAACTCTATGAAGGAAACATTTTGTTTCCTGCCTCAAAACATTTTTAAAAGTTTGTGCAAAAAGGGCCAAAAAGTAAAAAACCCCACCAAAAAAACAGGATACTCAGAAGACATCTTGAGAAAAAAGCCTAACTTTTTCAGAACTTGTTCCACAGATCATCTTAAGGTAACACCTTATAGTAATATAGTTTAAACAAACTCAGCTTCAGGTGGGTGGTCATGTTGTTTGTAGAAGAAAAGCAGGATTTGAGTCCAGTTGCACCTTAAAGACTGACGAGATTTCCAGGATATAAACTTTTGAATGTCAAAACTCCCTTCGTCAGATACAAGCTTTGGCTTTGGAAATCCCGTTGGACGTCAATCTTGTTCTTGAAGCTCTGCTGATTCTTTCATAAAAAGCACCGTCTTGTTTGCTGTCTGCCTAATTCATTTTCTCTCCACTCGTCTAACGGCAGCAAGTACATAGCCTTAACTGACACCAAAGTGAATATTTGCAGGGGGTGGGGGGTGGGAAGCGAATACATTTCCTTGCAACATCCACCTCCCTCCTGGTGGCAAGGAGTGGATGCAGTGAATGATGTCCCTTTGAACTCTCAGGCAGGGAGGGCAAAAAAAAAAAAGAAATAAAAGAAAAAGAGGGGAAACCTTTTCCAGGGAAAAGAGAAATCATCTCAGCAAGAAGCTTCCAAAACATCAAGTTGTTATTTTTACCTGCGAAGAAAGAAATTTGGGGGAAAGGGATAAATGTGAGCAGAAGCTAAGGAGAGGTTAAAAAAAATCAATGTATAAATTTTGAAACCACACAAAAAAGAAAAAAAAATCAACGCAATCTCCTTTTGGCTGATATGAAAATCAGACAAATGAAAATTATTTCTTGTGGGGGGGGCAAGAGATGGAACCTTCCTCTCTTAAAAGGAATTCACAGCCCCCCCCCCCCCCGGGAGAGTGTGAAGTAAGTGTTCAGTGATGTGTTGACTTTAATGCAGGAAAGCAGTCTGCTGCGGAGGGCAACGTTAATCCTGTGTCTGTGTTTGGTTTCCAGTTGTTTCGTAGCATCCTCTTTTGATGCGAGGCCTAGATTTAAAGAAAGGCGTTGCATGCTGGGTATCAGGCAGCCATTGCTATGCAGAGGAGCATGCAATTGGTCTATTTTGGTGTGACGGGTTCAGTTCCTCTCTAGAACTATTTTTGAAGCAATGATAAAGTTAGGACAAAAAAAGAGGTTCACTTTTGCTCATAAGCTATTATAAGCCAGAGGGCGAGGACCTTTTTGTGTTGTTGGTGCTGCTATTATTTGGCCACCCCTACTGTATAGAGTGTTCTGCCATCTGAAATAGATTTTAGGTTTGTAGGATGATTTTAAGATTTTATAATGTATGATGTACTTTAGCTAATGTTTTAAGTTGTACACCGCCCAGAGCCCTCCAGGGGTGGGCAGTATAGTAAATTTAATAAATAAATGATTACTAAATATCCTTATGAGACTTTGGTCAGAGTCTTTCCCCAAAGTTTTATCACTCCAGGTATTTTATTTAATATATGGCCGTTTCTGCATGGCCAGCGATTATGCCGATGTACCACCCCCCCCCCCCCGAGACCATTCGCACAGATGGTCCCGGTAGGGGCACAGGTGAAGGCACAGACTTCACACAGGCTGCGCCTCCCCCAGCCGGCTTACCTTCTCTTGCTGGCTGCTGATGCATTATGGAGGCCAGAGGACACGCACCCCTGGCCAGAACGATGGCTCTGGAGACGGATGCCAGGGTGGTGTCCCCTGGCCTCCACAATGCGATGGCAGCCAGCAGGAGAAGGTGAGCCAGATGGGGAAGGCAGGAGGGAAACGGCAGTGGGTGGAAGGCACCACTTTTGAAAAATCTCGCTCGTGGAGGGAGGTTCAAAAGTGGCGTTTCTGCGCCACTTGGGCGGCGCAAGCACGGTGCTGCTGCATCGCAGTGGTGCCTGCTGTGCGAACTCCTCCCCAGGGACAGCGTTTTTGCCATTCCTGGGACGCTGCATTCCACCTGTCTTTATATCCCACTTTCTCATTCTACGAGGACCCAAAGCAGTTTAGATTGACAAAGATAGATAAACTCAGACAAACAAAAGTAACCATAAAGCTTGAGTGATTCACGAATCAATTGCTGGTTCTTCTACAGGTGCCATCTGTTGGATCACCTTCATGAGTTTAACACAGGTTTATTTACAGCTAACAGTTTGAACTGTTAGATCAGTTAACAGCTAACAGAAGCTCTCAGTCTGAACTCTCTCAGGTCTTGGTTCCAACTGCTTTTCCAGATCTCTTAAGTTGAGCCCATCAACTAAAATCCTTAAAGGCATATCATCGTATCTTCCCCCTATTTGATTATAAATTAATTACAGAGTTATCAAAACAATAATATAAATAATTAATATAAATATGTACATTTAGTTTTATTCAGCTGTAGACCTGACTTTTGCAAGGTGTGAGGGACTTTGTTTAATCAAACAACTTACTCTTTTACTTTATGGTCATAGACCAAGATGTCATTCATATAAACGGACATGCTTTCTAGGTGCTGTCACAGGTGAGTCATCTCTCTCTGGAATAATTCTGGAGTGCTGGAAATTCCAAATGACAATCTGTGCAAGAAATATCAGCCAAAAGGAGTAATGAAAGTGATTAGCACTTTCAGACTCCAAGTGAATCTGCCAAAATCCACCCATCAACTGAAACCCTTAATGGCATATCATCACACCATCTGCAAGCCACAGGCCAAGAGTCAAAAAGTTAAGAGCCTTTGACTTGTCTCTCTGGCCATGCCCAAGCTTTAAAGCACCTGTATCTATCTTGCTCTCTCCAGAACTGAATCCACATATCTGAAATTAAAGGGAAGGAACTGTCTTTTGATAACACAGGGGTCTGCAACCTGCGGCTCTCCAGATGTTCATGGACTACAAATCCCATCAGCCCCTGCCAGCATGGCCACTTGGCCATGCTGGGATTTGTAGTCCATGAACATCTGGAGAGCCGCAGGTTGCAGACCCCTGTGGTAACAGATGACAAAAGTTCTGGCAAGGCATAGACTCTGTCCCAGATGCTCTGTTTTGACAGCTATTCAAACCTCTCAAAATCTCCACCTTTGTGAGCAAATGCACCACATTCATGTCTACCAGAGAACGCCAACCTACCAGCTTGTAAGCTGCTTATCAGTCCCATCAGGCCATGTCTGCATAATTATAGTTAACATCTCAGCAGATTATGCTTTGCACTGTGCTTTTGATTTGTATCCAGAAAAGAGCTTATTCCTTCTATGTATAATAGAGGTTTTACTTCTTGCAAGACAAAGGCCTTTTCTGCATGTGGTCCCCAATATTTCTTTACCAAATATCAAGCCAACAAAAGAGAGTTTTAAGTAGTTTTATTCGCAAAGAAAGGGGAGCCGTCCCCACATGGGCAGACTCCGCCGAAACAGTATATTTACAGCATGTTTATCCCCTTCTCTCGAATTCACCACACCTCCTCTGTTCCCCCATTGGCTAAGGGTACTTAAAGTTACAACTTTCCAGTCCGCCTAATTACATGTTCCTTCTTAATATGTGGCTCCCTCCCATATTCTTCCTGTATGTTCATTATAATACAGTTTGCCGTCAGAGCAGGAGGAGAAGTTAATATGTATTAGCCTATTAAGCATCCTCAATATGTAAAATCCGATACAAGCCTTGCCTTTCAGCCTAGTCAACCAGAAGTCTTATCTTGTACTGCCACAAGCATCCTGCCTTATGACTCATCTCCTCATTCCTAGTAGAAAACACATTTTTCATTCATCACATGCATACCTCGCTTAACCCATTTTGAAGGTTTTTTCAATCCCATTGTTTTCTGTGAAGTTTGTCCACACTCCTCTCCTCAGAACTTTGTTTCCTGGCTGCCATCATTTTTATTTCTGTTGCTTTTTTTTCATGCATATGTTGTAGCAATGATTCATAGTATCACTGATTCCATGGTCTGAACCAGCCATTCTCAACCAGGGTTCCCTGGTACCCTGGGGTGCCGTGAGCATGTCCCAGGAGTACCGCGGCAACACTACTGTCCCCCCCTCATTTTTGTGGTGTCTCCCACCAGCGCCAGCATGGAGACATGGAGCTGGCCCATGGGGCAGGGCCTGCCACAAGGTCAGCAGCCACCCCCCCGTGCTACCCTTCACCCTGGGAGCGGAAGGTGGGGGTGTGTGGCAAGCAGGGGCAATGGGAGGGGAAGGTGGAGGGTGGCGGCAGGGGTACCGTGAGATATGAAGAGTGAGGTCAAGGGTACCCTGACCTCGAAAAGGTTGGGAAACACTGGTCTGAACAAATGGAGGGGGGAAAAGAATGCAAGAAATTAAAAAATAAGAGGAGAGAGGCAAAGCAGTGAGGTGAAGGGCAGAAAAAATGATAGTCAAAGTGCCTAAGAGGAGATTGGGTGACTGCACAGGGGGCATGGATAATGGGCAGGATTTTTGGCGGGAAAAAAAGTTTCAGTATGATCACACTGTGAGGGAAGCTAGCTCAGAAATGTTTCAGAGAAAAATATCGCAGTCAAAATGTTTTCAGTGAAGAAAATGTTAACTGGAAATGTTCCCAGAACCAAACCAGGCTGGGGTTTTTTGGGAGCGGGAGGAACATGAAGAACACCAGGGGAAAAAACACAACATCAGAAGGCTGGAAACATTTTAAACCAGTCATGTGGAAAAGACCCAAGTAGGCTTTGCAGCTTTCCATTATGAGCCAACAGAAGGTTGTTTTCCTTTAACGTGATGTCACACAGTTTTGATTTAGCAAACCAAGTGCAATATGATGTGAGCCAGGGACTCAGTGTTTAGTTATGTCAGTCTCCAGAAGATTTCTATCCATATACCTATTACTTTAATAAGATTACATTAGTCCAGAAATGAGAGGAGTTATTTTAATAATCTCGGCTGGAAACTCTTGAACCGCTAAGCGATCTAATCATATCCTAGAAGAAATGAGTAATATGCAGTTAAAATGACATTAATACTTTTAAAATTAAACTGTATCAAAAACAAACATAAGTTAAGACTAACAAATTAAAAGGGAAAAAGAAGAGAAAAATAAAAGGTTGCACATTTAATATTTTATATAATGACTTGGATCCTATGGAATATACATGATGCCATTCCTTTCTGTGCTCCATCTTTTTCAAGCAGTTTCTCGAGAGCTCTAAAATGCTGATACTTGAGGTTGTGGGACTTGTGTGGACAAAAAGCTATGCAGCCTGGGATGCTGCACTGCGGAAGAGAAACCCTCCCCTTCGGGTTGTCGACCTTCAGGCAGTGGCTGGAGCTCTCCTGGCTGATTTCCCAGCTTCAGAGATCAGTTGTCTTGGGCCCTTTCCCCACTCACCTTAAGCCCCGCGCTACTCTCCGCAAGTAGCACGGGGTCCCACTGCACTCCCCACATCAGGGGCGGCAACAGCGCAGCCGCCCCGACACTGCCGCTCTCGCGCCCCCTCAGCACGCGGCATCCCTGGCGCTGGCAAAAACGGCGCCTTTTGATGACCCCACGCAGAGCGCGGGGTCGTGGGGACGCCCGGGCGCGCGAGGGATGCCGCACGCTGAGGGGGCGCGCAGCGACGGCGGCAGCAGGAAAAGTGGGGAAAGGCCCTTGGAGAAAATGGCAGCTTCAGAAGGTGGCAGCCCAACACAGAACTGGCAGCTCTACTTTCCATCAATGATGGCCCTGGCTGGTTCTACAGCGAGAGAAGCTTAGGACCCTTCCGCACATGCAGAATAATGCACTTTCAGTCCACTTTCACAATTGTTTGCAAGTGGATGTTGCTATTCACGTAGTAAAATCCAGCTGCAAAGTGCATTGAAAGTGCATTGAAAGTGCATTATTCTGCATGTGCGGAAGGGGCCTGAGGCAATAACAACTGAATTCTTCAGGAGGTCTCTCTGAGCAGGTGCTGACTGCTCTGTCATTACAGATTTGGGGAACCCAAACACTGGTCCCTTCCGCACATGCAGAATAATCCATTTTGAATTCACTTTCACAATTGTTTGCAAGTGGATTCTGCTATTCCGCACAGTAAAATCCAGCTGCTAAGCGCATTGAAAGTGGATTGAAAGTGCGTTATTCTGCATGTGCGGAAGGGGCCACTGTTAGGGCACTTTTAATGCTGTTCAAATCTTATGAACAACAGGATCAATTATTGCAATAGCAGGAATGCTATTACTACTAACCACACAGTTGCTGCAAAAATGCTAAATAGAATAACGTCCAAAAATAAAATAATGGGAAACATGGTGGTCTTACGTCATCTTGAACTTTCTCATTCCAAAAGGCAATGGCAGCTGACCATTTCTGAAAACATAAATTCTCTGATATACATCCCTCTGTCTTACATAAAACAGGAATTTTTGATCCTTCCAGCGACATCCCAAATTCTATAAAAACCAAACCAATACGAGAAGTGTTGTGTTATTTTTCCAGTAGTTGGAGTTTGACATTTTTGCCACAGTTAACAAATTTATAACCAATTCCAAATCCACATCCTTCCCCAGTCCTTTCAAATGGTTGAATAATATACAGAGGACTGAAGAGATCTGAAAACCAGTCATCTGCTGAATATAACCTCAGTGCCAGATCCCAAAATTTCTTCATTTTATTACATTTCCCATAAATGTATAAGATATCTGAATGGGACTTCTTAAATTGCTAGGAATGATTCATAGATTATTTTCCATTTATGTGGAATAAGATAAACTATTAAAAACCTACCACTGACAACCCACTGCATAAAAAACATTCAGCAGTTTACAATAAGTCTCATAAAATAATTCTCAGGATAAAGGCCAAAAGTCCCTTAACTAAAAACTGGGGCTGATTCCGCATGGGCCAAAAACATTGGTGTGAAAACGGTGTGAAAACAGTATAAACCCTTTTACACTGTTTTAAACCCTTTTACACCATTTTCACACCGGTTTCACACTGCTTTTTTTGGCCCATGCGGAATCAGCCTGGAATAAACAGGAATGTTTTATTCCAGTACATAAAACAGAATAGAGTAGATGCCAAAAAAGCCACCCGGGGGGGGGGGGGTGTTTCCAAAAGTGAGTTAGAGTCACCAGGTATGGCCTGGTAATTGGTGAGATAAGGATGTAGTGTGATGTCACATTAAAGGTCAAGAAATTGTTCAAGGGGCCACTGAATATAAAACTGCTAAATATCAAAAGTACATATGTATTTATTACAAATTAAAATAATCTATACTTGTAAAAGACCCATAGTAGTCTACCTTATGCACACAATATCACAATTACAATACACAGAAGGGTCCTATGAGACACTTTTTTGACCCCAAAAGCAGAGGCATTTCGGCCAACCGGCCTTCCTCAGTGATCAGAAATAATACAATAATACAGTGTTTACCTACCAGTCCAAGAATTGACTGAGAGCGATTGTCACTTTTTAAATGACTGAGAGCGATTGTCGGAAAGTTGTTTAAATTGTGCCTAGGTCTTCCACACAAAGTCATGTCCTTTTAAAGATTTAATACAATGTGCCAATCATGCCCATGTGGTAAAATCTTATAATGCCTCAGTCATAGGAAATTCTTTTAGTCTGGAGCAAATGCAACTCTTTTAGTTTGGAGCAAATAAATTCGAAATTGTGTGGACGATCTGGGTGCCAGTTTAAACAACAGAAGAATGGTGGTTTCCAACTTCTAAACATACAAACAAATATATTTATATAGAAGTAGTAAAACTGAAACTGGCTGGAAGAATATCCATCTTTGCTTATCTTTTCGGTGTCTCGTTTAGTCTGATTGTCCATAACACTGTGGTCTGAAACACTGGCTGTTTCCACACAGGCGGAATACAGCACCCCAGGGACAGCAAAAACGCCGTTGCTGGGGAGGAGTTCACACAGCGGTATGGAAATGCCACTTTTGAACCTCACTCCACGAGCGAGCTTTTTCAAAAGTGGCGCCTTCCACCTGCTGCCATGCAAATGGCAGCAGGTGGAAGGCGGCGTTTCCCTCCCGCCTCCTGCCTTCCCCCGCTGGCTTACCTTCTCCTGCTGGCTGCCGTCGCATTGTGGAGGCCAGGGGACATGCCCCCCTGGCCAGAGCGATGGCTCTGGAGACGGATGCCAGGGGGGCATGTCATAAGAACATAAGAACATAAGAACTAGCCTGCTGGATCAGACCAGAGTCCATCTAGTCCAGCATTCTGCTACTCGCAGTGGCCCACCAGGTGCCTTTGGGAGCCCCCTGGCCTCCACAATGTCTGCGCCTCTACTGGGATTATCTGTGTGAACGGTCCCAGGGAGGTGCATCGGCATAACTGGTGCATCGGCTTACTGGCCGTGTGGAAATGGCCAGAGCTACATGCTTTAATCCATTGGAGTTAATGAGTTTAGAAGGATGTAATTCTGTTTAGGATTGCACTGTAAGACATTAATGACTATGAGTCATGATAAGCCAAGATGGTGCCTAGCCTACATTGACTGAACCATGGTATGATCATGACTAGCCGACACAAGAACACAACTAGCTTACACTGACTAAATCATGGTCAACCTAGATTGTGGTGAGCCTATGCTCTTGGCTGACCAGCATGGGATTCCAGAGCCTGGAGACATGCATCTTCCTAGGTGCAGCGTACATCAGAATTCCTATGGAAACTTTGCTGGTCTGTAACACACCCTTCAGCCCTAAGCACCTAGGAAGTACCTCACACATTACTGAGCTGATTTCTCCCATAGGTCTAAGCCAGTGGTGGCGAACCTATGGCACTCCAGATGTTCATGAACTACAATTCCCATCAGCCCCTGCCAGCATGGCCAATAGGTAGGGGCTGATGGGAATTGTAGTCCATGAACATCTGGAGTGCCATAGGTTCGCCACCATGGGTCTAAGCTGATGACTCTTGTACAGAACTTGAGGAGACCTTCTCCAGTGCCTCACGTCATACTTTGATCCTGTACGGAAGGCAGTCACATGACCATATTGTACCTGATAGCAAGTCATATCCTCTGCAGGTAATGAAAGAGAAGTTATTCTTCCTTGATTTTTTTCCCCTGGCAAACACAGAAAGCACGGTGAAACACATTTTCTGTTCATGCAAGGAAGAGGAAGGAAGATTCCACTTGATCCCCCCTTTTTACTGCAGCCTTCCTAGATCTCATGGTTACTGACCCCAAAGCTTCAGAACTGGCTGTTCATAGGCCTAGGAGACGGTTGGGGGAAGGAGCAGACAGAGAAGGATCTGCTTCGATGATAAGCTTTGTCTTCTTCCAGGTTCTTCTGGAATTACTCCTGATATCAAGAGTACAGAGGTCAGTTCCCCTGGAGGTAACAGTAGCTTTGGAGGGCAGTCTTTGGAGGGAATCACGTCCCCATTGAGCTATCCCCTCCCCAAACTCCATCCTCCGTAGGCTCCTCCCCCAAATCTTCAGGAATTTCCAGAGCCTAAAGTTGTCAACCCTATGCTGTGGTCACCTCGCATTCACTTTACATTCATAGGTCCCAATCCACTGAAAAATAATATCAAGATAACGTGTATGTTCAGGACAATAGTCTATGTTTCATAGAATTCCAACTCTGTCCACATATTTTCAAGAGGTCCAGAAAGAAGTAAGGCCTCTCAAACACTGTATTGTCGAAGGCTTTCACGGCCAGAATCACTGAGGTGCTGTGTGGTTTCCAGGCTGTATGGCCGAGTTCTAGCAGCATTCTCTCCTGACATTTCGCCTGCATCTGTGGCTAGCATCTTCAGAGGATCCGAAAGTAGGAAAGGAAAGCAAGTGGAGAATATATACCTGTGAATAACAATTAATTGACCTTGCTATCTTAATTGTTACTCACAGGTTGCTGTTGCTGTGCTAATGTAATCCCACGTCTTGTTCCAGTGAATTTTATTCTTTCAGCTATGCATTTTAGATAAACATGGCGGCAAACGGAAAGGGGGTCAAAGGGCGGGGATTCCATGTTCCTTGGCAGTTCTATTTGCAGTACATGATTTCCTCTTACAAAGCCTGTTTGGTTAGATTCAAGGTTTTACTACTGCGAATGGAAAGATACTTATTTTGGGGTTGCCAGCTCTGGGCTGATGGATTCTTGGAAATTTGGGGTGTGTCTTGGAGCCTGGGGATGGCAGGGTCTGGGAAGTGAGGAACCTCAGATTGGTATAATGGCATACAGCTTCCCCCTGCTCCAAAGTAGACATTTTCTCTAGGGAAACTGATCTCTAGTCTGGAGATCACTTGTAATTCCACGTGCTCTGCAGACCCTACCTGGAGACTGGCAACCGTACAATTCCAGTACTGCAAAGGGGGGGGGGGGAGGGACAGAGAAGAAGAAGAAGAAGAAGAAGAAGAAGAGGAGGAGGAGGAGGAGGAAGAGGAGGAAGAGGAGGAGGAGGAGTTTGGATTTATATCCCCCCTTTCTCTCCTATAGGAGACTCAAAGGGGCTTACAATCTCCTTGCTGATTCTTGCTGATTCTTCTTTCCTACTGAATATCTCCAAACCACACCCTTTGTCATCCCTCGGATCTCCTGACTGGGGCTGAAGGGGGAAGCACGAAAGATCCAGTCCTTTGCAGTCAGTTAACCCAACAAACTGACTCTTGCCAAATAGAAATCCATCCCCCAAGAAATCTGAACAAAAAATGGATCTAGGCCACGTCCGTGCCTGCAGAATAATGCACTTTCAATCCACTTTGCAGCTGTGTGGAACAGCAAAATCCACATGCAAACAATTGTGAAAGTGAATTGAAAATGCATTATTCTGCGGGTGCGGAAGGGACCCTAGTTTCCACCCCAATCCAGCACTGCCAGTTTTGAAACAACGTATGCTTAACTGGGACGTCGGACTTCCACATATCTTTCCCTCTGTCCTCAGAAGCTGGTGATGCCTCTCTGTCCTTACCTGCGTTCAATATTCTGCTTCATCAATGAGAAAAATTAAAGAGGAAATGGACTTCGGTTGGTAACAAAGTGCTACGAAATTGCTGTTCAGATGGGCAGATTTTCTAATTGTCATATTAGTGATACCCAGCTCAGTTTGAAGAACAATAAATCAGGCCTATGTTTTCCTTGTACCTAATCTGAGAAGGGACCCTAACTAGTCCTCAGAAATACTTACACACACACAGAGAACACATAAAAGCGGTCATAAAACAGAAGAAGGGGCACAAAAGCCACAGGGAAGCCAAACACTTTAAAAGAAACAATGGTAAATTAGGTGTTAAGGATATAAAAGCCTGTTTCCTAACAATTTAATTGGGTAGCATGTCTGTTACAGACATTACGGTTTAGGCCTCATGGTTCTAAGTTCACACCGACTCTCAAGAGAGAAGACTGGAGCTTTTATTTATTTTTTTATTAGCAGCTGATATTTTGCTGCATTAAACATGACAAGGTGATCAGTTAGATAGTTCTAGGTATGATATTTTCTCTGCTTCACCTATAAAAAGTGGTTTTAAAAAGCATTTGGAGGACAGTCGTGGGCTTAGTGCCTGTTTAATAAATTCCTGTCAATTTTAAAGCACCAAACTGAAGCCGACCAGAATCATTTTTGACTTCTTCGGTTTTCTGGGATTCTGAACTCCGCCTCCCCCTGAGAACAATACATTTAAAAACATGCCTTTTCACAAATCTGATGGAAGAAGCAGTACATTGCTGAGTACTACCGCTTCCATATGGATTGCATGTTGAGCAGTATTGAGCAGAACGGTCCCCAGATTCCATTTTTGTCTCAAAAGTAATGAGGAGGGAACTTTATCTGGAAGAGAAAAAAATTTCCTAGATCCTACTTATTTTTCTCCTGGCCATTTGCAACTTTTCACAGCCGTGAATGACTGGGAATATTCTAAACCACCGAAAAGGGAAGAGTTATTATGCATCACCCGCACTACAGCCACTTGTGCATGCAGCATCAGTAAACAAAAGGGTACATCCCCCGCTCTGTTTTTATGTTTAAGTGTTGAAGAATAATGATTCTGAGTATGGATTAAAGAAACCCAAACAAAGGATTTTATTTTGCCCACAGGCTTTAGATATGATCAGGCTTCTGATTTCCTGGGCCCACGGGCAACAACACAGAGCACTTAACTCCCTGTGGACTTTACCCCACTCTTTCCCAACCAAAATTGGGCTCAGAGCAGCTGATAACCAATAAAATAGTTATATTTTACATAAAAAAATTGTTCATCTGCCAGGCTGAAATTACAACTATGACGAAGTATATGGGGCTTTGGGTGTCAGAAATAAGAGACAACTTATTTCAGTTTCAGAATTCATTGTTAAAAATAGGGAATCGCTTGAAATAACCAGAAAACCAGAAATGTTAACTGTCTGTGTGTATTTAGTGAAACTGCTTTCAGCAATCCTATGAAGAAGAAGAAGAAGAAGAAGAAGAAGAAGAAGAAGAAGAAGAAGAAGAAGAAGAAGAAGAAGAAGAGGAGTTTGGATTTATATCCCCCCTTTCTCTCCTGCCGGAGACTCAAAGGGGCTTACAGTCTGCCTTTCCCCCCCCCTCTGAAAACACCCTGTGAAGTGGGTGGAGACTGAGAGGGAGCTCAGGCTGTGAGGCTATTAGGGTCGCAAGCTAATGTTATTGTGTGGGAGTGCCCAGGCTAATCTGAATTCCCCAGATAAGCCTCCACAGCTCTGGCGGCAGAACGGGGAATCAAACTTGGTTCCTCCAGATTAGATACACGAGCTCTTAACCTCCTACACCACTGCTGATTCCTGAGCAATCCTATAAGCAATCCCAGGTCTATTTATCTTTGTGGCTTCATTGCTTGATATAAAACTATTTAACTAAATCATAAGGTACGTTATTTAAAACGATTGTATCAGGTTTTATTTTTTCTTTTATCATAGAGTAAGGAGTAATTCTTTATGGCTAGGTCTCTCTGCATGAACACTGAGGGACGTGTGAAGGTTGTTTTTTAAACAGATGCAGAAGAACTGATTATATCATTTGTGTTTTGGAAAACACCTTCAAGGAATTTTAAGTAAACAAAGAGGCTGTCAGACTATAACCGTGGTGACGAACCTATGGCACTCCAGATGTTCATGGACTACAATTCCCATCAGCCCCTGCCAGCTGGCAGGGAGCTGATAAATCCCACTAATCCATCAGGCTATCTAAAGAACAAAGGTCCTCACTGGACTACAATGTTTTGATAGATTTCAAAATTATCTTGGATTTAAAATTTTTCCTTAAAATAATCTCTGTGGGTGTGAGGATTTGCAATTAAATGGTACTTTTAACTTGGGAAACTGCTCTGTACCTCACTGAAATCCCTGCCATATGTCCTTATGTTGTTCTTATGTCTTCCCCCTAGGCTCTACTGCCAAATCTCCGGGAGTTTCCCAACCTGAATGTGGCAATCCTAGTCCCCTACGTCCCTTCCTTACCAGTGGCTGGGGGTGGTCCGTCAGCCCTAACCAGTTGTAATTCTGGGAGATCTCCATTTACAAAATGATTTTTCCTTTGTGCATTCCCAAATGTTTTGGAGAGACGATACTGTTTGTATATATTTTTTCCCATTTAACTCACATTAATTTTTCCCATGTTGCTCACATTAATGCTGATCACTGATGGGGACACACTTCAAACTGGGAGGGGGCGAAAATCCACCTAGCGACATGTGTTGGTGAGAATTTGTGCCATCGTCTGCATTTCTCTGAAGAGCCCGGCCACTCTAGTAATTAACTAATCACCCCTGAGCACTCTGTGAGAGCACAGAGTTGGCTGGGGAGGCCTGGGTATGACCTTGCTTTGGCAGAAAGCCGTTTCCATTATCTACAGGTCAAGAACTAAGAGAAATTGGGTTGGCCAAGGATATATATCATCCAAGTTTCTTTTTTTCCCCTTACAAAGCTGCCTCAGCCTCTGCTGTTGTTGTTGATTTTAAGCCTTTGTGTTTATTTTTGCAGGGCTGAACGTTCAAGCTGGCCACTGTGGTGTGTACTGGACTTCTGCTCAAATTAAGATTTCCAAAGGCAGCTGCACAAATACACACACATTCAAACAAGCAGAGGAGCCGGGATATTGACTCTGTTCTCCCAAACAGCCTTTAGATGTGTATCTGAAAGGATCGTGAGATATAAGTCTAACACTTCTGGACTTCTCTTCTTAAAAGTGGGGAAAGTATGTTTTCCTACTGAGCTGTGGTGATTTAAAACCCTGCTTAACATTAAATCCTGTTCAGCTTGAAACAACATCAACAACACACTTTAAAGATTTGCCTCTTCACAGTGATTAAAGGATTCATGTTTTCGTGCAAGTGCTTTATCCTCTCCTTATTAGAACAGGACGACAAAAAGCAGTGGATGAGCACTTTGTGGTAGACCAGAAACTGGCATTATTTGGCCAACTCTGGCCATTTCAGGGAAGGTTTTCGGGTTGACTGTATAGTCAGTCAGTTGCTAACAAACATTCAAGGGTTTGGAGGAATAGGTGAATTAGGCCTGTCTGTGACAAAACTAGGAAGTGACATCAGTCCTTTCTAGGAATTGCCTAAAACTCTATGGTTTCTGGGAATTCCCAGAGAGGAATGACATCATTAACAGTTATTTTTTAAAAATCATTCTTCAGCCAGCTGCAGCAGGCACATGGCAACCCTACAAATCACACACATACATCTGTTGTTTGCCCTGAGAAGGAATGCACCTTCACTTCAGAATCATGCCTGCGTACTTTCCGCAATAAGGCAAATTACTGCCACAAAAGATTGCAAAAATGGCATTGAGAAAAAGGGTAACTGCCTTTCACACCACTTGCTGTGGCCCTGATCCAAATTCCCCCCTCCCCAAGCTGGTATTTACAGTTTTAAAAAGTGCAAGGGATCTGCCACGAAGAAGTAAAAAATATTGTTCAGTAAGATCTGTGACATTACTGATCCCACTTACTGAATGCCTGCTTCTGAGCTAATCTTTATGCACTCTCCCTGTCGCCAACGAATATTTGGACAGATGTCTCTCTGTCCCTCAACAGAAAGAGATTCCGCTCAGGTCTCTCCCTGGCCATCTGCTCCCTGTTATCCAAGTGCCACCTGACCAACAATCAGGTGGCAACTTCATCATCTGAGACCTGTAAAAATCTAACAAATGGTGGACACATTCTGGGAATCAAGGGAAGAAGTCGTAAAAGGTTGTCACTGTTCTGGGTGACAGCTATATGCTTTGTGCCTCTTAGCTGTCACCGTAGGACATGTGTTGGAAGACGTCCCAGGACTTAGTCTGCTAGGCAGCTGCATTTGGGTCTGAAATCTGAATTTAATAAGGCACCCTGATAAGCAAAATGTTTGCTTGGTGTTTTTATATTACACTAGTACTAAAGCCAATGGTGAAATCCAAAATTTTTAATAACAGGTTCCGATGGTGGTGGGATTCAAACAGTGGCGGCGCCGCACACACGCACCTCTCGTCCCTATTGGATAGGGAGATTGCTTTAGTAACCCCTTCTCAGCACTCAGAAAAAATTAGTAACCACTTCTAGAGAAGTGGTGAGAACTGGTTGGATCCCACCTCTGACTAAAGCCCATTTTAAATTAAAATAAAATGGGCTCAAGAAGGGACAAGGAGGGCAGGGTGGTATAGTGTAGTGGTTAGGAGCAGGTGCACTCTAATCTGGAGAGCCGGGTTTGATTTCCCGGTCTGCCACTTGAGCTGTGGAGGCTTATCTGGTGAACTAGATTAGCTTGTGCACTCCAACACATGCCAGCTGAGTGACCTTGGGCTAGTCATAGTTCTTCAGAGCTCTCTCAGCCCCACCTGCCTCACAGTGTTGTGAGGGAGGAAGGGAAAGGAGTTTGTAAGCCCCTTTGAGTCTCCTTACAGAAAAGAAAGGGGGGATATAAATCCAACTCTATTTCTCCTTCTCCTCATATTGTTTGGGTTGGGGGAAGGTGAGTGGGGTTGGGATGGAATTTCATGAATTCTGCACACCAATTGGCTGGCGGGGGGTTGTCATCGGACATTCCATGCCTTAGGCAATTATGTATAAGGATGATACTTCAAAGGCATAGAGTAGGTTGCAATACTCACCATCTTGCTGATAGTATACAGTAATTCTAACAGTGTGGCCCTAAACTGTTACACCCCATTGACCAACAGAGTTGGAAGGGTATGACCAACCTTTGGATTATAATGTAAGACTGTGATTTTGTCAGGCATACGTTCGTGCTCTAGAGGGCACTGTGGAGGTGAAATTTTACCTCCAGAAACATTCTTGTGGTCAGTGTATTGTTGAAGGCTTTCGTGGATGGGAATGGGGTCAATTGGTTATTGTGGGTTTTGTGGGCTGTGTGGCCATCATGGTCTGGCAGTTTTTGCTCCGAACATTCCACCCACATTTATAGCCGGCATCTTCAGAGGTATGTCATGGCAAGATGCGTTTCTCCCCATGACATTTGCGGTCCTTATTGTTTCAAGTAGACATCAAGTGATCCAAACAATCCCCAAAACTGCAGATTGTGGATGGAAATCCAATAGAAGAAATGAAAATGTGTAGAACAATCAAGCGGTAGAAAATATGGGCAAGCATTAAACTGTGACAAGTGGATTTGTATATTGCATGTCATTTGTACAGACTAGAGCTGTACACCAAGAAGAAAATGGCTTCGTATGTTGCAAGATAATGAAAAGGAACATTGGCTCTTTCTGCACAGACACTTTGAAACGTTTTGAGGCAGGAAATAAAATGTTTCCTCCGAGGAGTTCTGCATTGTTTTTGCCCCCTTTGGTTTCCAAAGTGTTTCATTTGCAGCTTCAAAACATTTTAAATGAACGCCCTTTTAAAACGATTCTTCAGTTGAAGCATTTTAAAAATGGCTTCATTTGTCTGTGTGGTTTCTGCACAGACACTTTAAAAAGTTTTGAGGCAGGAAATAAAATGTTTCCTCCGAGGAGTTCTGCATTGTTTTTGCCCCCTTTGGTTTCCAAAGTGTTTCATTTGCAGCTTCAAAACGTTTTAAAAGAATGCCCTTTTAAAACAATTCTTCAGTTGAAGCATTTTAAAAATGGCTTCATTTGTCTGCGTGGTCTCTGTAAGATATTTCCCACACCTTTCTACTTTCCCTGTCCTTCCTCATCCAATTTCCTCTGCTCACACTTTGCCTGTTTTTCCTGCAGGTTCTTCTGGGTTTTCCTGGCAGGATTCTTTATTTTGGAGTGGGGACTAATGATTGAAGATCGGACTATAGAAGGCGCAGAGAGTCACAGCATGAAGCTGGGAAACACAGAAGCAACCTTCTGGATCACATAATTTTTTTAAAAAAGGGAGAGATCATAAAATGGCAGCCAGGAATCATTTGGAGGGAGGGAGTGGAGACATACATCGTGGTACAGAAGGGGAGGATTGAAAATGGTTTTCAAACGTTTTTGGAGATTTGTGCAGAAAGTGAAGAACTGGAGATGGAAGAAGAGGGTATCTTTCCCAAAGGTTGTCTGTGACTTCAGCTCAAGAGAAATGGGAAACTGTGGCTTAGTCCTCATAGAAGGTGGCCAACCAGCGTCTTGACTATACTACTTCAGACAAGCTGAAGTTTGTTCCCAGTTCCTTATTTGCACTTCCAAGTCCCCTGTTGGAGAATCCAATGTAAATATTGAGGACAATTGAAAAGCTGTTGGATTCATGAATAAATAAGTGCAAATAAACCACTAGGAACCAACTTCAGCTGCCTCTACTGCGTTGAAAGTTCATGGCTGTAAAGTCCTCCAATCAAAATCCAATCAAAAACTAGCATTTTAAGGAAGAAGAAGATGAAGAGTTGGAGTTATATCCCCCCTTTCTCTCCTTTCCCTTCCTCCCTCACAACACACACCCTGTGAGGTAGGTGGGGCTGACAGAGAGCTCTGAAAAACTGTGACTAGGCCAAGGTCATCCAGCTAGCATGTGTTGGAGTGCACAAGCTAATCACCAGATAAGTCTCCATAGCTCAAGTGGCAGAGCGGGAAATCAAACCCAGTTCTCCAGATCACAGCACACCTGCTCCTAACCACTATACCATGCTGGCTCTCCACTTTAGAGCACTTTCTTTGACATCTAATTTTCTAGATGAAAGGATTGAGGAGGGCTAGGTGCAGGAAGATTCAATTTTGTGCTAACATAGCTGTAGTAGAGAGTGTAGGTTAGTTATTGGGTCTTAGGTGATTCTATGGGAGGGTAATATGCTATTGAGATGAAAGTTGCCATCTCCTAATTGGTCTTAGGTTGCTAGGAATGTTATTATATGAGTATTGTTGTTTATAATTGGTGATGTTATTTTATTATTATTGTTGGTTATTATGCGACATTATGGGATGTAGTGATGTATTATGGTATGTTGATGTTGTACTATTATGAATCCAATGTCAGAAAGCTGTATGTATTACAGCTAGAATGTTGGGTTAAAATACTATGTTGTTTATTTATTCAAGCCATGTTATTCACTTCCTGTTTATTGATGTCATGCTTTGTTGGTTACTATTGAATGTTATGATTATTGTTGATGTTGTCCTGTAGCTGTTGTTCACTGCCCTGAGCTCTTCGGGGGTAGGGCAGTATACAAATCTAATAAACTAAACCAAACCAAACCATATAAGACCTCACCTTCTGTGTGAAATGGGTATCGTTCAGATGACATATCCAGAGGTGGGATCCATATCCACTCTAGAAGTGGTTACTAATTTTTTCTGAGTGCCGAGAAGGGGTTACTAAAGCAACCTCCCTGCCCAATAGGGACTGGAGGTGCGTGTGTGCGGCGGCACCACTGTTTGAATCCCACCACCATCGGAACCTGTTATTAAAATGTTTGGATCCCACCACTGGACATATCCCAAAGAGCCAGGCCTATGACTTCTCCTCAATAACTAGTATTTGAAAAATAAGTATAACTATAGCCATTCTGAGCAATTTTGGGGTATCTGATTGCTGATAGTGGCCAGTTACTATGCTTTTATTGTTAACCAGAATGTAGCATATTTTATTGGGAGCAACTTAAGCACTAGAAGCATTCTATCCAACCCACTGGGCTTGTCCTATCTACATCAACACAACCACAAGAAGAATATTTTTTTAAATTTAGCAAATTCGTATGCGGCCTCGCTGCCCTCACAAGAGGCACCATTTTTTTATTATTATTATTATTATTATTATTATTATTATTATTATTATTATTATTATTATTATTATTATTATTATTATTATTAGATTTGATTAGATTTGATTTGATTTGATATACCACCCCATCCCTGAAGGGCTCTGGGCGGTGTACAGCATAAAACCACATAAAATCATCGTAAACATCCATAATTATAATAAAAACAGTAGTTGTTATATCCTAAGATGGCGTCCCACCTGAACCTAATTCTCCTAGAAGGAGGAGGGGGAGGTAGTGGGTCCTGATGGTATTAAGGACCCATAAATTCGAATAATGGGTCCCACTGATATTGGGGACCCCTAAACTGGGGGGGGGGGCAGGGGGGATAGAATGCTGCTGCAGTCGCATGCCACTGCCTCCAAAGGGCTTCTCCGCTGTGTGGAAAGCCCAAAACAAAAACCCCAAACCGTCTGGCCGGAATTCCCCAAAGGGAATAATAGATATATGCCACAAAACATGTGGAGTATGTCCCAGGCTAGCTCCACCAGTGCACAGGGGGGCAGGGAGGGCAGTGGAAGCCCATTAACTGGTTGTGGTGGGTTTTCCGGGCTGTGTGGCCGTGGTCTGGTGGATCTGGTTCCTAACGTTTCGCCTGCATCTGTGGCTGGCATCTTCAGAGGTGTATCACAGAAGGAAGTCTGGACACTGTGTCCAGAGAGAAGGGAATGTTTGGGGTATATATTGTCCATGTCCCAGGATGGGGAACCAAATCAGTAAGTGTTTGGGTGGAACTTGTTATGCAAAGATGTGGTTGATAGTATTGTATTGCGGGTGGCTGATAGTATTGTAGAGCCCATTAAGGTTTGCTTCGTCCCCTGGAATGTCCTCAGTTAATGCTTCCTTTTCTTTCTTCTTTTGCTTGAAACGTAAAAATTTTTCTTTTCTTCTCTTATAGGATCAAAAATGTAATCAGAGGGGGTTTATTAGATAACTAGAGTATTAATGAGTTAAATAAGATTTAAATAGTATCAAGTGTCATTTATATATGTTTGTAAACCCTTTCTGCATAAGATTTTTTTCTTTTATGTTATGTTAATCTATATTAATCTATGTACTTTCTTAAATTTTCAATAAAGCTTTAAAAATTAAAAAACAAAGTAATGCTGTGCTGACAGGGCTGGGGAATGGCGGCCGCTTCCAGGTCGGGGGCCAAGGGGTGCCTGTTCATGCATCTCCCCCCTCTGTGGTGCATTTTCCTCTTGCGCCAGCAGGGTGGGCACCCACGCGGCTGCAGGGATGCACCACTTCCTCAGGAAGGCCCGCCTCCCCTCTGGATTGAACTGTAAAACATACGTGATGAAATCATATTATAAAACCATTAAAATCAACCCTCTGTCCAAAGCCCCATCATTAAAACAGTTTAAGAAATAGTTAAAACTTATACAAAATGGAGGTAAAGTACATACAAAATAAAGTCAATTAAAAAAAAAGCTTGGCTACGAAGAAGAAGAGGAGGAGGAGGAGGAGGAGGAGAAATAAAGTCAATAAATAAAGTCAAAATAAATAAAGTCAAAATAAATAAAGTCAAAATAAAGTCAATTAAAAAAAGCTTGGTTATGAAGAAGAGGAGGAGGAGGAGGAGGAATTTGGATTTATACCCCACCTTTTTCTCCTGTAAGGAGACTCAAGGTGGCTTACGAGCTGCTTTCCCTTCCTCTACCCTTGTGAGGTAGGTGGGACTGAGAGAGTTGCGAAGAACTGTGACTAGCCCAAGGTCACCCAGCAGGAATGTAGGAGTGCGGAAACACATCTGGTTCACCAGATAACCTTCTGCCACTCAGGTGGAGGAGTGGGGAATCAAACCCGGGTTCTCCAGATTAGAATCCACCTGCTCTTAACCACTACACCACGCTGGAAGGAGGAATTATTGAGGGAATAGCACATGAAACAAAAAAAGTCTCCACCTGCTCTAGTGTTATCAAATTGCAGTTGATTTATAGTGGCTCCCATGGGGTTTTCAAGGCAAGAATGAGCAGAGGTGGTTTGCCATTGTCTTCTCTGCACAGTAACCCTGGACTTCCTTGGCGGTCTCTACCCTCCTTAGCTTCTGAACTACCCTACTAAAACCCTATAAAGATGCCCCCATCTTTTGGTGAGACGATTTCAAGTTGCTACCTGTCTACCTCTAAATTTAAATATTTTTCTTTCGCTTGTCTTCAGATTGCTGCGTATTATTTTAATTCAGTACCATCTGGTTCTACTATTACGTCAAAGGGCAATCGTTTCTGTTAGACTTCCCGCTTATCAGCATTTATCTTACCATCATCATAAATGTTTAGTGGGGCTAGCCAGCATAGTGTAGTGATTAAGAGTATTGGACTCTACCCTAGAGAACTGGTTTGATTCCCTGCTCCTCCACATGAGCTGCAGACTTTAATCTGGAGAACCAGATTAAATTTCCCTTTCCTCCACATGCAGTCTGCTGGATGACCTTTGGCTCGTCTCAGTTCTCCCAGAACTCTGTGTTGTCTCACAAGACACCTGCTGTGCGGGAGAAGGGAAGGCAATTGAAAGCCCCTTTGATTTTCCTTACAAAAGAGAAAAGTGGGATGTAAAAACCAACTCCTCCTCCTTCTCATAGACTTTAGTGTTGTCCCTTCTCAATCATGGCTACTGTGCTCAGGCAAAGAGCTGATTATTGCACTGTGCTCAGGCAAAGTAACTACTGATGCCCTGTCAAGTTGCAAGTGACTTACGGCAACCTTATATAGTTTTCAAGGCAAGAGACATAAAGAGATGGTTTGCCATTGCCTGTCTTGTAGCAACCCTGAGGCCTAGTGGTCTCTCATCCAAGTTCTAACCTGGGCTGAAGTAGAACCAGCTTGCAAGATCTGGTGAGGTCAAGTTAGCCTCACCCATCTAGGTCAGGCCCCTAAGGACCTACATACCCCACATTTTTGGGTGTGTGTGTGTGGGGGGGGGGGAGAAGCTATAATCCTGTGGGAGACTTTCTGATGTACCACCAACTTTAATGGTCAGTGCACACCCCAAAATCTTTTTGACCTTTCTTTATATTCACAGTTTGCCATAATTCTGAGAGCCAGCGTGGTGTAGTGGTTAAGAGCAAGTGGATTCTAATCTGGAGAGCCGGGTTTGATTCCCCACTCCTCCACCTGAGTGGCAGAGGCTTATCTGGTGAACCAGATGTGTTTCCACACTCCTACATTCCTGCTGGGTGACCTTGGGCTAGTCACAGTTCTTGGGAACTCTCTCAGCCCCACCTACCTCACAAGGTGGGGAGAGGAAGGGAAAGCAGCTCGTAAGCCACCTTGAGTCTCCTTAAAGGAGAGAAAGGCGGGGTATAAATCCAAACACCTCCTCTTCCTCTTCTTCTCCTCTATCCCCTTCAAGATCTCTATTTGTTAGATTTTTAATTGACCTTTCCTTCAGCTAGGTCAGGATGGTGCACACTGCCCCCACAACAATCTTGTAAGGTAGGCTCCATAATAGGAGTCAGTGAGTGGCCTGGGGGACACTCAGAATGCTTTACAGTAACAGCAGGGGTGGATTTGGATTCTAGTCTAAGATTCTCATTACTGGTTTCAGATGTATTCTCACCATGGATTGCATGGGCTAGAATTAAGGCCACCATCTGTCAGCCTAATCCAAGAATTCTTCTGGTTTATGAATATGTGGCAAAGATTTTTTTCATTCATTTCAGGAGAGGAGTATGTAGGGGACAAGAGGCTCACAGATTCTGAGAATGCTGTCAATTCTGGTTGGGGCTCAAGGAAGTGAGTGTTGTTGATTTTTTAAGAAACAAGCTAAAACATGCTTGGCTATCACACAACTTATGGTCAAATGCTAAAACATTCTAACATTCTTGGACATCTGACAAGACGTTGCCCCAGTTTCTTTCCACCAGAGCTTCCAAATATTTCACTATAAGGTTCTCACAATCAAGGGTTTGTTGTTGTTGTTGTTGTTGCAAACCTCCTTCCCTCCCCCCTCCTATGCTGATTTAACAACGTGTGCCAAATTGTTTCTGATACACAGCCTGTTGTCCTCCCGACACTGGGTACATTTACACAATTAAATTAATCCCAAATCAGTTTTACTTACCTAAAAGCATGCATCCCTAAAAGCATGCACTTTTGTGTCCAAGAGGCTGAGACTTGAGAAAGCTTTTTTTAAAGCCCCAAAGAAGTATTACTATTATTGGAGTTTCTTGACAGCCTTATTCAACTGATAGGACGTAATAATACATGCAAGTGATGATGGACACTCACGGGAGACAGTGGCTTCTATCCAGTGGTGGGATCCAAAAATTTTAGTAACAGGTTGCCATGGTGGTGGGATTCAAACAGTGGCGTAGCGCCATTGGGGCTGGGCGGGGCACGACGGGGGCGTGGCCGGGCATTCCGGGGGCGGGGCATTAATGATTTCTCTGTTACTGTAAAAAAACTCTTACTGTAAAAAAAAAAAGTTCCTAATTTCCAGCTGGTATCTTTCTGTCCATAATTTAAACTCATTATAGCAAGTCCTATCGTCTACTGCCAACAGAAACAACTACTTTTCCTCTAATTGACTGCCTGTCAAATACTTAATACTTTCAAATACTTAATTTTGTTTCTAGAAATCAAAAGAAGGATACTTTCCTTAAACAAGGAACTTTACCGTATTTCTAAAACATGTTTTTGAAACAGCCCAACAAAGAGAATTATCCTGTTTTCTACCTTCACTAACCAGCCACATAGGAAACAACAGGATTTCATGATTTTTGGACCTAATGGAATTTCAAACGGAAAAGAAGACCCAATTAGTAACCCCCTCTCGGCACACACAAATAATTAGTAACCCACTCTCGGGAACTGGTGAGAACCTGCTGGATCCCACCTCTGCTTCTATCCAGGCAGGTTAGATACAGCATCCCCAGCAACCCCTTTTAGACCTTAGGGAGATAGTCCATGGCTCTGCGGTAGAATATCTACTTGGCATGCAGAAGCTCCCAGGTTTAATCTCTGGCAGGTAAGCCTCTGTGAAAGATCTACCTTGTGACTCTGGAGAGCTGTGGCTAGTCACAGTAGACAGTTGTGACCCTGACAGAGTAATGGAGAATCCTGCCCATCCACCACCATTCGACATCCTGGGCAGATATTATGAAGTTTTAAATGGATCGACAGAAAGTTCCCTTGTCTTTGAAACTAGTTTGTGTTTTGGCAAATCCCCATGTTCTGTGCTTTAATTTAACATCTCAGTTGTTCCTGTGCACCCAAGGTAATTGCCCTAAAATAACATCTATATATGTATGTGTGCTCAGAAAAAGAGAACAGATTGCAGCCAAAAGTCATATCCTAATATAATAGCTTTATGCTGCATTATTAATATCTGTCTTCCTCACATTTCATGCTATCGGTAGAACAATGGCGTTAATAGAATTTGTTTGTTTGTTTGCTTGCTTTACATTTATACCCCACCTATATACAGGATCTCTAGGTGGTGACAGCATTAAAAACATTCCATTAGACAAATACATCCATTAAAAACCCAACGTACCGAAGTTAAAAACCCAACTCTAACCCTTACCCCCTCTTACAATGCATACTAAAACCAAGCTACAAATCTTATGTGGGGGAACAATAGAAGACAGCAATGAGAAGGCTACAGTTGAGGCATGAGAACATAAGGGAAGAGAAGACACTTAAGAAAGATATAGTTCTTGAGATTATACAGGTCCTTTGCCATGAAGAGCTTTGAAAGTCATAACTAAATACCTTGAGCTGAACTCGGAAACTAATTGGCAGCCAGTGTAGTTGTTTCAAAATATGTTCCCATTGGTTACCCCTGATATCAACTGGGCTACTGCATTCTCAACTAGCTACAGTTTCTGAGTTGCCTTAAAGGACAGTCCAATGTAGAGTGTATTACAGTAATCAAATTATGAAGTTACAAAAACATGGATTAGCATAACCCCTTTGGCTGAGTTTATGAAAGGAGAGAGTTGGCGAAGCAAATACAGTTGATAGGTGGCACTCTTGGACACCATACTAACCTGCTTTTAAAACAATAAAGCTGTATCCTAAAATGCTCCCAAGCTGTTAACTTGTGCCATTCCACCCCAAACCATTAGATGCAATCCCTCCAAACCTTTACCCTTTCTGACCCGCATTTTCCCCTCTTGTCTGTGTCCTATTTTGTTCTGCTTTTGCCACTGGACTACAGTCCCAAAGTTACAATCTAAAACTTAATACAGCGGAACCTCGGGTTTTGTTGGTAATCTGAAAAGAATAGATGAAAACCGAAACCGATGAAAACCGAGGCAAACTTTTCCATAGGAATCAATGTAAATCCAATTAATCCCTTCTAGGCACTCCAAAAAACATACCAAAAACACATTTTTTGGTGAATAAACATAGTGTTTAATGCTGAAAACAGTAACAAACAATAACACCAGGACCAGCTTCAGAGCCAGTGGACCAATGTCGCACCAGAAAGCTGTCCAAAGAGGTCTGTTTCTGACGCCTCTTTAAGATTTGTCTGAAATGGGGCAAGACATTGTCATTAAACAAGTTGCAGACACGGCCTGCAACAGCTTTGTCCGGGTGATTTTTCTCCACAAACCCCTGCACCTCACTGCAAATCGATGAAAACCAAGGCAAATCGATAAAAACCGAGACAAATTTTTCACTGAAAAAATCAATGAACACCGAAACCGATGAAAACCGAAGGCAATGAAAACCAAGGTCCCACTGTATAATAATTCGACAAGGTTAAACAACTATTTTTTTCTTGTACATAATTAAAATGCTAAATAACTTTGAGAGTTACTAATCAGGGTACTTTACATGTAATGATCTGCATGTTGAAACAAGGAAAATATTATCCGGGCTTCAGTATCCCCTTTAAGCTCTGCAGAACAGCCAGTGATCTCGCTGTGAGCTTGGAGAATTCTGCCTTATTAACAGCTCATTTGTTTGGAAGCGGGCCGACAATCTGAGAGCCGTGCTTTCCCTTGCCAATGTTATCACATTGCTCGGTGATCTCCTTTGCTCCCAACAAGCTGCAAATTTAAGATGCCTCCTTGGCCCATCAACTTTGCTTACCCAGCCTCGCTTCCAAGTGGCAGAAACACACAGACTAGTGACTTGGCACCGAGCAACATTCCATGTCAACATCAGATGGCCCCACAGATCCATACTAAATAATTTTTCTTTTCACGATTAATTCAGCATGGTTTTTTTAAACAAACTTGTTGAAACCCAGCAAATGTCAGTAAACTAAAGTCTGGGACAATGTGGCCGAATCTGGGCCATACTGAAATGCACACGAGCTGTGAGCAGCATGGAGAAAAAGGAGAAGAATAGATCTTTTCTACACCCTTCTTTTCTCTATCAAAGCAGCTTACCATTCCCTTCCCGTCCTCCTCACAGCAGGTGTCTTGTGAAGTAGGAGAGAGTTCTGAGAGAAGTGAGTAGCTCAAGGTCACCCAGCAAGCTTCGTGTGGAGGGGTGGGGAATCAAACCCAGGTTAGAGTCTGCCACTCTTCACCACTACACCACATTGGCGCTCAACACTTGTTCCATATGCCAGGATATTAAATTAGGACTCAATATAGAGGGTGACTGACTCCATCTGCCATATTGTGACACTGGCCCTTTCCCCACTTACCGTTTGCGGCGTGCTACTCTCAGCGCGAGTCATTTCTGGCACGGGGTCGTGTTCCCCACTGCCCTGCGCTCTGCGCGGGGTCATCAAAAGGTGTCGTTTTTTCAGCGGCAGAAATGACGCGCGCTGAGGGGAAGCAAGAGCGGCAGAGTCGGGGCGGCTGCATTGTAGCCGCCCGGACTCGTGGGGAGTGCTGCTGGACCTGGTGCTATTTGGGGAGAGTAGCGCACAGCAAACGGTAAGTGGGGAAAGGGCCACTGTTAACCTGCTGGGAGCAGGACCAGCTCTGCCAAGCAAGCAGAGGATGATGGATTTCCAAAACCAAAATAGAAACAAAAGAGTGCATGCGATTCTCTACAGTACTTCTCTATGCTCTTGCATCATCAGCCTGGAACCAGACTTTAAATGGTCACAGTAGTCAGCAGGATTGGCACTAGCCACCTCATTTTGTTAATGGTAGCCCTGTTTAAATATTCGAAGGGATATCATGTTGAAGATGGAGCAAGTTTTGTTTTCTGCTGCTCCTGAGGCTAGGACAAGGAGTAATGGATTCAAGGTATAGGAAAAGAGATTCCACCTAAACATCAGGAAGAGCTTCCAGAAGGTAAGGGCTGTTCAACAGTGGAATATGCTATTTTGGAGTATGGTGGAGTCTCCTTCTTTGGAGGTTTTTAAACAGAGGCTGGATGGCTGTCTGTCTGTCAGGAGCGTTTTGATTGTATATTCCTGCACGGCAGGGGGGTTGGACTTGATGGTCCTTATGGTCTCTTCCAACTGTATGATTCTATGGCCATTTCTGCACAGCCCAAAAACTAGGGATGGTAAAAACACCATCCCTGGGGTGCTGTTTGCACAACACCTTGCTCACACACCCCCCAAACGGCGGGAAAACGCTGCTTGCAAAACTTGTTCAATGGGTGAGTGTTTTGGAGAGCAGTGTCTTCCCACCGGTGCCGGGCAAAGAGCACCAGTGTGAGGGCGCCGCTTTTAGGGGTTTCCGGTTTGTTTTATTTACCTACCTTTCCTCTCTGCAAAGCTCCAGGGGGCAGGAGGGACGTGTCCACTCTGCCCTCTGACCCCCAGCTTGGGCATGTCCTTTCCTCCATCCAGAGCTTCTCAAGGAGAAAACAAAGGTAAACAAACACAAACCAGAGGTAGGTAAACAAAACAAACCAGAGGCATCTCCGTGCAGAGCCGCCCCAATGGCCCACAATGGCTTCAGGACTGCCCGCACGGGACCGTGCGATTGGTCCCGAGACCATAAAATGCCAGTGGCCATCCGCTTCTGCCGCCATGCAGAAACGGTCTCTGATTCCATTCTACGATTCTTATTTTAAAGGATTTTAAAAAAAAAGATTATCAGGCTTTAGGATGAATTAATTTTGCTTTTACGGATGGGAAATAAGCTCCCCAACCTTCACAACGATCATCTTGGCTTTTAACTCTATCGATGGTTGGGAGATCGTTTGCTTTGAGCCCCCCGAGGGACCAGATTGTTGGCTGAAGCCAGAGCAACTCCTGCTTTGAATTTGTAAAGTCAGACTCCCGCAATGACACAGTCAGGCTGGCTCTGCAACACTTCTTCAGCTTGCGAGAGGCATTTTCTGTAAGACTAGCGATCGGGGTGCTTGAATGACCTCCCAGCATTCCATTCAGATTATGATATCGCCTGGTTCGTACCCTGCTGTATTCTGTTACTCTGTTACGAAATTGCCTCCGAGCCTCGGAGCAGTCTGGTTGGCTCTGAATTATTTCATACCTGTCAGCAACCTCTGTCCTTGGTGCATATTTGTTTGCAGGCAGTGCTTCTTAGCCTTATTGACTGGGGGCACTCGTTCTTCTAGCATCTATACATTTTCTCTCCCTGCGGCCCATTTGTGTTTATACGGTTTTGATGTTTTTTTTTTAAATTGATCTATCTGCAAACCAGCGTATGTCAATCGATGGGAATTCCTGGGCATAACTACGCATGCCGCAGTTTCCTCTGCAAACTTATGTAAGATGTTGGCCGAGACATTGCCATGGTAGACAAAATAAAAACAATTACAAATGGAGAACAAAGCCATTGATCAGGGCTTTTTTTGGGGGGGGGGTTGCTGCCAAGTCACAGCTGACTTATGGTGACTTCATAGCTTATCAAGGCAAGAGATGTTCAAGGCAAGAGATTCATAACAACCCTGGGCTTCCTTGGTGGACTCCCATCCAAATATCCTGTTTCCCCGAAAATAAGACCTACCCAGAAAATAAGCCCTAGCACCGTGGTGGCGAACCTTTGGCACTCCAGATTTTATGGACTACAATTCCCATCAGCCCCTGCCAGCACGGCCAATTGGCCATGCTGCCAGGGGCTGATGGGAATTGTAGTCCATAACATCTGGAGTGCCAAAGGTTCGCCACCATTGCCCTAGCATGATTTTTCGGGATTTTTGGAGGATGCTTGAAATATAAGCCCTACTCCGAAAATAAGCCCTGGTTACATATTCCCCAGCGCAGCTGATCTGGTCATGTGGGGGGTGCAAAATCATGGGGGGGGAAAATAAGACATCCCCTGAAAAGAAGCTCCAACGCACCTTTTGGAGCAAAAATTAATATAAAACCCTGTCTTATTTTCGGGGAAACATGCTACTGCCCAGAGCTGATCCTGCTGAGTTTCCAATGAGCTAAACTGGGCTGTCCAGATCAGGGAAATGTTCTTTTTTTTGTCTGGGAAGCGAACGCTGACATTTCTGCATATGAGTCCGTTCACACGTATTGCTGGTGGTGAGTGACAGCTGCTTTCTCCAGTTGATATCCTATGAAATTGCAGCGGTTCCTGAATTTGGGGACTGTGTAGGACAGGGGTGACAAACCCGAAGCCCTGAGGCTGAATCCAGCCTCTTGAGAGGGCTTCTCCGGCCCTTGAGTCAGCGGGGCCCTTTGTTCCTGATCTGGCCTGGCGAGACTGTTGTAGAGTTGCCAGCCTAAGCCACCCACCCGGCTTCCAATCTGGACCGACAAGGCTGCTGTGAGCTCATTAGTCCACAATCCTACTTGATTAGCCACCCGCCCTACCCACAACCCGTGGGTGAGTCCGCTGTGGGCTCGCCAGCTGAGGCTGCCTCACCCCCTCCCCAGTGCTGATCAGGGCTAGTGAGTCTGCTGGGAGCTCACCAGCCCCCTCCCCCCAAGTCACATTTATGTCATATCCAGCCCTCATAACAAATGAGTTCACCACCCCTGGAGTAGAGGGTTCCTGTTGTGGGGGCTTCTCTGGGCTGATTGCTATCTGTCTGCCTTTGTAACCCCCATGCTCAGAATGGGTTGACCCAGTAAGGGGTGGAGACTCAAACCAGCAAGAGGCTGCAGCAGACCTCATGTAGTTTGGAGGAGACAAGGCTACCAGACTCGGACCTTGGTTGTATAAGCCCTTAACACCTTGTTAAGGGTTTTTTGTGGTTGTAATGGGTGAGAGTTCTCCTGGAAACCTTCATCATGTTGAATCCTATTCATCAAGCCCTTGGAGTCTTCAGGAGCCAACCCACTTGCAAAGAAGAATTGGACTTGGCAGTATCAGTAGACTGTAAATATAAGGACTTGAAAATGCAACCTGAACAGGACCTTGAAATGTGATGTTAAATGTTGATGTTATATGTTAAGAAAGTAAACCATTTTGTTTTTAAATTTTGTTGCTGCAAATTCATTCCAAGTTCTGCCCCACAGACCCACAAGCTGAGGTTACACCTTGCCAGGTGTGGCATAGTGGTTAAGAGCAGGTGCACGCTAATGTGGAGAACCGGGTTCAATTCTCGCTCTGCCACTTGAGCTGTGGAGGATTATCTGGGGAACCAGATTGGTTTGTGCCCCACCTACCTCACAGGGTGTTTGTTGTTGGGGGAGGAGAAGGGAAAGGAGATTGTAAGTCCCATTTAATCTCCTTAAAGGGAGGGGGGTATAAATTCAAACTCTTCTTCTTCTCTTCTTCTCCTCCCCCCCCCCACTGCTCAATTATGGTTTCAATAGTCAGCTATTAGTACAGTAGTGAAAATCTTGTCCCAAGAAAGCAGCTCCCACGTCATCTGTGATATGTATGAATGGAGCTTGGACACACTGCGATATTAGCCAGAATTGAATCCCGCATACGGTGCCAACGAAAACTCAACAATTCGTTCTTTTCCAACATCCTTGCCTCTTGAAATGGGCATGGCCCAATTGTATATCTGTGATGAAAATATATATTTACAGGAGCGGGCTGGAAGGAAGACTTGGCACTGGACACAGTTCTTCCCCGAGCAAGGGGAAGGAAATGAGAACACGATTCCACTGTCGCTGTGGCCAGCTGGGTTCTCACCATGGCACCTGTGCTCAAGCACAGCTCAGGCTGACTGGCATGGGAAAAGGCAAGCTCAATAACCATCAGCACATCGGGACTTTTCCTAGCAGTCTCAAGGCTCCCATTCATTCATTCATTCATTCATTCATTCATTCATTCATTCATTCATTCATTCATTCATTCATTCATTCATTCATTCATTCATTCATTCATTCATTGAAAGGACTTCCATCCTGCTTTTCTCCTAAAACAGCAATATCAAAACATGCATTAAAGCTTGTAGGAGTTTTGTTTGTAAATCCAAACTCCTCCTCCTCCTCCTCCTCCTCCTCCTCCTCCTCCTCCTCCTCCTCCTCTTCTTCTAAATCAGGGGTAGGGAACCTGCGGCTCTCCAGATGTTCAGGAACTACAATTCCCATCAGCCCCTACCAGCATGGCCAATAGGCCATGCTGGCAAGCGACTGATAGAATTAGCGGATTCCATCAGGAAACGCGGAGTCCCCTGTTCATCTTCCCCTGTGCTGTTTTTGCACATTAAATTGTTCCAGGGGAAGGGTACAGTTTACCCCAGCGTGGAAACATACTTATATACTTATGTATAAGTCAACCCGTGTATAAGTCGAGGCACCTAATTTTACCACCCCAAACTGGGAAAACTTATTGACTCGTGTATAAGTCTAGGGTGGTCACTCCAAAGCAGGTGGGGGCAGGGATGAGCCAGGGTGCCTGCTCCCCACTGGATAGCTCCCCCCCCCCGCCGCCTTCCGGATCCCCACAGCAGCCCCAGCCCTTGGCTGCTCTGGCATTTCCTTGCTTGCAAGCAAGAAAAAGCCAGACAGAGTATACGCCTACTTTTGGGGTTTCCTCGCTTGCAAGCAAGGAACTGCTCTGTCTGGCATTTCCTTGCTTGCAGAAACAAAGAAACTAGAGCGAGCTTGAAAGGAACAGCTGGGGCCACCCATGTAACATGGGCATGCCTGTGAGGCGCCCGGCAGGCCTCACCACCCACTGCCACCACTCTCACCAGGTCACTGCTTCACCGTAGCCCGTCATCCCCTCACTCCTGCTCACTCACTCCCTGCTAACCACTCCACTCACTCGCTCCTCCTCCTTACTCACTCACTCACTCACTCGCTCCTCCCACTGCCCACTCACTCCTCCTCCTCCCACTCACTCACTCCTCCTCCTCACTCACTCACTCACCTTTTCTTCCCACCAGGCTCTGAGGAAGCTTAGCTTCAGGGAAGCTGCCACTCATTTAGGCATTTGTGTCCTATAGGGTTTTCTTAAAGGGCAATGCTCTAAAGATTGCTTAAGCAATCTTTGGAGCAATACTACAAAAAAATTATAGAACACCCTGCTTGAGAACAGCTTCCCTGGCTTAAACAAGACCTGCAGGGAAAAAAGAAAAAAGATGAATTAATGATGAAAGGAACGATGAACAGCGGTGTGGCGGCGGTGAGTGAGTGGCTCCGCGTATAAGTCAAGGAGGGAATTTGGCACAAAAAAAATGTGCACAAGAAAAAAAGTTGACTTATGCGCAAGTATATATGGTAGTTGTTTAGTCCATTAGCACATAGGTACCTATCAACAGGACAAATAGTGCAACCCCAGTCGTTTGAGGTCAGCAAAACTGTAATTCCAAACTGGATCTCTGCATATCTGGGAAATTCTGAACACATATCTGGGATCTGGGATATGCACATATTCTGCATATCTGGGAAATTCTGAATTCTCCACCTGACCAGGGAAACCTTTGGAGACCACATAACATCTAGGTAGGCCTAAGCATTAAAAGACTTGGATGCTATGAACATGTGAATTCCCAGTGCTTGCACTAGAACGCTGCCTGTGGAATTTCTTTTAAAGGAGAACAAACTGGGTAATCTTTGGCAACTTTGCCCAGCAATTATCCTTTGTTGCAAGATAAGAACATTATAAATGTTCGGGGTATGATTGATTTATGCTTGTTTGCTTCTCCAGAATTGGCGAAGAGGGGGAAAAAGAGGGGAGAGATTTCTGCCATTTCTCATGCGCTTTTCTCAGTTTCAGACTTTCCACTTGGACTTGGCTGTTTTGATAATTTGCCATGCCACTAGCCGAGAGGAGAAGTATTTATCTTGCAATGCTCATCGTGAATTTATTAACTCATTGTGTTTATGTTATTTATTTTAAGTATTCTCCACAGATGCGACATATGGCAAACGCTGGCAAGAGCCTCCTCCGCTTGCTTCTAAGATCCAGATGCTAATATCATTTCATAACTTGGCCTCCGCAGCTCAGATCTGTACCCAGAAGATTCTGTTTTGAATTAGCATTATATTTGATATTAATACTAAGCATACTCACAGCTGTCCTGGATTGCAGTTTCCACCCTCCATGGGATTCGGCTCTCGCTGGACATAACACTCCTCTGCCTTTGCTTCTCTGAAATGTTCTGCTTTGGCCAGGATTCTGAATATATGGCCTACATCAAGGCCTAAGTAAATGTCACATGTTTGTATCAGAATCCCAGTGGCTTAAAGAAAAGAAACAGCGCAATCCTAAAGGGGCAGTTGTTGCCGTGCAGCTGGGGATGGGGCAGGCGTGCTACCTCCGAAGAAGAAGAAGAAGAAGAAGAAGAAGAAGAGGAGGAGGAGGAGGAGGAGGAGGAGGAGGAGGAGAGGAGGAGGGAGGAGGAGTTTGGATTTATATCCCCTTTCTCTCCTATAGGAGGCGCAAGGGAGGGCTTACAAACTCCTTACACTTCCCCCCCCCCCTCACCAACAAACACCCTGTGAAAGAAGTGGGTGGGGGGGGGGGGCTGGGGAGGAGCTCCAAGAAGAACTGTGACTAGCCCAAAGGTCACTTGGCTGGCGTGTGTGGGAGTGCACAAAGCTAATCTGGATTCACCAGATAAGCCTCCCACAGCTCAGGCTAGACAGAAGCGGGAATCAAACCCGGTTCCTCCAGATTAGAATACACCTGCTCTTAACCACTACACCGCTGCTAAGAGGTTTACTGTGCCGTGGTCAGCAGGCAAAAAGGGATGCTGCCACTTTCCCTGGGCAAGGGGCATATGGAGAGTCAATAAGAGCTGCGTAATGAGTTTTACACTGGTACAAAGAAGAAGAAAGTTTGGATTTATATCACTTTCCTCTCTCCCTATATAAGGAGACTCAGGGTTAGCTTACAAATGGCACTCCCTTCCTCTCCCCACAACAGACACCTTGGCCAGGGGTAGGTGGGGGGGCTCAGAAATTTCCAGGAGCTGCTTGACTAGCCCAAGGTCACCCAGCAGGGATGTAGGAGTCGCAGGAAACACATCTGGTTCACCAGATAAGCCTCTGCCACTTAGGTAGAGGAGTGGGGAATCAAACTCGGTTCTCCAGATTAGAATCCACCTGCTCTTAACCACTACACCACGCTGGTTCTCCCAAAAGGGCTCAAGAACGGACTAAAGCTGGTTCCAACTGGGAATGCCTCCTGTGTTGGCGTGGGCTACTGTGCTGGAGGGATATCGGTAGCCCGTGTATGGCAACTGGCTAAACGTTGCTCTGCTCGAGGAGTTCTGGCACCAGACCATAGTGCAGCAAACTCTTAGCAAGTGAACCCTTTCAAGCCATCCCCTTCAGCCATGGCACAGCTATGGCTATGTAATTCTCAGGGATTCTCCCATTCCACGTGCCCTCACGGTTTATGGGTGTTGTAGACAAATGCTGATAAAAGGTCTACATTTTTGAAGGCTCTGTGATGGATGATATTGGAAGATTTTTTTCACAATAAAACCTCTTAGGGGGTTTACAACTGGGGATGTAATAAACAAACCCATTTAGCAGAGAAGGCACTTCCAATACTTTTACAACACAGTTATTTTTCTTTCCTCACAGGTTGCCGCTCGTGAAGTAAGATGAGGCAGAGAATTTCTTTGGCGGCTGCAAGTGAAAAAGCCAGGCCCGACTGCCATTTGGTGACAGAATACTGATATTTTATCTGTGGGAAACAGTAAACACAACCAGGAGGGGTTTCCTTATGTTTTACTCTGCTCTACTGCTTTCCCTGTGCTTCAAATCCTAATCACAAGGTGGGGGGGGGGGGTAGATAATGGCAGAGGAGTGACAGGGTCTGAGTGAGCGAAGCCGGGAAGATAACAAGCTGACATCTCTGTCACTCTCAGATTTGTATGTCACGTGTGTCCCCAGATCAATCCCTTCTGTAAATCTGAGGAGAAACGCCTCAAGGACTATCTTGTAGAATGGAGAGATTGTCAGTGAATTGGACAGTGTCGTCTCTTCATCCGAATAAAGCTGTTACCTTGTGAAAAAATTCTCAAAATGGAATCAAGCACCTTCTGAGCTTCGGTGGATGTAGAAGGGTGTAACTCTGATAGAGACGGATCCAGTGACTGAATTCCACTAAGGGCCAAAGCAGACGTGACAGCCACCATTTTAAAGTCATATGAAAATCCCATAAGGGCCTGATTCTGATTGGTCTACACTGCTCTTGTCTTCTCTTCCACCATACCTTTTCAAGTGCCAAAACAACCACGGGGAGGAGTGGCAGTGGCCATTTTTGCACGATGAAGTCCAGTGAAAGGGAAAGAACACCTCAGCCCACAGCACTGAGCCTCACGTAATTTTTAAATTACTTTAAATTGTCAGCTGTGGCTTTGGCCAACATGGGCTCTGTCGCATCTAGTTCGGCCCTCAGGCTTCTTTCAGTGAAAAGAGATAGATAGAAAAAGTCTCCCTGATGAAGGAAAACTTCTTGTGGTGGAGGGGGACTTAGCAGAATGGAGGCTAGTACATCCCACCCATATATTCTGAGGGCAAAGACAGATTTTCTAATTGTGTGGATAGTTCAAAGAACGCAATTCTCTACTCGATGTCCCACGAACAGGATTTCAGGGTGCGTTTCAGGCTCAGGCAGGGGAGGGGAGAAAATCACATTCTGCCTGTGGAAATCTTTGCCGCTATAAAAATTCTGTTCTGCAGTGGCGTATCTACCTAGGGACAAGAGGTACTCCTTGTCCCTGGGTGCCACTCTTCTGGTCACATGGGAGGCATAAAATCACATTGCATTGACCAGGAGAGTCCACTGCCTCATCGTTTTTAGGTGTTGCCTTAACCCTGTCCATGTGTCACCCGACATGAGTAGTCAGGGTGATCCGAAGACCGAGGCAGCAAGGAAGTCTAACTGCCTCATTGTCTCCGAGAACCCCTGACCCCGCCCATGTCAGTGACACATGGATGGGTAGAGGCGCCAAAACGACGAGGCAGCAGGACTTCCTGCTGCCTCCAAGCACCCTCAATCGTGCCCATGTTGCCATAAACTCCCATTTACCCCCCGGTACGCCATTTACTCCCGGTACGCCTCTGCTGTTCTGGATCCAAATCCATACATTGTGCTCTTCTATGAGGACTGGATCTTCTTATCTTTCACCTTCATTTTTAACACTGTTTCCTTCCCTGGACTCATGAGTGATGCACATGTCTGAGTATCTTTGTCTACATGAACACACATGAAGCTGCCTTCATGTGTTTCCTGACATTGCAGACTATTGGGACTCGGACTGGCAGTAGCTCTCAAAGGTCTCAACTAGAGGCCTTTCACATCACCTGCTACCTGGTTCTTGCAGATGTCAGGAATTGAACCTGGGACCTTCTAGCAGAGGCTTTTCCACAGCCCCTCCCTGCTTCAAGCATCACACACATTAGATTCTTGCTGGGAAAGGGCGGAAAAGGGCGGAATATAAATCAAATCAAATACATAAACTGCAGATTAATCTTTACGCTCCACAAAACTCCAAATCTGGACACCCATGCCAGCATATCTTGAATTTATGCTGGCACATCTCAGATTTATGCTGATACATCTTGGAGTTACATGGACAGATCAGAGTTATGCTGGCATAGGATTGAGTTGGCATCCTAAACGTTTTATGAACTGGCTTTAAAACAGTGCAGTTAGCCTAGTGTTACAGACAAAGGGTTGGATCCACTTGTGCTAGAGCTCCTGTACAAGCAGAAATGCGAGAAAAAGACCAGCATAGCTGCTAGAGCGAAGTCAAATTTATATTCCCACTTTCATTTTTGCTTGCCCAAATTGTGCAACCAATTTCTGGGCAATGCGGTTAGGAAAGCACTAAATGTTGCTTTGGTTTCGGGCAAGTGGACCCGCGCTAATTCCATTTATGTCTCCACCTGCAGGTCTCTGGAGCCAAACCTAAGAATAGATTCATATGTACCCCTTTAAAGCTTTTCAGCCCATTTCCCGCTGTTTGAGTGCATGTGTGATGCAGAGGGGGGACAGTTTTAAACATGCTAGTATCAGATTTCTGAATCAGTTGCTGGCAGTTGATATACAATCGGATTTTCAACCTTCCTGCACTTTACAATGCACCTGCGATTTCAGACTAATATGTTTCTGTTGCTGAAATCTATCCCGGACAACTATTGAGTAGAAGAAGCTGGAGTACGTTAGCAAGTGTACAGTCGGGAAAAGCCCGGCCATGAAGCATAATAAAAGCTTAGTTGCTAAGTGCTGCAAAGATCCATACCTTATTCCCACCCACCCCCAATCTCACCCCCCTAATTCTGATGCCCGTATGAAGACCTGCCGCATTTTCAAAACAAGCCAAAACTTTTTTTTTTATTGAAACCAATGGCTCTGGAATGCTGGGCAATTTTATTTATGGGGCCATTAAACCAACATATGTATTTGGGTTTAGGAGAGGCGCTACAGCCAAACTTTAAATGACTGGAAATGACTGTCATCTGAAGCTAGGGAGGGTATCACTTCTCCAACTGCAGACTTTTAAAGGCTGTTTAATGGTACCCAGAATTTTTTGGTAAGCTGAAGCAGCTTGTCACATTAGGCAATCCTTATCTTTCCGAAGTAGGGGCCTAAGGTGCTGGAGCCCAGCACTGATACAGGATGGAGGGATGGGGAGACAAACGTGCTTAAAGGCAGGTTAGTGGAAAGTCTGCCTTCTCCTATATAAATACCTGCCCATCAGCTAAACTCTTCTGAGGCCATGCAAAGGCAAGGGCCCCTTCCGCACATGCAGAATAATAATGCACTTTCAATCCACTTTCACAATTGTTTTACCAGAGTGGATTTTCAGCTATTCGCATACAGTCAAAATCCCAGCTGCAAAGTTAAATGTGAAAGTGGATTGAAGAGTGCATTATTCTGCATGTCTTGGAAGGGGGCCAAAAGTATGAATGAAGTCAGAGACAAGGTCAGCTTTTCACCGTTGTGACACCTCCTGGAATTCTTATCTGTCATTCCTCGTTCAAGTGGTTCATTTTCCCAAAGAGTGAGAAATCCTTTGCGCATAGTCAAGAGGAGGAGACAGGTGTGCATGAATGGAGATATCAGGATTTAATTGTAGCAGCAAGAACGCTGGTAGCCTAGCTGCCAGTGAAAAATGGTACTAACTTTCCTTGTAGGAATTTATTTCAAAAAAATGTGATCCCCTCTCTTCTTTTTGAAGTGGTATAGTCCGTGCAACTAACTTAGCACTCTGTAACCTAGATGTCCCATTAATTAGGGTTGTTGACTGTGAATTGGGAAATTCCTATAGATTTGAGGTAGTCCGGCAGAACCTGAAGAGGGCAGAGTTTGGGGATTGAAGAGCCCTCTGGGAGATATAGATCCGTCTCCCCCACCCCCCACTTCCATTTTATCCAGATTTGTTGTTTGGAGATCAGATATAATTCTGGTGGAACTGCAAGCCCCACCTGAGGTTCACAAATCTATTGGGAAACCTCCTGCTTTTCAACCCCCTCTTGCGCGACATAAGAGTTTTAAATCACTAGAAGTTTTGCACTGTGGTGCCAATTATGTACTTCCTGAGACCCACTGGAAGTGTGAGAGTCATTGGCATCAGGTGTACTTTACCCCCCCCCCCACTTCCAGAACCCGGCTGCTTGTTGCCAAAGTTGGTCTGGCACTCCTACTGCCATCTTTCTGCTTCTTCACCTGCCTAAAGTACCCTATTGAGCTGATGACCACGATGAAGTCTTTGAGTATCTCCTTTGAGGCAAAAGCTACAGGGCCAATAATACTGACCTGCTGTGCGTAAAGTCCTGTAAAGTTGCAGCTGACTGATGGCTACTCCAGCAAGAGGCCTTCAAGACAAGTGAGAAGCAGAGATGGTTCTGCAGAGTCTTTCTTGGAGGTCTCTCTTCCAACTATTGACCAAGGTAGCTTCCCAGCTCTGATGAAATCCAGCTATGCCATAGGGTTGTTTTAAGAACAGCAATACTCTCATCTGTAGGAGCAGCAGTGGCATAGTGGTTAAGAGCAGGTGCATTCTAATCTGGAGGAACCGGGTTTGATTCCCCGCTCTGCCGCCTGAGCTGTGGAGGCTTATCTGGGGAATTCAGATTAGTCTGTGCACTCCCACACATGCGCCAGCTGGGTGACCTTGGGCTAGTCACAAAGCTTCTCTGAGCTCTCTCAGCCCCACCTACCTCACAGGGTGTTTGTTGTGAGGGGGGAAGGGCAAGGAGATTGTAAGCCCCTTTGAGTCTCCTACAGGAGAGAAAGGGGGGATATGAATCCAAACTCTTCTTCTAATATCTAGGGGACCCATCTCACTGTGCTGCAGAAGCTTGCTGAGTGAGCATCCTAACCTATGTATGGGGTTGTGATGAAAGAGGAGAATGACATAAGCTTCTTAGAGCCCACATGGGAGATAAAATTGGGGTATAAATAAAGTAAATAAATAAAATAAAAGCCAGCGTGGGGTAGTGGCAAACTCTCATCTGGTGAACTGAATTTGTTTCCCTGTTTTTCCAAGTGAAGCCTGCTGGGTGACCTTGCGCCAGCCACAGTTCTCTCAGAACTCTCTCTCAGCCCCAGCTGCCTCACAAGCTGTCTGTTGTGGGGAGAGGATGGGAAGGAGTTTGAGAATTTGAGACCTTTATGGCTGAGAAAGTTGGGGTATACATCCAAACTCCAACTTCTTCTTCTTCTTCTTCTTCTTCTTCTTCTTCTTCTTCTTCTTCTTCTTCTTCTTCTTCTTCTTCTTCTTCTTCTTCTTCTTCTTCTTCTGCTTCTGCTTCTTCTTCCTCCTCCTCCTCCTCCTCCTCCTCCTCCTCCTCCTCCTCCTTCTTCTTCACCTCCTCCTCCTCCTCTTCCTCCTCCTCCTCCTCCTCCTCCTCCTCCTCTTCCTCCTCCTCCTCCTCCTCTTCCTCCTCCTCCTCTTCCTCTTCCTCCTCCTCCTCTTCTTCTTCTTCTTCTTCTCCTTCTCCTCCTCCTCCTCCTCCTCCTCCTCCTCCTCTTCTTCTTCTTCTTCTTCTTCTTCCCTCCTCCTCCTCCTCAATCCATCAAGGGATTGATATGTGCTCTTGAATTGGTTAAATAACTGCAGTTAAAAAAATCAGAAGTGTTTTTAAACGAACTGACAGTAGATGATACCAATGATAGTTGTGGATTTTTTATTGTAAGCTTGTCCCAGGGACCGTTGCCCAATAAACAGATTAAAAGTTAATAATAAAGAAAATAAAGAACAAACATCCCCCTCCCCAATAACTGCAAACCCAAAAACTTCCAGTACCTCTTGAGAACAACTCCCAGTTTCCTATCTTGATGAGCTGCTATCAGCCTTTCTGGCTGGTGTTTGCTTATGTATGCCCAGATGTCAATCAAGTCTGTTTGAAAGGAAAGGAAGTAGCTCCCAGTTTCCCAGGCAAAGACCAAACGAAGTCTTCATCAATACGTTTCCTTCTCAGCCTTTTGAGGCTGAACCGGAGCTCCCAGACTTACCATCAGATTCTTGGTAAGATCTGCCCCCTGGGCTTGTTGTCTTTGGAATCAAGATTTTCCTTGACCCCAAAAGTGACCGTAAAATGCTAAAAGTATTTTCTTTCCTGGCTAAGGAAAACACTGCGGTCTTTATTTAGTTATTCGGAGCTCCTCGGCCATTCATCTGTCATTGAATGATTTCGAGAGATTGTATCTGTGGCTGTTGTCTCTTTGCGGTAATTGCCACACGCAAAGCTCAAGGCAGGAGTAGGTGTTTGTATTGTAACTGGGAAGAAAGGAAGGTTTTGTGCCCTCTCCCCATTCCAGAGTTTACTGCTACTGTATAGACATTCTTTGGAGCCCCCAAAGCCTATTTTATGGCAAAGAAACATACCACTTCTTCACAGATCTTTGCGTTTAATGTGTCTTCAGCTGCGAGGCTGGAAACCTTATATCGGCAGAAGGTCTATTCTAACCCGCAGCTTGGTGATGCAGCTTTTTTTTTTTAATTTTCATACTTTATTGAAAAACATTAAAAGAAATACAAGTTATACTTTCGCATTTTAGTTTCATACATTCCATCTTAAACAATTAAAATTTTTCGTTTCCCTTACTTGGGAATTTCATGTAATTAAGTGCTTTAATCCAAAGACTTCTCTCCTAACTGGAGCGTTCTACAATGAAATCAAATATGTGGAAATGATATGTTGTGAATCTGCATTCAATGAATCTCACGCAACAAATTATACATTTATCGTTCAAATTATCGTTATTCAAACAATTATCTTACTTAATCTACCTACTTACTTATTTACAACATACTATATAATTCTTCCTATATTTCTACTTCATAATTATTCTATCTACTTCTATCTACTTAGTAATAAATGTGAAGTATTCTTCCAATGGTTTCCACTCCAGTTCTTTCTTTCTTGTCTCTTCTTCCTGTAATGTAAGTGAAATGCGTTCCAAGTCCATAAACATATATATCTTTTCAAGCCACGCCTCCATAGTTGGTATATTATTAGATTTCCATACCGATGCAATCAACATACGTGCCGCCGATATAAGGTAAGTGATCATGTTTGTATATATTGTCAGTTTCTTATCTTTAAATAAGCAGCTTTTTTAAAACTGAGTTTCAACTAGTCGTGTGAATTCTTGGAGAAATGTCCTCGGCATTTGAACTGTGATCTAACTAATCCAAAGTTTGCCCATCAGTGGGCCTTGAACCAGGATCTGTTTGAAAGCTGAATGAATTCATCGCTGGATCTTGTCACTGTTCTGTGTGAATCTGACAGCGATTTTATCAGCTCTGGACTGGCACAGTTTGCGGCATTCAGTCTGCAGGCTTTCCTGCCTACAAGTTGCTTTATGCACATACAGGGTCAGGCGCTTCTGAAGTCTTGGTAAATGAAATACATTTTAATATGCGTTGTAGTTATTCAAATGAGCGCTTTATCATGCAGTTACCTAGAGAAAGTGAGGTTTTTCGTTTCCTACAAGGCATAGGTGTCAAACTCACGGCCCTCCAGATGTTCTGGACTACAGTTCCCATCATCCCCTGCCAGCATGATGCTGGCAGGGGATGATGGGAACTGTAGTCCAGAACATCTGGAGGGGCATGAGTCTGACACCTGTGCTATAAGGCATGTGAGAATGTACATGCACAAATTGTCCTAGATCCAGATATCTGCCATTCAGGAACACGAACTCAGATGCACTGAACAGATAGAATGAAATGCCTCACAATTGTAAGTCATAAACTGTAAAATGTTATTTTTTGTGGTGTACTTCAAGATTTGGTGAACAGAGCAGTCCAGAAAGAAAGGTAGCAACAGCAGATGGGGAAGTTCAGGAAAAGAGTATGAGAATGTATTCATACAACACAGTTTGTCAAACATTTAACTGTGCTGATCTCAACTGACAGACAGGCTAGGAACTGAGTTGGCAAGTCACTGGGAAATGGCTGTTTCCAACTTACCTCAGAATGGATTCATTCCAGTCAGGGCCAATATTTGTACATTTTGGAAGTCATGTTATGATGAGAATGAAAACTTAGGACAGGAAGGGGTCATTGAGTGACACTGAAAAACCTTGGGTGACATTGAGGCTCATTCCGCACATGCAGAATAATGCACTTTCAAACTGCTTTCAGTGCTCTTTGAAGCTGTGCGGAATAGCAAAATCCACTTGCAAACAGTTGTGAAAGTGGCTTGAAAATGCATTATTTTGTGTGTGTGGAAGGGGCCTGAGTGACACTGAAAAGCTTTGGACATTGAATGACATTGAGTGACATTGAAAACCCTTGGGCCTCAAATTTCCTCATCCTGTGTCGTTATTTTATCTGTTTAAAGGATTGGATCCCAGCTATTGCCAATGGAAGGAATTTGGACTTTTGCTGTATTGCTGTCTTCTGGGTCACTCCCTTCTTACCTCCAGAAAGTAGTTTCTCAGGGTCAAGGGGCTTGCATGGTTTAACAGCTATCCCAGTTGGAGGTGGGTTACAAGGGAAAAGGAGGAGACAAAATTGGCATTCCTGTCTCTTCCATCAGTGGAGAATGTAGTGCCAACTTTCCTGGGTTCAAGAAAGAGAACATGGAATGGATTTGGCAAATGTGGGATCCAGCCCAATTTTTACCCTGAAAAAACTGACAGTCTTCTTATTTATAGATCTATAGAGTGTCTGTCAAATTCCTGCTAATATCCGTTGTTGTGTCTGCTATCAAAATTTCAGATTAGGGATGTACAAATATGGTCATTTTTGTTTCTTGGGAGTTTTGTACTGTGAACATTTTTGTTCGCCCCTTTTTGTTGCTAATATTCTCCATCCGTTTGTTATTTTCATGGCACTTTGCACCACTGGTGCAAAAGTAACATAGGAAATGACATCACTTTAATGGGAAATATTCATCAAGAACAAATAAACCAATTTAACTTTATAACCTCTGATATGCTGCTCACAGACTTGTAACAAATGACTACTATATTGGCCAATGCATAATCAATTGCTCAGCTCTTTAGAATGTGACCTCAACGTCTTGTTTACATACAAACAGGCAGTTATCACTTTCATAATTGGCTGTGACAGATACTTGCAAATCCCAACAGTTGGCCCTGGTTATACCTGGATGAGAGTTCACCAAGGAATACTAGAGACATTGCCTAGAGGCAGGCAATGGTAAACCACCTTAAGAACATAAGAACATAAGAACAAGCCTGCTGGATCAGAACCAGAGTCCATCTAGTTCAGCACTCTGCTACTCGCAGTGGCCCACCAGGTGCCTTTGGGAGCTCACCTTAAACATATTTTGCCTTGAAAGCCAATGGGTTACCGTAACTTGGCTGGGATTTGATGATGATGATGATGATGATGAGAGAGAGAGAGAGAGAGAGAGAGAGAGAGAGAGAGATTGATTCATTTCTTGAAGTGTTGTTTTTTTAGTCTGGTCCACTTCTGCACTCTTGAACTGAACTAGGAGAAGCCCTTCAAATAATGGATGTTAAATGGGGAAGGAGCCCCATGGCACAGAGTGGTAAGCTACAGTACTGCAGCCAAACCTCTGCTCATGACCTGGATTCGATCCTGACAGAAGTCGGTTTCAGATAGCTGATTGGTTGATTCAGCCTTCCATCTTTTTGAGATTAGTAAAATGAGTACCCACTTGCTGGGGGATAAAGTACGGATGACTGCAGAAGGCAATCGCAAACCATCCCATAAACAAAGTCTACTAGACATTGTGAAGTGACATCACTCCATGGGTCAGTAGTGATGTGCTTTTCACAGGAGACTATCTTTACCTTTATGCTAAGTGGGAAGAGGAAGGCTTTTGTTCTTTCTGTCCTTTCATGTAAAAATAGACTCCCTATATCAGTGGTTCTCAACCTGTGGGTCAGGATCCCTTTGTGGGTCGGACAACCCTTTCACAGGGGTCACCTAAGACCATTGAAAAATGGTCTTTTTATATTTTATATATACCAATTTTATAGTTGGAGGTCACCACATCATGAGGAACTGTATTTATTTGTGTTTCTTCTTCCTCTCATTCAAAAGGCCTCCAAGACATTTCACCAGGGGCTTCTTGGAACTCTCCGTCGTTTTCCTGATACTCAGTGTTTTCTGATTTGTATTACTTTACCATCTCCCTCTTTAATGTGGCGTGTAGCTTGTTTTAATAGCATGTCTCAGTGTTATATACATTTAGAAGAAGAGGAAAAAGAAGAGGAGGAGGAGGAGGAGGAGGAGTAGTAGTTTGGATTTATACCCCCCCCCCTTCTCTCCTGTAAGGAGACTCAAAGGGGCTTACAATCTCCTTTCTCTTCCCCCCACCCAATAAACAAACACCCCTGTGGCAGAAGTGGGTTTAAGGGGCCAGAAGAGATCTTCGAAGAACTGTGACAAGCCCAAGGTCACCCAGCTTGCATGTGTTGAAGTGACAAGCTAATCTGGTGCACCAGATAAGCCTCCCCAGCTCAAGTGGCAGAGCAGGGAATCTAACCCGATTCTCCAGTTTAGAGTGCACCTGCTCTTAACCACGACACCACACCTGGCAGCTCCTTCTCAAAGTCCATTGTAGGCAAGGGCTTAGTGAGATATGGTTTGTTATTGACACCTAGCTATCTGCAGCAAAGTCCCTCTTGTCCTTTGACCTCCTTGAACCAAATCTGGTAGGAGCTAATGGCAACATTTGGCAGCTAGTAGCCATGGCACACAATTGTTCTCTGGCGGCCTGGTCAGTTTTGCCCAGATGTCCACCCCTAACTCATGCCTTGCTGGCATAATAGCTCCTCTGTTCCCAGAGAGAAAAAGCAACTTGTGGTGAACTCTTCGTGACCATTGCTTGCATCAGCATCAGCTGTCCTTGGAGGACTCCAGTGTGAAAGCCATATGCACAATTTTATTGTTCTGTCAGAAATGCTGCACTAAAACTTTGGCAATGTTCGGGGCATACGAAATTGGATCGAGATCTGGATAGTGATTTTTATAGCTAAACAAAACTCTGATCTTAACCAGTGCTGGACTTGGAGAGGGGAAATGCAAAAGGGGATTACTGCGATTTGGTCAATTTTCCCCAGCTCCTTTCGGGTTGTTTTAGATTCTCTGCTTCAAAGACTCGCACCTGCATTATTGACCCGGACTGCTTAAAAAAAAAAAAAAAATCCTTGTGGGATTGATTTGGAGTCCACACCAGAATGAAAGTCTTCTCTGTTATTTTGACCATACGGGGGAGCATCCATCACAGGCTCTTGGATTTTAAAATATCTCGAAAAGTTCATGCCGCTTTTAATATTGCTCTGACCTAATTGTCTTCTCTTTCTCACCTAGTTCTCCTCTTTCAGCTCCTTCGCTCTAACACCCTCCTGCCAACTCTGCAGAAATGAGGGAACTGTGATTCCCTGTCATCCTTCCGCCTCTCCTTTCTACCAAATCTCAAATCGCTGCTGCTGTATCAAACTCACCTTCTTAGGATTCTGCTTTGCAACTGTATGTGTCCAGCGGATTCTCTTGAGGGAGTCTTCCCCTTAAAATAGCGGCATAGAGTCAGGGCGTTCTAAAAACAAGAGAAACATCTTTTTTAAAAAAAAAAAAAAAAGGTAAAATCCAATTTGTGTGGGATGGGAAAAACTCCCCTGCCCTCAAGCACCTGGTACCAGGGGGCAGAAGCAAAGCCGTGCAACCCAAAATGATTCCCACCGTGGAAGGCGTGGCCCAAAGTCTGCAAACAGTAGCCCAAAATGATCCACCGTAGGCCATAGCCCAAAGAAACCGTAGTCCAAAATGACCCACAAAAGACTGTCAAATGGACAGCAACATAGGGTAGCCAACCTCTAGGCAATGAGTGTAGATCTCCTGGAATTACAATTGATCTCCAGATGACAAAAATCAGTTTCCTTCGAGAAAATGGTTGCCTTGAAAGGTGGACTTTTTGGCATTACACCCAGAAGAGGAGGAGGAGGAGGAGGAGGAGGAGGAGGAGGAGGAGGAGGAAGAAGAAGAAGAAGAAGAAGAAGAAGAAGAAGAAGAAGAAGAAGAAGAAGAAGAAGAAGAAGAAGAAGAAGAAGAAGAGGAGGAGGAGGAGGAGGAGTTTGGAGACTCAAAGGGGCTTACAATCTCCTTGCCCTTCCCCGCACATAACAAACACCCTGTGAGGTAAGTGGGGCTGAGAAAGCTCCGAGAAGCTGTGACTAGCCCAAGGCCACCCAGCTGGCGTGTGTGGGAGTGCACAGGCTAATCTGAATTCCCCAGATAAGCCTCCACAGCTCAGGCAGCAGAGCTGGGAATCAAACCCGGTTCCTCCAGATTAGATACACGAGCTCTGAACCTCCTACGCCACTGCTGCTCCTTGTGGTGGGATTCCAGTGGTGGGATTCAGCAGGTTCGCACCACTTTGGTAGAAACAGTTGTTAAAATGAGGCTTGTAAACAACCAGTTGTTAAATCATTTGAATCCCACCACTGATTACATCCCTCTGAGGTCCCTCCCTTCCCCAAACTGCACCCTTCCCAATATTTCACCCCCAACTGTTCAGGAATTTTCCCAACCTACAGCTAGCAATCCTAAACATACAACGTCCCACAAACTGGGCCCACAAACCTTTGTAGTCCAGAATTTATCATGTAGGTAAGAAACAAATAATAAACTACCAAAATATTGAATCTGAACCCCGCAACAAACCTTGTCTCGCCTCCCACTCAAACTCAGCTCAGTATCTGGGGGTAGGAGGCAAATGCTGATACCTTTTTTCAGGCCTTCCTTTTGTTGATGATGGCATGACTATCTCAAGAATACCCAAAGCTTGACAGGTATCATTGAACTCCCCCTTGAAACAGTCAGGTGAGACAGACCTCTCACAGGCTTTTCCCTCACAAACCTGAAAAATGTTGAGGCAGGAAATAAAATGTTTCCTCTATGGAGCTCTGCATTCTTTTTTTTTGCCCTCAAACATTTTATTTCCAGCCTCAAAACATTTTAAATGAATCTCCTTTCAAAACTATCCTCTGGCTGAAATGATTTGAAAACATCTTCAGTTGCTGTGCGGTCTACCAATTATGTTTCCCATGTTTCTCTGCTTCCCTGAACTTTCTCAGCACCATTTTCTGAGCTCACTTAGTCCCCCCCCCCACCTATTTGTTTGCAGCATTTCTCTGTTTGTTCTTTTATTTTGTGGGGGCCAGTCTTCAAAGCACCAAGTCTATGAGGAGTATAAAACACAGCATGAGGCTGTGAAAGCATTGAAGCATCGATTCAATGCAGAACTCAACAAAAAAGGAAAAATCACAAGATGGCGGCCAGAAATCGTTTCAAGGGGGTGCGTGCAGACATACGTTGTTGTAAAAAGAGGGATTTAAGAAACATTTTAGGGGATTTGTGTGAAAAGGGTCACTTTCAAGGGCGTGAACACTGAACTTGAAGAGATGTTGGTCATAACAGCCTTTTGTCCTGAGTCTTAAAAGATCTTGCAGAGCGTACCTGTAATATATGAGACTCAGCTGTAGTCAAAGTAACTCATAGGAGAGGGCTGGCCAAAGCTGGAAATGACCATATCTTGTGGTATTTTTATTGTATGCATTACAGTGGAACAGTCTGCTCCTTTTTATTTGCACCAGAGGCGTAGCTCTAAGGGGAAGGAGGGGTGCACGACACACCGGGCGCTTGCCCCTGTGGGGGCGTGGTGAGGGCATTCCGGGGCGGAGTGGGGGCGTTCTGGGGCAGGACAGGGGTGGTGGATTCAACAGTGCACCGGGTGCTTTCTCCCCTTGCTACGCCTCTGATTTGCATCAGTTGGTTTGATTATATGTGGTGGAGTCCGTCCTTACTTCTGTTTCTTAGCTAGAAGTAAAAGTAGTTGGGCGGAATGTGCTCTTTTTTTCCCTGAAACCAGTTGCTTGTAGCATTGCCTGCTCCATCCAGAGAAATTCCTGGAAACCTGGAGGTGGTACCTATGGAAAGAGGAATTGGGGGAAGGAATTTCACCTAGAATCTAGAGTACACCAAACATACCCGTCTTTGTCCTACAAATCTCTGTTGTAAGGCCTACAGGTGAAAAGGAACATTACATGGCCAAATGTACAGTCAAGCAAAGTTGTAGCTGAGGGCCAGGAAGGAGGGACAGAAATTTGGAAACCATTTAAAAGTTGCAAACTCTCGGTGAATGTTGCAGTGTTGTAAAATAAACATGTCCTGTTATTTCACCCTGAGGCTATCCTTGCCTGCAGAAAGCAAAGGACAAAATAAAGGTTCTTGAAGCCAGAAAAGGAAGCAAGGGGAGAAACCTTGGTTATAATTTCATCTGTTATGTCCCCAGGTAGCCCAAACTTCGAGGAAGCAAGCAATACAGACAGTCGGAGCAATTACCCTCATGTATGGGAAGATTCTCTATGTGAGCAAAAGAAAGGCAGGGTAATTTCACAACTAGGAGAGTTTGCAGAGTGGGGACTATCTTGACGTACTGATGCATGACATCATTTTTGGTAAACTACCGGAAGTGACATCATGTAATTGGGGTGGCACTCTAGGATTAACCCAAAACTCTGTGGTTGAACCCCCCTAATTTCACTTTACGCACCATGCTGCATTTTGCAATTAAGGCTCTCCTGATCCTTCCAGAAGCATCTGTTCGGGGATCACAAAGGGAAATGACAAACTGAAAGAGTCACAAGCATGTGGAAGCTGATATCATGGAGTTCCTATTGAACCACTAGGCCTCGGTAAATTATACCTGCCGCCCCTCCCCCCCGGCCCCCATGCTACAGACCTTTGCTGGGAGATAGATAGGATTCTGGTTCTCTCAGATTTCTCAGTGTTCTTTAATTGCTGTTCTGCAATTGGCCATGATACACACTGGACTACCTGCAAAGACTCTTGTTCTGTACTGTAGTTTAGCTAGCATTTATTGCTGGATGAAATCCTGGGGCTCCTTATATCAGAACAGCTTCATCATGGTTCCTTCCTCAGTTGTTTACATTTGCATGTCATTTTAATGACTCATGAAAAGAGTCATAAACAGTGAAATATCTGGGTATCATAGTTCTATTTCCTCCATCCTTATGCTCATCGCATACAATTTCCCCATCACTGATCTTTATTCACCATATCTTTATGTCCATTTTTATCTCTTACAAAGTACTCGAGGCAGGCTATAAATTCAATCGATCTCACAGTTCTTCATTGGAATTTGAATCTCGGATTTTAAAAAAGCGCCTCGTGGTTTTCTTGGAATTTGCAAACTGAAGTTAGCATGAATATTTGCAGGCACGTATTGTGATCCAGTCAAAGGGCTTGTGTTTTTATTTCAATGACTTCTCAGATGATCTCTCTAAAGATCCTACACTCAGCCTGCTGTTCCTGTTTCAGTGTCAACAGCTGGCAAGAGTCCACAAATGTTCAGGAAAGAACAGAAAATTAACTTTCCCAATTGATCACTTGCTAAATAAACCAGCAGAGGGAGCTCTTCGTTTCTAATGAGCTCAAAGCAACATGTTTGCATTGACTGTATAGCGTGTTACCCTATAAGGGTGACAACAAAGTTCAGGATTATGGTATTAAAAACAGGAGGCAGTGCATTAACACATACAGTGGCTATCCAAGCTTATTTCCAAGAAAAAGAAATAAAAGTGGTAGTAACTTGCTCTGTAAAGACAAACTTTGGAGTAATATGAACAATGTTGTTCTTTGCTGGAGGTTAAAGTTCTAAAGCGGTTGGCAAACACCTTAAGGAGCTGCAGTGGCATAGTGGTTAAGAGCAGGTGCATTCTAATCTGGAGGAACTGGGTTTGATTCCCCGCTCTGCCGCTTGAGCTGTGGAGGCTCATCTGGGGAATTCAGATTAGCCTGTGCACTCCCACACAAGCCAGCTGTGTGACCTTGGGCTAGTCACAGCTTTTCGGAGCTCTCTCAGCGCCACCCACCTCACAGGGTGTTTGTTGTGAGAGGGGAAGAGCAAGGAGATTGTAAGTCCCTTTGAGTCTCCTACAGGAGAGAAAGGGGGGATATAAATCCAAACTCCTCCTCCTCCTCCTCCTCCTCCTCCTCCTCCTCCTCCTCCTCCTCCTCCTCGTTGTCTTCTTCTTCTTCTTCTTCTTCTTCTTCTTCTTCTTCTTCTTCTTCTTCACACACTTCTTCACACACTTCTTCTTCACACACTTCTTCACACACTTCTTCACACTTCTTCACACACTTCTTCACACACTTCTTCTTCTTCTTCTTCTTCTTCTTCTTCTTCTTCTTCTTCTTCTTCTTCTTCTTCTTCTTCTTCTTCTTCTTCTTCTTCTTCCTTCTTCTTCTTCCTTCTTCTTCTTCACACAGCTATTGGTAAAACCAAGTCCTACATTAGGGTTGCCAACTCCAGGTTTGGAAATTCTTGGAGATTTTTGCAGGCAGAGGCTGAGGAGGGAACTCATCATGGTACAATGCTATACATTGTAGCCTCCAAAGCTGCCATTATCTCCAAGGGAATTAGGGTTGCCAGCACCTAACTGGGAAATATTCGGAGATCTTAGAGATAGAGCCTGAGGAGAGTGGGGTTTGAGGAAGGGAGGGACGTCAGTGGTGTATAACGCCATAAAGTCCACCTTCCAAAGCAGCCATTTTCTCCAAGTGATCTGATCTCAGCCACCTGAAGATCAGTTGTCATAGGGAAAGTTCTCCAGCCACTACCTGGAGGTTGGCCCCCCCTTGGAGGAGCTGACTTCGGTCACCTAGAGATCAACTGTAATTCCAGGATTTCTCCAGGTCCTACCTGGAGGTTGGCAACTCTACTCTGCGTACATTCATGTGCACAGAATTGTTTTTGTTAAATCAGGTTACTGATTGGTCCTTTCCGCACAAATCTTTTAAAACTTTTTGAGGCAAGAAATAAAATGTTTCCGCCATAGCGTTCCGCATGATTTTTATCCATTGACGTCGTATTTGCAGCCTCAAAACGTTTTAAATGATCCTTTAAAATGATCCTCTGGCTGTCTTCAGTTCCTGTGTGATCTATTGACTACGTTTCCCACGCTTCTCTTGTTTCCCTGAACTGTCGAAGCAGCGGCTTACACGCGAGTAGGACACCTTGAAGAGTGCAATGCAAACAAGAACCGAAAGACACAAAGTCACCGTGCAGTTCTGTTTATTTGCTAACTATCAAAGTGCTCCGCCAGACACAGGTGTTTCCAAGCTCTTTTCACTCAGTGGTCTGTGTCTACTATTATACAAAACAGGTGCCAATCCGATGCCCATGCCTTATCAGACTTTGCACACGTTACCCAGTTATGCACACAGCTCTAATATGCACACGGCACTAGCAGGAGGGAGTGTCCACCTGTCAGATAGATTTTGACCATCTATACACAAGTTCTGACATGAACTTCTTCCTCAGTATCATTTTTTGAGCTCACTCAGTTCCCCCTCTCTTGTTTATTTGCAGCATTTCTCTGTTCTTTTATGGGGGGGGGGGTGTCAGTCTTCAAAGCTGGGCTTCCAGCCGTCAGTCCCTCCTGCCCTCCCCTCAGGGGAGAGGAGACTGCCGTCCCTGGCCTCGGAGAGCTGTTTTTATAACCACTGACGCCAAGGGGCGTAGGTCAGGGGATGTGGTCATGCCCAGGCATCCCTGGGGCGTGGCCAAGCCTCCCCAAGCCCTGCCTGCTGCCTCAGTGATTATAAAAGCAGCTCTCTGAGGCCGGGGACGGCAGTCTCTTGTGGCCTCCCCGGAGGGAAGCCCACCTGGTGGGGGTGTGTGGGGGCATGGGGGTGGAGCCAGGTGGGGGCTGGCAGGAGGCGGAGCTGAGAGGGTGGTCCTTGGGGAGGTGTGGCCATGCCCCCTGAGCCCCACCCTCCCCAACCCACCCCATAAAAAAATTATACCTATGTCACTGGGCAGTGGGCTTTTTACTTGTCCCATCCTGACCTAGCCACAGTGATACATGCAACAATCACCTCCAGACTGAATTATTGTATATTGCTCTACACTGGGTTTCCCTTGAGGTTACTCCATGAACTGCCACTGTTGCAGAATGCAGGAGCAAGGTGGCGACTCCTGTAAGATCGCACATCTCTCCTGTGCTTCGCCGGTTGAATTCCAGATCAAGTCCAACTTTAAAGAGCCTAGCTGTTCGGGGCCCTCATTTCTATGGAGCTGCATCGCCCAATATCACCACTAGAGGGCTCTGTCATCTGAGGCCAATTATACATTGGTTCCCTGGCCTGCAGTGAGGCTATGTTTCCTTTGGGGCAGAGTTTTCATCGCAGACACGCTCATGCTTCGGCGCTGCAGAACTCAGAAGCCCCGCAGTTCCTGAGAACAGGCAAACCCCGATGTTTCCCCTTGCTTTGGTGTTACCAATCTTTCCAGTCTCTCTCCCTCCCGCAACTCTTCTCAGGCATTCCTGGGGGATCAATGGCTGGCTTTTTTGAAAAACACCCAAACACCAAAATTGATAACAACAAGCGATCAAAATAGTGATATGAGAAATATCAACATGAAAATTTAAAGGGTTGTAAAAAAATAAAATAACTGGCAATCTTGCAATGCCTAGGAGCGACCTGGAAGTAGGGGCAGGCAAGCTATGAAGCCAGCAGTGGGGCACTGTGTGTAAACAGATAAACGCGAGGCGACACCACTGTGGAGCAAAGAGCCTTGAGGAAAATCTTCAATGCACAATAGACCTAAGAAAAATGCCCTGTGGGATGTTTTGCAGTTCTGCAGGGCTCTCAAGCCAGAGGTGTTCCACCGGGCCTATGGTCGAGGCAGCTACAGTTCCGCCATCTTGACTGACCTACGGTTGTGAGTTTGCATAACAATGAGACGGAGCGAGTTGCTTACTGTAAATGAGGTTTACTAGCTACAAAGTAGGGTAGGGGAACTTGGAGGCAAAAGAAAAGGAAAACATCTTTCTAGCTTCATTAGCTAGTTCTCAGCTTGACTATTACATGGCTAACAAGCTACTAGAGAGCATGTGCAGAGAGTAACAAAGAATATAAACCCATAGCCTAAGTGGAGATCCGCATGTAGCCCATGCCAGGTCTGCTTGACCAATAGGGATCATTACCTGGTTGGTGACTTCTGATCTCACTAACTAATTAGCATGCACTAAATTAACTCCTTCATTACTGGATTGTGTGACTGGCACTTGCCTATCCTTCTCCCGCTTCCTCCTGTCTTCTTTCCCCTCCCCCTCTTTTGCTAAATAGATTAAGGCCTTGGGGAGTGGGAGGCTTGGATTTCTCACTTATTACACTTTTCCTGGTTATCTCTGCCCCTTGGAGAGCTTAGTGGCACCAAAGCTTTTAAATTGTATTTAAGGTGTCCGTTTTTAACTATATTGGACAGATTTTACTTTATTGTACCCCATCTGTACGTAAGCCTCCCTAAGCCCAGGCTTTGGCTGGGGTGGGGTGGAATATAAGTCCAAAATAATAATAATAATAATAATAATAATAATAATAATAATAATAATAATAATAATAATAATAATAATAATAATAATAATAATAATAATAATAATAATAATAATAATAATAAGTTAATGCCACAGAGTTCACCCTCCAAAGCACTTCTGTAATCTGGAGATGAGGTATAATTTGGAGGGATCCTCCAATCCCTCCTGCAGGCTGGCGTTACTATGTTCAATACTAAAAAATCTGAGGCCAGCCAAGGCTAAGAAACATGGACTGTATATAGAGTGACACAAGGCAATGAACTAATTGGTATATGCAATTAGTTTGAGTATAAAGTCAATATATAATTCATACACCGTTCATAAAGATTATTCATAAAGATATATTGTGATTATATTATAGGTAATATTCAACTGGATATAAAGGTAATAACAAAACATACAATGAGGGCACTTAGGCAACCTAAGAAACGTAATGGGACTGTACTTAGTAACAAATTCTCAAAAGCATTGTATAAGATGTCATAAACATTGTACATAAGGCAAGAAGCCTGTAACATTCATATTGCGTTCCAATAAATTGAAAGAGTCAGTATCACCAATATTCAATGAGTAAAACAAATTGTGGTAGTAGACAGCACCAGCTCCAGCAAGTGGATGAAGACACCACGGCGACAGCAGCCACATTCGCGGAACGCGTTGCGTGCTAATCCACGTTTTCAACAGAAATTTCTTCAGTGCGTTCAGGTAGCTATGTTCAATCCATGAACCGAATCTTCTTTAGAAGGTCATTAAACTGACCTAATTGCCAAGCTTGGAATCACTTGCACTTCACCCTTTTCTGTATGTCGCCAGAGAGAGGCATCCTTCCTATAACTGATGATGGATACGTTGTCGACATTTTCCACTTGTACAGTTAGAGGCATATCTGTGTGTGAAGTGTGAAGTGATAGCAAGAACCAGTTACGAGGTTAGCTCATGGGCAACATCACACCAGCATCACAAAGCTCATGTGCCGACATCACACAAAGATATCTAAGCCCTCCGGGGATAGGGCGGTATAGCAAGTTTAATAAATAATAATAATAATAATAAATAATAATAATAACATATTGCAAAACTCCAAGCAGCTCTATGAATCCCCCCCCCTCCCTTCTACATGTGGTGGCAGCAGCAGACTGGTGGCGGCAGAACAGATGGCTGGTGCGGAGCAAACTGTGAGAAAGCAGTCTAATCATGTAAAAATGTAGCATAATTAAGCAATTGGATACCCCTGAATTCATTTGTATGTCCACAAACCATCAGCTCCCTGAAAGCAACTGGCTAGCAAAATGCAGGCTGAACTGGTAGGTGCTTGAATATAATTACTTTTTTTGCTTATCTTAAGATCTTATTTTATTGCTTGTATTATCTCCTATTGAAATGGTTGATTTTGCTCATTCATTGGTTGATTTAATTATTGTTGCGGCTGTTGTTGTTTTTTTGGTCAAATTGTTTGTGACACATCTTGAAAGCCCAGTGGGTTGCCTTCTGAGGGTGGGAACCACCAGGGTGAATCCTTTCCAATAACCACACTGGACTCTTTGCTGGGATAAACATTTTGGCCATAGCCATTTTATTAGCCAACCAAAACAGAAGCGTGAGGCGCAGCATGGGTCTTGATCTGGCCTGTCTGCTTCATAGCGAAGCTCCAACGGGCGGAAGCCCTGTATTGGACTTCACTCCGCTGAAGGGGTCTGCCGGGCGGACGCTCCTGGCAAGACGTGATCCCCAGTTGCCGGTTCGGCAGGGCGGTTGCCTCTTGCCGCCGTCGGCACTTCCAGATCATTACCCATGCGCCACCGCCAAACGGCTATGACAGAAACATGCAACAACCGAATGAACCCAGGGAGAGGTGGGTGGGCAAATCGCCGGCTGGCCGAAGCACATGGCCAGAACAAAGGAGGGCTTTCCCCTTTAAAGGGTCAATCCGCTCTCCCCTCCTGGTGATGTCAGCCCTAGCCCAACATGGCCCAGGCTTCGCTTCCGCCCTCAGTTAAGCAGAAGCGGTCACCTTGGCTCCACCCATCCCACCCCCAGAGGCAACCGCAGCCGGTGGGTGATTCACAACTGTCTTTAGTAGGAAGGACAAATGTATTTGCACATAAAATGTTAAAGATTTGATTCCACAGAGAATCATGCTTGATTCTCAACAGACCACCTTGGTTCTGAAAGCAGTATACAATTGAGAAGATGGGAAAGCTTTGAAAACTTGTCAGTACCTTTAATTTAATTTAGGTTGGGTATCGAAAATTGACTCATGGTTTGCTGATATCGAGCAAAAAGGAAGGAGGGAAGTTTTGAAGTTTGACTGTTCGAACTGAAGCCTTCTAATTGCTCATCCCCTTGATTCATATTCGTTTAATGAAAACAAAATACATGGTCATGTGACATTTTTGAAAAATGAGTCATTTATGACACAACTTCCACCACAAGTACAGGGCAAAGCTGCTCCCCAAGGAAAGCAAATTTCCCTTCACAACTTTCTAGACCTTTAAAATATTTGTTGTGATTATGGTACTAATTAGATTCAGCTGTTGCAGGTAATATAATTCCCCGACAGCTTGGAAAAAAAATAACGTCGGAGAAATAGCAGACCTTAAAGGTTATAAAGTTCTGTTGGTTGAGATGGTATTTGGAAATGTTTCAGAGTGAATTTCTCACTTGTCAGCGGGACACTGTGAGGTGCGCGTTTAGAAACAGATTATTAAGATCTGACCCAAGCAAAGGTTGTTTGTATATACAGTAAATGCTCCAAACATGAAGAGAATTGTTTCTGAAACTTGGGAAGTTGGACATGTTCCAGTGTTCCATTTTGAACATTATTCTTGTACCTAGCTGTCTGGTTTAATTTTCCCAGGCAATTAGAAGAGAAATGACAGTGCTGGAGAAGAATGATTCTGAAGGTCCGTGCCTGACAGGGAAGTTAGCCTGTGTTTCCACCAATAGGACCGCACAGAATTCTTTCCCCTATGTGCCAATCATCCTACTGTTTCATTAGCTTTGGGCAGGCTATGCGTTTCTATGGCCTTTTCCACACAAGTTATTTACCATTTATCTTATCACCAAATGTTACATTTTTTTCTTTTAATTCTGCATGTTTCTTCCTCTGTTCGGTTTCACAAACCATTTCTCTTTATTTTTCCTCCTTTGTTTTCCACAGCACTTTTAATGCATTTTTTTCTGATGCGTTTCCAAGCCAACTTCTGTTGAGTGTGTGATCATGTTGAAAGATATTTTATTTCTCAATCCTACCAAACATCTGGCTCATGTCCACAGTTGCCCAGCCTTCCTTTTAACCGTTTTCTCCTCTCCCTTGCCCTCCATTTTCGAAAGGAATTTTTTTTCTCTCTGCCAGATTGCATTAGCCATGTAATGTTATTAGAGATTTAATGACACCAAATTAGGAGGGGTAGCTAATACCCCCAGAGGACAGGGCCAGAATTCAAAATGACCTAGACAGATTGGAGAGCTGGACCAAACTAACAAAATGAATTTCAACAGAGAATAAATGTAATTCTGGGCGGCATCAATAGGGCTATAGTGTCTAGATCAAGAGAAGTAATACTGCCATTCTATCCTGCACTGGTCAGATCTCACCTTGAATACTGTGTCCAGTTCTGGGCACCACAACTCAAAAAGTATATTGACACGCTGGAAAGGGTTCAGATGAAGGTGTCCAAGATGTTAAAAGGTCTGGATTCCATGCCCTTTGAGGAGCTGCTTAGGGATCTATGTTTGTTTAGTCTGGAGAAAAGAAAGTTAAGCAGTAACATGATAGCCATGTTTAAATATTTGAAGGGATGTCATGTTGAAGATGGAGCAAACTTGTTTTCTGCTGCTCCAGAGTCTAAGGTTGATTCCCCACTCATGATTAGATGTGTGCTCGTCACTCCAAATGTCCAGGTTTCTTGCAGAACTCCCCACTTCACCAGCGCCAAACGCGCATTCACCCTGTTTCTGTCGCTCCCCCCCCCCCACAGCACACGTTATTTTAGAACCTGGAAGGAAGTAGACCTTTTTGAAAAACACATGGTCAATCTGGAGCAGTGGGGAGGTTTGGGGAGGGGTGAATCTGGATTTGAACTATCCGCCCTTGCAAGTGACATGGAGCCTCCCATCCAATCAGGGTGCAGTTATTTTATTTCACGTAGTTAGAATCCATATGGATACGTGGCAACATGGGGCTGTTTAGAATGATTTTCGGATTTTCTGCAACACAAAGGAAAGCTACGCCTCGTATCCACGTGGATACGAGGAGACAAAGCAGCACAGAAACGGGGCATTGCATGCAGCTCTTTTGCACATGCTCATGCAGACGTGGATCTGAAGTGCAGAAAATTAAAAAAAATTCCCGCCCCATCACAACACAGCAGCCAATCAGGAAGCCCCTGAGCGGATCGCACAGCAGATCCGCGAACAGTGGGGAATTCAGCCTGGAGCAGGGGTCGTTTGGCTGCAATGGGGACCATGGAACCGCACTGAAAAGGTCCCGAATCAAACCAAACCAGTTTGTACCCACTTTCATTTTTCCAGTGGGAAATCGGCCTAACACAAGGAGTAATGGATTCAAGGTGGAGGAAAAGTGGTTTCATTTCAACACTAGAAAGAACTTCCTGACCGAAAGGGTTGTTTGACAGTGGAGTATGCTGCCTTGGAGTCTGGTGGAGTCTTGTTCTTTGGAGGTTTTTAAACAGCGGCTGGATGGCCATCTGTTAGAGATGCTGTGATTGGCAGGGGGTTGGACTCGATGGCCCTTGTGGTCTCTTCCAACTGCTTGATTGTATGTTTGGGCACAGACACAAGCTAGGTTGATTACATCAGGTTTGTCAATTTCATTTTGATTTAACAGCGTAACATTAAGGTGTCCTATTATGACTTAACTGTTTTGATCTTCCTGTTTTGAAAAGTGATTCTGGGAGCTGTAACAAAGAGGGACGCAAACTATGAATTTCAGAACCTGTTGCAGTAACATACGCTGTATAGTTCTTCTAACGTTTGTGCTGATGTTGGAAACAAAGAGTGGTTGTGGAGTGATCACCAAAGAACTGAGCATTGCTTTCTGCATGTAGCGGTAGAGAGATCAGTCCGACGTAGTCTGCAACAAGGCTTTTTTCAGACATCGTGGTCACTCACAGCAGAAGCCTGCCAATCACATTTCTTAAGTCTTTCCCCCCAAAACAGATGATTAGCATAAATTCTGTCTCAGTACTTGAAGACTGTATTTATTGTAGTTGTCCAAATTTGCCTGTTTAGCACAACTTATTCCCTTTTACATCAATCTTCTGGCTCAGACTTCTTCGCTCCATAGTACAGAGCTCTCTCCTCCTAGTTAAGTTTTGATATGTTCTATTAACATGGCTGGGGAAAGCCCAGTTGTCATTGTTCTATGCAGTAAAACCAAATATGTTTTTCATAGAAATTAACATTTTAGATACCCAAATGCATTTTCACTGTGATCACATTTTTTTTTCAACATGCCCTGTTTGTATGTCCTCTGATGTTTTGAGTTAGAGCTAATTAGCCCAAGGGCAGTATATTTAAAACATACGGTTAGTGAAAGCCACTTCAATTCATTACAACATTATGGAATTTCGCTATGACAACAATCCAGATGAGAAAAATAAACAGATATTTTGATTTTTCTAACACACAGGGAGTTAAACGGCACTCTAGCAGTTCAGGCTAGCCATTACAGAAGAACAAATGGACGGGTTCCTCCCCCAAAAGCCTCCTATTTTATTTTTCTCCTCTGCAGGATTGTTTTGCCCTATTGCCCTATTTTTTCCTGAATGCTCATTTAACCGGAAGAATTTCAAAAATTAATTATGGAGCTGGAGTTTAAGAAGTTTGGTGCTGGTATTTGTTGCCATCCTTAGCAGACCTAAGTGGGTCTACTCTAAAGTAAGGTCTGTTTTCTTTATTGGGCATATTGCCAGGGAAGTGTTCTTAGGACTGTAGCTTCATTTCATTTGCAGCTCTTTCCCCTTCTGTGTTGCTGCTGTGAGTACTGATAAACACTGCCAAAACAAAAAACAAAAAAACCCAATGCTGGTGAAATTGTATTTTTTTATCAAGGGCCGTTTCCCCACTTTTAAAATGATGTCGGTTTCGTCTGGTCCAGGACCTTTTTAGCGCGAGGGTCATGTTCCCGGGCTTCCCCACTGCCTTGCGCTCCGCGCGGGGTCATCAAAAGGTGCCGTTTTGAGCAGTGCCAGAATGACCCGCGCTGAGGGGCGCAAGAGCAGCAGAGTCGGGGCGGCTGCGTTGTTGCCGCCCCTGTAGTGGGGAGTGCAGGTGGACCCCGCGCTACTCGGCGAGAGTAGCGCGCAGCAAACGGTGAGTGGGGAAAGGGCCAAAGGTTGTTTTTGTGCAGAGTGTTACTGAGGCTCACATCTGTTCTGGCATGCTTCATTGCCTAATGCAAGGGAGACCCTCTATCTCAGACTTAGGAAGGAAGGAAGGAGGAAGGAAGGAAGGAAGGAAGGAAGGAAGGAAGGAAGGAAGGAAGGAAGGAAGGAAGGAAGGAAGGAAGGAAGGAAGGAAGGAAGGAAGGAAGGAAGGAAGGAAGGAAGGCTCATGGGTGCATTGTTTTTGGAAACTATACTTTCTGTATGGGATCCCTATATGGATCCATTTGTGGAATACATCCCTAGAGATAATTCAGTCTAGCTTCTTATATCAACTTTTTGGAGCCCCTCGTTGCATTTTGTGCCCAACCCTTTGTTTGGAGACTGGACATCATCTCCTCATTACTAGGGCACGGTTGGCAACCTTTACATTTCTAATACGTTTGTGCTTCACGACCAGTCCTAATAGCTACATATTTCTTGCTCTCCGAGAGATACAGTCTTCTCACTGGTGGCATCATATTGAAGAAAAGTTAATTTTGCTGGGACTTCCTTGGGATTCCTTCTTAATGTTGCCACCCAAGGAAATATTCCCAGTAATAAAAAGCCATCTCATTGATCACGAAATACCAATCCTTGGTCTGTAAAAAAGGTCCCTCATGTACCCCTCTTTATCATGGTATTGTTTCAGAGAAAGCGCTGATGGCATGCTATTTTAAAGTACTGATAAATCCTAAACAAAAACAGGCCTTCACTAGGGCAAGATGTAATTCTTTCCCCTCTGCCTTCCTTAGTGGGCCCTTTTTAAGGCTACCTCCCGATGACCGGATGTGTTCTTACTGTTTTAATGCTACTGAAACTGTAGAACATATTTTATGCATTTGCCCTAAACATGCCTATTATAGAATTGATTTCTCCAGTATATTACCCTCCCATGTAAGGGATTGCCCTACAATATCTTGGGTACGTTTTCTTTTGGACAATCGGTCAGCTGAGATAATAGAGCCGGTAGCTGAATTTTTAACTAATGTATTAATGAACAAATAAAGTTCAAATGTTAGCTTGAACCTTTATTGATGCCTAATAAAGGTCTGATTGATTGATTGAACTATACTTTGGGGAACTGAATCTAGTTTCAGATTGTTTAATATCCTCTTGGGGCAGCCTTAGTTGGTGGAAAGGGAAAGGCGGCAGTGGCTAGTCAGTGGTAGATTGGCTTCCAGGACCACGTGGAGTTCAAAGGCAGGCGGATTTTTTGGGTTTTGGTTTATTAACCAGATTTTTTTTGGACCCCCCCCCCCCAAAAAAAAGCTGTTATGGAATATCAGCAAAATTCCAGATCTTTTAAACGCAACTCCAAAAAATGACAATTATTTCTTGCCCACGCCTACTGGCTATCTTAACTCTACACACACTGTACTTTCCCCAGTCAGCATATGCGGGGAAGGGGGGAGGAGGAGGAGGGAGGGACATTATGTTTCACTTGCTGATTTCTACTAACCTAATAATTTTAGAACTGATAAAGGTAAATGAACCCCAAAATTGATTAATTTTGATTAATTTTAATTGTGGGCAATATAACTCCAAAGTTTTCCCTTTTATATGTACGTACGTATGTACGCATGCATGCAAAAACGCACACACAATTCTCAGTGCAACACTCACTGAAGGTTGTTTCTAAGTAGAGTCCCCTAGAAGCATCAGAAAGAAAGCACACAATTCTCAAAGCACAATTGTTTCTAAATAGACTCCCCTTTAAGTAAGGGACCGATTCAGTCCCTAAGTAGAGTCCCCTAGGAGCATCAGAAAGAAAGCACACAATTCTCAAGCACAATTGTTTCCCTTTAAGTAAGGGACCGATTCAGTCCCTAAGTAGAGTCCCCTAGGAGTGCATCAGAAAGAAAGCACACAATTCTCAAGCACAATTGTTTCTAAATTTTAAGTAAGGGACCGATTCCTAAGTAGAGTCCCCTAGGAGCATCAGAAAGAAAGCACACAATTCTCAAGCACAATTGTTTCTAAATAGACTCCCCTTTAAGTAAGGGACCGATTCAGTCCCTAAGTAGAGTCCCCTAGGAGCATCAGAAAGAAAGCACACAATTCTCAAGCACAATTGTTTCTAAATAGACTCCCCTTTAAGTAAGGGACCGATTCAGTCCCTAAGTAGAGTCCCCTAGGAGCATCAGAAAGAAAGCACACAATTCTCAAGCACAATTGTTTCTAAATAGACTCCCCTTTAAGTAAGGGACCGATTCAGTCCCTAAGTAGAGTCCCCTAGGAGCATCAGAAAGAAAGCACACAATTCTCAAGCACAATTGTTTCTAAATAGACTCCCCTTTAAGTAAGGGACCGATTCAGTCCCTAAGTAGAGTCCCCTAGGAGCATCAGAAAGAAAGCACACAATTCTCAAAGCACAATTGTTTCTAAATAGACTCCCCTTTAAGTAAGGGACCGATTCAGTCCCTAAGTAGAGTCCCCTAGGAGCATCAGAAAGAAAGCACACAATTCTCAAGCACAATTGTTTCTAAATAGACTCCCCTTTAAGTAAGGGACCGATTCAGTCCCTAAGTAGAGTCCCCTAGGAGCATCAGAAAGAAAGCACACAATTCTCAAAGCACAATTGTTTCTAAATAGACTCCCCTTTAAGTAAGGGACCGATTCAGTCCCTAAGTAGAGTCCCCTAGGAGCATCAGAAAGAAAGCACACAATTCTCAAGCACAATTGTTTCTAAATAGACTCCCCTTTAAGTAAGGGACCGATTCAGTCCCTAAGTAGAGTCCCCTAGGAGCATCAGAAAGAAAGCACACAATTCTCAAGCACAATTGTTTCTAAATAGACTCCCCTTTAAGTAAGGGACCGATTCAGTCCCTTACTTAAAGGGGAGTCTATGTAGAAACAATCTTCAGAGCTGTTGCTCTGAGAATTGTGTTTACGTCTGTGAGTATAAAAGGGAAATCCTCTGAGTCCTCTGGATTCAGTCAATGAGGGCTGTTTGATCCAGACTAACTTTTCAAAGTAACATTGAAAAAGATCCTTCCGATTAGATTTCCCTGGTTCTGAACAAACACACTATGCTGCCAGAGGTGTTTCATTTACCGGGTGGGATCAACAAGGCTGCCGTTAGCAACAGGAAATAAAAAAAACAAAACAGGTCTAACTCCTCTACACTTGGAAGCCATCCGAGGGCAGATTTCTTTCTGATGTTCCTAGTTATCTAATTCCCACAATGCAGCATTATCTGTCCATTCAGATTTTCCCAAAGGACTCACTTCCTTTTGTAGCCTTGTGTCCTTTCATTTCTTTCCCAACTTGCTGCCAGTGAAAATAGCTAGCAATGCTGAAATTTTATAATGCTGTTTTCTGTCTGTTGCTGTTTTATAGTTGCTTGGCTTTCCACATCTATCATAAAAAAAATACCCTTTATTATATTTTTCCATCTGTTTCAGGGTGGGTTTTTTTGCCTGTTTACTACAGAAACTCCCTCAATGTATGTAGCAGTCTAATATAGATAGATTTCCTTTTTGCTTCCCCAAATTACGATGCTTTTGCTTGTGAATGGATAACGGAGTTAAAGGGTGAAATGAAGCTGATAGACAGTGCATTTAGGACACACAAAGGCAGTACTTCATTCAATGGGTAGTTTAAATTTCAAAATTTACTGCCAGCAGATGTAGTGATGGTCCCTTGGACAGATGGTTTTTAAAGGGGGGTTAGATTCATGGAAAGTAGATCTATCAATGGCTACTAGCCATGATGAGAGCCAGTATTGAGTAGTGGTTGGATGAGGGTGGGGGCCATACATGTTATCACTGATTTATGCAGGGGCATACCTGTTAGAGGGACAGGGAGTATCCCATTCCTGGGTGCTGCCCAGCAGATCATGTGGGGTGGGGGCATGCAAAATCGACCCCATGCACCAAAGCCTGCCGGGGGCCCACCCAGGGGGTGCATGGAGCAGGTGTTGCCCGCGGGCACCATTTCCCCCCAATATACCTCTGGGTTTATGTGACATACATCTAGAAACATTGGTAATCAAATACCAGATTTCAGTGTAAGCCAATTTCAGCTGTGAGAGACCCATGGTTTGGGTGAATAAATAACATGAGGCTATGCAAGATATAAGGATTTCCCATTTTCTAATTAAAAATTCCTGTGAGGTGTATTTCCATATGTTTTCTTTAATAATCTTATTTTGTCTTTATGACTACTGAGGAAGGGTCCTATATTGGTCTTATAGTGGTCATTTATAATAATTTATAATCATACTAGCAGGGCCTGGCCATGCGTTGCTATGGCTTAGTGTGGTGAAATGGGAAAGGAACAGTAGCAGCAAATCAATTGCAGAGGCCAGCAGTACGTGCTCATGCAAACACGCAGCTTGATATTGTGCGATGTCATTGATGTATGTGCCCACATTCCCTGGGGGGGGGGAATGGAAAGGCACCTCTCCCACACATCTAGGCTGGCTGGTCATGATCCTTTACCTGGGAGTAAGTTTGGTTGGCGGCAATGGGTGTCGCTTCTGAGGAAACCTTCTGAGGGGCGCGACGCAGCCATGCAAAGTATGTCACGGTTGCTTTACCGAGCTTACTCCTGAGTAATGCGTGCCTGGTTTTCTTAACTGTAACCGCAGTATTCAGGGAATCTAGGGTGCCTGGCCCCTCCCTCCTGTCCCTTGCATGTCGCCCCTCACTCTCTTCCCTCCCTCACTTCTCTTCCCTTACATGCCACCCCTCCCCCTCCCTCCCTTCCCTTTCCCTCTGCTATGGTGGGTGGGTCATATCAAGATACTGGGCCCCCTGCCTCCCCTTCCTTGCATGCCACCCCTCACTGTCTCCCCTCTCTCACTTCTCTTCCCTTGCATGCCTCCCCCTCCGTCCCTTTCCCTCCCTCTTTTCCCTTGCCAGCCACCCCTCCCTCCCTCTCCCTCCCTTCCCTCTCCCTTGTGTGTATGTGTGTGTATGTGTTTCACTTCCACTCGAGTTATTGCCTATGTACTGTTTTCACTGCTCATATCTGGCCATCTGAGCAAACATTCTAAGCAGCACGAACATTCTAAGGGTGACAGTTACACACAGGCAGCTGCATGTCCTTCACCATGGAGCTCCAGGAAAAAGGCGTTTTACCTGGGCGAGGTGTGAAATTTCAGGTATGTGAACATCTAAAAACACTCTCACCTGGCTGACTATAGTGGCTGGGAATTTTCAGAGGAATTGGCCTAGCAGTTACTGAGTTATACTACCACTAACAAAAACACTGTTAGCTTTTTATATATATAGATATAATGATCATTTATAAACATGGTCATTTATAATCATCATTTATAATCAGTGCCTGAGATCTTTATAACAGATCAACAGCTCAAAGAGAGCCAACGTGGTGTAGTGGTTAAGAGCAGGTGCACTCTAATCTGGAGAACCGTGTTTGATTCCCTGCTCTGCCACTTGAGCTGTGGAGGAGGCTTATCTACTGAATTAGCTTGTGTACTCCAACACATGCCAGTTGGGTGACCTTGGGCTAGTCACAGTTCTTCAGAGCTCTCTCAGCCCCACCCACTTCACAGGGTGTTTGTTGGGGGGGGGAGGGGCAGCAGTTTGTAAGCCCCTTTGAGTCTCCTTATAGGAAAGGGATATAAATCCAATCCTCCTCCTCCTCCTCCTCCTCCTCCTCCTCCTCCTCCTCCTCCTTTTTTTCTTTTTCTTTTTCTTCTTCTTCTTCTTCTTCTTCTTCTTCTTCTTCTTCTTCTTCTTCTTGTCTGCAAGGCACCTGGCTCAGCACCTAGTCCAGTGACAGCTTCCAGCATACTAACAGCCAAACTAGATGTGGCAGCATCCTCATGGCCGCCACAAGATCACCACCATTTTAAAGTCATTTTAAAATGCTGCAAGGGCCTGATAGCAGCACAGCGAGGCATTGTTGAGTACCCCTCCCCCCCATCTCTTATCATGTGCTGAAAGGACCAGTCTCCCTCCACCACAGCTGTTTTGGCCCTTGAAAAGGTGGGTGGGGAGGAACAAGAGCGCTATTTTGCAGGCCTGATCAGTACCGTGCCCTTGAGACATTTTTAAATGACTTGAAATGTGGGTGACATCCTTGTGGAAAGAGGAAAGAGAGAGAAGACATTAGAGGAAACAGTGAAAAAGGGAAATTATCTCCCTCTCTCTGACGTTATTGCACTTTGAACATGTGTAGCTGCCTTATATGGGGTCAGTTCATTGGTCCATCAAAGTCAATATTGTTTACGCTGGTTGGCAGCAGTTCTTCCCAGTCTCGGGTAAATTCCCTAATTATTTTAACTGGAGATGCCAGGAATAGAACCTGGGACCTACTCCATGCAACGCAGATGTTCTGCCATTGAGCCATGGCCCCTTTCCAAAACTTTCTAAGTCAGACTGCCAGATTCCTGAGTAATGAGTCTGTCCATCCTTTGCATTCACTGTTTTTATCCAAGTGAATAAAACAAATATAGGAATTTTGGGTTTCGTTTGGAAACGAACATGCCTCCTTACTGCGTTGTCACAGTGCGTTCATTAACATGCCTCTTTGGGCCTCAAGAAATGAACAATGTCGACAAATACACACCATGTGTGTACAATTAAAATGCCCAGATCTCGATCTCAAACTTTTTGTCTAATCAGATGGCTTGAACAGCCTGGAACTTGTAAACAATGTTTAGCATTACGGAAAATATAACTAAAAATTGTCCCCACAAGGATCTCTAAAGTCGAACTGCATCTTGTTCACCGTCTCTACGAATGCACACAGAGGTTGCCACTCGTTCATCACTTTTATGGCTTGCTCCTATTTTTGGAACTGTGTCCATATTAACAAAATCCCAGTGGCGATCGCAACATTAAGACGAATGATTAAAAAAAAAACCAGTTGAAATCTTTAACATGAGGTCTTGTATATTGTACATTGTAGACAGTGTGAGAGAGTCAGATGGTTTATCCTTTTAAACCAGCTGTCCCTAGCCATGCTGAACCATGCCCAGTAAGCTCAAGACTAGACTACTGCATCATACTCCATGTGGGGCTGCCCTTTGAGACAACATGGACACTACAGTTAGTCTAAACTGGAACAGCCCGATTCTTATTGAGAGCTAGCTGCTTGCCGTGTATTATGCCATTTAGAGATTGTTGCATTGGTTGTCTCCTTGTTTCTGTGTTTAAATCAAGTTTCTGGATGTTATGTTTAGAACCCACTGCTGCCTGGGACTTTCTCTGGAATGAACCTGTTAGCTACTTCCTTCTTCCAATAAATGCCTACTCTTAATCCCTTTGTACAGACATGTACAAATTGCTACCACCAGATCTCAGGTCTTTACAGTAGTGGCCGTGTTGCAGAATGGCCTCTCTGAAATCTGGAAAGACCCTTTTGTCTCCTAGAAACATTTGCAAGGTTGAATTTTTGAGGAGGGCTTCAAGAAGGTGGCTAATAGAACTATGAACAGTTTATTTCTCTATTTGCTTTCTTCTTTTATTTTACATTGTTTTGTAAGAAGAAGAAGAGAAGAGTTTGGATTTATATCCCCCCTTTCTCTCCTGTAGGAAACTCAAAGGGGCTTACAATCTCATTTCCCTTCCCCCCTCACAACAAACACCCTGTGAGGTGGGTGGGGCTGAGAGAGCTCCGAAAAGCTGTGACTAGCCCAAGGTCACCCAGCTGGCGTGTGTGGGAGTGCACAGGCTAATCTGAATTCCCCAGATAAACCTCCACAGTTCAAGTGGCAGAGCTGGTGATTAAACTCAGCTCCTCCAGATTAGAATGCACCTGCTCTTAACCACTACGCCACTGCTGCTCTCTGAAAGTTTTTATTTTTTGAGTCCTTTGTGGGAGAAAAGTAGGCTATAAATATTTTAAACAAATACCAGTCTCCTGACCTTGCACCCTCAGACTCTGTTAATTAAAAAAGAAAGAAAGAAGAATAGAGCCAGAATCCAATATAGCATCTTAATTGGTCACTGATTGATAAATTAACTGCATATATTTGCACAACAGTAAAAGAATATTGGGGTGCGGTGTGGTTTCCGGGCTGTATGGCTGTGTTCTAGCAGCATTCTCTCCTGACGTTTCGCCTGCATCTGTGGCTGGCATCTTCAGAGGATCTGAAGCCACAGAGGATCGCCAGCCACAGATGCAGGCGAAACGTCAGGAGAGAATGCTGCTAGAACACGGCCATACAGCCCGGAAACCACACAGCATCCCAGTGATTCTGGCCGTGAAAGCCTTCGATGATACATAAAAGAATATTTTTATATGATTGGATGTGTCTGAGCAAAGAAATTTCTTCCTGTGTGAGGAAGTGCTGTTCTGAAACATGGCTTGCTATCTGTGATTATGAATACACATAATAAAAATAGTTGCAATTAAAGAAATCTGCTTTTCGATCACAGGTATGTACGTCCGGTAACTCGGATTCAAGTTAAGAGAGAGGCAGCTTAACAGCTTATGATACCTTTATCAAATGATTGGCTACCTTATGCTGACCTTCTACTGAAGAAGACTGCTGTTTGGAAAATGCGGGTTGATACTGTGGAACCCGTTTTAGACGCACAGACAGAGAGAAGTGAGAAGTCTTCCAAGATGTGAGATGGCCTCCAAGATTTGTGCCTAAAGGAAGGCTGTGAATCACCATGGACCATGACTGCCGCTAGGGGTGGAAAAGGGCAGAGCCTGATTCCGCCTCAGTGAGGGCGGAAACAAGGGGGTGGCCATTATTGTTTAGGGCGGACGACGATGAGTTTCATGGTCCAAGAAGAGGAGGAAGCTAATATAATCGGACTACACAAACTGTTGAGTTAAGGGCTAACATTCCCAACCTCTACATTCTTAATGGTTTCTTGTATGTTTGTATATTTATTTGTATATCTTAATTGTATGTTATGAGTAAGAGTTGTATGTGTGGTAAATAGCATTTGTTGTGTGTTAGAACTGGGCAATAGTTTAGTTCGTCTGTTAGGTATAGTGATAAGAGGATGTTTAGAAGTCAGACTAGCACAGTAAATGCACCGTGCGCTTTACATTGAGGCTTGTGCATTAGTGGGACATATTTTTGTGTTTTGGAACTTATCCGCTATACACTATTGGATATTGGTTGAAATATACTTCATAAACCAAACATTTTAAATCAATGTCAACAGTTAATTAAATAACTTTCTGTCTGTGTACTTATGGGGAGAGAGGGGAATCTGAAAAAGGAGAGCCCATTTCCAAAGTTAGGGGAGCCTGTCTGTGTGTGTGTATGTGGTTAGGCACTGGCGGAACTAAGGGGCCAGAGGGGGCAGATGACCCATGCATAGGCTGACCAGCCGTCCCGCTTTTGGCGGGACAGTTCCACCTTTGCACAATTTGTCCCGCGTCCCGCGGGTTCTTTCCATTGTCCCGATTTTTGGGAGGCTGCCGCACTGCCTTCTGGGGCGCAAGGCAGTGTGGCAGCCTCCCACACGCGCGGCCGCAGGAGCACGGCACTGCGCTCCTGCGGCTGCACACGCACATGCGCACGCAGCTGCCTACCCCCGTCCCAGGTTCACAAAAGTGACCATCTGGTCACCTTACCCATGCACCATTCATCTGAGTCACATGGAGAGGGCGCATTTTGGCCTCCTGCCCCTGCCTCTGTGCCCAGCACTCAGCCGAATTCCCCTTGCCACCGGACTTCCACCACAGCTGATGCTGCACCGCTACCCACACAACCCCCCCCCCAACAATTTTTTTCCTTCTCCAAGTGACACTTGCCCCTGGTGTGTTGCCAGCAGAGGAAAAGGTTTGTTTGGGGGTGGGTTGAGGGGTCGTTGTCAGCAGGTGGGGGGAGTTTGGCAGCAGCGGGAGTTCAGTGGTGGCAGGGGGCGGGGGAGTTTGGTGGCAGAATCTGGGTGCTATGACACTGGGGTGGGAATCAGTAAGTTAGCTTTTTAAATTGAATAATTTGGCTAGGTTTTCATTATCTATGGTAAACTGTGAGAAAAGGCAGGAGAGATTAACCACCTCGGTGAATCTGCTGCTGTTAATCACTACATCATGCTGGTTCTCTTTGGATATTTTAATGTTGTCAACATAATATTATATTAAATTAAGGGACCGTCTCTTTCCGTATTGCCCTGCCAGGCCCCTCTGCTCCTTGGAGGCAGACCTGTTGGTGATCCCTGGCCCCAAAGCTATCCGGCTGGTCTCTATCTTTTACAGCCCTGCCCCCTACTTGGTGAAACAGGCTCCCAGGTGAGATCAGGGCCCTGAGGGACATACAGAGTTTCCGCAAGGTCTGCAAAACGGACCTGTTCCGCCAGGCGTTCCAGCCGGGGTAACATTGAATTTAGCTACAAATTAACATCTGGCCTCCCGTGGGCGCAAGGAAGAGGAGGGGGAAAAACAATTTTTTCTGATGCCATCAACAAATTATGGTTCTTTTAATTTTGCGAGGTGGAATGTTATAGCTGTTTTAATGTTTTAATGTATTCAATTGTTGTGAACTGCCCTGAGCCCCTTGGGAGAGGGCAGTATATAAATTGAATAAATGAAATGAAATGAATATTAAGGAAGTCATTTATGTATACCTGTAAAGGGAAGGATGTATAATTTGAAAAGAGTTGAAGTTCGATCCGCCGGCTTTTCTCTATCTACATCCACCCTACCAAGCAACTTTTGTACGATCTCATAATTCCCAATGTAACCTCAAAGGAGAGCCCTCATTTTTCATCAGTAGCGAAGCTAGTTGGATCCAACCCTTTGGACATGAGATACCTTTATTTTGTTTCGAATTCTCTGCAAATGTGTATCATAATCTGGTCTGAGCTCACATACTTTATTCAAAGAGGTGCTCACCAGCATCAGAGCAGATTGGGTCTGACTTTAGCCTCTCCAGAAGTTCTGGAGACCTTCAATTTGATAGGTGAACTAGATAGGGTTTATTCCAGACCCACTAGTTCTGAAAACATCTAGGATCAGTTAGTGTGAACAGGCTTTGGCTTCAGAATCTGTCTCTCTGTCCCCCCCACCCCCACCCCACCCCAGTTCCACTTTATACTTATTATGTCATCCCCTGTATCTTTTTCTTTTGTTTGTTATGTTTTGTGAAAAAATAATACATTTTATTTTTAAAATGTGTATCTTAATTTGCTACTTTTGTTTTGATTTAGAATAACTTGGTATGTTGTATAATATTTTGTCTTTAGGTTTTATTTTTTTTAAAAAAAAACTAAAAAATGAGCACGCCATTACCCTTGATATTTGGAACCTTATACGAGATTGTGAAGTATCTACTAGATTATTTGTTTCTCACTGAGACTCAAGGTGGATTGCGCAGCGTAAGTCAATGCAACCAATAGGACGAGACATCTAATAATCAATGTAGCACGTCTAGGGTTACAGACATCTGAAACCAAGTGTATGTATGAGACACCATATTTTAAACAATGCAGAAAATGTATTACCAGAAAACAATGCAGTGGGAGGAAATTACACTGGCTGCTGATCACACTATCACAATTCATATGCTTACCGGATGGCAGTCCAGTTCCTATGGCAGTGGTTCTCAACCTTCCTAATGCCGCACCCCTTTAATACAGTTCCTCATGTTGTGGTGACCCCCAACCCTAACATTTATCCATTTTACAGATGGAGAACACTGATGCAGAGAGTCTTAGGTGACCCCTTTGAAAGGGGTCTTAGAGAGTCTTAGGCGATCCCCAAAGGGGTCGTGACCCACAGGTTGAGAACCACTGTCCTATGGTGAAGGAATAGCACTCCTGCCTTTGAAAATTCACCTAATATGAAATCCACGTTCTTTGACCTGGACAGCCCAGGCGATCCTGATCTCATCAGATTGTGGAAGCTAAACAGGGTCAGCCGTGACTAGCATTTCGATGGGAGACCTCCAAGGAATGAGGTGGCAATGGTAAACCACCTCTGGATTTCTCTTGCTTTGAAAACCCTATGCGGTTGCCATAAATCAGGTGTGACTTGACCACACTTTCCATCGTCACAACAATGGGTTGCTCCCTAAGGTTTGAGGCCCTTTCCACACAGCAAATGTGACGCGGTTTGCAGCTGTGGTAAATGAATCCAGCATAGCCCTGGGCCATTCACATGGCTGTCAGTCCCTTGGTCAGCAAGCGAATTGGCCAGGGTGCATGCCTTCACACGGAGGCACATATTTTTTAATTTACTTCCCATTGATGCGTAGCTGCGCAGATATGCATGAGTGAGCATCCACAGACATGCTGTCTGACGTCATCACCCTTTCCGTCTGCATGGCAGATGGGCACTGGGAATTTTTTAAAAAAACACGGCCAAGAAAAGTGCTTCCCTGCCTGGCCATTTGCCCAGAAGTAGCTGCAACCTGAGATTTTTAAAAAGAATTGCAGATAGTGTGATTCTTGAATACTCCGTTTGGGGGGAAATAACACGGGGCAGACTCACATTAGGGGTGGGAACCGTGCGAAGTTCCCGCCCACAATGGTTTTTTTATCGTAGTTATCCCAGATTTATTGGCCCGTGCGGAAACGGCCTAAGTCACATTCTGTCCCTTCTATTTTGTGTATGTGAGAAACAGAGTACTTGTTTCTCATGGTATATAAGATATATTGTAAATGCATGTTTACTTCTCTGTCTTCACTGGGATTGCAACCCAGTAGCTTATAACTGGCCTACTGAGCACCAAAAGTCTCGGGGGTCACGGTCTACAGTTAAAACCAATATTCTGTAACCAACATTGTGTAATTCCTTTGTTTTATTTACAATGCAATCATAGGCAGGTCTACTGAGCAGTCCCACTTATTTTGGTTTACCCTACTTCCAAACAAGTCTGAATGCAGCCTTAAACTGGTTTACTTGAAATTGGAAATTCAAGTTTCTTTGACTATCTCTCCTGCTTGTTCCTTGTGGCTCACAGCAGTTTACAATCCCAAGATTAAAAACAGACAGCAGACAAGACAGCAGTGGCTTAGGAGGTTAAGAGCTCGTGTATCTAATCTGGAGGAACCGGGTTTGATTCCCAGCTCTGCTGCCTGAGCTGTGGGGGCTTATCTGGGGGATTCAGATTAGCCTGTACACTCCCACACACGCCAGCTGGGTGACCTTGGGCTAGTCACAGCTTCTCGGAGCTCTCTCAGCCCCCCCCCCCACAGGGTGTTTGTTGTGGGGGGGAAGGGCAAGGAAATTGTAAGCCCCTTTGAGTCTCCTACAGGAGAGAAAGGGGGGATATAAATCCAAACTCTTCCCTTCTTATTCTCCTTTTTTCCACAAAGAAAATGCCTGCACCTTAAACACCTTTGAAACCTGTCACAAATAAAATGATTCTTAAGAACATCTAAATAGTTAAGAACGTCTAAATAGAGTCTGTTTTATGAGATGGGAGCCACTACAGAGAAGGAACTGTCTCTAGTAGATGCCTGGTTGGCCATCTTACGCAGGGAACAGTAGAAGGTAGCAACCAGAAGGCTGCAGTTGACATTTGGGAAGGCGGCTAAATTCCATTTTAATTCATTGGAAATTAACCTCCAAGCTTCTGCTGAGATTGCTGGACAAATTAAATTGTGTATCTCTAATGCTGCTAGACAAAACTACTATTTTTGGTGCGGTTTGGTAGGGTAGCGTGTGGCAGAAATCAAACCCATTTCTTCCACACACTTCCACTGCCAAACCTCACCAAAAATGGCAGCCCAGACTTGTATCGAAATTCCAAATATCTTTTGACGTAACACTTTGCTCTGCTCTTTCATTCCAGAGAGAAAACTGTCTCTCTGACCTCTTTAATTAAACTTCAGTGCCCACATCTTTCCTCCCCCCCCCCCCGACCAACCAGGCAAATTGACTTGTAAGCGACCATTTTCCAAAAGCTTATATTCTTATAAAAACAGCTCCGAGTACACACATTCTGTTCTTCAGTCAAGTCAGAGTTCTGCATGCCAAGTCAAGTATTTATTTTCATTACTTTTGAGACCACCAAAATTAATGTATCTTTCAGACAGGAAGAATTTTATTTATTATGGTGCATTTGGATCCAACAGATGAAAGGGGAACAGCCCTCATCTTGGAAAAGGGAATGAGGTTGGGAAGCCCAAAGGAGACCGCATGATCTGGGGCACGGCACTCTTGATACGCTGATGGTAGGCTCACCCAGACACATTTGCATACTGACTGACCACAACACCTCAAACACATATACAAAATAACCACTCTGTACCCACTTCAGTGTGTGGTTGTAATTACACCAGCAGGAATTTAAGATAGAGTGCCTTTTTTAAAAATCCTTATTCTTCTGCATTCCTCAATGTATTTGATCGCTGCAGATATCTTTGGAACTAATGGGAACTAATGAGTCTGGATTCTACATTTTCCTAGGAATTAGTGAAAAGCTTAGTACTTTTTTTTTGGACCAAAAAAGAAGACGGTATGTCAATTTAAATAACAGACTTGAACTAATTTTTTTAAAGGATTAGTTCTTCCATGTCCAACCCTATGCCAATCGCAAGCACACGGACACGTACACCAAGGCCACAGGGGTATGGAAAAATATGACTTTATGTAGTAAAAGCCACAGTTTGCCACTTGTTTTGTTCAGTCTCTAATATTCAGAAAGCGCTGACCCTCTCTTATTCATGGAGACACTACCAGACACGGCAGCCCAATCCCCATATCAACCCTCACTCAGATACTAAACAGAGGCCGTTTCCACATGGAGGCGGAAGGGGTCGGGTCGGCACAATCCACACCGACCCGACCCCTCTGGGACCGTTTGCATGGACGGTCCCAGAATCGGCAGGGACAACGGCGCAGAGCTGCGCCATCGTCAGAGTGACTCACCTGTCCTGCGGCCCTCTGGCACGTCGCCGAGGCCAGGGGACACGCCCACCTGCCCTGCGCGATCGCTCCAGGGTCGCAGGGCAAAGGGGGCGTGTCCCCAGGCCTCGGCGACACGCCAGAGGGCCGCAGGTCAGGTGAGTCGCCCGGTCGGGGGGGAGGGAAGGTGCCTGGAAGCCGCTGCCGTTCGCACGGCAGCGGCTCCAAGCCGGCATTTCCCAACAACCTCGCTTGCCGAGTGAGGTTGGGAAATGCCGGCTTTGCGCCAGTGGGGCGGTGTGAGGGCGGCGCGGCTGCGCAGCAGCTGCGCCCCCTGTGCGAATGGCTCCCTGGGGACGGCGTTTTTGCCGTCCCCAGGGCGCCATATTCCACCCGTGTGGAAGGGGCCAGAGTTGTTGGAGCTGAGATCCAAACAACGCTATAATCTCATGCTGACAGACAAACAGAACATGGTGTAGTGGTTTAGGCGTTGGACTAAGACCTGGGAAATCCAGGTTCAAGTCCCCACTCATGCCATGGAAGCTGGCTGGGTGACCTTGGGCCAGTGACACTTTCTCAGCTCTGGTAGAATCTGGATGGGAGACCTCCAAGGAATACCAGGGGCATGATGTGTAGGCAGGCAATGGCAAACCACTTCTGAACTTCTCTTGCCTTGAGAACCCTAAGGGGTTGCTACAAGTGAAGGGCAACAGGTATATTTAGCATATATAATCCTGTCAAGCAAAGTAGCGAGCAGATATGTGGATTGTGCGGCACATCAAATTAGAATCATTATCTCTCAAAAGACCAGCCATTTTTCCTCAAAAGTTCATAAAAAACATAAGCAGAACTTTACTTAAACTGAGAGAGAGAAACATATACATTATATACACGGTATCACATATAATAGTTACATGCACGGCTCATAGTCTGTTATAGTTTGGTTGCGTTGCAATATCTTTTAGTCAGATCACTTTTATATATCATTTGGTTTAAGCAGTACACAGAGCACCGAGAAACATCTTTCCACTCAGTCAGTCAGGGAGTCTGCTAGTGTGTGATGGAACAGAACACCACCAACGGATTTTAACTGTCACCTTTAGAATGTTCGGGCAGCTTCCCAGAATTCCATGCATGCTCCTGCTGCATGCAAGCAAGGCTGGAAATTCCAACAACAAGTTAGCTACAAGTTGATGGTAACAAAAAAAAATAGGGGTTGACAAGTTGATGTGTACGTGCATTTCTTTCCATGAGACAGTACAATTCAGTCCACAGGGCTAACTAAAAAAGAGTTTTTATGGAAAGCTTAAAACAGCATTGAACTGATTCCAGTAAATAGATATACTTTGTGACACTTGAACTTTTGTTCCCTAACTCGATTTATGCCTCTCTAAACAGGTTAGAACAGTTATTTTCCTTTCAACCAGCTGTAGGTTACTATTTTCTTACTCATTGTCTCAAGCTGTCATCTCCCTCCTAAACAGCTCTCATTGGTTGTTCACAACTGGACCTGTCCATCACAGTGGGTTATTACATTATATTCACTGATGTTTGGGCAATGATATTATCAGTTTCATTCTTTGCATTTCAGAGCACTTTTAATCTTGTGGTAATCCTTGCAACAGTGATGTGAAAAAAGGCCTATGGTTCTAGCAATTCCTAGAGAGGCATGATGTCAGTTCTGAGTTTTTTCCACACGTGACACCATGCCATCACTGACGGGGCTCTCCCTGTTTCCCCGCCACCTGGACTCCCAGATTTTTCCAGGTTGAGCCTGGCAGACCTTATAAGGTTTTTCTCTGGCCCCTTCCGCACACGCAAAATAATACGTTTTCAAACCACTTTCACAACTGTTTGCAAGTGGATTTTGCCATTCCGCACAGCTTCAAAGAGCACTGAAAGCAGTTTGAAAGTGCATTATTCTGCATGTGCGGAACGAGCCTCTGCTATTATAGCTATCATTTCATTCAGTTATGTCTCAGAATCCAGACACTGTTGGCCCCATCTCCTTGCTTTCATCACACTGATACTATTTTTTCCCAAATAGTTTGTCACAATTTATTTAGCATCAGGCATAACAGTGGCATAGTATAACCCATGTGGAATATTGTGGCCTCACAGTCTTCTACATGCAGGCTGAGAGTTCGTTGAGGTCACTGAAGATGATCTTACCCCTACGGCTCCCTCCTTCCCTTCGTGACTTCTGCATCCAGTTTTGGAAGCTGCCAAGAGATGGACATCCTCCTACCAATCAATCTGTCAGATCAAGCAATCACACCTCGCATTTGGTCAAACCATACTTGAGACACCACCTGATCAGATGACAAGCGGCACAGAGTGCCTACTACAAAGCCTGTGACAGTCTTGTGAATATCAAAGGATCTAGCCTAGATTGTTACAGCCTGACCAAATGGAAAGGGTGGTAGGGAGAACCCATTTCTATAAGACAGGCAGAGTGAACGAAGGGTCAGTTCTTATTTACTCATGCACACTCACCCAGTGAAGATGAATGCTCCTGAGTCTGATGTTTGGGCAATAGCCGCAGAAGGCCATTACTTTCACATCCTGCATGTGAGCTCCCAAAGGCACCTGGTGGGCCACTGCTAGTAGCAGAGAGCTGGACTAGATGGACTCTGGTCTCATCCAGCTGGCTTGTTCTTATGTTCGTATGTTCTAGACTTTACTTGTACTTATCTTCGTATATGTAAGTATTAGGAGTTAAAAGTTATTATTTTTCCTATACCTTACTACTTGAAATATGTTTGCATCTGAACCTTTTGTATTATATGTAAAGAAAGCATCAAACGTTTATTGATGTGATGTATTGGATTTACTGTGCTGGGTTCTGCCCAGGCTTGGTCACAACTTTCTTTTAAGAGGATTGATTCCAGGATCCTGGCTGAGGGACAGGAGAATTAAATCACTGGCATAACTGTCAGGAAATGGACAGCAACCAGTCAGAATCAAATTGTCCATTGTTTTTGTTTTTTGTTATACGAAGGGCTGACGATTGTAGCTATACATCTCCAGTTAAGTACCTCCATCTGACCAGCTAGGGAAAGAAATGCTGAAATTAGAGAGATGGACATTGCATCACAACCTCAGTTGGCTCTGGCTTATTGGTAAGTGCTGGATTTCTGGAATTAAAAAACCATTAGCTTGGAATCTCTGTCCCGTCCAGTGCATTTATGTTGTGAGAGTCAAGGGAACAGGTAACTGCAGAGGCGGAGCATGGGGAAACGCCGCCCGAGGTGCGCACACACCCTGCGCCCCTGCCACGGTGCCCCCCGCCTCGGAATGCCCCAGAACGCCCCCACTATGTCCTCTCCATGGCGCGGCCACACCTCCGCCATGGCTCCACCCGTGGCATCACGCCCCCCCCGCCCCATGGGAACTACACCACTGGGTAACTGTGAGACTTTGTGCGGATACAAAAAATGAAAATATTTTTTGTGGTCTTTACGGGATATGGCAGGTGCCAGCAGTATGAGAGTTTTATGGATATAACAGGCAGATGATCGAAAAGAACTCTGAAGTCACAGTTCAAGTTCCAAAGTTCTATATGAAAAATGCATCCTCATTTCTAGCGATTCTTTTGGCCTTTTAAAAAAAGGCTTCATTTGTGTGCTGTCCCTTTAATGTGCTGTTTTGTAGGTTCACTCCTTACCTGCAGAAGCCCCTTCTCCTGTTTTTGGAGCATTTTGGAGTGTTTTTGAAATTTGGGGGGGGGGAGGGGGGCTCCCAGCATCAACTACAGCAGACTTGAAGGAGGCTGTGAAGCAGAGAAGCATTTTTCCACACACTGGGAAAAACAGGAAAAAAAACACACACAAGAAAATGGTTGCCAAGAATCATTTCAAGGGAGTGAGCATGAACAAAAATAGTGCTATTTGCTAGGGATCTAAAATGTTTTTTAAACGTTTTAGGTGACTTGTGTGGAAACAGCCTCTGTTAAGCAGCAATGGTCAACATGAGCCAATCACTCAGACTGTTTAGTTTGGCACTGAACAATCAAATGCTTTCCAAATAGGTTTGCCTTGGGTTTTTGCCACACGGTGCGTGAGCAAAAACGCTGTCAATTCAAGCATTATCAGTAGCCGTCCATGTTGCTAAGGACTACTTTGACCAACACTGAATGATAGGAGGTTTTTAAAAATGTGTTTAAAAACAACTGTATTCATTTATGATTGAAGTTTATGACAGATTTAGCTGTCCTTAAATTTCTGCTGACTGAAACAGCAGCACAAGAAGGTGGACGGGTGGAGAAAATCAAGCCATCAGAGCAAGAAAAGCTAGTTGAGCTGTACTATATTGTTAGGAAGGAATACAGTGAAGTAACCCAAGCTACTGAGTAGCCACAATCAGACAAACAGTCCTTTGAAAAACTAGTTTATGGAGGCAAACAGAACATGGGCCAGAATGGTGGATGCTGGAACATCCTAAGTCCTCATGTATATTCTCCCTTGGTGAGGAAGACCTACCATCCAGAACTCATCAAGGACAGCCCTGTTCCCAAATTCCCCCAAATTCCATCTCAGATCGATCGATCGATCGATCGATCTATCTATCTATCTATCTATCTATCTATCTATCTATCTATCTATCTATCTATCTATCTATCTATCTATCTATCTATCTATCTATCTATCTATCTATCTATCTATCTATCTATCTATCTATCTATCTATCTATCTATCTCCATCGATCGATCGATCGATCGATCGATCGATCGATCGATCGATCGATCGATCCATCCATCGATCCATCCATCGATCCATCCATCCATCCATCCATCCATCCATCCATCCATCCATCCATCCATCCATCCATCCATCCATCCATCCATCCATCATCAGAAAGCTATGGAATGTCCCTGTGACAAGCATGAAGAATAGCTACTGTGGATGAAGTTTCCCCCAGTGGTAACATGGTGGGATCCAAAGGTTCCCTTCTGCATGCAGAATGTAGTTTTTAGACACGGAAGGACTTTGAACAACTCAAATGAGACCTCTGTGAAAGAGCAGCAAAACCAAATCCAAATATGTCCTTCTGTGATAAACGAGAAATGTGGGTTTTTTACTAGGAATGAGATGAGTAATAGAAGAAGAAGAGGAGGAGGAGGAGGAGGAAGAGGAGGAGGAGGAGGAGGAGTTTGGATTTATATCCCCCCTTTCTCTCCTGCAGGAGACTCAAAGGGGCTTGCAATCTCCTTGCCCTTCCCCCCTCACAACAAACACTCTGTGAGGTGGGTGGGGCTGAGAGAGCTCCGAGAAGCTGTGACTAGCCCAAGGTCACCCAGCTGGTGTGTGTGGGAGTGTACAGGCTAATCTGAATTCCCCACATAAGCCTCCACAGCTCAGGCTGCAGAGCTGGGAATCAAACCCGGTTCCTCCAGATTAGATACACGAGCTCTTAACCTCCTATGCCACTGCTAGAGAGGATGCTTGTGGCAGAAAAGGATAAAACCAGTTGAACTGGGGAACTAGGCTAAAGGGCAAGGCTTGCATCAGATTGTATGTATTGAGCAAGCTTAATGAGCTAATGCATATTAACTTTTACGCCCCAGCTTGAATAAACGGTGTCAATAATGAACATATAAGAAGAATATGGGGGGGGGGCACATATTAAGGAGTAACATGTAAATAAGACCAGAAAGTTGTGACTCTAAGTACCCTTAGCCAATGGAGGAACAGAGAGGGTTAGAAAGAAGAAAGGGATCAATGTGCTGTGGATATACGTTTCGGTGGAGTCTGCCCTCAAGGCTCTGCTTTCTTTGCAAATAAAGCTACTTAAAATTCTCTTCTGTTGGCTTGATATTTGGTAAAGAAATATTGGGCACCACAATTCCACGTTCGCAAGCACTCACATAAGAGCTCGTGCAACCTTTTGTTCAGGCAGGGAAGCTACAGGATCAAGCATTCATGCAAGCATTTTCAAACAGCAGCTGTTTTCTTTCTTATCTCTAGGATCTAATGGAAGAACCAAAAGCAGACTTACTGACAGAATGAGGCTTTCTTAGCCGCCTCCTTCCCACTATCCCCATCTGAGTCCCCTGGAAATCTGTTCCAGGGAGTCTAGAGAATCTCAGGAATTAATTTGTGGGTGGGTGGGCAGATCTGCAGAAATTAAGGACTCTCCCTCCTGGCCCAAGCAAGAGTGCCTTCTGCTCACTGAATCAATACTTTGGATCTGTCATTGGGATGGGCCTGATTTATAACCGTCACTACAGGACCCTTTTGCAGATCACTGCACAGTACAACATAAGCACAAGACAGATCTATCCTGTGGAAGCTTACAAAGTGAATTTTGGCAGCACTGTGGGAAAGAATGCAAGGGCAAGAAACTGATTCTAGCTTGAGGGCTCTTCTGAGGACTGTATAGACTGTCAAATGTTTTATGCCCCTGGGTTTTTACGTGCTTTGAAGATTCTGGGTTTTATTGGCTGGTTTTGAATGATTTTATGTTTTACGATTTCATCTTTTGTGTTCTGAGCTGTCTCGGGCAGATCTCCCTAGGGGTGGCATGTAAATATTTTGTAATAAATACATAAGAAGGAAGGCCCAAGAGTCACTAATAGGCCCAGCTCCAGCAGATGGCAAGATAGCAATATCTCCCGGTTCTCCCCTTGAATGAACACAATTGCATTTGTCATGGCTGCCCAGGCGGTGCACAGATGCACCTATCTGGTGTTTTATTATCCAAATAAATACCAGGATCCTGTGGTTCTGGGAGAAGGAAACACACAGGAATATGCAAAAGATGTTTAGGATTATGAAAAACAAACGGAGACTAGATGTGCCGACTAAATGCCCGACTGGACAGCACTGGAGAAAGGTTGCTGTTATATGAAAATGAAGAGGTTACTTGACAAGACCCAGGAAAAAGTTCCCCATTTTGCACAGGTGCATTTGCTTGTAGTCTGTTCTGCCCCGAACGGGTTAGATTTCGGCGAGAAAAGCTGTGAGTTGGACACCTAATAAACCAGGATTTGTGCTTTTTGAACTTCATTGAAATTTGGCTTGATTGTTTATTACTCTGAGATCTCTAAAGGATTCAAAATATTAAGCGGGGGGTGGGGGGCAGAGGGGAAACCATGCCACAACTTGGCTTTAGTGAAAACATTCACAACCTGCTAAAGCTTGGGAGTTAGTCACTGCAATGATCTCACAATTTTGTTTCATTATTTTTTAATTGCAGATGATATAGTCCAGGACCCACGAAGGGTAAAAGGCTCAGCGTAAGCAAGACAAATAAAACTGCTTCATTTAGCCAGCTGTACTGGAGGCAGGTGAAACACAAATGTTCTAATTTCCAACTAACATAACTGAGACCCGCCATGCTAGGACTCTTCTGAAAGGACTTCTGGCACACTTTTTTTGGAAACCAAGAAGACAGGATGCCATACACAAAGCAGGAGGATCAGAAACATCATTTTCACTAGTGACCTCTTTTTTTTCTGTTTGGGATCCACTGGTCAGAACCAAGCCACCGTGTATAAATGGTTTTACCTAAGGCTGTTTCTGCACGGCGGCAGAAACAAACCTCCATCGGCATAAATTATGCCTGTGGAGGCTCGGGGACAGTTTGCACGGTAGCGTGTGAGCAGCCTCAACTTTCTCCCCAGCCGGAGAGGTGGCTCCGCACAGAGCCGCCTCTCCTTCGGTCCCCTCCACTCCCCTCTTCTTCCAGCTTTGCTCTGGAGGGCTGGAGGGACACTCCCATACTACCCTTCGACCTCCAGGGGTTGGAGGGCAGCATGGGCGTGTCCCTCCAGCCCTCCAGAGTGATGCTGGAAGAAGAGGTGAATGGAGGCAATGGGAAAAGCCCTTCGGGGGTTGGGCAGGATATAAATTTGAAAAATAAATAAAATAAATAAAAAGGGGTGGTATCCTGCTGGTGCGGTTCACACCACGCCGGCGGGAAGCCTACGCTTTTCAAAAACCTCGCTTGATAAGCGAGGTTTAAAGCGGCGGCTTCACACCGCTGGCTAGGACGGCGCTGCTGCTCCTGTGCAAACGCTTCCCCAGGGACGGCGTTTTTGCCGTCCCTGGGGCGCTCTATTCCGCCCGTGCGGAAAAGGCCATTGGGTGAAGACAGCCATAATATTTAAAATATGAGGGAAATGGTGAATACAGACTTACTACTTGGGAAACAAAAAAAATCTCAGTGTGATAGTACTATAGTTTCCAGAGCATCAGCTGACATGCTGGTACATCCAAGTTTTCACCCAGATGTGACACTTACACATTGCACAATATCACATCTGCTTCTTGTCTTGCCCACACTGCTCCTGAAGATGCTGTGTTCTAATCGCTGCCACCTGCTTCAAAATGGTATTTTGTCTCACCACATCTTTTTACCATCTGACTTATCTGCAACAACACTGGGAATACATGCTAGCAAGACTAAATGCGCTACCCTCAGCAGTATTATATGGGAGATTTCTTTGGAGGATCCTTTGGAGGATCCAGCCTTTGGAGGATCCAGCCGCTAATAGTGCCCCGTTATTGGCCCTTAACATCTGGGCTGCTAATCCATCACTGAGACTCGCCACGCCTCCCTTTATTGTAGGGAGGGAGGGATTTTATATTATTGGAACGCTGGACACCAACTAACTTGCATCTTGAATCTTAAATTAAATTTAAATCTGGGTTTATATCTGATAAATGTATTAGGAGATTTTATTGCTGCTTTTAAATGTTATTTTAAATGCTATTTAATTGTACTGTTTTTACATGTTGTACACCGTCCAGAGCCCTTCGGGGATGGGGCGGTATAAAAATCTAATAAAATAAATAAATAAATAAATAAAAATTCCAGTCACAGCTAAGCTCTGCCCTTGTGACCAGCACCATATAGAATTGGTGGCACAAATTTTCCTGTACTGATTCTACCAGGTCCAAGCTTATAACTCTGCTGTTTGGGAGTAAGAAATTACACTCTAATGAGTGTAAGGTGTGTTTTTTTATGCCTGACCAGGATATGGATATAATAGACTCAGTGCTAAGTTCTTGCAGCAAGTAATGAGAAGTTATGAATATATCACTCTCTTAATGCCTAAACCTTGAATTTTATTGACCTGATTTTATTCTATTAATATTTTAGTTCATGGAGTATTTTTATATTTGTATTTGGGTCTAAACCCCAATATGGCATTTGTAAACCGAGAGAATTCCAGAGAAAAAATGGTGGTGGTGGTCCCAGGGTTCCTGACAAGAGCATGTGTGTGTATGTTGGGGGGGGGGGGTTCCTGACAAGAGCATGGGGTGTTCCTCCCCACACAGTTCAGGCACTAAGTAGGATTGGGCCTCCATGTCATTTCTAATTCGAGATAATTCCAGAGATAGAATGGTGGTGGTGGTCCTGGAATGCCGGTTTTCATCTAGTTTGGCCCTTCCGTAAACACTGTGCCAGTGTATAGCTACACTGCTGCCAGTGACATTGGCAACTGGTTTTACTAGCCAGTGTGATGTAGCAGTTACAAGTAGCGCACTCTAATCTGGTGAACCAGGTTTGTTTCCCCATTTCTCCACATGAATGACAGACTCTAATCTGATGTATTTGATTTGTTTCCCTGCTCCTCCATATGGAGCCTGCTCGGACTAGTCCCAGTTTGCTCTGAACTCTCAGCCCCAACTATCTCACAAGGTATCTGCTGAGGGGAGGGGGAAGGAAGATGATTGTATAAGCCACTTTGAGACTACTTAAAGGTAGAGAAAAGTGGGGTATAATCCAAATTATTATTCTTCCGCACCCACAAGCTTGCCTGATCCTGGAAAGGGCCTCCTCTGGCTTCCATAACTGACTTCTGACAGTTGTGTGTGTTTTCCTCTCCCTATTTTCACTGAACTTTGTTTGAGAAGTGGTGTTGGCTGTGGATCATCTCTGCAGCTACCACTGCTTAATTAAAGGCCAACTGTGAATAACAGCCAAGTTCCCCTACAATATGCATTAACTGAGTACATTTTTATCCATCCTTCCTCAGAGGAAGGCGTAGTTACAAGGGGATCAGGGGGTGCGCGTTGCACCTGGTGCGCACCTGGAGGAGGCGCAACATTTCAGGTTTGTTTTTTGTATTTTTTAGTGATTTTTAGTTTTTTGGCCTGCAGCAAGCGCAGTTTTTAGGCTAGCAGCAGCAACATTTCAGAGATTTTTCAGGAAACTCTTCTGATGATACCATCCAAGTTAGGTGAGGTTTGGTTTAAGGGATCCAAAGTTATAGACTCCCAAAGGGGGTGCCCCAACCCCCATTGTTTCCAATGGGATCTAATAGGAGATGGGGGCTACACCTTTGAGGGTCCATACCTTTGGACCCCTTGACTTCACCAAACCTGGGTGGTATCATCAGGAGAGTCTCCTAAAGATCCCCTGTAATTTTGTGCTACTAGTCTAAAAACTGCGCCCTCTACAGGCCAAAAATGTGAAAAAACACTAAAAATACAAAAACTACAAACGAACATGGGAGGGGAGTGCAAAACTCAGATTTTGCAATGGGCTCCATTTTCCCTAGCTACGCCTCTGCTTCCTCTACATTTTGCTACAACAATAGGCTGGTGAGATAGGCTGAGAAGGAATCATTGGTTCAGGGACACCCAGCAAGCTTCATGTCAGAATGAGGATCTGAACTTGGGTTTTCTAGATTCTAGTTTGACACTGCAACCACTGTAGCTTTATGGGAAATAGACCCCATCTTGAAGGGTAAAAATTCCTTGACTGATATCAATATATATGCCTGGAACAAAATTAAAAAAGGCTCTGTATCTTGGCATTTTTGGTTTCTCATTTTATGCTCATTATGAAACGAAAACATGGAACGGTCCATCGGGTGGGGGGTATATGAGTTGGATATAAACAAGTAATCAAAGACAATCAAATAAGATTGGATCAAAACATATTTAAGTGTATGAATTGTGAGTCACTGCCATGGCTTCAAAACTTCCAATTAAGACGCAAATTTAATTACCTAGTGGATAAGAATACATTAATGTAGATGTCCAACTATTGTTGAAAATGATGCTAAACAGGATTAAAGATTTAATGCACTTTCTATCAAAATTAATTATTGGAAACCCAACCACACTTGGACCATGCTCTTGAAAGAAGATGTGGAACTTCTTTGGGAAACCAATTCTTAGAAAATCAGTGGAACAATATATATTGATAACTATTCTAGCAGGAGCTCTGTGCTTTGACTACAGGGAGAATCATTAAAAAGTTTTATAACAGTGGGATCATTTACTTGTTTATATCCGACTCATATACTGAGGAATTAAGTAAAATTTGCAGTGCAAAGAATGCTAAATAATGGGAATATGGCCGGGATGGAGGTTAAAAGGGTCTTTGATCACCGGATAGAGAAACTACAAAGGCCATGGAAATTCACCCAGGGCAGGAAGCTAGCCAAAAGGGAGCTTCAAAGACTTTGGGGGACCGCATGGCAGGGAGGATAGTTTTCTTGGACAGTAAAGGACAAAGATCAGGGTCACTCTCTCATGGGCTAGCTAAGAGAAGCATCTCTTGGCAGGAGGTCCCAACAGAACAGTAAGAATGTATTCAGCTGAGCAATCTCTGTAACTGCATTTATGTTTTATTTCTTTGATTTCTGTTTTCCAATAAATCTTTGAGAACTCAGCTGGCCTGGAGTCATTGGAGGGGAAAGAACCCGGGGTTGCGGTGAGATAAGCGTGGCTCTCCCAAGCTTGATCTCAGCCTCAATCATCATAGCACCATACTGTTAAGATCAGCCTGTTGGCCTAGGTAGGAGGTGGAAAATCAAGGTTCAAATCCCCCACTCTTTCTCCATCAGCCTAACTTTCTTTATAGGGCTGTTGTGAGCATAACATGCAGTAGGGGAGAATGATGTGTGCCATGTTGTATTTCTTGGTGGAAAGGCTTGATATATCCTAAATAAGTAAATGTATCTGGTAGGGTTGCCAACTCATGGTTGGGAAATTCCTGGAGATTGAGGGGATGCAGCCTGGGGAAAGCAGGGTTTGAGATAGGAAAGGATCCTCCATGGGTCTAATGCCATGCACACCCTCTAAAGTGACATTTTCTCCAGGGGAACCAATCTCCGTAGGCTACAGATCATGTGCAATCCTGGGAGATCTCCAGGCTGCTCATGAAGGTTAGCACTGGTGAGAAATCAGAAAACGTTTCATGAACATCATCCAATTTATACAGATATGCAATGGTTCACAGTTTTAATTTAAGACTAGAGGTGAAAATTTGAAGTTGCATTAAGCATTCAGTTAATGTATTGTTGAAGGCTTTCACGGCCGGATTCAACTGGTTGTTGGGAGTTTTCCGGGCTGTGTGGCCGTGGTCCGGTAGATCTTGTTCCTAACATTTCACCTGCATCTGTGGCTGGCATCTTCAGAGGTGTATCACAGAGGGAAGTCTGTTACACTGGACTGGATGGGGAAAAGGAGGTGTAGTTGGGAAATTTTGGGAAATTTTGAGTTCAGGAAATAGCATGGAGGGGAAAATGTACCCTGCCTCCATGTGCAATATGGCGCTGATCTAAATCGGGGCCCGTGCATGTGGGAATTGAGGCAAAAACTCATTTCATTTCTCCCTGTTGAACAGGTTGGGAACACCAGACCCTACCTGTGTTCCCCGTAATGTGTGAATCAGCAATTCAGGTAACAGACCTTAGAATATATTGAATATATGTGGAATATAATTTCATTGGGTCTAGTTTGTATAGGATCCAAAGAGTAGAAAGAGCATGGCCCCGTCCGCACTTGCAGAATAATGCACATTAAATCCACTTTCACAATTGTTTGAAAGTGGATTTTGCTATTCCGCACTGTAAAATCCAGCTGCAAAGTGAATTGAAACTGGATTGAAAGTGCATTATTCTGCATGTGTGGAAGGGGCCCATGACTGTGTAATTTTTGCGTGGCTTTTGAACTAGAAAGGAAGATCCTGCGCAGCTTTGCTCTTTCAATTCTTTTCCCTTGGGGAAGCTACAGAATCGTAGAATGCCAAGTGGCCAAATTGGGTCAAAAAATATTCTTTGGACTCGCCTAGAAATTAAGCCAATGTTTATTTTCTTATGCTTCCCGCCATGGCCAGCATTTATCCAGCAAAAGTTATTAGATTTCATGGAATGTAAATAAACAGTTATTGGTAAATATATTCTGGTGGTCTTCTTGTTATACCACATGTCAGAAAAAGTATAGGGAGTTGGCCCAAGTTCAGACATCTTTGACGCACGGAGAAAACAGGCATATTTTACTAATTAGAGTGAACAAAAATACTCTGAGATTACAGTTAAATTGCATTAGGACATAACTCGCTGGCAACAGCTGTGAGCAAAATATTTTTCCTCTAGATTTCTTTATAATATTTGACCCAGGCATTGAAGATACAACAAAATCTTCGTACAGGGTATAACCTCTGTACAGTATCTATGATTCATCCTCTCTTAAGAACATAAGAACATAAGAACAAGCCAGCTGGATCAGACCAGAGTCCATCTAGTCCAGCTCTCTGCTACTCGCAGTGGCCCACCAGGTGCCTTTGGGAGCTCACCTGCAGGATGTGAAAGCAATGGCCTTCTGAGGCTGTTGCTCCCGAGCACCTGGTCTGCTCAGGCATTTGCAATCTCAGATCAAGGAGGATCAAGATTGGTAGCCATAGATCGACTTCTCCTCCATAAATCTGTCCAAGCCCCTCTTCTGCAAACAGCTGCGCCTTCTGAAGCTTTCTGAGGGCTGACTGGCAAAATAATGGTGGGTTCCACACAAGGCAACGACAACTGATGTAGGATGCTATATAAACCGTTTTGAGAGGGGACTTTGCAAAGATCCCGCCTCCAAAGCAAGTCCCGCCCCCGTTTTATTTCCCTCAACCTGGTTTTTTTTTAAAATCGCTAAACAGGATTCTTTTGCAAAATCCCCGGTGGCAGCCACTGCCACGCAAACAGCCAGACAGGAAGTGCTTCATTTCCCTCCCTTCCACCATGCCGTCCACTGTCAGGGAGAATCTGCCGTTCTAGGGAGGCCCCCTTTTTTCTATTATTTTGTGTATTGCACCTGCGTAGTTATGTAGGTGCAGCCAATCATATTGTGGGACAATTGGCATGGCTGTGGGGGGCTCATGAGTAGTAGGAATTTTTATTTTATTTTATTTTATTTTAAAAAAGAAGCATCTCCATGCAAAGCCATGAAAGCAACCTAGATTGTTTACATGGGCTCCAATCGCTGCCTGCAGGGCACACATATGAATGGGGAAAAGGGAAAAGGGTTCCTTTGTCATGTCTGCAACCCGCTAAACCTGGTTTCAGCATTTATATTTTGTAACTCTTTTTGTCATGTTTTTATATGTTTTATTATATATTGATTGTAAGGCATCTCAAGCCCTCTGGGAAACTGGCAGGAAATAAGTGCATAAACAATCAATCAATCAATCAATCAATCAATCAATCAATCAATCAATCAATCAATCAATCAATCAATCAATCAATCAATCAATCAATAATGCATCTGCTGTGCACAATTGACCAAAGTTCAAAAAGCGTTCATTTCTTTGTATAATTGGGTATATCTACTCCTCTGTCCTGGGCGATTAATAAAGTGCCAGTGGAGCAGGTTAACCAATACAAATATCTTGGAATTACATTTTCTTATAACCTCTCCTGGTTACCCCACAAAAAAGCTGCTATTGCAGGTGCTACCATCAGTTATTCTGCCATTGCACGCTTCTTTTATGGAAAGGGCCACTCCCTTGTCCCAGCAGCATTAAAAAATCTTTAACTCTAAGATAGAAGCGCAGTTACTTTTATGGAGTACCTATCTGGCTCCAAGCAGTTGACGATCTACCCTTGAATACTGTCCAATCCAAATTTTTTCTCAGAAAATTATGGGTCTGCCAAATTGTGTGTAACTGTGAGCGCCCTCTGTTTAGAACTCGGGCCAAAAATTCATTAGTTTATAGGGCTTTTGGTTGAGAGTTTTGTAAATTTTGGTTACTGCATTTCTCGCGAGATGATGAGCACTCGCTGATTCACCTACTTTTGTCTGATAACTCAGGCTAATCCATGCCCTTCTGATCGAAAGAAAGATTGAATCACTTGGTATATCTCTCTCTCGGTTCTCGGGCTATCTAGTTCAGAATCCTACAACTTGTTAAAACAAAAAATTGTTGGAAAGCTTTAATGGATTAATTTTATTTAGGGCTGCTATGAAACTTGTTCACCCTCCACATCTTTCAATACCCCTCTATATCAAAACAGATGGTTCTCCTATTTGTATTTTTTTGACTAATCCAATGCAGAGAAGAGCCCTCACACTTGCTCGCCGCTCAATGTTTTCCTCCGCTTTCTATTGGCGCAGGTAGATTTTAACAACTTGGAAATGAGCGAAAGGGTATGCTCTTGTGGTGAACAACAAATCGAAACATTGGCACATCAACTGCTTTGTTGCCCTAAATCTGCTAATATCAGATCAAAAAAATATTCCAACATTCTTTCTAGGGATACCTGGTAGTGAAATGGAAGAATCAAGTAGACTTCCTTTTCTTCTGGACAATTCTGACAATGAAACTTGTGACCATTGCTGCAATCAATCAATCAATCAATCAATCAATCAATCAATCAATCAATCAATCAATCAATCAATCAATCAATCAATCAATCAATCAATAATGCATCTGCTGTGCACAATCGACCAAAGTTCAAAAAGCGTTCATTTCTTTGTATAATTGGGTATATCTACTCCTCTGTCTGACTCCCCCAACGGGTCAAAAAAGGAGTTAAGAGTAAAGGCAGAGATCCGCCAAAAGGAAGGAGAAAATTGGGGGACTGGGTGGGTTAAGAACAAGTAGAAAACAGGTAATTGGGAGATCAGTGGGAGGGAGAAATGTTTGGACAGGTGGACAAAAAAAGAAGAGAAAGAGTTGGGGTTTTTTATACTCTCCTTTTCTCTGCCATAAAGAGTCCCAAAGCAGCTGACAGTCCCCTTTCCTCCCCCTCTATCTCTACCACCCTAGGACCCTTACGAGGTGGGTGGGGCTGCGGGAGTTCTGAGAGAACTGTGACTGGCCCAAGATCACCCAGCAGGTCTCATGCAGAGGAGCGCGGAATCGAACCTGGTTCTCCAGGTTCGAGTCTGCCACTCTTAACCACCACACCACACTGCCTCCCAAAGGGGGACCAAGTCATAATAAGAGGGGAGGAAGCAGCCGGGACCATTTTCCATACAAATAATCACAGATGTCCATGAGTGCATGGATGCTTGTGAACACGAATTACATAAGGTGGGACATGTTAATCCTTTTTAAAAAGCAAAATCAACCCTTTCATACGTCTCCTCCCACACATATACATAGTAGAAATCTCCGCAGCCTGCTATGGTCGAATCCCCACTTGAAATTTGCCTGCAGATCCAAACTTGTTTGTGGTGAAACCATGTCTTCTTCATCAAAGTTTCTCCCTCCCCACCGCAGCGAGCACACAGCAGACACACCCGGTTGCAGAACTCTAAGCACTCCCCACTACCAGGCGAGCTCGCTTCGCTGGTCTCCCCTGATTGGCTGGCGTGCCTTGATGGGGCGGGACCTTTTCCCACTGCGGAAACGTATATTGTAGGGGCGTGATAAAAAAAAAACAGCGTGTAAAAGTTTAACGTTTAACTGTGCAAACAGTTAATCGTTGCCTGTGTAAACCATTAACGATTCAAAGTTACACGTTTGACTGTTTAAAGTTTGCGTCCCCTTCTGCTGGCTGATCGCAAAAGCAGAAACGAAACAAAGGAAAGGCTGCGCACGCATCGCAGCGCTGATTGGTTGCCTGAATTCTGCGTCACACTCCAGGGTGGGAAACAAGTCAGGGTTTCAAACCTCATCCCTCCCCTCGGATCAGCTCTGAACCGTGTTAATGGGGTCTACGCCACTTGCAACCAGGTCCTGCCGGAACGCGGATTAACGGGGAGAACGAGCGCCAGAAACGGAATCTGCCACGCAAGCAATGGGGAGGTCGTCCCTCAAACCTGGTTAGTTTGTGTTCTGAAACCTGGCTAAGATGGTAGTGGGGATTTGACCCATGTGAATCTTCAGTATGGATCGTGGCCTCAGCAATAAGAGGACCCCCACACTCTCATGCTACATTTTGCAGGTACAGAGTATGTACAGGAAAAGACAGGAGCTTATTGGAGGGGAAATCTGGAAGAAATGTGTGTGGTTTTTTTAACAGTGAGACATAAGCTTGGCTGGTGCGTACGTGTTTTCAGGCTCCAGGTTTTGAAAAACATGTACCTGATGTTTAAACAAGAGGCCTGTTCAAATCGTGCTGTAAGATGCTCTCTATAGCTAGGAGCGTAATAGGAGAATTCAAGCATCCTCGGTGCTGATTTAACCACCCAAACGTTCGCATCGCTTTAAAGCATCCCTGATTGAAAAACCAGATCCCCACAGCCAAAACAAACACCTGATTCCAGCATGACATACAAAAGCACTTAATGTAAACACTTAATGAAGATATGCGCTGTGTGTACTTCATGTTCAAACCCTGGGCATGGCGAGCGAAAGCCGTCTTTAATAGCCTGCCAATTGAAGGACCTGTTCCCAATTTGTGGAATTGGCCTGCCGCAGTCTGAGAATTGTTTAATATACTCGATGCCTGTTTGTGTTAATGTTTGTGATTGAAGTTTTTCATTATTTGATGTTATATTTGGCCTGGGAATCAGAGCGCTATTTGGACGGGTTGAAATCTACGATGCAAGCGAAGCCAAGCAAGTGTCTCTCTGATGGACCTCCAGTTACAAGATTTTGTTTTAAATAATATACTTTCTATTGTACGTCTGTGAGCTTTACTCTTTTCTCCCCGTTTGCCAAAGAGCTACAGATACTTTGAAAGGCTCTTTCTAAGGAAACAAAACAGAGGGGCACTCTTGCAGCCGACAGATCTGAAGCATTCAATCCAAACTGACGTGCCTTATAATGAAAGGGTCAAAGGGACAGACAGTGTTTTCCCTCTCCTAGCGGGATCCACCATAATTTTAGAACTTTTTATTGTTGACATGCATAGAGGGAGGGAGGACTGGCAGGCTGTTATCTCTTTATTTACAGTCTGATTTTTCCCCCCTGGTTGTTGCAAAGGGTAAAGACAGACATATGTTCTACATAAGGCGGAACTGATTTGAACATGCATACTCTGCCATGAAAACAAATGCCTCAGGACCAAACTACATGCTGCGTTTTTTAAAAAAACAATGAACTCAGTCCAGACCTGACTTGCTTTCTCCGCAGCTGCACAGAAGAGGCAGGGAACTTCATTTTAAAAGGCTATGGAAGCCTGATTTGTCTCAGGACTGCTGCATGCAGGGATCTGGGGACCCCCCCCCCCAAGAATTACAGTTCATCTTCAAAGTGTAGAGACCAGTTCCCCTTGAGAAAATTAATGCTTGGGAGGGTGGCCTCTGGGCACTCTATTTCACTGAGGTCATTCCCTGTCTTCCCCTCGGCCCATCCCCAAATCTACAGGAGTTTCCCAACCTGGATCTGGCAACCTTACCCCCCCCCATCCCCACTATCAGCAGGTGTGGGGTGGGGTGTCCTAGCAAATATAGCTGCAAGGGAGGAGGAGGATCTCCTGTCTCCCCACTCTGTGTTTTTTTCCCTAGGGAAGCAGCAGTGGCATTGTGATTCAGAGCAGGTGCACGTTAATCTGGAGAACCGGGTTTGATTCCCTGCTCTGCCACTTGAGCTGTGGAGGCTTATCTGGGGAACCAGATTAGCTTGTGCACTCCAACAAACACCAGCTGGGTGACCTTGGGCTTGTCACAGTTCTTTGGAGCTCTCTCAGGCCCTTTCCCCACTTACCTTAAGCCCCGCGCTACTCTCCGCAAGTAGCGCGGGGTCCCACTGCACTCCCCACGTCATGGGCAGCAACAGCGCAGCCGCCCCGATGCTGCAGCTCTTGCGCCCGCTCAGCGCACGGCATCCCTGGCGCTGGCGAAAACGGCACCTTTGGATGACCTCGCGCAGAGTGCAGGGTCGTGGGAACGCCAAGACGCGCGCTAGGGATGCCGCGCGCTCAGAGCAGCACGCAGCGATGGCGGCAGCAGGAGAAGTGGGGAAAGGCCCTCAGTCCCATCTACCTCAAATGGTGTTTGTTGTGGGGAATGGGGGTGGGGGAGGGAAAGCCCCTTTGAGTCTCCAATAGGAGAGAAAGGGGGATATAAATCCAAACTACTACTACTACTACTCTTCATAACTATTTCAGCTAGAAATAGCTGAGAGGGAATTTTTGCCCAATTTTGGAGTGACAGATACCAATCAATGGGCAGCTCCAAAATGAGGCAAATGACTCCCCCACTGGGACTGTTTTGGCTTATGACAATGGCACAACAGGGAACACAAGAGCTCTCCACACCCACACTAAGCTGAACTGCACCCCACCCACAAGGCTTCTTTAAAATGATGTACCCCACAACTGCTGTGTGGCTGCACATAAACCAAGTTCAGTTCTGACCAAACCCATTAAAAACCCTATTATGTAGTTTGGCCTTCAGGACGCAGTTGAACGTGTCTTCGAAATTGCTACTTCTGCTGCACATTAGGCTGTCTGGCTTTACTCCTGGATTAGTTGCCGTGGGGATCTTCTGTTCACGCTTGAAATCGGAATATAGTTCAGAAGCATGCAGAGAACCTGGAATTGTCTGCTGGCTTAAATTCATTTGGAAAATCATGCGGAAGACCTTTCCCTGGGCTGCTCCACACAATTCATTTAAAATGTTTTGACACAGGAAATAAAATGTTTCATCCATGGAGTTCCACATGGTTTTTACCCCCAAATGTTTTATTCCCAGCCTTGCAACGTTTTAAATGAACCCCCTTTAAAAATTATTCTCTGTCTGAAACATTTTCAAAATGTCTTCAGTTGCTGTGCCATCCATTGAAGAAGAAGAAGAAGAGGAGGAGGAGGAGGAGGAGGAGGAGGAGGAGTTTGGATTTATATCCCCCCTCTCTCTCCTGCAGGAGACTCAAAAGGGCTTACAATCTCCTTGCCCTTCCCCCCTCACAACAAACACCCTGTGAGGTGGGTGGGGCTGAGAGAGCTCCGAGAAGCTGTGACTAGCCCCAGGTCACCCAGCTGGCGTGAGTGGGAGTGTACAGGCTAATCTGAATTCCCCAGATAAGCCTCCACAGCTCAGGCGGCAGAGCTGGGAATCAAACCCGGTTCCTCCAGATTAGATGCACGCGCTCTTAACCTCCTACGCCACTGCTGCTCCTACACTGACTACATTTCTTACACTTCTCCGCTTCCCTGAACTTCCTCCTCAGTGCTATCTCCTGATCCCACTCAGTTCCCCCTTGCCTGTTTATTTGCAGCATCTCTCTGTTTGTTCTTTTGTTTTGGGGAGCCAACCTTCAAAACTCTGAACACACCAGGAGTAGAAACTGTGAAGCATTGTAGGATTGATCCTACACAAAACTAGAAAAGGGGGGAGGGGATCACAAAATGGCAGCCGGGAGGGATTGAAAATGTTTTACAAACTTTTTAGGAGATTTGTGCAGAAAAGGCCTCCAACGGAGGGACAGGTTGAATTTGAGTTCAGTTTCAAGCTGCATGGCAGTGGTGGGATCCAGCCGGTTCGCACCACTTCGGCAGAACCGGTTGTTAAAACGGTGCTTGTAAACAACCTGTTGTAAAAAAATTTTGAATTCCCATCACCAGAGCCAGTTGTTAAATAATTTGAATCCTAACACTGCTGCAGGGTATCAATGAATAACCATGGTGAGGATAAAAGACTAAGAAAATCTCTTCACCACACAAACTTTCCCATCTGTGGAGCTGCCAGTCGTCCACTTCTACAGACTGATCTCCAAATGATCAGTTTTTCTGGAGAAAATGCCTGCTTTGGAGGGTGGATTTTATGGGCCTCTACTGAGGTTTCTTCTCTCCTCAATTCTACCCTTCCCAGGCTCCAACCCCAAAATCTCCAGGTATTTTTCAACCCAGAGCTGGCAATCCCTACCCCTACACCGGTGGTGGGATTCAACAGGTTCGCACCACTTCGGTAGAACTGGTTGCTAAAAGGGTGCTTGTAAACAACCAGTTGTTAAATCATTTGAACCCCATCACCAGAACCGGTTGTTAAATTATTTGAATCCCACCACTACCCTACACTTTCAGAGACTTAAACAGGATTTCCTACTCCTGCCCCCCCCCCCCAATTAACTATGTTACTTCCACACAAGGGTTTTTCTGTATGGGCAATTCCGCACATGAGTAAAATAGGTTCGACCCAGTTCCCTGAAAAGGGTACTGACCTAGGTCGAAGCCATTGTCGTTCCCCACTGCAACCAGCTTGATCCCAGCTCAGAGGGCGGAATCATCCTGTGCCTCTTCGCCGCTCCGTTCCAATTGGCTACTGTTCTACGGCCATGTTCCGTCTATCCCCACACACATTATAAAAAAAACTGCCACAGGAATGGAGGGACGAAGGTGGCGTTTTTTGTTTGGCCAGCTGTACGCATGCCTGAAACACTCAGCTGTGATTGGCTGAATGGGGGACTCCTGGCACCAGAGATTCCGCACTTTACTGGAATTGAGCTGAGTTCGAGCGTAGTTCCCTGAAAAAGTAGTAGTTCCCAACTGGAGTCGGAAATTTGACCGTTACACGGGGCGAAGCTGGTACAAAACCACGTCGATCCCAGTGGTTGTGCGGAGCACTTAGGTCGAACGCAGCTCGAACTTAGATTGATAACGCAAGTGCGGAATCGATCTATGTGAAATGCAGAGAACCCCAGATTTCTTAGGAACATCAGAATAACGCTGTGTTCAACCTGAGCTTAACTCATGGTGCCCCTTTGTAATGAGAAACAAACAAACCCTCACTGTCCTTCTCTGGGTCAAAGGTAGAGCTGAGGGATCGGTGCAGGTCAGCCATTATAAGAAAGGCATGGATCTTTTAAAAACAGCAAGGGCTGCTAACTGCAGTACTAAATTCTCCCCTTTCTTTTTATGCCCTTAAAATGGCTTTCCCCCCATTTCCTTGCTGATCTACACTGGAGATTTGGTTGTGGCTCCCCGGAGGGTAGGATTTGGGGAAGAAAAGGACACAAATGGAATGGAATGTTATATAGGTCACACTCCAAAGCAGCAATTTTCTCCAGGAGAACTGATCTTTAGTATGAAGATCAGCTGTAAACCTGGGAGATCTCCAGGCTGTATCTGGAGGTTGGCGGCCCCAGTTTTTGGAACGTTCCCTATGGCTCTTATAAGCACAGTTTTCCAATGTGGCACCTACCCTGTGTTTCAGGGAAGTAGGCATCACCCTTGTGCAGTAGAGCTCATTGTTGACGGGTGGTCCTCCCCTTGAAATGGCGCTGGGATATATTGTGGAATTTGATTGACCTATGGAAGAAGAAGAGAAGAGTTTGAATTTATACCCCACCTTTCTCTCCTGTGAGGAATCTCAAGGTGGCATACAAACTCCTTTCCCCTTCCTTTCCCCACAGCAGACACCTTGTAAGAGAGTTCTGAAAGAACTGTGACTAGCCCAAGGTCACCCAGCAGAAATTTGGGAGTGGGGAAACAAATCCAGTTCATCAGATAAGAGTCTGCTGCTCATGCAGAGGAATGGGGAATCAGACCTGGTTCTTCAGATTAAAGTCTGCTTGCTCTTAACGACTACACTATGCCGGCACCCTAATATTATAATCTAATACAATCTTCTTGGCTGGTCAACCCAGGAGAAGGGACTTAAAACAACAACAAAACAAAACCAACTAAATCCCATAAATAAATGAGCAAAGGCAGATAGAAAAGGAGGGTTAGGAAAGGGTAGGGGGGCAGCAATGATGTAACCATGGCTGCCTCGATCATAGGCCTACCCCCCCCCAAAAAAATAATATAAACCTTGGAAGTATTTTCTTTTTTTAAACTTAAAAGACTCAAATGTTTTCTCTTTTTCTCATTGAGGACATCCAACCAGAGGCACAGCGAGACAAAATGGCACCCGGAGGCAACACGTGACCTAATGGGTGGTGCCCAGGGCCAATTGACACCCCCCCACATCCCTCTAGCAGATACGCACCTGCATCCAACACTGCATCCAACACATCATTTTATTTGCCCTTTTCTGCACTGTTCTCAACTCCACAGCATTCTTTCAGAAATGGGCGAGCAATCAAAGTCTGCTTTGCAAATGTGGCTTCACAGTAGTTTCACAGATTTGCTCTGGAAAGTTTTTGAATTCCGGAACCCATTCCAGGGAACTTGTCGGTAGTTAGGTTAAGTGCTGGCTATGCAAACAAGTCTGGTATGATGCCTTTTGTTTGGTAAACAAGCTAATGAGAACACACTAAACTCTTTCGAACAGATGCTTCACCACAGTCAATGATTAACCACAGCGACACTCATGCATATTAATCAGATCCAAGCTTTGTGTACTGAACCGCATTAGACCACATGCTGTGGCACAAACCTAAATCCACACATTATAGGGAACATAGGGTAGGTCTAGGAACCTCACTCTGTGTCCTGTGTATCAGTCACATGTGAATTGCAGGTTTTCCTCAATTACCTTACATGAAGTGTCCAATTCAGATAGTGACTGTGGTATGCCTCCACTCCCCAATAGGCCAGACAGTAGACACCTGAGAACAGGTGGGAACATAGTGCAGGGAGAAGACTGGATCTCCTCCATGCACACCATGGCCTCTACAACTCAAATGTGACTGTTGTGCAACATACCAGGTGAGGACCCAGTATCCATCCTGTGTTCTCCATAAAGGGTGAATAGTTGACTTAGGAGATGGGAACTTACAGAGTTCATCATGTGGGGGGGAAATCGTCCCCCCCCCCCCACAAATCTAGGCTGGCCTGGGCCGCTGAGCTTGATTATTAGCATTAAACCTAAGACCTGGTTTTGGGGAAGCAGCGTAGGTAACCCTGTTAAGTGCTGTTAAACCCCACTGATTTTCATGCAAAGGACTAAAGCGCGATCCTTTATCTGGGAGTAAGCTCGGTTGTTGGCAGTGGGGCTTGCTTCTGAGCAAACCCTCCTAGGGTTGTGATTCATCCGTTCGAAGAGTTGCACGGTTGCTTCAAAACAAAGCCACCAACTACTACCAAGCTTACTCCTGAGTAACGCACGCCTCAGGGCCAACCAGTTTTTCTAAACTAAAACCTCAGTATTCAGGTTAAATTGCAGTGTTGGCACTTTGTGATAAATACGTGGGTTTGGGGTTGCAGTTTGGGCACTCGGTCTCGAAAAGGTTCGCTATTACTGCTATAGATTATTCTAATCTTGGTTGCCAGTGACACATCCTTACACTTATGGATCTTTTCTAGCTCCTTCATGGCTATCCTTCCAGTCTCAGTCTCTTTCTGATTTCTTGTTTACAATCTCTCTTTTGGTTGATGATGGAACCAAGGAACAGAAAATCTTTATTTCCGTTTCTTCATCTTCAATCTTAATGTGGCACTTTCCTCATTCTAACTAGACCAAGCACAGCCATGAATAACCAAATGGCAAAGTCATCAGATTTCTGACATACCCAGTACTGACTAAATGAATCCTAACTCAATCCCAGGCATTTGCTGCAGGAGGTTAAAAAGTTGTGCATGGAAATACTTTCCCATGCCTCTTTGCCATGCACAGATTTTGCATGTGCACAGCATATGTGAACGCACACACGGGCTTAATGAAAACGGCGTGTCTGGGTGTGCATGGTTGTTTCTCTGTGCGAAATGTGTGTGAAAATAACTTTTCCAATTGTGATGGTAGGAAAGGCCTCTTGGATGTAGTGGCACATGTGTTTCTCATTGACTTTACGCAAGATGACGATCCAGCTGAAATACAGTAGCTAGGACAAGATGCTCGTATTCTTCTCAACCTTGCACAACGAAACAAGACAAAACAAAACAAAACAGGACAACAGAAATAGAGGGAAAGTCCTCTTTCGTTGAACTGCCTATCTAGAGCTTCCCATCTTTCTGTTCAAGAGTATAACCAGACACATAACTTGAACAATAGCCTTCCTGTGGAAGCACATTACCATGTTTTGTTCAGTTATACTGTCTTCTCTGAAACATTAAATTCAAGGCAAACCACTCCTTCAGTTTATTCATTCAGAAAATTGATATGCCATCGGGCCAGAGACCAGATCAGAAGGTAAACACAATAGAGTCAACTCATAAAACCAACAGCGTAGATCATAACAGATGGACTCAATTCAATATTTGGGAAGTATTCTAAGAAATTAATAATAACAATTGCCACTGTAAGTTTCTTTATCTATTCTATTTCATTATATTTTGATTTACAATATTGTTTATCAATATTGGGTTTATTAAGTACTATATAGGCTATCTGATATATTTTTATTGTTCCATTTATATACCGCCCTCCCGCGGAGGGCTCAGGGCCTTTCCACACAAATATGTGGAATATATATGGCCCTTCCACATATATGGCCCTTTCCACACAAAACTCCTAAAACGTTTGTAAAACATTTGCAGAGGTGTACAGGGTCCAAATGGCACCCAGAGACAAAGCCTCCTCAGGGCGCCCCCCCCCCACGTCCCTGCTGTAGGGAGCCCGGGAGGGCCGTACACCCCGCACCCGCCCACCTGCAGAGCATGCAGTGTTGGGCCTCCCTCAGCCCCACCCCCGGTCTGCCTGGAGATCAGGAATGTGGCCCCATCCCCCTGCTTTTAGTAGGCCCAGTCCTGCCTTGAACTATCTTTTCAAGTTATGGTGAGCATTTCAACAATAACTTGAAAAGATAGCCTAAGACAGGACTGGGCCTACTAAAAGCAGGGGGATGGGGCCAGTGGTGGGATTCAGCAGGTTTGCACCACATTGTCAGAACCAGTTGTTAAAATGGTGCTTGTAGACAACCAATTGTTAAAGGCTTTCATGGCCGGTTGGGTCCCCACCCTGGGATATAGACTATATATACCCCCAAACATTTCCTTCTCTCTGGACACAGTGTGTAAGACTTCCCTCTGTGATACACCTCTGAAGATGCCAGCCACAGATGCAGGCGAAATGTCAGGAACAAGATCCACCAGACCATGGCCATGAAGCCCGGAAAATCCACCAGAACCAACCAGTTGTTAAATTATTTGAATCCCACCACTAGAACCGGTTGTTAAATTATTTGAATCCCACCACTGGACCACATATATTTATTCAGAACAAACCGTGTATGCAAAAAAGCCCTGGGTGATCTTGGGGGTTCATCCAGACTTTGCCAAACCTCTCACACAAATCATTCATTCAGAATCATAACAAATCCAAAGAGAATCAACACCTGCCTGTTTCACTCTGTGCCAGGAATAATTGTAAAGGATTCAATGGTGTTGATGAGCGGGTCAAATAGCCTGGCCTTGACTATTCTCCCACAGCCCGGGCGATATTAGGGCCAGTCTCGGGCGGAGACCTTTATCTCAAGCGTAGGGAGATGAGACCGGCTCCCTACGGGAACTGGAGGGGGATGGGAGGGACAGAGTTATAACCTGTGTTTCTGGCGGGAGATCTTTTATTCCTGCTACCGCGCGTAATGCGAGCTTCTAAGATGTCTGAATAAACGGTCTTTTACACCCAAAAGCCTTTTATTTCTGCTTCTATGGAATTCCTTACATTGTGGCAGGAATCCATTGTTCATCTATCTTCCTAGTGCAGTGGACCTCTGCGTTGTCGGCATGGAGAGGCTAAATATTCCTGTGAAGGTTCGGTAAAATTCCCCAAAGAGGGCCTCCGGAAGCCTCCCTTCTGATTTGGACTTAACCGCGGAGAACGTGGTCTTCGCTGGTGACTCTTTCCTCGCCCCTCGTGATCAGCAACGAAGTCTTCCCCCTTACTCTGCTGGAACTGTGGACGGGAAGCTACGACCATGGGGGACTTACGATGCATGTCGCTTGGGCGCCAGTTCATGGATCGAAGGCCTGTGGATCGGGTATCTACCCGCTGCATGGATACTACAAACCTCAGATGCAACCTTCCGTCACGGAGAGGAGACGGGCCTCGACCACCTTCATGCGGCAACACAGGAGTCCATTGAATCCATTCCTGGACTCGCATTTTGGTGATGTTCCCTAAAGATCTACATCGCGGTGACATAGCGCACTGTTCATCCGGTCTAATTTCACCGGGTGACACTGGGACTATACCAGGGATTGATAAGTATCCGCATCGCCTTCTCCGGGATCGGACTTCTGATCCTCGACCAGCGGCTGCACCTGAGATGCCCTGTGGAGCCACACGGTGGGCACGACGCCCCGCGCTCAGATGAAGAGGAGTCCGAGAAAGCCTGCACTCCCAGCCGGATCTATTCCTCTCCCATCGAAAAGAGAGCTGGGATGAGGAAGTGGGTCGACTGGGCGAGATGCCCAAGAAGCATGGGCCCGTGAACGCCAGCTATGGGAAGAGGAACGAGAACAGCTGCAGTAAGAGCTGAAAACCTGCAAAGAGAGACCGGAACATAGCAGCAAAGAAGTCCAACCTCGAATTGGACCGGGTACAAAGATGCTGCAACGGGCAATATGCGCAGAATCTATCAGTCCATGATAAAGTCCTGGAACACTCCAAACTGGATTCCCAGCGCCAACGCCAAAAGCTGCTCAGGTCTCTATGCATTAATAAAGTGAACTTTACTGCAGCTGTTCAACGGGATCGAACTTGGCTAAATTGGAACGAGAGAAAAGCAGCTTTTGCATGCGCATTCTCAGGATGCATTGACTGACTCGGCGAAGGAGAGAGAGCTGGCTGCCTTTGGAGAGGGAACTGAAGAAGCAGCAGACCAGGACAACCTCCAAGTTGGAGAGTCTACGCTACGCTGGTACAAAGCTCGGGCGCTTCAGTGAGGGCGACGCTGCATTGGTCCTGCTATCACCTTCCAAGGACCTGCTTCCCACCTGAACGCCAGCCAGTGCACCGGCGTTGATACCTTCCACCGACCTCGCCCCCCTGCGCTAAATCACGCTGCCTCAACCTGTTCAACCTGCGCAACCGCGTGCCTCAACTCTGGCTCAACTGCAAGAATCACCAAGGGCTTCGCTAAGGGTCGCGGAGAGGGGATACATAAGCAGACCTCCAATACTCTGCCCTCGCTCTTCGGGATGGGACCGCCTTCCAAACTTCCCCTACTTCCATCTTGCAACCTCGATGCCCACATGGAGGACTATGACGCATTTATACCGTCTGAGCCAAAAATACGTGGACATCGGCTCAGTCCTGATGGGGCGGCAGCCGACTGGTTTGTGACTCTTTTGAACCCGGGTAAGATGAAGATACTCGCGACGGTGCCCGCGATTCCTCCAAGCCTTAAGGGCTCGGCTCAAGATCCGGTGCTGGAAATGAAGCCATCCGGCATCTTCATCAAAACTATTCAGCAAGGCAACCGCCGCTTGCAGAATTCTGCCCGCGAATTTGCAGGCGCGTGCTGCCTCGACTCTCCTGAGTGGCCTGAGCTTATGAAATGCGAATACTTCTCGATGCTGGCCGACGGCAAGCTGGCGGAAACGGTGTTTTTAATTCGGCTCCCTCGTGACTATTGCTGATTGATTGAACTGGGATCCCAGGTGGCGCCTCGCTTGAGCACGCTGCGTCGGGAGGCCGCCCACTTCAAACTCGCCACTGCGCCTCACTGCCAAGCCCAGCCAGCCCCCACCGACCACTCTCCTTCCGAGCCAGCCGCACTGGGATTGTGTCTTTACTCGCGGAGGACCAGGTCATCTGGCCAGCCAACTGCCCGAAAACAGAAGCCAACCGCCTCGCCGCTACGCGACCCCATCTGCTGCCACCGCTGGGCAAGTCAGGCCTTCCAACAGGCTCGCTTTAAGGCAGTCATCGGGCGCATCCAGAGGAGGGGAAGCAGCGGTTTGCCTTTCTTCAGCCCCCATGGACATGGGCTCGACTCCAGACGCTGTGAGTGAAGGCAGCGCCCCATTACAATCCAAGCCGCTTCTGGCCAACCCCGCTAAGCATAATCTGCATTATAGCCTCAGCCCTTGTGGGATTCTGGCTGCTCCCATTGCTTACGCCCCAGGTGGCGGAGGAGCTAGGGTCTAGACCAAGTCCCCCCTGGCTAAGCTTCCATACCATTCACCCAAATGGACGGCAGTCCTCTCGAGCTTAAGGACCGCCCAGTTCAAAACGCAACCGTTCTCTCCGCTCTCACCTCATTGGGAGAAAATTAGTTTTATTCCCGGCCAGTGGCCAAACACTCTATAGTTCTGGGCATGCCATGGTTGTTGTTGCATGAACCAAAATTCCTTTGGAAAGAAAGGATCTTAGAATTCACTGACCCTCCCTGGCGTAGAACACATGAATTGGGGAAAACTCGCTTCCTCCTGACACACACTCTGGCTTCATCAGCTTATTGCTCCCATTCTACCGGGCATTCCCACCGCTTACCAAGATCTAGCCAGAGTATTTCAGGAGCAAGAATGCGATCAGTTGCCACCCCATAGAGACACTGGACTGCAAAATCGTAATACAGCCAGGGCTAACTGCCCAAAGGTAGAATCTACCGCGATGAGTCCCAATGAGGAGAAGGAACTTCGTGCCTTTAGACAAGAACCTCGCCAAGTGGTTCATACGGGCGGCTACCAAACACACACATGCTGCTCCTGTATTGTTTGTAAAAGAAAGATGGGTCTTTACTGCTCTGCACAGATTACCGAGGACTCAATGCAGTCTCCCCTGTCCAATAAATACCCTTTTGCCATTAATCAAGGATCTTTTAGGACGATTGGGCAAGGGACGATTCTTTATTAAGTTGGACTTGAGAGAAGCTTACTACAGGGTCAGAATTGCTGAAGGCTATGAACACTTGACTGCATTTAACACAAAGTTTGGACAGTTTGAATACTTAATAATGCCATTCGGGTTAAGGGGGGCCCCCGGAGCTTTATGGCCCTTTATCAACGGTTCTCCATGATTTATTGTACAAGGGAGTAGTGGTGTACTTTAGATGACGCGGTTAATTTATTCACAAACCATGGAGGAGCATGAAGCATTGGTTCGAAGTATTGAAACGCTTGCTCAACAACTCCCTCTTTGCCAAACTTTCCAAATGCTGTTTCCACCAAACCTCTATTGACTATTTGGGTTACCGGATCTCTCACCGAGGGCCTAAAAATGGATCCTGCTAAGATTGATGCAGTCCTCCAATGGCTCAAGTTCTTCTACCAGCCTAAAAGAACTCCAATCTTTCTAGGTTTTGCTAATTTCTATCGCGGACTTTATACCCCCAATTCGCTGAACTGACTCTCCCACTCACAGACCTCTTACGCACTAAGGGTAAAGATCCACTGACTGCCAAGCCCGGGCCCCTTTCCTGGTCTGAAGAATGTCAGACAGCCTTTCAGCTTTTAAAAATCTGCTTTTACCACCGCACCTATCCTGAAGCACCCTGACCCAGATCTCCGCTTGTGGTTCACGGGATGCCTCGACAAAGCGCTTTGGGGCAGCCCTGTTGCAGAGAAATAAAGATGATAGGCTGGTTCCGCGGTGCTTATTTATCAAAGAAATTCTCCGTGCTGAACTCAACTGGACTGTAGGCGATAAAGAGACTGCGCCATCAAAGTAGCACTCTCCACTTGGCGTCACTGGCTGGAGGGGCTAAACACCCCTTCTTCGCTTGGTCGGATCACAAGAACTTGGGTCAGCTCTCTCCACCCTCAAGATGTCCGCTGGCAACTTCTCGCTGCAATGCATTTCTTCTCGCTTCTTTCACAGTCCATTTTTTCCCGAAAACCAATAACTGGCTGATGTGCGCTCGCCACCCGGGAGGGGGGGGGGGTGGAGCTGCCTTTACGGACATTCCGCGACTGTTCTCCCTCCCACCATTGGGGCTGGCTGTCACCCGATCTCAGACATCCGCCTCCTTCTCCGCCCATTCCCAGCCTGGTTCTCCTTTCCTACCGGAACTCGAGGGAGGCGGTTGCGCGGTTCTCCGGGCGGAGGAAGGTGACTCCCAATTCGCGCTTTGGAGAATGGCGCTATGGCGGGAGGTTGCACGCCTCCTCCGCAAGCAGGTTCTCGAGGCCTCGTCATGATGCCCGGCCGCTGGACATTTTGGCTTTCTAAAACTCTGCATTTGGCCCGGCCAGTTGCCTGTGGCGCTACGATGCAAGCGACATTGAGACGATATTAAAGGTTGCTCTGTTTGTGCAGAAGCTAAGAACGCTCCGAAAACCCCATGGTCTGTTGAAACCTCTCCCGTGGCCTCCCGCTTCCCGGGAAGTCATCTCCATGGATTTTATTACAGATTTGCCAGAAAGTCATGGCAAACACGGTCTTGTGGGTGGTGGTGGACTTATTTTCTAAACAAGCCCATTTTCATCCCATGTGCTTCCATCCCTCCGCCCTAAATTAGCGCTGCCTGTTCATTCAGCATGTTTACCGCCTACACTACTGCAAGGTGGTCTCCCACCGCCGCCCCCAATTCATTTCAAAGTTCTGGAAAGCTTTTCTATAGGTTTGTTAGGGGCCGCCCCGGCCGTTGCCGCCCCTACCACGGTCAAAGTTGCGGTGAGTCGGAGAGAACGAACAGAACCCTAGAGCAGTATTTACGCTTGTTACACCAACTACCACCAAGACAATTGGTGCGAAAGCTAATTCCGCTTTGCAGAATACGCCATAATAATAATGCGTTCATAGCAGTACAAAAAAAACCCTTCGAAATTGTGTCCGTCGCCTCCTTCCGCCACGCGAACTGCTCAAGTGGAAGCATTGATCCTCCGAGTTTCAGCAGTGGATTTCATCTCTGGCCGAGGGGTGAAAATGGTCCAGACTGCCTTACAACAGGCTAAAGACTCCCAAAGCTGCAAGCTGGATAAGCACCGCCGATTTCAAGTGGGCTTCGGGTGCATTTGTCTACCAAAAAATCTCAGAGACGCATAAATTTTCAAAACTAGGCAAAAGATTCGTGGGACCTTTTCAGATTACTAAAGTGATTAATGATGTCACTGCCCGATTGATTTGCCTCTAACTCTCTTAGTAATATCCATCCTGTCTTCCATTCCAGTTTACCTCAAGGAGGCTCCTGCTTTCCGATGCCTTCGGCACCGACTCACCGGAGAGCACCCCCTTTACCGACTATTATTGATGGCCACAAGACATTAAATTAACCACGCCATCCTGGACTCTCGCTTTAATCGCAGAACGCCAAGGAATATTTAGTCTCTTGGGTGGGGTATTCCTCTGGGCGTATAATCAATGGGTTTATTCCTAAAATATTGACTCTCGCCTTCATTTCTGCTTTCTTCCACCGCTTTCCGCATTGCAAAACCTGGGGGGGAGGGGTCTTTTTAAGGGAGGCAGAGTGCAAAGGGATTCAATGGTGTTGATGAGCGGGTCAGTCGGGCCTGGTCCTTGACTACATTCCACAGCCCGGCGATGGGCCAAGTCCGGCGAGACCTTGTATCTCTGGGCGTAGGGAGATGAGACCTCCGCTCCCATGGGAACTGGGAGGGGGATGGGATGGACAGAGTTATAACCTGTGTTTCTGGCGGGAGATCTTATTCCTGCCACTGCGCGTGTACGCGAGCTTTCTAAGATGTCTGAATAAACCGCCTTTTACACCCAAAAAGCCTTTTATTTCTGCTTCTATGGAATTCCTTACAATAATTGTACCACGACCCTCTACTGCTTTAGCTTGGGTCCTGCCATGTTTTATTGTTGCTACTGGGGGCTTCCTGCTCAAACAGCCTGAGACCCTGGGAAAGTTTGTTTTCATGAGCAGCTGGAGTTAGGTGTTATCGTATTGCTGGAATGTGTGTGTGTACGCAAGGGACCGTTCTCTGCCCTCTTCCTGCTTCCCCCTCCTCCCCTCCCCTCCCCTCTGGGGACTGTGTGTGTGTCTTCTCACCTCATAGTGGGAATGGGAATGGGTGTGTGGATCTGAGTATTCCTGCTGGACCTTGTGCTTGTCAGTCTGCTGGCCAGTCCTAACAATAGAGCCATCCGCTTTTTCTATGCTTGTCATCAATAAAGAAGAATTTTGCGGTAAAGTGCTGATTCCTGTCTTTGAGCAAGTCCGGGGCTGTGATTGTTTTTCTTCCTCAAGAGGGAGAGAAGCCAGATCTTGTGCAAGGATAGGAGAAGCACCCTTTGTTCACCTTAGGGTCGCCAATCTCCAGAGTATATGGGTAACTACATGTCTTCTTCCAGAAGTTATGGATTGTTAGCCCCATCATCCCCTGCCAGTATGATGCTGGCAGGGGATGATGGGAACAGTAGTCCATAACATCTGGAGGGCCGTGAATTTGACACCTGTGAGGTAGGGCATGGAAATCTCCTGGAGTTACAAGTGACCTCTAAACTATAGAGATCAGTCCCCGTGGAGAAAACAGTTGTTTTGGAGGGTGAGCTAGATGACATTATACTTAAAGTTGCCAAACACTAGGTGCTGGGTGGAGATCTGCTGGTATTTGTCAGGATTGGCACCTGTCCTCTCCCCCAAGCCAAAACATCCAGAGCTCAAGGGCACACCTGGGCAGGGGAGGCCTCCCTTCATATACATATCTATCATATGTAAATGGGTCTTTTGTTTCAAATCTCTGTCCTTAGCAATGTAGCAACTAGGCGACCTCACCTGGAGCCTCCAGAAGGGGAGAGGGAGGAGTGGAGGCTATGGGCAGAAGACCATCGCTTTGGCCTTGAGACACCCAGTACTCCATAACAAAGCTTTTTCACACCTTGTTGTTCTCTTAATCTGTGGGAAGATGGGAGGGGGTGTTCAAGCAGGAAAAGAAGGGGATAAATGTGTCTGCAGAAGCCAGGATCCCAAGAACTGGCTTCCTGCAGTTTGAGTCATTGATAAGTCAATGAAGGTTTCTGATTCTATATCCAGAGTTGATTTATTGATCGTTGTACCAAGACCTAACACGATTACATCTGACCTCCAGGTGACAGGAGTCAGTTCACCTGGAGAAAATGGCTACTTTGGAAGGTGGTCTCTATGGCATGATACCTCATCGAAGCCCCTCTCATCTCAAATCCTACCTTCCTTGGGTTCCACCCCCAAAATCTCCAGGTATTTCCCAAACCGGAACTGGCAACCCTAATTACAACCTTCTGAGGTCCTGCTGAAGAAGGGACTTGGAAGCCACCTAGAGTCTCTTTACAGGAGAGAAAGGTGGGATATAAATCCAAACTCCTCCTCCACCTCCTCCTCCTCCTCCTTCTGTCCCCAGACTCCACCTCCGAATTTCCAGAAATTGTCCAACCTGAAGTTGGAAATCCAAGGTCCTCTGGAGTAGCATTTCAGGGGTGGGGGTTACAACAAGAGATGGGAAGTGAAGAAATTACATCCCCCTTCCTTCAGTGGAGATTGTTGCAGCCTCTTAATGACAATGAAACCTCATACTGAGAAGAGTGCACTAGCTCCCTGAAATCCATTAGGAAAGGAATTGATAATAAAACTGCAAAGATTGTCATGAAGAAGAAGAAGAGAAGAAGAGTTTGGATTTATATCCCCCCTTTCTCTCCTCCAGGAGACTCAGCAAGGCTGATAATCTTCTTTGCCTCTTCCCCTCACAACAAACACCCTGTGAGGTGGGTGGGGCTGAGAGAGCTCCGAGAAGCTGTGACTAGCCCAAGGTCACCCAGCTGGCGTGTGTGGGAGTGCACAGGCTAATCTGAATTCCCCAGATAAGCCTCCACAGCTCAGGCGGCAGAGCTCAGAATCAAACCCGGTTCCTCCAGATTAGATACACGAGCTCTTAACCTCCTACGCCACTGCTGCTCCTCATGCCCTTATATAAAGCAGTGGTGCGACCGCACTTGGAGTACTGTGTCCAGTTCTGGTCGCCGCATCTCAAAAAGGATATCGAAGAGATAGAAAAAGTGCAGAGAAGGGCAACAAGGATGATTGAGGGACTGGAAGCACCTTCCCTAATGAGAGAGGCTGCAGCTGCTTGGGACTCCTCTTAGTTGGAGAGGAGACGGCTGAGGGGATATGATTGAAGTCATGGCAAAATTATGCATGGGGTAGAAAATGCTGACAGAGAGAAATTTTTCTCTTTCTCACAATACCAGGAACCAGGGGCATTCATTGGAAAAGGCTGTAGGGAAGCATTAGGACTAATAAAAGAAAACACTTCTTCTTCTCATCGCTAACGGTGATTGGTGGTTTGAATGATGCTGCCACAGGAGTGTGGTGATGGCCACTAACCCGGAGCTAGCTTTAAAAGGGCTTGGACAGATTTATGGAGGAGAAGTCTATTTGTGGCCACCAATCTTGATCCTCTTTGATCTGAGATTGCAAAGGCCTTTAACAGACCAGGGTAAGATCGAGCAACAGTCAAGAGAAGGCCACGCTTTCAAGACCTGCATGTGAGCTCCCAAAGGCACCTGGTGGGCCACTGCGAGTAGCAGAGAGCTGGACTAGATGGACTCTGGTCTGATCCAGCTGGCTTGTTCTTATGTTCTTATGAAATCTGCAGTCATATTGCCTTAACTACCAGTTATTATTCAAAGGGAGCATACACCAAGCACTGGCCGGAATTCTTCTGCAAGGTCCTCAGCCATCGCTCCCAGTCTGCCACTTCAGGGATTCTGCAGTACTGAGGGGATATTTTCTTCCCTTGCCAGATCTATTCCCGTGTTGTGTTGAAAGCTGAGCAAATGAGAGGGAAAAAAGGACAAGTTGTTCTCTGTATATTTGTGGAGTCAGGATCATGTGTTGGATGCGCCGCCAGGTTCGTGTTAGCAGTTTCGCATAAGCTGACAAAAGCCGATTGGAGCCAATCGTGGGTATAAATATCGAAAAGAATCCTATCGTTTGCAGCTACAACTGTAATCCCATCCCTTTCGCAGAAACATTCGTTCTCCTTCCCTCTCTCCGTCCCCCCGAACAGTAATAACAAATAACAACATGTGCTGCAGAAGGCTGAGAAAAGCCATGAGTGGAAACCCGAAATCTGTGCGGAGACACAAAGAGGGTCTCCCTTTTGATGTGCACGCCCGGGAATTCCAGCCAAAGCCTAAGTGAGGGATCACACTCTCTAACCAAGCCTGTGCCCATAAACATGGGCAACGATGACTAGGATGTGTGTTTGTGGTTGTGCGAGGTATGCGAGTTATGTTCTATGTGGACAGAGAACGCTGTGAGCAGGCAGAATGAAGGCAGTTGTATGAGGAGGAGAAGGAATGCTTACAGCATTTTGTACCCTCCAATGTAGATTAGTTTGGATGGGGATGTGAGGTCGGAAAGATATATCCTGAACACCTGTTTCTACATCTGTATTTTTCCTTCTCTGCAAAGGCACAGCGAGCTCCATCTCTTGCTGTGCTTTTGCTGAGCAGCCGGGTCTTTTCCGTCAGAAGCAACCTCCCCCAACTCCACTTTGAAATAACACAGTGCTTACCATTGACACATGTGGTGGTTCATGCACTCCACCAGCGCTTCTCGCCTTTAGTAATGGGAAGTTTTGTCACTCCTGCCCATTTGCCTTGCCTTCAGAGCTGGTTGTAAAAGACCTTCTGAAAGGAACCTTCACAGAGCAGAGAAGGGCTGGAAGAGGTAATTGCTGACATTCAGAGTGAAATAAGGAAATTACAAGTGACAAAGGTAAAGTAAATGAATTTAACATTTACTATTTTGTTCTTGTATAAATGTCGGCACCCTGCACCGCCATCTTGCGGGAAAATGTAGGGAATGGGACAATTTCCGCAAGGCACCCTCACATGATGTCACTTCTGGTTCAAAACCAGAAATGACCTCGTAACATTGAGGCTACACTTTAGGTTTCACTCAAACAACCTTTTGGTGGTCCCTGGCCTCAAGGACTTAAGACTAGCTTGGTAGAACTCTCTGTCGGCTGACACCCGGGCCCTGGGGGATGTCAATCAGTTCTCCAGGGTCTGTCAGTCAGAGATGTTCTACCGGGCTTTTGTTTGAGGCAGTCCAATCGTTCAATGTACCTGCCTCCCTAAATATTTTTCCTTCCCTTCTTCTCCCTGTCTTGACAATTTAGGAGAAGGACTGAAGTGTGGAGAGGAGTTGGAGACTGTATAGGCTTTAGGGTTATTGGACACTGACATGTCACCATCTGTTGCTGGTTAGGTTTTATTGTTAGTTTTAAATTATTGGACAAGCAGCCAAGCCCATTTTATGGCTAATTAAAATGGACTCTAGTGGGAAGGTGAGGGAGAGGCGCGCAACCTTTCCTACCTGCTTGCCTTCTCTGCCCCCTTCCCCTGTTGTCTCTGCTACCACTTCTCTGCCCCTAACCCTTCACAACTCACCTCTTGGTTCACAGTCAGTAAGTTACCCGGCTTGTCCTGGGTTGGTAGATGAGGATGTGAGAGGGTGAATGGGGGAGGGGGAGCCTTGTGATGGGCTTGTTCTGTCCCAGGGTGGTCTGTAAGGGTGGGAAAGGGTGAGCAGGGGAATGGGGAGGGGGGCAGCAGGTGGTGAAGGTGCTGCCAGTCCAGCGTTGGGCATGTTGTTGGGGGGGGGTTGGAAGAGGGAAGGGGGAAGGGGGGGAAGGGGCTGTCAGGCAGGGTGCATGCAAACTGCTACTGCCCTAGGGGTGGGTGTGTTGTTTGGGTTTGGAGAGAGTATAGGGCCATGGTGGACTTATATCTCCAGATGTTATGGACTACAGTCCCGCATCAGTTGCCCTGCCAGCATGTAATAATTTCGGCCACTGGGCTAAGTAGGCTGAAACTGGGAATTGTAGTCCATAACATCTGGAGTGCCAAAGGTTCGCCACCACTGGTATAGGGAATGGGGAGAGGGCTGGCAGGGAGCAAGTGGTCAAGCTGCCACTGCCCCGGTGGACGTGTTGTTGGGGGGGGTGTGAGAGGGGTCAGGGGAATGGGGAGGGGGCTGGAAGACATTAGGTATGCTGGAGGTTTGGGAAATGACATGAGGGAATGGGGCTGGGGGCAGAAGGCAGAAGTTCGGGGTTGAGAGGTAGAGGGGGGAGTGGTGAAATCGATGCGCGTAGGCTAGGCCGCAGTGGTGGCGAATCTTTGGCACTCCAGATGTTATGGACTACAATTCCCATCAGCCCCTGCCAGCATGGCTGATGGGAATTGTAGGGGCTGATGGGAATTGTAGTCCATGAACATCTGGAGTGCCAAAGGTTCGCCACCACGAGGCTAGGGGTTCATCATTGCGACACTCCAACCCATAGCAGATTATGTATAAGAATTGTTGAATGTTTTTTATTCATGTGTGCAAACCACCCTGAGCCTGGCCATGTCCACAGTATTAATATAATTTAATGAATAAACCATGGAGTTTTGGTTGAGTCCCAGAGCACTGAACTGCCATGATGTTGACATAGAGTTGCCAGTTCTGAATGGAGAAAAATCTGGAGATTTGGGGAGGTGAAGTCTTGGGAGGGACCTGAGCTCATTTTTGTAATGTGGACATCAGTTGTAATAGTGGGAGATATAGAAGCCCACCTGGAAGGTGGCAATCCTCTGTTGACATGCGATGCCAAAGGACCCCTCCCCCCAAACACATCTTTTCTCTCTGCCAGCCTATCCAGTGGTTCCATAGAGAATACAAAAGTTGGGGGTTGTGCACTAGTAATCAAAACTGTGAGGAACTATACATGCATGTATATATCCAGACCAATATGGGGGGCTTCCAACTTACTTACTTTCAAGGTACATAGCTAGCACTCAGTAGGACTGAATAGCTTAACATTGCACTCAATCACTAGTGTAATCAGAGTCTACAAGTAGGGCTATTAGACAACTAATGCCCCAGTATCCACAAATATATGTCAAAGCTTACAATCATTCAATGAAAGCTTCTCTAAGCTCAATAGAAAACCCACAAAAGAGATGCCAGTGTCTGATAATATCTGGCTTTGATAAATCATCAAAGGCTTGTGGACATGTGGTATCTACAATGAAAATATGCAAATTAACAAAACTATACATACATGTATATATCCAGACCAATATGGGGGGCGTCTAACTTACTTACTCTCAATGTACATTAAATTTGTCCAAAGCTATACGTTCTTACAGTTCTGTAAAGAGAAATACATCGTAGCACCTAGTCTGTCTTGCAAGGTAACAGAAGGAAGAACCAAGAAATTTTAAGTCACCTAACTGTCAGTCCAGACTGCATTAATCTCTGCACTGCTATATCTTGCTGCAAAATGTCCTTGAAGCCAGAGACTGCTGGCAGTCATTTAAAGGAATGTAGCACACACACCTGACTGCAGGTATTTGCAATTAAAGAGGTACAAGTTATCTAAGGCAGAAAATTCCAGCACGGCAATAAGCCCTGTGGATCCTTATTTACTGATGATGCGCATAAGGTTTGTCCCATAGCAAGACGTACTTACAATTCTGTAAAACAAGATCCAAATGCCATCGTGATTTCTATACAGACATGGAGAATATATCCTCATTTGTACACAAAAACATCAGGACAAACTGAGAATTTTTAATATCAGGAAATGACCAGTCTGGAAGGCGTTGTTCTCTGTGCTGCTGTGTTTCATGTAATAAATTGTCCTTAAGGCAAGAGAACACTAGCGGTGATAGAGAGAGGTTCAGCACAAACGCCTGAGTGAGGGAAATTCAAGTGGTATAGGTCACAAAAAGACTGGAAAATCCAGATTGGCATTGAGACCTGTGGGTTGAACAGTTCACAATCTACGTATGTAGAATGTCTCCATCTTGTGTAATTCTTGTTGAATGTTGCTTTGTGCATCTTTTTTGTCCATCGTAGCCAACACAAAAGAAGTGAAGAGATTCTCACTTGTGTTGTTGTTGGACAACGTGTTCTGCTACTGGTGCTTCTATAACCCTAAACAAAAATAGAGTGGAAATATCCTAAACAAAAATGGAATGGAAATTAATGGAATGGAAGTGGATTATATTAGCATGAAAATGTGAGGCTCATCACTTGGCAATGCTATATGCATAAAGACAAAAAGCATTGAAGATATGGACTATTTATTTGGCTGAACCATTCCTATGGACTATTGATCTTATAGACTGATTATTTGATTTTGGACTACATTATCGGATGAATTTACTTGAAAATATAGCTTCAATAACCCCGTCACGGATCTGGGACAAGTGTTCAAGCACTCTGTTCTTTCTCCAAGTCTGCCCAAATATGTGACAAACCACACTCGCAAAACAAACAGTATTTTTGTATTGCAGTTTGTAAATTGTGCAATCTTTCTATAGAAATGTTCTTCGGGAAACGAAATTTCTTCACACTCAAATGCTAGCAGGCAGGCAGCTCACATGCTGCATTTGAAATGCCCCACTGTACTTAAAATAGTCTGTGGGTGACGCTTTCTAACATCTGTCCTAATTAAAATAGTTCCTAATGACCTAGTCTTTCTGCATTCTAATAGGGGTGGTAACTAAAATTGAGCAATACCGAAAAAATTCAGTAAAATTCAGATTCGGCTTGATTCAGCTGTAAAATTATGGTTATAGCCGAATCAGCCAAATCCCTGATTCGGTATACCCAAATTCATTTTGTAATTTCTTTGCCCAGTGGTAACTCACATCCAGGGAGGTCTTTGATGACAGGCCTGTATCTGTTGAGGATTTTCCTAATTTTTTCAGTCATATGTGAAAATTCAAAAGAAGTTACTATCCTGTTAGTCCCTTGGTTATTTTTGTTAGCCAAAAGTTCTTTCCTCCTGGCACTCTCAATCTGGCTTTTTTGATGACTGGTAACTCCTTTTTAAAAGTTCAATGGACCTCATTGATGTTTTATAACCTCTCCTGTGTGTGTTGTTGCTCTTGGCCCTTAAAAATACCTTAAGAGATATTGTTCCTGAGATGACAAGGATGGAATGATTTGTAGTATAAATATGAATTCCTACCAGTTTCCTTCCTAAAAAAGACAGACCAATGATTAATGTTCTGTGATCATCATGTTAACATCTAAGATTGTTCGCCCACCTCCAGGTGCCCCATTGTTTCAGGTATTGGCTCCATCATGGAATCAATGGAACCTTGATTTTTTTCTTACAACCTTTTGTTCAGTTGATCTCTGCTTACATAACAGACACAACATATCTGATTAATAAGACAGAGGGACTTAAGATCCCACCAGGAGCTTGTTTGGTGGAAGCATTAGTCCAGTGGCTGAACTCCTTACACAATACCATCAAATCCTCTGCCACCAAAAATGACAATTAAATTCCTTACTTAGATGTTAAAATTATGGTCATGGAACATTCCCTGAAGGTGAGCTTGAGTGCTTCTTGAGAGAATATATATGGGGCCTATGAGTGGAGAGAGGCCTCTGTATAGTCGCTTGCCTGGCAACCAGCAAGAGTCTAGTGACACGAGCATGGGGACATCGTAAGTAACAGTGTGATGCCACTTCTGGGGAAAGCCCAATGAATCCTAGAGAGGACAGGGATTGCTTTTGGAAGTGACATCACTCTGTTGGCCAAATGGTGATTTTTTTCCCCCTTTATTTTTCTCCCACCCCTATTTGGAATGACAGCTCAGAAGAGAGGTGAGGAACCTGGCATAGTGGGAAACCTGGCAACTCTTTAGATGGATTTTAACTTTGTCTCATAATTCACATTCAGAAAGATAGGCAAAGTGATTTACTCATTTTTGAATGCTTTTTCAAAGACAGTTTGGTTTATAGAAAAGGCCCTTCACTTCTCCGCTGCACATGGTGTTGATTGCCCTTGCTACTCACTGGTATACCATGGTCCTTTCCACACAAGCCCCTGAAAATGTTTTATAAACATTTGCAAAACATTTTCAACAACCCTCCCCCCCCCGTTTATCCACACTCACCCTCTCAAAGTGATCCCTGATCACCATTTTGTGGTCGTTCCGTTCCGTTCCGTTCCGTTCCGTTCCGTTCCGTTCCGTTCCATTTCTTTCTTTCTTTCTTTCTTTCTTTCTTTCTTTCTTTCTTTCTTTCTTTCTTTCTTTCTTTCTTTCTTTCTTTCTTTCTTTCTTTCTTTCTTTTAACTCTCTGGCTCCAATGCTACAAGGCTTCATAGCCTTATGCTGTGATTCTCTAGGGTTCATGTCTACATAGCTATGTTTTATTTCCTGCTTGAAAAGCCCCACCACAAGATAAAAAGACCTAAGATGGCAACCTTATGTAGCTGTCATATATTGAGCCAGGTCATTGGTCTATCCAGTTTGTATTGTTCGCTGTAATTGGTGGAAGCCTCCAAGGTACAATTGCCAGATCCAGGTTGGGAAATTCTTGGAGATTTGGAGATAGACAGGGACAGTGACCTCAGTGGAGTAAAATGTCATAGGGCCGTGATGGCGAACCTATGGCACGCGTGCCGGAGGTGGCACGCCAAGGCCTCCCTCCCGGCACGCGAGGGCCGCATCTCCTCCCTCCCCCTTCCCCCCTCGCCCTGAAGGAGGTGGCTGCTGGGGCCATCAGAGGCGCCCACAACTCCTCTTTCCCCTTCCCGGCTTTTCTCTCTTCCTCGCGAACCTCCTCTTCCCTCGGGACGCCCTGCCCGACCTCACCTTTCAGCTAGCGCCCTCCTCAGCCCAGCTTCTCCACCCGCTTATTTTCCAGCGCTTTGGCCATATCCCTCTTCCCCGCTTCCACCTCCCCGCCGGGGCTCTCCCAAAAGCTCCAGTTCCCCGCATAACGGCAGCAGCTGAGTACTGATCCGGCTCTTCTGCTGCTGCGGCGCTGGTGGCGGCTGGGGCATGGGCCTCAGCGTAGTGGCCATGGTCCCCCACCCTGCCCCTGCCGGCGCCTTCAGCTGTTGGGCCAGCTTCAGATCCTGCCGCGCCCGGCTTCTCCCCGGCTCCTGCGGGGCCGGCCCCAGATCGGCCCCGTTCTTCGGCCCCCTCCCATCTCGGGCAGGGTGAGGCTGTCTTGTGTCATTGTTGGGCCGAAGAGCGGGGCTGATCTGGAGCCGGCCCCGCAGGAGCCGGGGAGAAGCCGGGCGCGGCGGGACCTGAAGCTGGACCGACAGTTAAAGGTGCTGGCAGGGGCAGGGCGGGGGACCGTGGCTGCTACGCTGAGGCCCACAGCCCAGCCGCCGCCAGCGCCACAGCGGTGGAAGAGCCAGATCGACGTAGCGGCCACAGTCCCCCGCCCTGCTCCTGCCGGCGCCTTTAACTGTCGGTCCAGCTTCAGGTCCCACCGCGCCCGGCTTCTCCCCGGCTCCTGCGGGGCCGGCTCCAGATCAGCTCAATTATTTGGCCCCCCTCTCATCTCGAGCAGGGTGAGGCTGTCTTGTGGCATCCTTGGCCCGAAGAGGCCCACGGCCCAGCCGCCACAGCGGCAGAAGAGCTGGATGCGGTAATGGCGCTGGCGTCCCCCCCGCCCTGCTCCTGCCGGCGCCTTTAACTGTCGGTCTGGCTTCAGGTCCCGCCGCGCCCGGCTTCTCCCCGGCTCCTGCGGGGCCGGCTCCAGATCAGCTCAATTCGGTTTGGCCCCCCCTCCCATTCTCAGGCAGGGCAAGGCTTTTGGAGTGGTGGCGTTTGAATCTGCGCCGTGAAAGCCTTCAACAATACAAAGGTAATTGTAACATTACAATACTCAAAAATCCCCTTACGCTTTCTTGCTCCTCCATAATATCAAAGTTACTTACGCACTATGGTAGCGATGTTGAGGCAGGAGGAATCACAGGTGAGGATACGGCGAGGAATTCAGAACATGGAAGCAAGAAGTTGCAAGCCACATTAGTATGATGGATGAATTTGCCAGATATGCCCGACTAGAAAGGAAGATTAACAAAATGACTGACAAGCTTAAGACTCATGTGAAAACACGAACTGCACAACTTGCCAAAATAAAATGGGTAATAAATATTGTGTTCTACATTTTGCAAGCTGCCTTAATGATCTCCACAATAAATTTGGAAGTGTTATTTAGAACACTGTTGCACTGTGGCAGCTTTGCCAAGCAAAGTGGCTGGCCCCATTAGTAGCTTTTCCAACAGGCGTGGCAGGTGGTGTTGGCATTACATGTTGGTTGGTGTGGTTTGCACCGCAATAAAGTAGTGGCCATTAATGGCTTCACCCTTTCAGCTGAGAAAGAATTGCAATTTCCTGTCCATTAGCACAATTTTAAAAAAATTACTCTTCTGTTTTCTTTATGTTTATGCGTTCTTATGACATGCTTTTGGCACCAACTGCATTTTATGCAATATCCATGTGAAAGAATCTACAAGGCATAGGATACCTCAATCAGAGTGCATAAAATTTAGATTAAAAAATTAAATCAGATTTTAAAATTTAGAAATAGGAGTTTTAGGGGTTTAAATCATATTTTTTATTTTAAATTGGGTTTTCTTTAAGGAAAATCTATTTAAAAGATAGTTTTTCTATTATTTAAGAGATACATTATAGTCCAAAAAGTGTTAATTCATCATGGGGAAATAATAATTAGTTTTTAATTATATAACTTATGAGGATGTATATTATTTACAATATTTAAAGTTTTTAAATGTAAATATGAAAGTCCATTAATCCATCCACAATGTCATGGTCTTCCAGAGGTTTCTGTAAATTTGTTTTGAGCAGTTTGTCTGTCTGTCTGTCTGTCTGTCTGTCTGTCTGTCTGTCTGTCTGTCTGTCTGTCTGTCTGTCTACATACATTTGTAACCTGCCCTCCCCTGAAGGACTCAGGGCCTTCTAGAAGATATTATCACAGATGCTTGGTTTTGCAATTCTCAAAACTGTGCATTTGTGACTGAAGATAGCATGCTTCACAGCAAAAAAACTGTTCCTTTGCATTCCAAGATGTTAATTTTTTTCTAAACTAAAACCTCAGTATTCAGGTTAAATTGTCATATTGGCACTTTGCGATAAATAAGTGGGTTTTGAGTTGTAGTTTGGGCACTCGGTCTCGAAAAGGTTCGCCATCACTGCTATACACTGTTCCACAGAAATATGTTAGTAGGGTTGTATATTCCCCCACCACAGAGCAAAGCATGCCGGACCTTCTTTGTTGTAGAATGCTCCGTCTGGGTCAGTGATGGCGAACCTATGGCACGGGTGCCAGAGGTGGCACTCAGAGCCCTTTCTGTGGGCACACGTGCACAGAGTTCATCGTGGGGGGGGGGCAGAAAATCACCCCACCACACACACATCTAGGGTAGTCTGGGCATGATCCTTTACCTGGGAGTAAGCTCGGTTGCTGGCAATGGGGCTTGCTTCTGAGTAGGGTCGTGATTCCTAGGGTCCTCCTAGGGTCGTGATTCACCCATTCGAAGTGTTGCACGGTTGCTCCACCAAGCTTACTCCTGAGTAACGCATGCCTCGGAGCCAACCATTTTTTCTAAACTAAAACCTCAGTATTCAGGTTAAATTGCCGTGTTGGCACTTTGTGATAAATAAGTGGGTTTTGGGTTGCCATTTGGGCACTCGGTCTCAAAAAGGTTCGCCATCACTGTCATAGGGTCTACCTTTTAAAGAATCCATTTTCTCCAAGGCAACTGATCTCTGTAGTTTAGAAATGAGCCGTAATTCCAGGGGATTCCCACATCCCACTTAGAGGCTGGTATTCCTACTCCAAGGTCTAATGCAGAGGATTCTGACAGGACTTGAATTTTATTTTTATTTTTTTTTCAAACTTGGGATGTTCTGCATACAAACGCTGTTCCACGCTTTCCACCAAAACAGAGAATCATGCTTTGAGACAAGCAAGCCCGCTCCTGTTGCAAAAAGCAGTTGTTACCCATTACATTTTCCTGGTGACAACTCAATTACCTCAGACTCTGGAAGCTGAAGTCTTCATCTGTGATGCTCAAAAGCCAGTTCTGGCCACATACAGTGTGGTTTTGGCTTCTATTGGGCTGGATATTTGGTGGTTTCATTCCTATCTCCAGCAACAGGTGCGTTGGCACAAATTAAAACCACAACCTCATTTTGATTGCTTTGCAACTTTTGATTAGGAAGCTCTGAAAATCAGCATTCCATTGTTGGATACTTGCGATACAACTGTTTTCGACACCGTCCAAAACGTTGCCTCCTCTTTGTTCTCATAGAATCTTAATGAAGGTCCAATTGATACAAAAATGCTGTTTTTAAGCAGCACTGCCTTCTTAACAGAGCAGAAATCTCATTCCCCCCCACAAATAAATGCTGAATGTTTAGTGTGCGTTTTTCCTAAGTTACTGTAACTCAGAATCTTTAAACAAGAGGCATCAACTTCTAGCTTGGAGGTCAGCGGTAGCAAATTTTGTTTGAACAAGTCTGATAAAAATCTGCTGAGTTGCGTTCACTGACAGCCAACTGCATTTGGCTGTCTCAATGGTGGTGGGAGACAAATTTGAATAGTAATGTCGCATACGCCGTAGTTGTCCTTGGCCAGCCGTAATTAAGCTCAGCCAAAGACCTTTTCGGTAAGATGGGTAATGCTGAAAAAGCTGGGGGAAAAATGTCTCATTATGATACGGGTGAATGATAATTCAGTGGCTATAGCTGCTAATAAACCCAGGTGCAGAATTTAGTGCTGAGACGCAGTAAAACCATTCCAGCCTTGGCTATTTTCAGACCTTCCTTGTGGATTCAAGGGCATGTGCTCCGGAGAACATCTGAAGGGGACGCCAAGAGCGCTCACGCTGCACAGTGCACCAGGGCCCCGCTCCTCACACAAGGGGCTTTAAACTGGTTCATGACAGACTTTTTAAAAAATGTGGAATAACAACATAGCAATTGAATTACAGCCTCTCTGCCAAAGTTTTGGGAACAGCCGGCTTAGGGTGATTTGAATGAAAAAAGAAATAGCTTGGGAGTGAAGCTGAAATGCTGGGATTGCTCTGCCAGGGATCAGCCACGGAAGAGCAATCCTTTGGGAGAGAGTGGGATAAAAATATGATACATAAATAAATAAAATTATAGAGATGCCAACCTCCAGGTGGACATGGGGGTCCCCTGGAATTACAGCTCATCTCTGGACAACAGAGATCAATTCCCCTGGAGCAAATGGATGGTTTGGGAAAATGGACTCTATGCAGAGGTGGGATCCAGCAGGTTCTCACAGGTTCCCGAGAGTAGGTTACTAATTATTTGTGTGTGCCGAGAGGGGGTTACTAATTGGTGATTTTGCCACGTGATTTTTGCCTTAGTTATGCCCCTCCTCTCAGCAGTAGAGCGCAGAACTTGAAGAAGAAGAAGAAGAAGAGTTTGGATTTATATCCCCCCTTTCTCTCCTCCAGGAGACTCAAAGGGGCTGACAATCTCCTTGCCCTTCCCCCCTCACAACAAACACCCTGTGAGGTGGGTGGGGCTGAGAGAGCTCCGAAGAACTGTGACTAGCCCAAGGTCACCCAGCTGGCATGTGTGGGAGTGTACAGGCTAATCTGAATTCCCCAGATAAGCCTCCACAGCTCAGGTGGCAGAGCTGGGAATCAAACCCGGTTCCTCCAGATTAGATACATGAGCTCTTAACCTCCTACGCCACTGCTGCTCCTGAAGCAGTCTAGCAGGAGGTGCACCGGCGTACGTGGCAGCCTGCGCCTGCATGCATTTGTTTCCCGCCCAAGGACCGGTGCAGCGGGTGTGTCCTTGCCACAGCTCTGCCCAGGAATGCCCCGCCCCTGGAATGCCCGGCCATGCCCCCGTCATGCCCCACCCAGGCCCACTGGCACTACGCCACAATTTGAATCCCACCACCATGGGAACCTGTTACTAAAATTTTTGGATCCCACCACGGACTCTATGGTATTGTAACCACTGAGGTCCCCTTCCCTTTCCAGGCTCCAGCTAATTCTGCCTTATCCTCCTTCCTGCAGTCCTCTGTCTCTTCTTCCTTTTATTTTCCCTTACATCCCTCTTGCCAATCCCTTTGGCTGCTCTGTACTCTTCCTGAAGCTCCTGGGCTCTTCCACCCTCTTTCCTTCTATTGCAGGACAACTTCCCAGTCCCCAGGCGGCCTACTGCAACATTTCAGTCCCTTTCCTTCATAAAGAAGAGTTTGGATTTATATGCCACCTCTCTCTCCTGTAAGGAGACTCAAGGTGGTTTACAAGCTCCCTTTCCTTCTCCCCACAACAGACACCTTGTGAGGTAGGTGGGGCTGACAGAGTTCTGAAGAACTGTGTAGGAGTGTGGAAACACATTTGGTTCACCAGATAAGCCTCTGCCACTCAGGTAGAGGAGTGGGGAATCAAACTCGGTTCTCCAGCTTAGTATCCACCTGCTCTTAGCCACTACACCAGATAAAGACTGCAGACTATCTAATTCTCTAGGAAAGGAAATGAGGGGGCAAACCAGATGTGCGGGGGTGCCTTGCAGCATTCCTTCTTGTTGTCCATCAGTGCCTCTCTAACTCTTTAGTCTAGTCCCCCTCTGATGTCTGAGGTTAAGAGACAGCACAAGTCCTTCTCTTCCAACAGAAACTGGGAAGGTTGGGACTTACTTAATGGTATTAGTCAATGATGTGATGTCATTGGGCCTTTCCCCACTCTCCAGGATCTCCCCTATGTCGCGTGCCTGGGCGTCCCCACGAGCGCGGGGTCATCAAAAGGCACCCTTTACAAGAGTGCCAGGGATGCCGCGCGCTGAGGGGGCGTGACAGTGGCAGCGTCGGGGCGGCTGCGCTGTCGCCGCCCCTGTCGTGGGGAGTGCCGGGGGACCCCACGCTACTTGAGGAGAGTAGTGCGGGGCTTAAGGTAAGTGGGGAAAGGCCCATTTACAGCTGCATAATCGGAAGTGACATTGCTGGGCACTCTAGCATTTACTTGAAACTCTATGAGAATTTTGATCATTGTATAATTGGCTGAAGGCATCATTATATCTTTGCCTAAGCAGTGCATTTTGTCCTGCATTTCATCAGTAGGTGAGGTGAGTTATGATATTTATGAACTCATGTGTTGAATATCATCTTCTTCCTATTTCCTTTGTATCACAGCTCTGGTACTTCTTTTTGCTGTAGGGGCCAGTCTCTCTCTCTCTCCCCCCCCCCTATAATATATGCATTGTTTAAAAAATTTCAACCTCTGCATTTTTTAAACCTTGTTATTTGGACAGTTATGTGTTGTGTCCTTGCAACCTGGCATTGCATAGTTAGCTGCCTTGGATCTGAGAATGTAAAGTGAATATTCTAGGTCACTCTCCAATTCGATTTTTGTCTATGTTAGAGCATGATGACAAAAATGTCTTCCCTTCTGTTCAGTGGAAATAGGCCATTAGATGCATAGATATTGCTTATAGTATGTTAGTGAATAAAGATCAAATGGCATGTTACATTTTCTTCCGGGTTCATTTTAAAAGATCCCTCCAGTTGTGTAGCTACCATGGGGTGGGGGGTGGGCACCAGGCACGCACAATTGGTGTCATGTGGGGGGCGGAAAACCACCCCTACACCCCTCCTCCTTCCCCGACCCCCCAGGCCTAGCAGAAGCCCGGAGCATCCGGGCTGGCTGCTCTTTGCAGCCGGCTGAACTAAGGTAAGTGGGGGTGGGGCATTTTGCCCCAGGTGTCATTTGCCCCCCCCCCAATGCCTCTGCTCCGTGCATTTCTCCTTTTCTGCCTGAAGTCCATTTTAGCATGAAAGCTTTTAAATTATTCACAGCCTGAATACACAGCATCGCCACGACCATGCCAAAAAGTGGGCTGTTTATTTTATAAGGGGATTTAAATATTGTAAAACTGAATAGAATGCCGGTGTTGAACAATTTCATAATTGATGCAAAGAGAGAGAGAGAGAGAGAGAGATGCCTTGCAGATGACAAAACAGTGGAGTCCTGAGCACAGCTACACCTTTCTAAAGCCATTGAACTTAATGGGTTTAGAACTGGTGTAATTCTGCTTATGATTATACCACAAGTTTCTCAGTAAGGAATGATCACAACGTGTAGCTGGAGGACACATGATACAGCCAATATGCTGGACTTCAACAGGTGTGGTTGTGATCAGTGTCTGGATTAGTGTTGTTATTGGCAGGGGAATTTCTTTTTCTTCGGGGCAAGGCTGTAGCTTAGCAATGGGGCATCTGCTTAGCACACAGACAGTCCTATGTTCAATTCCTGGCATTGCCAATTAAATCGATCAGATCATACATGATGTGAAAGGTCTCTACTTGAGACACTAAAGATTCACTGCCAGTCAGAGTAGATGGTCTTGCGGTTGATGGACCAATGGTTTGATTCATTGTAAGGCAGTTTCTTGTGTCATGTGTCTTTTTTTGAAATGCTCTTACCCTTTTTTCCCTCTTTGAGTTCTAAGAACATAAGAACATAAGAACAAGCCAGCTGGATCAGACCAGAGTCCATCTAGTCCAGCTCTCTGCTACTTGCAGTGGCCCACCAGGTGCCTTTGGGAGCTCACATGCAGGATGTGAAGGCAATGGCCTTCTGCGGCTGTTGTTCCCGAGCACCTGGTCTGTTAAGGCATTTGCAATCTCAGATCAAAGAGGATCAAGATTGGTAGCCATAAATCGACTTCTCCTCCATAAATCTGTCCAAGCCCCTTTTAAAGCTATCCAGGTTAGTGGCCATCACCCCCTCCTGTGGCAGCATATTCCAAACACCAATCACACGTTGCGTGAAGAAGTGTTTCCTTTTATTAGTCCTAATTCTTCCCCCCAGCATTTTCTCTCTGTAGGGCCCCTGTATGCCACCTTCAGGTTTCCGCTGGGACAAAGGTGGAAAACATATGTATCATAAATAGGCTAAGGGTGCCAACTGCAACTGGCAGCCATATGGCCACTGGGAGTCCCCAGTTGCAACTCCTGTGTAAAAGCAGAACAGGAAGTCCAATTTGGAATGGGACTTTGGGCTCCTGCCTTCCCTTGTGTCCTTTCGGGGAGTCAAATAATACCCCCTGTGCTTCCATGCCATTTCAGCTTCCAAAAACAGTGCTGGGGGGAGGTGGGGGAGGCGAGAGCTGCTCTTCCCACCTCCCAACGATCCCAGTCCTAGCTAGGCTCAGGTTGTGCTTTCACACAGGAGTTGCTACTGGGGATTTACTGCTGCAGTTTGGCTGCAGGTCTCCGTGGCAAGTTCGTCTAAAGCAAAATGTGTCATTTGGCCCAAGTCAAAGAGCAGGAAAAGATAAATGCTTAAGTCTAACAGAGAGATACCATGTCCCTGGATAGCCTGATTTGATCAGATCTTGGAACCTAAGCAGGATTAGTCCTGGTCAATATTTGGTTGGGAACGCACCATGTAATACCAGAGTCACGATGCAGAGCGAGGCAATGGCAAACCACCTCTGATTGTCTTTTGCGTTGAAACCCTACAGGGTTGCCGTAAGTCATTTGTGACGAGGCAGCAAAAAGAAAAGAAAAGAAAAGAAAGATTGAGAGTCATCCTTTTTCTTTAAAAAACATAAACAGCATCAGCATTATTGAAATTATATTGTGGGTTATGGTAGATTATGGTGATAGAATCCTGATTTTTTTTAAAAAAATGTACTTTAAAGCAACAACCTGTGATTTGCAAAACAAGTGTGAATTTTATGAACTTGCTAGATAGCCAAAATGGGTATATTTCTGAGAAATGTGGACAATTATTGTTTTGTTGACTGGGGTAGATTCTGTAGATAGCTTATAAATCATTTAACAAGACTAGTCAAAGGTCAGATTATTTTTGACCCTCTGTCCTTGGGTGCGGGTATGTATTTACATGTTAGGTTGGAATATTACAGTATTCTCAAATATTCCCATTTATGAACACTTTGGGTAACTAGTACCTCCTCTCTCACAGAGCTAGGCAGCCTTTGGCCCTTTCCCCACTTACCTTAAGCCCCGCGCTACTCTCCTCAAGTAGCGCGGGGTCCCTGGCACTCCCCACTACAGGGGCGGCGACAACGCAGCCGCCCCGACGCTGCCGCTGTTGCGCCCCCTCAGCATGCGGCATCCCTGGCGCTGGAGAAAATGGCGCCTTTTGATGACCCCGCGCAGAGCCCGGGGTCGTGGGAACGCCTGGGCACACGCCAGAGATGCCACGTGCTGAGAGTAGCGCGCAGCAAAGGTCAGTGGGGAAATGCTCTTTGACAGCTACTGCAATTTTTCACTGTCATTTGGTGGTACTTTTTCATGTTTCAGATACAGGGTACAGAATAGCCCTTTTCATTTGTGACAGTCATGCTTAAGGGAGGTCCAGTGATCTCTCCCAAGGGTGACCATGCTACTTGTGCCCCCCCCCCCCCCCCCGCCATTTATGCCATCACCATATTGTCTGAAAGAAACGACATGAGTCTCTGCAGCCTCAGTATATCTAGGGTGAAAACATGTACATTGTATCTTCCAGATAACACAAGTACTAAGCAGGGTCAGTGCTGGTTAGTACTTGGATTGTAAACCACCAAGGAAGTCCAGGCAGGTCTCTACAAAGAGACAGGCAACGGCAAACCACTTTTAAACATCTCCCACCTTGAAAAATGTATGGGATTGCCATATATTAGCTGCGACTGAATGGCCCCCAAAATGGAATTTTCGCCAAGGAATTTTCGCTGAGTTGGAAAAAAAAGGTTCATGTTTAGATGGCCATAAAGGAAAGACAGAGTGAGGATACTTTTCACCTTGTCAAATTGCCCATTTGTTAGTTTTGCCTGAGCCACTGTTGCTCCCAGCTGGGCTTTGTGCAAGTAGGCTATATTTTTGGGAACACTCCTCTTTCCAAAGATGCATCTCTGGGCTTTAAAAAAAATACAAGAACACCTACATTCTAAACAAAATCAATTTGCTTCTGGTTTGCTCTCTGCATTTACTTTTTAAAACAATGGATTACAGGTCAGTCACAATTAGTTATGACCCTTTCGTCAGAGATGTGGATAAAGAAGTATCGAATACGAAGGAGGCCTTTCAGGCACTGGGAAAGAAGCTAGTAGCAGCTTCAAAGTGGTTACAGTTTGGAGAGTTCTCTGTTGTTTATTTTTTAAACTCTAAATTAATTAGAATTGAGTCTAAGTGTAATGATGCCTGGCGAGAGGGGGAAAATTAAAGGAATACAGTTTTGCCCGGGCAGGGGGTGGGGGGACCCTTGGCAAAAACACAAGAGGTTTGTGGTAGACACCTGTGGTTGACGTAGGAGCTGAGACAGGCTGAATTAGTTTTCCAAAACATATGGGCATTCTAGAGGCGTACTTTTTCTTCTAACAGAGAGTTAGGTTGTTTTTTCTTTTCTGAACCAAGAGGTATTCTTTTTCTGAGGACCTGTCTGAAATATTCCCATCTAGTAGCCTTCTCTTTTTTAAAAAACAAAATTTTAAAAATTATCAAATAAATACAGTTACAGAACAAAAAATCAACTATATGCTGTTTCCTATCAAAATATTAATAGACTGTATATTCCTCTGCCACAGAACAACTTATCTCTGGCCGATAGAGATCAGTTCATCTGGAGAAAGTGGCAGCTTTGAAAGGTGGGCTATATGGATTGTACCCCACTGAAGACCCTCCCTTTCTCAAGCCCCACCTTCTTCAGGCTCCACCCCCAAATCTCCAGGTATTCCCCAACCTGGAGCTGGCAACCTTACTAAGAATATGTATTGCTCGTCTCAGACCAGGGTGTTTTTGGGGTGGTGGTGGTTATTTGACATTCAAGGAGTAACTTTTTGCTTGATTGGAATGTGCCCTTAAAAACCATATGCCACAGAGGGACAAACCAGTTAGTTGGAGGCCAGGGCCAGAGCGAGGGGGAACTGCACCCGGGGCATGTGTGCATCCCATGCCAGGCCACACCCCCACCACGCCCTGGTCTGCCCACCACACCTCCACCTGGCATGCCCCTGGTGCATCATGTGTGCCCTAGCCCCCTTGGCGCTACGCCACTGTTGGAGGCAGTGAAATTTTGATCTTCTGCTGTTTGTAATAAATTATTTCAAGAAGTTGAAAGAGTGAATATTCTGGTAAGCATTGCCTATCTCCTGGTTGCGAAGAATCTCTATTGTAAAAATGAATGTATCCCCCAAAGTATTATTTGGAAGATGGTCCATCAAGTGAAATCATGGGAAAGATTAATAAATAAATTTACTTGGCCTAATAACTTTCCTGGGTAGCACCAAAAACACTGGTGAGTCCTATTAGTAAAGGGGACTTGGTGGGTACCTAATAAAGAATTCTATTACACAGCAGATAAGGAGTGGTTTGTGGAAGATAAAGTCATATCGATCTTGGAAAAGGGCCTAAAGTTTAGAGATCCTACCTGGTTACAATAATGAGGGTTGAAGTGAGTCAATTAGTTTTAATTTTGATATTATTGAATTGGTACAAAGTTCAACTGCTTCTGAGTCCGAGCCTTTCACCCCTACCCTCTGCCAAATTTAATAATCAATTACACAATACATTAAATTATTTTAGTGTGTGGAAGAATGGTACATTCAACACATTAGAAAAGTCATCAGAGAACCAGAAAATATTGAATTGTGAGGAAATTATATGTAAATCACATGTATGGGAAAATTAACTCTCCCTCTTTTTCATATTTTCCAAATAACAACAACAACATCATCATCATCATCATCAACATCAACAACAACAACAACAACAAACAAACAAACAAACAAACAACAACAACAACAGAACAGACATTTGCTGAAGACCCAGAAAACTAAATAAGAATACAGGAAAAATGTGATTAAAATGAGGACCAAAAGCTGGCACAACAAAACACTGCATGGCCAATTTCTGGAGAAAATCAAGGACAAGGTGGACAATGAAAAGACCTGGCTGTGGTTAACAACTGGAACTCTGAAAAAGGAAACTGAATCCCTGATTTTAGCCGCCCAAGAGCAAGCCATCAAAACAAATTCGATCAAGGCCAAAATCGAAAAATACTCAGATGATGCAAAATGCAGATTGTGCAAAGAAGCTGATGAAACTGTAGATCATGTTCTCAGATGCTGTAAAAAGATTTCCCAGACTGAACTCAGAGACCCAACTCAGTGGCCAAGATGATCCACTGGAATTTATGCAAGAATTACAACATAAGAACAGCTAAGAACTGGTGGGAACATTGTCCAGAGAAAGTAATGGAAAATGAGAAGGTCAAGATCCTGTGGGACTTTTGAATCCAAACGGACAAAGTGTTGAAACACAATACACCAGACATCACCATGATTGAGAACAAGAAAGTGAGCATCATTGACATAACAGCCCCCAGTGACAGCAGGATCACTGAAAAATCAAGCTTCAGTGTCTATGGCACAAACCAGCTGAGGTCATCCCAGTGGTAATGGGCACGGTGGGCGCCATCCCAAAAAACACTAGGGCAGCACTTGAAACATCTTCGAATTGACAAAATTAACATCTGTCAAATTCAGAAGGCAGCCCTGCTGGGATCTGCACGAATACACGATACATTACAACTTCCTAGGCCTCTGGGTGAGGCTCGAATTGTAATGAAGGCCAACAACCAGCTGAAGATCTGGCAGCTGTGAAATCTACCATCATCATCATCATCATCATCATCATCATCATCATCATCATCATCATCATCATCATCATCATCATCATCATCATCATCATCATCATCATAATAATAACAACAACAACAACAACAACAACAATAACAATAACAACAACAACAATAACAACAACAACAACAACAACAACAACAATAATAATAATAGTTTGGATTTATACCCTGTCTTTCTCTCTGGTTAGGAGTCTCAAGACAGCATACAAACTCCTTCCCTTCCTCTCCCCACAACAGACAATTTGTGAGGTGGGTGGGGCTTAGAAAGTTCTGTGAGAACTGTGACTACCCCAAGGTCATCCAGCAGGCTTCATGAGTAGGAGTGGGGAAACAAATCCAGTTTACAAGATAAGAGTCCACTGATCATGTGGATGAGTGGGGAATCAAAGCCAGTTCTCCATGTTAGTATCCATTGAATAGTCACAGATTTTCGGAGCTCTCTCAGCCCCACCCACCTCACAGGGTGTTTGTTGTGAGGGGTGAAGGGCAAGGAGGTTGTAAGCCCCTTTGAGTCTCCTACAGGAAAGAAAGGGGGGATATAAATCCAAACTCCCCTTCCTCCTCCTCCTCTTCTTCTTTTGGGGTGGTCAAATGGAATTTATTTATTTATTTATTTATTGTTGCATTTTTATACCGCCCTCCCCCGGAGGGCTCAGGGCGGAATCCCTCTTTCCCTTTTCAATTGACATTATTATATGGTGCTGTCTTGGTTTTTAGTATAAGGTAACCCTTTCCATTCCACAATGGAACTGTCCAGAGTGCGAATCCCGCTGTCCATGAGGCTGGTTGACACGCACAGTCCTGGCTTGGATAAAGCAGAAATGGGGCAAGGAGGCAGGGTGGTCAGGCAGCAGAGGCAGGGTGGTGAGGTGCTCAGATCGAGGCCAGCTCCCTCGGTTTTTAAAGGGCCACTTGCAAAAGAAGCAGAGCTAGTAGTGTTGGTTCGCCCCCACCCTGCGGATTTTCTTAGAAGAAAAAGGCAAACTCCAGCTTGCTTTTAGTAAAAGAGAGCTGTGGCGAATATGGGTGAGGAAGTGGGTAAATGGTGGTTGGATGTGAGGGAGGGCAGAGTGAGGTGTGTGAGGATGAGCTGGATGTGGATGAGAGTATGTGTGTTGTGTGGTAGCAGTGGGTGAGGCACAGAGAGTGAAAGTTACCAGCATGAACATTCTAAGGGTGACAGTTAAACCTAGCCAGCTTCATGGCCTGGTGCGCTAGGAAAAAGATGTTTTACCTGGCTCAGGTATGGACTTTTGGCAATTTAAAGGTCCGATTACCTGCCCGCAACAGGGAGGGACGTCATGTGAAAATTTGGGGGCGATTCGTCCAGCTGTTTCGGCGTTAGGGAGTCACCAACAAACGGATGGTTAGCTTTATATATATATATATATATATATATATATATATATATATATATATATATATATATATATATATAGATAGATAGATAGATAGATAGATAGATAGATAGATAGATAGATAGATAGATAGATAGATAGATAGATAGATAGATAGATAGATAGATAGATAGATAGATAGATTACACAGACTCGTCTAATAACAACTAGGAAGAATGAGATATTGAGGAAGAGCTACAAATCAGTTCAAGGAAAAGGGTGATTAGGCCCCAGAGAACGTAGTGAATCTTGGAGGGGGAGATTTAGGAAGATGGAGTGGGGCTTCCTAACTGCCCCCCTCACACACACACACACACACAGAACACTGACCGGGATTGCCCAAGCTAGGCCCATCTCATCAGATATCAGAAGTTAAGAAAGGTCAGCCCTTGTTCGTATTTGGATGGGAGACCATAAAGGAAGCCCAGAGTCGCTACACAGATGCAGGCAATGGCAAACCACCTCTGATCATTCCTTGCCATGAAAACACTACGGGGTCACCATAAATTGCTGTGAATTCCCCACCCTCCCCACAGGCCCCAAGTATTTTATAAAAACAATAATCATGCACAGAGGTGGGATCCAGCAGGTTCTCACAGGTTCCCGAGAGTAGGTTACTAATTATTTGTGTGTGCCGAGAGGGGGTTACTAATTGGTGATTTTGCCACGTGATTTTTTGCCTTAGTTACGTCCCTCCTCCGCTCCTCAGCAGTAGCGCGCAGAACTTGAAGCAGTCTAGCAGGAGGTGCACCGGCGTGCGTGGCAGCCTGTGCCTGCATGCATTTGTTTACCCCCCCCAAGGACCGCCGCAGCGGCTGCGTCCTTGCCACAGCCCCACCCAGCAATGCCCCACACACGGAATGACCAGCCACGGCCCCGTCATGCCCAGCCCAGCCCCACTGGCGCTACGCCATTGTTTGAATCCCACCACCATGGGAACCTGTTTCTAAATTTTTTGGATCCCACCACTGATCATGCACCTTTTTTTGACACTGAATGCTTTTTCTGCTAACAATGCAGGGGGCGGGGGGCGGGGTTGGAAAAAGTTGACCTGAACAAGTGGAGAAAAAGCTAATTTATTGTTCATATTTCACAAAGCAGGAATGATCATTTCACAGGTCTTAGGAAAAGACAAAAATGTTTCCAGATTTTCAAATACCATCTCATTTGAATTTCAGAACAAACGACCTTTTTGGGGAACGAAGGTGAAATTGCCATCTGGTTACCAATAGAATAACCCTCCTAAGACAATTCTTTTTTAATGCCGCATTTCCTATGGCTTCTGCAGCCCTCTCGGGACATCTGGACTCTTTAGATTGGCCTTACATTCACAATAAAACTTTCACGAGCATATTGGCCAGATCTTCTGGACCCTGAGATAATTTTCTAAGGACGTGCCTGGATAATTTCTTCAAACGTGGAAATGCACACATCTAGGCTTGGAGACATGAAACCATTAAAAGCATTAAAAATGAAACATAATTAAAACACTACAACCCACCAAACTTCAGAAACAATTTTCAAAAAGATCAAAGAAGACGCTAGCTAACAGCTCAAAAACCATTCATAGAAAGTATGCTATATAGATAACAGACTGTCCAAATAGCATTCAAGAAAAAGCCTGTTGAAAAATAATGTTGCCATATAGGCTGGGCCGGAGTGAGGGGAAACTATGCCTGGGGCACGTGTATGCTCTGTGCCCTGCCACCTTTTTAGCAAAGAATGGGGAATGGGGCACCCCCTTTGAGGGTCCATAACTTTGGACTCCCTAAACCAAACTGCACCAAACTTGGGGGGGTCCCATCAGGACAGTCTCCAGATGATACCCTGAAATTATGGTGCCGATACATCCAAAAATGCGCCCCCTGCAGGAACATCCCAGAAATTTGCTCAAGGATCTTTGTTCTACATTGAGTTTTCTGCATTGCTGTCAATGGGGGTTGCAGGCTTGGGGGGGGGGGGCGCCTGGGAGGATTGGCCAGAAACCTGGGAGATTGGGCGAGATGCCTGGGAGGTTGAGCGAGACATCTGGGAGATTGGGCAAGATGCCTGGGAGGTTAGGCGGGATGCCTGGGAGGTTGGGCGGGATGCCTAGGAGGCCCCCCTGCATGTCCAGAAGCACCCCTGCATGTCTGGACGCCTCCCCTGCCTGGGAGTTTGAGCGGAATGCTTGGTAGGTTGAGCGGGATGCCTAGGAGGTTGGGCGGGATGCCTGGGAGGTTGTCTGGGTGTCTGGGAAGTTAGGTGGGATGCCTTGGAGGTTGGGCGAGGCGCCCAGAAAATTGGATGAGACCCCCAGGAGTTTGGGCGAGACCCCTGGGAGTTTGGGCGGAATGGCTGGATGGTTGGGCAAGAAGCCTGGGAGGTAGGGCGAGACACCTGTGAGGTTGGGCGGGGTGCCTGGGAGGTTGGGCAGGATGCCTAGGAGAATTGGTCGGACACCTGGGAGGTTGGGTGGGATGCCTGGGCTGTTAGTGGGATGCCTGGGCCGTTGGGTGGGATGCCTGGGATGATTGGCCGGACACCTGGGAGGTTAGGCGAGATGCCTGGGAGGTTGGGTGGGATGCTTGGGAGGTTGGGTGGGATGCCTGGGAGGTTGGGCGGGATGCCTGGGAGACCCCCCTCCGTGTCTAGACGTGCCCCTGCATGTCCAACCGCCTCACTTGCCTGTGAGTTTTGGCGGGATGCCTGGTAGGTTGGGCGGGATGCCTAGGAGGTTGGGCGGGATGCCTGGGCTGTTGGGCGGGACGCCTGGGAGGTTGAGCGGGGTGCCTTGGAGGTTGGGCAGGAAGCCTGGGCCATTGGGCGAGATGCCTGGGAGCACTGGCATAATGCCCATTGGGCAAGGTGGGCAGCTGCCCAGGGCATCACCTTGTGGGGGGCATCAAAATGCTGGGTTCATTTTTGGGTATTTTAGTGGTTTTCCATTTTTGGCCTGCAGGGGGTGCAGTTTTTAGGCTAGTGGCGTATCATCAGGAGACTGTCCTTATGCTGCCCCCCAAGTTTGGTGAGGTTTGTTTCAGGGAGTCCAAGGTTATGGACTCCCAAAGGGGGTGCCCCTATCCCCCATTGTTTCCAATGGGAGCTAATAGGAGATGGGGGCTACAGTTTTGAGGGTCCATAATTTTGGCCCCCCTGAACCAAACTGCACCAAACTTGGGGGGTATCATTAGGGCAGTCTCCTGATGGTATGCTGACATTTTGGTGCTGATATGTCTAAAAATGCACCCCCTGCAGGTACCAATGTCCTGGTGCAAAAAAAATTTGGTCGTGGTGGAGTGGCCGCCCATGGGGGGGGGGGGGGCATCCAACTCAGGTTTTGCCCAGGGCTACAGTTTGCCCGGGGCTGCCTCATTACGCCCCTGCCTGGGAGGTTGGGTGGGACAACTGGGAGGTTGGGCGAAATGCCTGGGAGGTTGGGCGGGATGCCTAGGAGGCCCCGTGCATGTCCGGATGCCCCCCTGCGTATCCAGACTGCCCAATCATTAAGTGTTTTGGTGAAACTTGCTATGGAAAGGTGAGGTTGAGTGCATTGTATTGCAGGTGGGGTTATCAGTCCATTACCTACAAACCATCTTTAAACCCACCAGATGCTACACTCAACAAAGGACAAGAAACACCCTCTCACTTCTGCAGGAGTCTATCGCATACCCTGCAGCCATGGAAAGGTCTACCTAGGAACCACAGAACACAGCATTCAGACTTGTATTAAGGAGCACGAAAGACACTGTCGGCTTAACCATCCAGAAAAATCTGCAGTTGCAGAACATGTGCTAAACAAAACTGGGCATAACATTTTATTTGAGAACACTGAAATTCTGGACAATTCAGAAGGTTACTATGTCAGACTGCACAGGGAGGCCATTGAAATTCGCAAACACCAAGACAACTTCAATAAGAAAGAAGAGACTCTGAAAATTAGCAAAGCTTGGCTCCCAGTACGTAAAAAATGGACTGATAACCCCACTCGCAATATAATGCACTCAACCACACCTTTGCATAGCAAGTTCCACCCAATCACTTAATGATTGATTCCACAACCTGAGACATGGACAATATACCACACTAAACTTACCTTTCTCACTTGACACAGTGTGAAACAGATTTTCTCTGCGATATACCTATGAAGATGCCAGCCACAGATGCAGGCGAAACGTTAGGAACAAGATCCACCAGACCACAGCCACACAGCCCGGAAAACCCACCAAAACTAGTTGAATCCGGCCATGAAAGCCTTCGACAAATCCCTTCCTCTTTGAAGAGATGCTGCCCATCAGAGTAGGAAAACTCAGAACTAAATGGACCTGACAGTGTAGGACAAAACTTGCTAACTCATCCTTATTGTTTGGGAAGCTCTCGGGAAGGTTCTGCACAATTGTCCTATCAAGGCATTGTTTCAAATCAGAAGCAAATTGGAATCTAACAGTACAATCTTAGGAAGAACTACAGCCTTTTCTAAGACTTCAGCAGACCCAGAAGGGTGTAACCCTGCTTAGCATTGCAGTATAACTCTCAAGACCTGGAAAAGTGATTTTTTTTTCTCTCTCTTTTTTTTCTGCAAAATGGTGTGTATGTATTTTTTAAAGAAAAGATTAAAAACAACAATTTTAGCTGTTAAATAACGTTTTTGCAGCAACCTTTTCTCAGGCACTGCCTAATTTAGCATTAAATCACATTCTAGCTGGCAGTGACCTACTAGAAGGAATTTCCTGCACAGCTTGTTTCAAATTTCATTCATACGTACTGTCTAAAATTAGATCCCTCACTTTCATTCAGGTCCAAATGCTCCTTTGCCTAGTGTAATATTTTGTAGGAAGAGAAAAGCGGTTATACATGCTCAATCATCTGTCCTCTTCCCAGGTGTTTGCCGAGTGCTGTTAATTGACACCAGACTATTCAGCAGAGACCTGGCAAACAAGTGGAGGGCTCGTAAATGGCAAACTATTTTGAGCTTTACATGATAAAATAAGAAATGCTCTCCCTTCCATTGTACTAGAGACACTGGAGCACCAGCACAGTTTATTTTCTGCCCACACGGAACAAATCATAGACAACGAATACATGATCCAAGAGATATAAAATATTTCTATTATAACTTTCTAAGGTTTTTCCCCCCACAAAATAAAGATTATATTGACATTGGAGGCGTACCGGGGGAAAATGGCGCCTGGAGACATCCATTCTCCGGGTGCCCCTCCTGCTATACCTGGGGCCACACCCCTGAGCTTATAAAAACCTGGGGCCACAGCATGGAGCCTTTCAGTTGCTTCTGTCCTCCTCAGAGGGGAGAGCAGAAGGGGTTGCCGGCTGCCGGCTCAGAGCTGGCAGCCAGGAGGGGGCATGGCTTGGGGGAGCTGGAAGCTGGGAGGGGCGTGGCTTGGGGGGTCCTCTGGCTTCCTTGGCCCCAACCATGTCAATGTCACAATGTGGGCGGGGCTGAGGGCGCCAGAAGACGACAAGGCAGCTGGACTTCCTGCTGCCTTGCCATCTTCCTGGTCATGTGGGGGGCCGATTTTGCGCCCTCACGTGACCAGATCAGTGGTGTCTTGGGACAGAGTGTACCCCCTCTCCCTAGGCAAATACACCATGTGCTCTATATTATGTCAATATTATTCCCATTTTTCGTAACAGGATTAATCATTTATCTGTTTCCCTGCTAACCCTTTTCCAATCCAATATGAATATTTATCATTTTAGCCACATCTTTTATTTTTCATCATTGTTCTCATTTTTGGAATAATATATGTTTCCATCTACCTTAAAGTTCTTTGATTGGTCTTTGATTTATCTCTTATTCACAACGTTAATAATTTTTGCCATTGTTGCATATCCCATTAATTTATTTTCTCAGATCTCTTGACTTGGGCATTCTTCTGCCTTTCATTTTATGGCAGGTACTACCCTGGTTGCTGTTATCAAGTACTGAAAAAGTTCTTCTGAAATTTTTGGTATATTTCTTCTTTATATAGTTTTCCAAATTTTAAACAGTCCATCTTTAATTATATGACTTTTTTTTCTGCTCTATTTTTTTCCTCGTTGAGTTTTCTGTCCATAAATGATTATGAAATCCTTCTTCTAAATTTGCTGTTTCTAATTAATAGGAAGACTAAAATAATTTTGACATGTTTTACAAAGCAGGATGAGAAGATATTAATAATATTAATTTTTAATTTAATTTATTAGACTTAGGCTGCCCTCCCATTTTGGGCTTGGGGTGACTTAGAGCATAGTTTAAAATACATAAACATCTAAAAATATTTAAAATTCTAGTATTTCAACCCTTTCAATAGATCCAAGAGGCAGAGGCCAAAATCCTATCAGGGTGTAGCATGTATCTGTATCCCAGCAAGTGACAATGAAAAAAAGGAGAAGACTACAAAGGGAAAAGGGAGGGGAAGAGGGGGAGGGAAGGACATGAAAAAAAGAAAAAGAGAGGGAGAGAAAGGCCAGATGGTACGATGGTTGCCTCAACCATAAGCCTGGTGGAACAGCTGTGTCTTAGGGCGTTTCCCCACTCACCCTGATCCCCCCTATGCTGCGCGCTGCTCTCAGCGCGCGGCATCCCTGGCATGCGCCTGGGCGTCCCCACGACCCCGCACTTTGTGCGGGGTCATCACAAGGCACCGTTTTCACCAGCGCCAGGGATGCTGCGCGATGAGGGGGCACGACAGCGGCAGCTTCGGGGCGGCTGCGCTGTCGCCATCCTGTCGTGGGGAGTGCCCCAGGACCCCGCGCTACTCTCCTCAAGTAGCGCAGGGCTTAAGGTAAGTGGGGAAACGCCCTTAGAGGCTCTGGGGAATTGATGAAGATCCTGCAGGGCCCTGGTTTCAATAGACAGAGCGTTCCATCAGACTGGCTAACCGAACTTCTCTGGGACCAGGGACCATCAGTAGGTGGTTATTCCCTGAGCTCAATGCTCTTTGGGGAATGTACCAGGAGAGATGGTCCCTAAGGTATGCAGGCCTTTGTTAAGGGCTTTATAGATAACTACAAGCACCTTGAACCTGATCTGGTTCACCACCTGGAGCCAGTGCAGCTGGCAGAACTCTGGTTGCACGTGTGCCTGCCACGGAGTCCCTTGCTGCTGCATTCTGGACCAAGCTTCTGGAGCTGGCCCAAGTGTGATTTATTCCAAGGCCAATGTCTCATCCAGAAAGGGATCGGAATTATTCAGTTTGTTCAGTTATATATCATATCAACAGTTGTGGGTTTGAAATTTTCAGTACCACATCATCCGCTTAGTTTTCCATTTTAAATTCTTCTCCATCCATTTTCAGTCATTTAGTTCTCATCTGATCTTAGTAGACAGAACTTCTAGAACAGGAATAAACAAGAGTGGAGATGATGGGCATACTTGATGTGCTTCTTTTTCAGCGTGAAATCTCCCAGTTTAAACTCAGTTTATTGAGCCCCTTGCACATTGTTTTGCTTAAACATTTTGAACTGCAAGTTAGATTTCCAAGCATCTTCAGTAAAAAAAAAAAGAAAAGAAAAAGAGCAGGCTGTATCATCAAATATTATTTCTGCATCTAAAAATACCGTTTTTTCCTTCATTTCCCCCACAAATTCTATTGCACTAACTAGAAAATGGACAATAGCCTTCATATATCTTTTCAGTACAACATCTCATGGATTAATCTTGTTATGTATTTCATTATTCTTTGTGCCATTATTGAAGTAAAATGTTTATAGTCCTTGTTTAACAACGAGATGTGTATATAAGATTGTGGCAGTGATGGTTCGTAACCTTCTTTATGAATCATTGTTATGTGTGCTTCTTGCCCCAATGATGGTGATACTTTCATTCATGACTTTTGTTCAGAGATTGTATTAAATTCTCCTCCAAGCATTCATAATAAGTTCATCCAGGCCTGGCACTTTATCTTTTTTTCTGCTCTTTTACAGCTTGTGATATATCTTGAATTGTAATGGTTTGATTTAATATATCCTTATGTTCAGATGTGAACTTCTCAGTATGCATTCCTTTTATATACTCCTCCACTCTCCTGCTGAAAGATCTTTTCTGTATAATTCCAAAAAAGAGAGGATTGTTCCTGTATTTTCTTTTCTACATGCATAATTTGATCTCCCTTCTTCACTCCTGTTCTTCTTCCAGTTTCTTTCCTTAGTGTGCCAGATACTTTCCAGATTTATTTGCATGTTCAAAATGTCTCTGTTTTAGAAATTGTAATTTCTTCTGTATTTCTTCCAGTTTCAGGCATATCTAATCAACTCTTTAATTGCTTGATCTCAATTAGAGTTGTGGTTTTAATGTTGTTCTTCCAACACTTGTAATCCAATATTTTCTTGGTTTGTTTCAATTTTCTTTCTTTTGCAGCTATAGCTATTGAATTTCCTCTTATATAAGCTTTACTGGTTTCTCAAATGGTTACAATGGGGATATCAATTGTAATATTAATTTTAAAAAATTCTACTAAATCCTTGCTACATTTCTTTACTACTTCCTCTTGTATTAAAAGATTATCATTTAATCCTCATCTTTCCCTTTTATCTCTGTTTTGTTGCCAAGTTACTTCTACTGGATTGTGATCTTTAAAAATCTTTGGCTGTATATTTTCAGTCTCTAGATGGATTATTAAGATTTTAGAAGTCCAACACATATTTCTTCTGACCTCAATGGACAAAGGGTTTGATTATGTATAAGGAAGCTTTATGTGTGTTCATGACTGAATTACCAACTGTACAAATAGTCACAAATAGCCTTTATCAGGAAATCAAATATTAATTTATTTTATTTCTTTATTTGATTTGATTTATATCCTGCCCTATTCCCGCAGACTCAGGGTGGGTCACAATACAAAATTATAAGGCAGAAATATAGGGATATGTTATAAAAATGCTACTATAAATCACAAAGGGAGATTTGATACTCAGCCACAGTTAGCAAAGAAAATTGTCTATTACCAGAAAAAAAATCCATGTCAATAAAGAAACTGAAAGATTTTTTTAAAGATAATAGAATTAAGTGGCCTATTTTAAAAAGTGACATGTTTTCTTTTTGAAATGCCATTTACAGTTCAACATTTTTTATTAGAGATATGTTCCATAGCTTAAAATAATACACTCAACACATTTCAAAATGACTAGACTATTTCTATTACATCTCTAGAAAGTTTCTGCTTTCCAGTAAAGCCTCTAAAACCAGAAGGAGAAAAAAGTAGAATCAAAGAAAGGAAGGAAGGAAGGAAGGAAGGAAGGAAGGAAGGAAGGAAGGAAGGAAGGAAGGAAGGAAGGAAGGAAAGAGACAGTTAAAAGAAAGCAAAAGAAATTTGAAAGCCAAAAGACAAAAGTTTAAAAAAAAGCCACAGGTAAAAAAAGACAAAAGATGAAAGATGAACATTGAAATAAACAAAGACAAAAGTCAACAGACAAAAATCGAAAGACAAAAGATGGAAGAAAGTCAAAAGAAACAAAGATGAAAGAAATAAAATCAAAAAATGAAAGTCAAAAGTTAGTTGAAAGGTGAAAGAGAGACAAAAGATGAAAGAAATTTTAAATAAATAACTATAAAAGACAAAAGGAAGTTGAAAGAGAAAGTTGAAAGACAAATGTTGAAAGGTGAAATATGACAGTTGAAAGGTTGAAAGAAAATCAGAAAATTAAAAGAAAGTCAGAAAACTGAAAGAAAATTGAACCAATCATCAAGGTTTGATTCGAATAAGAATGATGAGCTCTCCCTCAGTGGCAGTCTTTAAGCCGCAAATTGAAAAATGAAACTGCACCCTGTATAATCGATGCTGTACTATATGATAAGCATGAGAACATTTTTAAGTAGACAAAATAAATAAGAAAACTAAATACACAGTAATGTTGCTCTTCAATATCTATTCTACTGAATATAGTTGTATTTGACTGTGTTATATAACCAGGTAAGTATAAAACACTCATATATGATTACCCAAATAACTAAAGCATTGTACAGCATCTATTATACGGGGTGCAGTCTCATTTTTGTATTTGATTTCTAATATCTGTGCGTTCCTCCACGTTATATTTTTATCAGACTTTAAGCAGGGGCTGGACAAACACATGTCTGGGATGGTCTAGGGCAGGGGTAGGGAACCTGCGGCTCTCCAGATGTTCAGGAACTACAATTGGCCATGCTGACAGAGGCTGATGGGAATTGTAGTTCCTGAACATCTGGAGAGCCGCAGGTTCCCTACCCTTGGTCTAGGGCTAGGCTTATCCTGCACTGAGCAGGGGGTTGGACTAAATAGCCTGTACTGTCCCTTCCAGCTCTATGACTTTATGACATAGAGCAGGGGTTCTTGTGTCCATGATGGTGAGAATGAGGTGGAAGGGAGACAACTGTCATTTTGGACTTTTGATCTGACTGGGATTGTTTATCCCAGTTATTTTCTAGGTATAATATTATGCCCTCACAGGGAGCAAAAGTGAACTTAGAGTAGGTCTACTACAAAGCAACTGTTGTCTTCTGCTCCAACCATTACCCCTCTTAGCACTGTGGTGACATCACATTGGTACAAATTCACTAGGGAGGTACATCTTTGGTTTCCACTGGAATATCTTAAAGGCGTAACAACACAACAGAGCGATCCTATCTCTGCTTGGTGCATGTTACTTGGAGACAGACTAATATAGTCATACCATATGATTTTCCCAGATTTTTCCTGGGAAAGAAAATTTAACATGGATTTACTACCAACATTTCCAAATTTGACACTACCACTTTGTTATTCTAAACTAGATTCTTCAAATATGTTTCTTCGGTGGAAAAAAAATGTATTTTACTCCCCCCTTTCTCTCCCTTCCTTCCTTACTTTAAAATATCTGGCGCTAAAGAGCTTTGACAGCACAGAGATTAAAAGGTTATAGTGACAGAATTCTGTATTCAAGCCAAATATAACTTACTTTTACGTAAGAAATGCTACCTGCAGAGCAAAACTTGGATTCCTGCCTCTTGGCTAGCAACTGATTGCTTTCGTCAGTGTGCCTAGCTGTTTGCTATCTCTTAGATACAGAAAACTACGTGGAAAGTATTTTTGGCATAATATAAAATATTGGTAAATCATTGTGTTTGAGAGGCCTTGCTTCTGATATCACATGATAATGGACTAATCCTGTGAACCGTACGTTTAAGGGCCAAATGTAGGGATGCCCGAACCTAGGTAGCTGCATGTTCTTTGGGAGAAAAATGAGGTATAATTATCTAAATCAATCAATCAATCAATCAATCAATCAATCAATCAATCAATCAATCAATCAATCAATCAATCAATCAATGTACCTATGAATTCTGAGAAGTGGGTTCCATACAACATAAACCTGATGAGGTTGCCAAATATTTTTGAGGTTCAGAGGAATTAGTTCAGTGGCGTAATGGTTAAGAGCAGGTGCATTCTAATCTGGAGGAACTGGGTTTGATTCTCCACCCTGCTGCCTGAGCTGTGGAGGCTTATCTGGGGAATTCAGATTAGCCTATGCACTCCCACACCAGCCATCTTCTTCTTCTTCTTCTTCTTCTTCTTCTTCTTCTTCTTCTTCTTCCTGTCTTTCTGAAGTGATTATGACAGCTGAGGAGACCCAAATATCACAAATGTGTAACAGGCCATCAAGGGGAAAGGCGGAGGTCTTCAACCTGTGGCCCTCTAGATGTTCATGGGCTACAATTTCCATCAACCCCTGCCAGCATGGCCAATTGGCAGAGCTAATGAGAACTGCAGTTCTCTTCTGGGTGACCTTGGGCTGCTGGGTGACCTTGGACTGGTCACAGTTCTCTCAGAACTCTGTCAGTCCCACCTACCTCACAAGGTGTTTGTTGTGGGGAGAGGAAGGGGAAAATGTTAGTAAGCCCCTGTAAACTTACTGGAGAAAGGCGGCATATAAATCCACACTCTTCTTCAACTGGTTGTGGTGGGTTTTCCGGGCTGTTTAGGGATCTTCTTCAACTCTTTTTCTTGATGTGAAGTGCTTGATCAGCACCAATAAACTTCTTAGAGGAGAAGAGTGGATGTATACCACATGTTTTCTACTGCAAGGAGTCTCAAAGTGACTTACAATTCCTTCCCTCCTCCTCCCTACAACAGATACCTAGTGAGGTAGGTGGGGGTTAAGAGAGTTCTGAGAGAACTGTGGCTAACCCAAGGTCACCCAGCAGGCCTCATGTGTAGGAGCAGGGAAACAAATCAAGATCACCAGACAAGAGTCTGCTGCTCATGGGAAAGAGTAGGACATCAACCCTGGTTGTCCAGATTAGAGTCATAAGAACATAAGAACATAAGAACTAGCCTGCTGGATCAGACCAGAGTCCATCTAGTCCAGCACTCTGCTACTCGCAGTGGCCCACCAGGTGCCTTTGGGAGCTCACATGCAGGATGTGAAAGCAATGGCCTTCTGCTGCTGCACCTGATCTGCTAAGGCATTTGCAATCTGAGATCAAGGAGGATCAAGATTGGTAGCCATAGATCGACGTCTCCTCCATAAATCTGTCCAAGCCCCTTTGAAAGCTATCCAGGTTAGTGGCCATCACCACCTCCTGTGGCAGCAAATTCCAAACACCAATCACGCGTTGCGTGAAGAAGTGTTTCCTTTTATTAGTCCTAATTCTTCCCCCCAGCATTTTCAATGAAGGCCCCCTGGTTCTAGGCCACTAGGCCATGCTGGTTCTCTCTCAGACACTAGCTTGCTGCACCCATGATTTTATCATTGTACTGCAGCAATAATTTGCACTTGGGTTGCTTTTTTGCAATATGTAGTGATGTGGGGATCTGGCCACTGAGGATTTTAGCTTCTTTGTCTTCCACAACCTGCTGCCCCTGAACGTGTGGGTCACCTCTGGTTCAAGAGACAATTTCCTTAAGTAACTGATAGCCTGAAAGACAAGGGTCAATGATATTTCCATGCTGTTTTTTCCTGAGGATAAATCTAACATGTTGTTTTCAGAAACCAAACTTCTGAGGACACGGCCAGCAGAAGTTGAAAGCCAAGATATGTGAGTTTATAGTAGCACGAGAAGGGTCTAAATAATGTGCATTGCAACATTTTTTTGAATAAATAAATTTGGGAGGTTTTTTTTAATGTATCTTCTTCCTTCGTTTGACTGAATCAGAACTGCACAAAATTCCCCTTAGAACTAAAGATATCTGGCTTAGAACTGGGCGTTCTGCATAGAATTGTCCATTAGGGAAAGCCTGCCGCAGCTGTTCTCCAACTTTGGAATTCTCGTCTTCTCTAAATTCGACAAAGCCTGAGAATCTTCTAAAAGTTATGTAAAACTTTGTTCATAACTGTCTTTTCAAAAAAAGTTAAACGGTTAAAACACTGCCACATCTCTGAGTTTTAGGGGAACAGAAAAGGTCAGGATGCGAAACAAATAACTTCTGAATTTTCCATAATAAAAACAAAAGCAGCCCCTGTTGCTTGAAGAAATGGATTTAGGGGAAAATAAAAGATCTGTATTTCAAATAGGAGATCTATTTTTCTTTCCTGGCTTCAAGAAACTATTAATTCCTGAGCGTGCGTGACCTGGCTGATGTAACTCATAAGGAATGTGAAAAATCAAAAATGTATGTTAACTAGAAAGGAAGAACCACCCATTTACTATATAATTCGTAGAGAACATCGAATGAGGTGCTAAGGATTCTGCTAGTAGGGAACTTCAACAGCAGCTCTACACATGTCAGTGATTACTGCTAAATCACGTATTTATCCCTTTTCACTCCTATCATCTCTTTTTAAAGAACTTCCAAATTTGCCATGCATTATACCCTCAGTACCGCCAGGGCGCTAGACCCTGGGTTTCTTCCAACCTTAGCAATAGGAATTACATAGCAAGAAATTTGCTCAACAAGCTTTGGTGAAAACTTTAGCTGATTGTTCAAAGAGACCAATTTTAAGTGGCAATGGCATTGGGCAAAACGTTAGGAGCAAAAACTACCAGACCATGGTCACGCAGTTGGAAAACCCACAACAGTCGGTTGATTCCAGCTGTGAAAGCCTTCAGCAATACAAGAGAGGCTGAATTGATTGCAACAACAATGAAAGTGGAATATATCAGAGAGCAGGACGGATGAGCTTTAAAGCAAGAAGCACGGCTGGGGCTGTAGAGCACCCATTATTATTTTCCAATGTTCTTCTTGTGCACTAATAAGAATGCTTATAAGAATGCTGGGGTGTCCCCATTTTGAGCGTTACTCTTGGAGAAATGCAGAACCTTCCTTGAGGCCCCTTCCGCGCATGCAGAATAATGCACATTCAATCCACTTTCACAGTTGTTTGCAAGTGGATGTTGCTATTCCGCACAGTAAAATCCAGCTGCAAAGGGCATTGAAAGTGGATTGAAAGTGCATTATTCTGCATGCGCGGAAGGGGCCTGAGAGATTGCACAAGTCTCGTTGATACTTTTTTGGCTTCTCTAAACGTTCCACATGTTTTATGAAAAGAGAAACTCTCATATTGGCTATGGATTTAGGAAAAATATTGGTGCGTAGCTCAGACAACCGTACATATAACAAATGTTCAGTTACTTGCCAAACTTACATATCCTCTAGTGTTGTAGGATGCTTGCTAAGAGTCTAGCAAAGTGACATAGAATATTCTTTTTATGTACAGGATGGGTTGAGTATATAGTCTTTTAAGAAGATATATCGACTATTTTGAGTATGTAGTCTTTTAAGAAGATATATCTATGGACATGCATATCCCAGCACGGACATCTCTTTCCAGCTGTGTACACTGTGTACTTAGGACCATTATCCTTTACTCTTTCATGGTTTAGTGGCAGTGAGGTCATCAAACACTGTCTAACGAGGGCTGTACAATGCAAAAAAAGAGTTTTAATTTCATATCATTCAGAACTGGCATGATTATCATTTCCCCAAAATTTCCAAAATGTAAGCATTGTTGCTGAAATTCATTTTGAGTAATCTTGGGGGGTCGGGGAACATTTGATATCTAGATAGAGGCCAGATTTAAATCCATTGTTTTCAGTGACATCAGATGCCACGTCTATTTTTAGTGTTTTCAGTGGATGGTAGACCTTCCATCCAGACCTGATCCATTGGAAGAAAATCCCAAATAACCTGGGAAAATCCCAAAATTTCAGGAGATAAGTTTTAGGAATCCTGATATTTTGGGAGTTCTTTGCTTCAGTTTGAGTATTTCCCATCAAAACACGGAATTTTTGACAGTGTCAAAATAGAAATATCTGAATTCCCACCCCTTACTCTAACCATGACTTCTCTTTTTGCTTGGGAACCTCAAGGGATGGCAGGTATCTTAGAGGATGCTCCAGTAGGATCCCCGAAGAAATGAAGGGTGCTATACTCCATTGTTTCTGCTGCCACCCTTAGGGGCTTTCCCCACTGACAGAGTTGAACTAGTTTCTACCTAGGTTCGCCTCAGTGAATCCCCACTGCCACCGAGCTCAACATTGTTTTGTCTCAGTTCCCCCCCCCCCCCACCCTCAGAACTGCAACATCCTTGTTGCAGTTATGAACTACACTTTTCTGCCGGAACAAGGTCGATATCGCTTCGAAGCTTCAAAGTGGGGAAGCATCTAAACGACACCTCATCCGTACAACCAATCACGAGCCGTTTTTGTGGCATGCGCAGAACGGGAGAGTCGTGGCGGGCAGAAAGCGCATGTAACTGTAAACTGTAAAAACTGTAAAAAAAAGGAGAGAACACTCCCGTTTCCCACTGTAACACAAGCTCCAATCATGATCGAGGAGCGAAACAGGCACCAAGATGATCCCGCCCACTTAGCTCGGTTCCAGGGGGCCAACTCAGTTGCTGAGGGGACAGCCTGGAATCGCCCTCCACTGAAGGGAACCGAGTCGACTTTAGCTCCCTTCTGTAGTGGGGAAAGCCCCTTAGTGTCAGTAACCTCTGGAAGTTCAAGTTGGTGCAGACACCACCTTTCAAGAAGAGTGGAGATGGTATGAAAAACACTTGCCCTCCCAGTTTAACAGCAGATTTCCCCATTTTAAAGAAGCACCTTTAATCCAAGCCAGGTGGTGCTCTGGCAACAAGATAGGAAGCTTTGGGAAAGTACTACCTGCCTCTGAGTGTCAACAGAGTGAAATGCTGTGGACAATCCCTTCCCGCCTCTCCTCTCTTCAATTTCTCTTTGATGAAAATGGAATTGAGTAGAAAGACCCCAAGTTCCCAAAGGAATTCCCAAAGGAAAGGAAACTGATGGCTCAATTTCCAGGAGAAATTGGATAAAGAGGAACTAAGAATTTCTCCTAACAATGCTAACTTGAGATGGTTTTTAAATCCATTGACAGTAGATTTCATAACTGAATCAGCTTGCTCATCAGATTGAAGCCCATTTCATGGGCCTCTTGATGAACAGTCTAACCAGATCTGGGGTTGTTTGAACCCATTCCTTCCCTTTAAAATGCAGAGAGGGAGGGGATTTCCTCTCTTCCCCTGAGGTCTTCTTCAGAATTCTCAAACCGAATCTCTAGTAATTAAAGAGGCACTAAACAAAATGGAATTTTAGGGATCCATGCATCCCTAATAATTATATGTTTTCTGATTTTTAGCTGCATCTATTTAAAATATGTATGGTCGATTCCCCACTTGCTGAATCGACCTAGGTTCGACCTGGGTTCGACCTTGGTACTCCTCACAGCCGCTGAGTTCAACGCGGGTCAGTCCCAGCTTCGCCCCCTCTAACTGTCAAATTTCCGACTCCACCAGGGAGGAACAACTTTTTCAGTGAACCTAGGTCGAACTCAGGTCGAAGCTGGTAAAGTGGGGAATCATCCTCGCCATGACTCTCCTGCTCAGCCAATCACAGTTTAGTGTTTTGGGCATGCGCAGAATGGGAGACTCGCAGCGGGGAAAAGCGCGCCTTAAAATTTTTTTCCTTTTGTATACGATGCGACGGCCATACATATAAACAGCGCACGTTTACATGCTTCTTTTAGCTATGTAGAGCACTGCTTTGTGGCTATGTTGCCGTTATGTACAAAAACAAAAACAGGGATGCACGTTCACATTTACCACTGTAGAACAGCAGCCGATTGGGAACAAGCAGCGAAGAGGCGGCAAGGTGATCCTGCCCTCTGAGCTTGCCTCTGGCGGAATGACCTCAGCTGCTGTGGGGAGTAACAATGGAGTTGACCTAGGTCAGTACTGTTCAGGGACCCAGGTTGAACCTAGGTCGATTCTCAAGTGCGGAATCGACCTATGTGAGTTTGCCATTTGTATTCTGCTATTTTATCCGGACTGGTTTTATTTGGATGACGTACTTAATTTTAAATGTGATTTATTGTGCATGTTGTTTTCAGTCTTGTCAGCGTAAGCCACCTGGATCACTTTGGCGGAAAACCCAAATTACAAATACTTAAAGTAAAAGAATAAATAGATTGTTCTGAATATTTATTGCATATGTACTTAATTTGTTCTATATTTCATTGTATCTAAGATTATTTGGTTGGTGGATTTTAAAATAAATTTTATAGTAAAAAATCTTTAAAGGGTGGCAGATTGAAAATGGGGATTGAAAGCCAGAGCAAAGGGGAACTACGCCCAGGGTACGTGTGTGCCCCGCGCCCCAGTCACACCCATGCCATGCCCCGGTGGACCCCGGTGTGTCACCCCCTTTGGCACTACGCCACTGTTGAAAACGTTTTACAAACGTTTTGGGGGATTTGTGCAGAAAGGGACATCTGCTTGGTCTTGGCTGGAACGATCCTTCACATATGACCTCGGTGAAAAGCAGGCCACTTGGATCTACCAATGGAAGTACATTTATGCCTCTAATGGAAGATAATGACAAGGGATATTGTTGAGTGCCCAGAACTACACGATTGTAGTCAAGAGAAAAGGGCTTCATTGAAAGCCACACATTTAGGACATGATCTATTCGTTTATTTGTTCTTCAGCCTCACTGCCTGACATGCTAAGGAACATGTGAAACAATTTTTTTCAACAAACTTGCATGTTCTTTTGCTGGTTCGGCAAAGAGAGTGAATGAAGCCTGCATCATTTCTGATGATTTTTGCATGCTATATGAACATCACATACCTAAGCACGATTGCTTTTCTAATCTCTCCGGCCCGGCATTTTTGTGTGTGCGTTTCTGAGTGAGATTGTAAAACATTGTTTGTGCAAATGAAGATTAATTTACGGTAAGACCCTTAGCCAGATCACTCCTCTATACGTGTCAGCAGATGGGCTCGTGTGTGAAATATTTTCCCTTCGTTACTATAGAAACATCCCAGCATATTTCTGCTTAAGTGGTTTTCTGGAAAGCTGTTTGTTGTGTTGCCCAGTGCTGACAGAAGTGAATCATTTTCAGCATTCAGTCAAGACTGATTAAAACCTGGTCTCTCGGTGTCTAAACTGCTGCTGACTGCTACTTAGACAAGGACCATGCTGGTAAAGTAATTATGTCTGGGACGTTTAAATCAGAGTTTGAAGCAAACCAGGCAGGTGGGTTACAGTTGCCTACCAGAAATATGATCAGTAAAAGACAGAAAGATGGAGATGGAAATGGGGTTCAGACAACACGCTATATACCCTCAGGATGGTGAAATGAATGAGTGGCGTTTATTCAACGGTGACAAGACTGACAATGTCTAAAACCATCTTGGGACGATTTGTTGATACTAGATGTAAAGGCAACATTAGGTTATATGGCTGTATCCAACAGACAGGCCTTGCGAATGTATACAGTTTAAGGCCATGGTTTAAGAAGAAGTTTTGAATCAAGCTTTTTTGACAATTTGGGCAACAGGGTGGGGGAAATTAAGGCCAAAGTACTACAAAAAAGACAACTGATAGGCTCATTCCGCACATGCAGAATAATGCACTTTCAAACTGCTTTCAGTGCTCTTTGAAGCTGTGTGGAATGGCAAAATCCATTTGCAAACAGTTGTGAAAGTGGTTTGAAAACGCATTATTTTGCGTGTGCGGAAGGGGCCATAGTTACAAATTGTGACTGAGCACCAAAGAACTACTTTAGATGTTTTGGAGGATTCCGGTACGCTGGTGTGTTTGGGGGAGGGGCTTTGAACAGAACTTTCCCCTCCTATGTGCCACATCGCTAATTTTTCAAAAAGTTTCAAAAGAGGTTTGCTTTGTACTTTTAGGGAGGAGGATTTGCTGCTCAACAAATAAATCCAAACCCTTGGACAGGTGGAATATTCTGCGCATCCTTTGGATCCCAGTTGGCGTCTCTGGAACCTCATTCAAGGACCAAACTGGACAAAATGTGTGTCAGGACTGCAACTCCCAACATGCACAGGTTCCCGCCTTTTTCCAAAAAGTGCGGGAAAACAAACTGAGAAGCTACGTTCCACCAGAGCTTCAGAGCCAATGGGAGACCAGGAGCTGGGAGGAGGGAAAGAGTTGATTGGTTGCTGTCTGTCCTTGTAAATAGTTTAAATACTGGAACTGAGGACATGAATCCTCAGTTCCAGCACCTGGTACCTAAGGCGACATAAGTCAATAAAGTTCTTCTTTTTTAAGCTGCTTTGTTTGAGTGTGTTCAGCCTTACAATGTGTGACATGTTGTATTGCAGTTCCCCTGTCCCAACTTGTAGTCATGTGTAACATCAGGGAATTAATGTTCCAAAGCGGCCAGAATAAACATCAGAAAAATTCAAAGAAAACCCAGAAAGCAACAAGCAACGAACAATATTATGTCTCAAAGGGTGGGGAGAGAGGGGAGCAACAATGCAGATAAGCTGGAGGGGGAAAAACAGTGTGAAGAAGCCCACTGAGAAGCCAATAGATACTCCTGTGAACTGACCAAAACGCCTTCAACCCCTTCCACACATGCAGAGTAATGCACTTTCAATCCATTTTCAATGTACTTTGCAGCTGGGTTGTATTGAGTGGAATAGAAAATCCACTTGCAAACAATTGTGAAAGTGGATTGAAAGTGCACTATTCTGCATGTGCGGAAGGGGCCCTTGAGAATACAGGCCGTCTCCGGAAGATTATGACTATGCTGCCCTGTAAAAGTGCCTCCTGGGAGGGAAAGTGGCATGGTATAGCCCAGGGGTAGGGAACCTGCGGCTCTCCAGATGTTCAGGAACTACAATTCCCATCAGCCCCTACCAGCATGCCCAATTGGCCATGCTGGTAGGGGCTGATGGGGTCCCAGGCTTCCTGAACATCTGGAGAAATGTCCAGGTTCTAATGTAAATTCCAATTCTGTCAGATCTTAGAAGAGAGACCACCAAGCAAGACTCTGCAGAGGTAGGCAATGGTAAACTACCTTAGCTTCTCACTTGCCTTGAAAGCCCCTTTGCTGGGGTCACCATAAGCTGGCTGCAACTTGATGTTACTTTGTACAAGTGTGTTTAGTAGTAGAGCCTTAATAGATTAGATGTGCTACAGGCAACTCAAAATACTTTAAAATGTATCACACTGCGCTGGTGATTTTTGTAATGCAATTTTTGGAAGGTTTTTATTACCACAAAATAATGAAACGGTATCACGGTCGGTTTTTTGGAACAAGATTGCATTCCCTTCTGAGATTTTTCTGCACTGAGAAATGCATTTTCCTGCAGCTCTTTTATGGTAAATATTCTTTTGATATGTTTTCTTTCCCTATAGATATCCCTTGGGGAGGGAAGAGACCCTGGTACAGGCCCATCTCATCAGATCTTGGAAGCTAAGCCAATTTGAAACTTGAATGGGGGACAACTTGAATGGGTTGTTCCACCAGGCTTTTTTTGGGGGGGGGGGGTCACTGATAGCCTCCCACACCACACCACCCCTATTTACACCATCTTACTCGGGCTGCTATCCATTGGGCCTGGTCCCCTCCCAGGGGCGTAGAGCTTTTTACAGGGTCACCATCTAAATGTTGTTGAGTTTTTTTGCTGATCTGTTGTCTGTATTTTTAGTTAAATGTTCTTGCTTGACATCAATGTGATAAAGAGTTCAGGCGAGGACAAAAGCTTTTCTCAACGTTTTATGCTATTTTTGTGGATCCCAGTAAAAAGGACTTACATGATTTTGGGTTTTGCTTATTTAGTAAACTGCCTTCCACCCTTCCTACAAGGATCTCACGGCTGTGGTCTCCTGCCTTAAGAACATAAGAACATAAGAACAAGCCAGCTGGATCAGACCAGAGTCCATCTAGTCCAGCTCTCTGCTACTTGCAGTGGCCCACCAGATGCCTTTGGGAGCTCACATGCAGGATGTGAAAGCAATGGCCTGCTGCGGCTGTTGCTCCCGAGCACCTGGACTGTTAAGGCATTTGCAATCTCAGATCAAAGAGGATCAAGATTGGTAGCCATAAATCGACTTCTCCTCCATAAATCTGTCGAAGCCCCCTTTAAAGCTATCCAGGTTAGTGGCCATCACCACCTGCTGTGGCAGCATATTCCAAACACCAATCACACATTGCATGAAGAAGTGTTTCCTTTTATTAGTCCTAATTCTTCCCCCCAGCATTTTCAATGTATGCCCCCTGGTTCTAGTATTGTGAGAAAGAGAGAAAAATTTCTCTCTGTCAACATTTTCTACCCCATGCATAATTTTATAGACTTCAATCATATCCCCCCTCCTCTCCAAACTAAAGAGTCCCAAACGCTGCAGCCTCTCCTCATAAGGAAGGTGCTCCAGTCCCTCAATCATCCTCGTTGCCCTTCTCTGCACTTTTTCTAACCTTCCTTTCACCCTCACAACAACCTTATGAGGAAGGTTAGGTTGAGAAAGGGTGACTGTTCCAACTTCACGGTACAGTGCGGAGGGAAATCTGGGAATTCCACATCCTTGCCCAAGACTTTAATCGCTTGCTGGCTTTCCAATCAAAAGTCAAGCAAGCTGGATTTTGCCTTGGGCCAACAGCTACTTACAGTCTATCTGGAAATGCCATTATCAGCCACTAAAGAGAAAGTTTCATAGGCTGGAGAAAAATTATTTGGAAAGATACCATGCTTATGGGCTTCCTTGTGCCCAACCCATCTAAAACAAGAGATGTTCAGAGGTGGTTTGACATAGCTGGCTTCTGCGTAGCAACCCTGGACTTCCTTGGTGGTCTACCATCCAAATACTGACCAGAGCCAGCCCTTCTTAGCTTCTGAGATCTGATGAGAACAAGCCGATCTGGGCCATCCAGGCCAGGGCAAGAGATGTTCAGAGGTGGTTTGCCATAGCTTGCCTCTGCGTAGCAACCCTGGACTTCCTTGGTGGTCTCCCATCCAAGGACTAACCAAAGCTGACCCTGCTTAGCTTCCAAGATCCAATGAGATTGGGCTATCCTGGGCTACCCAGGTCAGGGCCTAGCTGTTTTCTCCCACTGGAAAAAGCCTTTCTGAGCCAGTTTTTCACAGGTGAGAATTTACCAGCATCATCCCTTCAAGACCGCTTGGCATTAGGTGCAGGATGCAGACAAAAGGGATTGAGAACAGGGCCTGGCACTTCTCCATCCTCAAACTTTACCCTACGTCAGGATTATTTTTTTGCAGAGGCGTTCACGTACTTTCTGATCTGGGGAGAGATTAGTGTGGCCATATCCAGACACCGTTGGACATTATGCTGTGATGCACTACAGCGATCGCTGTCAACTGGATTTTCCTGTGTAGACAAGGCTGATCTAGTAGCAAATGACTGTTGCATTCAATAATGGGTCGATAAATCCTGGGAGTGGGAAAGAGGGGAGGCTTTGAGGGGGAGAGAAAACTAATACCTCAAGCCTACTGCAGGCTGCAAACATTACAACTGTATCCTGTCGCATGCTTCCCAGCAGATGAATTTCTTCACTCAACACATAATATACTTGCAGAGGCGGAGCGCTCATGGGGACATGTGGGGTCAAATGTCCCTGGGCGCATGCTAGCTGGTCACATAGGGGGGCGGAGAATCGCCCCACCCCTTCCCTTGGCCTTGCCGGGCTGCTCCTTTGGTCAGCGGAGGCTGCGGCAGCCCAGCCAGGCTGCTCCTTCGGCCCCATGCCACCAGTTTGGTGGGGCAGGTCCAAGGGGTGGCCGACTGCAGCCCAGCCAGGCTAAGGTAAGTGGGGTGCGAGGGGCACGGGGGGAGCGGCCGGAGCAGGTGTTGCCCCAGGTGCTATTTCCCCCCCTACGCCTCTGTCTATCTGTTAGGGTTGTTAAGGATATGGAGGGGTGGAGTGGGGGGACATACTTCACAGACCTGTTTAGATCTTAAAACATGTTTCCAGCCAAGGTCTCCTTGGCTAATAACCCCTAGAAGACTGGGGTCAGTGGAGCTTACCCAAATGGCATCCATCCATGATATCAACACTGAATATGTAACTGGAAGTGATATTACTGTGCCATGGGTTGCTTTAAGATTCACTCTATGGTAAAAACTATTGAGATTCAGGTGAATCCTAGAGCGTTCTTTGACATGGTGATGTCACTTCTTGATATGCATCCAGAAGTGACTTGGTGGCATCAGACACCTCTCCCGATTTATCTCCTGCTTTCCTCTGGAGGACAGGCAGGGGTCGAAGGCAATTGGCAGGTAGTCTGACCAGCCTATATTATTATCTGAGGGTGTGTCAAGGCATCATGCGTAGCATCATCAAGTCAAGCTGCTCTGATACATGACAGTGGGTGAGAGACAGGGATGGAGAAATGCCTTGTGTGAATAAATGTGAACAAATCACAGTCTGAACAGAGGAATGATGTAGCATCCATGCTTCCAACCATGTCCTTCCAACACGTCCCTAAATACAACTGTTTAAAGCAAATTAGCTTATGGGGAAATTTATTTAAAATATAATGCAGCTCAAGGAGTGCACCTTTTTGAATGAATCTTGGTGGTTTGTTAGTAGCTGTCTGTAACGTAGCTTATGTGTACATTTACCTCTTTTGCTTTCTTGGCTCGGATGGAATCAAATGGATTTTAAAGAGTAATCCCCTACCTAGATCCCCAGAGGTCAGCAGTGCTTTTCACATGACCCCAAAAGGGGTTCTTTTGCTACAGCCCTTCCCATGTCCCATTAACTTTTGAATATATTACACTGCTATTAGTGTTTAATTGCTTTACAACTGGCAGGTTTTAAAGGGTCTGTGGTTGAACGGTATTCCCTCCTGCAATAATATTTTCATGGTTTACATATTTGTTGTGGTGGAATTATAAGTTCCACAGGTTTTGATAATCATGAGCTGTCTTGGAAAGCCAACAGATTGTTAATGTGTGGATGTAAATATTTTACATAAATAAATCACGGAAGGAAAAAACATCAGAAGCTGGGAAGGTTTTTCAATTTCTGGAGTTGCTATGCACAGTTTGGCAACTCATAGGAGATGGGGGAGGAGGGTACTTACTTTGGAATGGGGGAAGAGTGGCATACATTGAGTAATGTCCGGGCCCTACAGGACCTTGGTGAGTTCCGCAGGGCCTGTAAGACAGAGCTATTCCACTGGGCTTTTGGAGGGGCTGGCGGCGATTCCACCGCCCCCCACTGAAATCAAAGCTGCCTGTCTGGACCACCTTGGTTGGGCCCTAATTCCATCCTGGGCCCTGCCTACCTCTTCCCCTTCTTTCTTCTTCTTTTTTGGCCTTTTAGATCGGGCGCCTGTGTGAGTATGTTTTACACAATTTTGTTGTTTTAATTTATTTATTGTTATTAACTGCTGTTGTGTTTTTATGGGTTCAGTTTTTATGCTGTCTTAAATTGCTGTTGGAAACAGCCATGTTGTGAGCCGCCTCGAGCCCTTCGGGGATGAGGCGGCCTATAAATTTAATAAATAAATAAAATAAATAAAATAATGACATCACTTCCTGTACAACTTTCTACGCCAATAAAGGCTTGCTTGCTTCTGTTCAACTTGAACATGACATCATCATAGTCTATGGGCAAATACTATGGGCAAATACTAGAGTGGCTTCTAACATGATGACATCACTTCTGGGTTATGCTGTAAGTGATGTCATTGTGCTGGGGATACCAATTATCTCCTCCCATTTTGCCCAAGAAATTCGTCCCACTGGCCAGCTGAGTAGCAGTAGACAAAGAGAGTGTGGGGCAGGAGATCTCCTGCTCCCAACGGGAAGTTGGCAACCCCAAAACTTTTAGACAGATTCTCAGATGTCCCAAAACATACACTATAGAACAGCCATTCTCAACCCAGGAGTTCCACGTGTTGGTAATCCCTGGGGGGTGCATTGTGAGCATGTCCCAGGGGGTACAGTGGCAACACTACCCTCATTTTTTTAGTGAAGATTGTCTCCCCACCGGTGCCAGCAAGGACATGGAGCTGGCCCATGGGGCAGGGCCTGCCACAAGGTCAGCAGCCACCCCCACCCCCAGTGCTTCCTTTCACCCTGGGAGGGGAAGGTGGGGTGTGTGGCAAGCAGGGGCAATGGGAGGGGACGGTGGAGGGTGGCGGCAGGGGTACCGTGAGATATGAAGAGTGGGGTCAAGGGTACCCTGACCTCGAATAGGTTGGGAAACACTGCTATAGAAGAACATGCCTTTAGTTCAGGGAAGAAGTAGCCACAGAAGATTTTTGATGACACATTTGAGAATGCTTTTAAATGAATTTGAATTAAAAAAAATCCTTAATACAATATATATGTGCTTGCTTCCATTTTGTTCCTCTGTGTCCTCATGCATTATCATTGGTTCCTTTACTGTCCACTGTTACTGAAGATCTTTTTGGGGGGGGCGGGGGGGGGTCAATTATAACCAGAAAACGAAGACCAGGAAGAAAAAGCTGGCATGAAAATACTTAGTGGGTTCACTTCTCACAAGGAACCCACTCAAAATGGGGATATTCAAATCCAACCAGGCAGCTTTTAAAATCTGGTCTTGCCCCTGATAACGACTTGACTCCCAGCTATGCCAGTGAAGGTTTTCTTGCCTCCTGACTACAAGGGTGGAATGTCCTCAATCTTGACACATACACTGAATGGAAAATAACAAGGTCAAAAATCCTCTTTGATCTTTAGAGTTTCAATTCTTTAACATCAGCAACTAGATATACGCACTGATGATCTATAATCTGACCACCTCCCTCCCAGTCAAATCCGCCTGTTAGATTATGTAGTCCAAACTTTCCACAGTTCCGTGGCACTACAAATCCCATTAGGGCTGCCCATATGCCCCACATATGATTACAATCAGCTTTCCACAGGGGGGATGTTGTGAGTGAGCTGCATTTGCCAATTCACATAATCTAAAAGTTTTCATAAGGGGGAACCTCTTTGTGTTAGTCATCTGGTTGTCAAACGAGTGCTGGCTGTGATCCTGGTACTGGCACAAGATGAAATGTTATATACTTTTAAACATTTCGTACTTAAAACGATGGGAACGGGCAATTCATCAGCACACTTTCTTACAGTTTTAAGAACAATAAATGTCAACTGAAGGGCAATGAGCAGGCAGATTTCAGATTAGAATGACAGGGTTTGCTTAGCATTTTACAAAACCAGTCACCCCCAGCTCCCTTCATATCTCTTCGAACAACGAACAAGGAAAGAATATGTCAAACGCAACAGACATTTCTGTCAACACAACTCAAGTAGCACAAGACCCATAGTAAAATATATTTTTCGTAATTCGATTCTGGTCGGGAATCTAGTCTTCAAAGCCAAGTTGATGTCTGATGTTTAGGGGGCAAGTAAAACCAAATTTTTAACAAAAAACTTTTTCCTCCCTGACTCCAGAGCCTGCTGCCCCAGAAAAACTGTGTGGATTGTTGAAGGTAGACAAAGCCGCAGATACAGAAATGATTGGTTGAAGTCAAAACAAGCAGTGTGCTTCATCCAGATAAGCAAACACAAAATAACCGTGCAGTCCTAAGCGGCTCTACACCTTTCTGAGTCCATTGAAGTAAATGGTCTTAGAAGGATCTAACTCAGGGGTCTTCGAACTACGGCCCTCCAGATGTTCATGGACTACAATTCCCATCTTCCCCTGCCAGCATGGCCAAGTGGTAGGGCTCATGGGAATTGTAGTCAATGAACATCTGGAGGGCCATAGTTTGAAGACCCTTGATCTAACTGCAATTGCAGCAGAATTGTGAGGAATGGATTTGGATGCTGTGAAGAGGGGATTGGAATGTTGGTCAGTTACTGCTTAACACCTACTGTGAAGTTCTACTGTCTGTGTTATCTGTATTACTTGGCGCTCTTCTCAAACTGGCCCGATCCAGCATGTGAAGGTTACTGTGGGGGACGGGCCAGAGTTCTCTTGAACACTTTACTACAGTTTTTATCTAATTGCTCGCAAGCAGTGGTGGGATCCAAAAAATTTAGTAACAGGTTCCCATGGTGGTGGGATTCAAACAGTGGCGTAGCGCCAATGGGGCTGGGTGGGGCACGACGGGGGCGTGACCGGGCATTCCGGGGGCGGGGCATTGCTGAGCGGGGCTGTGGCAAGGACACAGCCGCTGCGCCAGTCCTTGAGCGGGAAACAAATGCACGCAGGTGCAGGCTGCCACGTACGCCGGTGCACCTCCTGCTAGACTGCTTCAAGTTCTGCACACTACTGCTGAGGAGCGGAGGAGGGGCGTAACTAAGGCATATTTTAATCTAATTTTAATGGGGTATTTATATGGGTTATTGTGCACTGTGTAGATGAAACTATGTTGTACACCGCTCAGAGCCCTTCGGGGGTAGAGCGGTATAAAAAACCCATAAAATAAATAAATAAATGAATAAATAAAATAAAAATCATGTGGCAAAATCACCAATTAGTAACCCCCTCTCGGCACACACAAATAATTAGTAACCTACTCTCAGGAACCTGTGAGAACCTGCTGGATCCCATCTCTGCTCGCAAGCCTTTGAACGGAGCCTCAGCCTTTCAATAAAGATCCTACTCTTTTATAGAAATTCTGATTGTCTGGTCTAAGTTCGTTACAGATGGCATCCATTTTCCACATTTAAAATACTATTGATTAGAGATGGGCAAGACCACTTGATTCGTTCTTGAAAAACTTTTAGGGGGCCCAGATTGGCGGCTACATTTCTACTGATCTTTCTCCCTCCCTACTTCCTGCAGTTATGAAAAAAAATTTTCTTATTCAAGAGGCTATGAGTAAAAGCATTTCAGTTGAAAAAAAATGACTGCAGGGAGCATTATAGAGGCTTATAAAATCATGCAAGCGGAGGAAAAAAATAGAGAGAAGTTTTTCCTCCCTCTCCCACAATAATACTAGAAGTTGATGTCAACCAATGAAGTTGATGGGTAATAAATTCAGGACCGGCGGAAGGAAGGACTTAATGAAAAAATAAATGGTGGAATTCAATACCAGGGGACACAGTGACAGCCAAGAACACAGACAGGTTTTGAAGAGGGTTAGATTCATGGAGGACATATCCATCAGTGGCTACTAGCTATGACAGGGACCCTCCCCATTTGGAGGTACCAAACCTCTGAAGAACAATGCTAGAAGACAACATCAGGGGAAGGCTTTGGCTTCTTGTGCGTTGGTGCTCCAAGACAACTGGATCGCCACTGTGTGAAACAGGATGTTGGACTAGATGGACCACTAATTTGATCCAGTAGGGCTGTTTTTATCTTTCTTTATGGGGTTTTGTTTTCAGCTGTGAAGATGGTGGAATCTGAAATGTTCTGGTAGTTTCAACAATCCTCTTAGTCTCACCACACATTTGCAACAGTAGGGTTGATTTATGGTTTATTAAACAAAGATGCGCCTTCAAAAGTTCTGCAAAACCCAAAAGAGTGAGGTGACAATCAGCCATTTTTAAATGGATGTGCTTCTTCTGTGATGGAACCTAGGGACAGGTAGGATTTGCAGATCAATATCCTTTCAAAACTGCATGATGCAACTTCATGTGTTGGTTCTTATACCAGCAGCAATTTCTTTGTGCTGCAGAGTTCTACCATACCTGTGGTTGAAGGTGCTTATATTCATAGGTTATGGCCACTGGCCAAGGGTCATGAGGATTTCACCCTCTGCACAGAGCCACTGCATCTATTTTCTACACCATAGGTGTCAAACTCGTGGCTCTCCAGATGTTATCGACTACAGTTCCCATCATCCCCTGCCAGCACCATGCTGGCAGGGGATGATGGGAGCTGTAGTCCATAACATCAGGAGGGCCACAAGTTTGACACCTGTGTTCTACACTATTTTTTCTTGTGCGTATTTGTGTGTAAATGCCATCAAAGGGTTTCCAACTTATGGCGACCCTATGACCTCCCAAACATCTTATTGTTAACAGTCTTAATCAGGCCTTGCAAACTTAGATTGAGACAACTTCTCTATAAGTTAAATCTCATAAACAAGATGCTGAGAATCAAGTATAATTAGTCCAAAAGTAAACAAGACTCTGGAAGCCAAGCATAAGTGGATCTTTAAATGAGTGACAAAAGGGAGTTAATTTTGTGATAACCAGCAAACACATTGGAAATGAAATGTATTGACATCAAAAATAACATTGGATGTGAAAGTTTATGCTTATTATATGGTTGCTTGAACAGAAGACATAATATGGCTAAAATAAATAAAATATATGTTTTCTAAATAAATAAATTATAAATAAAATAGGTTAATGCAAATGATGGCATATTTGTTGCTAAGAGTAAAGTAATTGTTCATTTATTTTCCTTAGTTTAAATATGTTTGCCCCCCCCAAAAAAATCTTTTTTGTGAGGGGGGAGGGCTATAGCTGTGATGGCTGAATGTCATTATTTCATCAGTCATAACAATTATTGGAATTTGCCTGAAGCTAGTATTTATTTTTGTTAAAGTTATTTTTACCTTGTACTCTTCATCATAGATTCCTGGGGCAGTTTCCAAAGGAACAGCAGTCCCACCCAATGCAGTAAAAACAGATAAAAAACTAGCCACTTGCAATAAAATAAAATATAGCTAGAAATCCACAGTAGGTAAAAAGGAGCAATATAAAGTAAACTAATCCTGTAAAACCAGTGAAGAAGAAGCAGGCAGCAATAAAAATGAACCCAACAATACCAGGGAATTGGAATCTATAAAACAATAAGAATACCAATAAATAAGCAGCAAACAAAAACTTCTCAAACATAGGCTCATTCTGCACATACAGAATAATGCACTTTCAAACTGCTTTCAATGCTCTTTGAAGCTGTGTGGAATGGCAAAATCCACTTGCAAACAGTTGTGAAAGTGGTTTGAAAACGCATTATTTTGCGTGTGCGGAAGGGGCCATAGAGAAAAATAAGATTAAAAATAGTATGTAACATAAGAAAAGTCTTGCTAGATCAGGCAAATGGTTCATCTAATGCAGGGGTCTTCAAACTACGGCCCTCCAGATGTTCATGGACTACAATTCCCATCAGCCCTGTCGTTGGGCCATGCTGGCAGGGGCTGATGGGAATTGTAGTCAGTGAACATCTGGAGGGCTGTAGTTTGAAGACCCCTGATCTAATACAACGTCTGGTCCACTGGTCAACAAGTTGTCCTGGACAGCCAGTAATCAAGAAACAGAGGCCAAGGTCTACCTAGCACTGGTACGCAGAGGCCCATTATACATGTTATTAAATACATATTATTACCCTAAGGCTATTTGCTCTACTGCTTACATGCAAGGAGGTGCGCCACTCTCTACTCTCTTGGCCTTTTCTGCTCACCCTCCCCTGCCCAGCTCATGCATGAGCTTTCCATCCACTCCTCGGCAGGCATTTCCGGGGAAGCAATGAGTCTCCTTGTTTTTTAGAAGAAGAAGAAGAAGAAGAAGAAGAAGAAGAAGAAGAAGAAGAAGAAGAAGAAGAAGAAGAAGAAGAAGAAGAAGAAGAAGAAGAAGAAGCGGCGTTTGGATTTATATCCCCCCTTTCTCACCTGTAGGAGACTCAAAGGGGCTTACAATCTCCTTGCCCTTCCTCTCTCACAACAAACACCCTGTGAGGTAGGTGGGGCTGAGAGAGCTCCGAGAAGCTGTGACTAGCCCAAGGTCACCCAGCTGGCGTGTGTGGGAATGCACAGGCTAATCTGAATTCCCCAGATAAGCCTCCACAGCTCAGGCGGCAGAGCTGGGAATCAAACCCGGTTCCTCCAGATTAGATACACGAGCTCTTAACCTCCTACGCCACTGCTGCTCCTTTAAAAAAATATTCCTTTAAAAAAATATTCACCCTAACGTTCTATCATGGGAGCAATAGAACATGAAAATGTCCAATTAAAAAGAGGGCAAAAAAGGTGGCAAGGAAGATAGCAACCTGAAGTGACTCAGAAGTAGGAATGGGCAAAATGGATCGGCACAAGCAGTGGCGCGCCTCCTTGCAGAACTTCACAGGATCTCTCCTTCACTTTCCCTGCATGAAAAGACTTGCAGTTTGCCTGCTGTTGGAAACTGCTGTGCTTATTGGATCTGTGGCGCAGTGAGTTTGGAAAAGGGGAACAGGTGTCCATAAAGGAATCTCTGCCCCAAAAGGGAATGTGCGCTCAATGTGGGCAGACCAAAAGTACATAATAGGCCAAAGTTACTCCAGCAGGCTCATACCGGAGTAATAAGATGCTTGTTGTTATCACCAGGATTTATATACTTTATGGTGTCCCAATTAATACTTGGAACAGGCAGAAAACAAAGGTCTTGCCAGAGCGTTGTCAACCTCCATTTAGGACCTGATGATCTCCCAGTATTACCACTCATTTCCAGACCATAGTTATCAGTTCCCCTGGAGAAAATGGTGGCTCTGGAGTCTTGATTCCATATACCCTGCTAAGGTACCTCCTCTCCCCAAACTCTATCCTCCCCAGGATACATCTGTCAGCCCTAATTGTGGTATAACTACTACTTGGTAAAAAAGAAAAGAGAGAGAGAGATCCTGTGAAGTTCTGAGACTACGCTTGGCCATTGCTTATTATCAAATAAATATATAACAAACAAAATAACACGTGTTCATTGTGTGTTAAAATAACTGCAATTTAAATTATTTGGTCACCCTTTTTACTGAGTCAGGCCATTGGTCTATCAAGATCAATATTGTCTACTTTGACTGACAGCATGCCAGGGTTTCACAGCAGAAGTCTTTCCCATCATCTGACCAGGAATCAAACTGGAGGCCTTCTGCATGCAAAAAAAAATGTTCTACTACTGAGCCACTGGAACTATTGACTCTGATGACATCTGATAGAACAAGCCAGGAAACTTATTGGGATACCTCATCCAGCTTATCATACAACACTGGGTTTTTAGGTTGTTGTAATAGTGACACAATAGTGACACAAGGGCTGCTAATTCAAGCTCTGGAAATTCCTGGAAATTGGGATTGGGGTCATGGGAAGGGGAAGGTTTGAGGAGGGGAGAAATGTTAGTGGGTATAATGACAAAGGCTGTTTCCGCACGGCCACGCTGGGGGGTGCGTCAGCGTATACAACACCGACACACACCCCCGGGACCGTTCGCACAAACAATTCCGGTAAGGGCAGGGAAGACGGCGCAGCGCTGCGCCATCGCCCGATTGACGTACGCTTCCTTGCTAATGCTTCTGGCGACGTACTTGCCTAGGCATTATGGGGACACGCCCCACCAGTCCTGCAACGACAGCTCTGGAGTCGCAGGGCGAAGCGTGTCCCCAGGCCTGGCGACAGCGCGGAAAGGTGCGCAGGGAAATAGATCAGCCGAACTCGGGAAAGGAGGGATGGTGCCTTCCAGCCGCTGCCGTTTGCACGGCAGCGGCTGGAAACCGCTGTTTCCAGAAAACCTTGCTCGGGGAGCGAGGTCGGGAAACAGCGGCTTCATGCCTCTGGGGGGGAGCGAGGGCGGCGCGGCTGCGATGCAGCTGCGCCCCCCCCATGCGAACAGCTCCCTAGGGACAGCGTTTTTGCCGTCCCTAGGGCGCTATAAATGGCCCGTGCGGAAAGGGCCTTAGAGTCCGCTCTCCGAAGCAGCTGTTTTCTTAAGTGGAACTAAAATGGGAGCTTGGAGGTTGAGGACATGGAAGGGCAGACTGCATATGAAACATATCAAGTTTATGAAGTTATTCATATCACTAAGCTTGTTTTTCCTCTCTGAGTTCTTTCTCAGCACATTCAGCCTCCAATCTGGTATTTCTGTTACCTCAACTGCAGAAAAGTTTGCTAAGTTAAAACTTGGTATCCCAAGAGAAAACATTACATTTTACACAACAGCATTGTCAAAAACTCATTTCCATGTGCAGCAGCGATGGAAATGGCGGGCAGCCACAACGTTAGATGAGAAAACATCTGTGGGACACTTCAGCAAACGGTGGACAGCAAGGAGAATCACTAAAGTGGCAAAGAATGGCGGCCGGTGGAGAAACAAAAGCGAAAGCTTCAAAATTGGGTGGGAGAAATAAAACATTTCCTGATCTCTTCACAGCAAACAGGAAACATTTTGCAATCATTTTTTGGGCGGAAGATTTCTAGTCTAGCGGATCCTAAATAAAAAGTTTGGCCTGAAATAGATCATTTTCAAAACACTGCGGTGGGGGGGAAGCTGTGCAGAACACCTTCCCAAAACTCTTCTATTTCCATCTGTAAGACATTTTATTTGTGTTGTGAGGAATCAGCCTTTGTGATGGACAGTAAAAGAAACACTTAGTGTACCATGTAAGGATTAGGAGAGGGAGAGAGAGTATACTGTAGCTACTCGTTATAATAAGTAAAACTTTATGTAAGTTTCATTATCATCTGATGACAAGATAGAGGAGTATTTTACTTCTGAGTAGAACTGTGGAAAAAATCAAGATATTTCTGAGGGGATAGTATGCTGTGAACACCATGGCTTTCATTGGTAAACAAAGAAAAAAAAGGGTCCAAAGAGAACTGCTTTAGTCATTTTGTCATGTTTTTTTCGGGGGGGGGGCATAGGAATCTACTGAAGGCCAAGATAAATTAAATTGTGTATTTTTGCTCGATCGAGAAAAACTCATATTGAACTGGGACATCTTTTTCAAAAGTGGAATATTGCTACAAGCTTTTTTCCGCCCTGGTAATTAAAAAAAAAAAATCTGTGATTTGAATTAAAGAAACAATTGAACAATTTTGTGTGCACATATACACGTGCTCAGAAAAAATACATAAACAGATCTGTTAAAAATCTTTCCTTGGAGCATTCTTTGAAGAGAACTCTTGTAGTATAAAACAGGCAATAAGAGCTCTCCAAGATGGCGACAACTGACACGCTGTAATTCATCAGCTTTTTATCTTCAAACACTGGTTTTAACTTTTTCAAAGCTTTTAATCTTTTAACTTTTATTCCCCCCCCCCCCCCCCCATTTTCTGTTGTGCTCAACACATTTTTAAGGCTTAGGATCTACTTGCCATATCGCTTCTGGAAACTTGTTAATGGCAGGTGTAGCTCCAGGCCCAGATGGAACAAAGTCAGATAAGCATATGGGTTGGACGTGCAGCTTCTATACCGTTGATGATGGAGCTCTCTTCTGGCGTGAAGAGCTTTCCACAACCTCTTCCAGCAGAGCAAGGGGTACCTGCATCAGACAAAGGTTTCTCAGAACAAGACCTTTGGATAAATCAGGAGCTTCTCAAGGTGAGAACCCTCAGCCCTTGAATTATCCTGACTTGCAGACTGTCTCCTTAGCAGGGGAAAGACCTTTTCTTGCCCCTGCTTGCCTTTGCCTGTTTTGGGAGGTATATGGGATGATGATCATGCGCAATGAAAACTACATTATTCTGGCTTGGATCCCATGGAGTGTTTCCATAGGCAGGAGGATTTCAACCTATGGAATGTGTCTTTTTTAAATCTCCCTCACATTACAGCCCAAAATGACCAGGGGTTGATCAGGAACAGATTTTTTTTGTTTTGTTTTTCAGAGGGCAAGTTCACCTGCAGAGTGAGTGGAGATAACCCTAACTCTATACACCCATGGAAAAGCTATGTTGGATCCAGAGGCATATCAGGGGGAAATAACGCCCAGGGACAACACCTGTTCTGGGTGCCTCCCGGTGCCCCGCCCAGGGGTGGGACTCAGGGGCAGGGGAGGCTCGGATGGGCACAGCAGTTGCAGCAGGCTGGCAGCCCCTGAGTCCCACCCTTGAGGGCCTGGAGAGGGAAGGAGGCAGCTCGGATGGGCACTGTGGCAGCAGGCTGGCTCCTGGCAGTGGGCCAGCTGTCCTTAGGCACCTCCCCCATGCCAACCCGGCTCTTCTGAGCCGCATTGGCACAGGGGAAGTTGGGGGATGGGGAAGATTTTGCGCCACCCCCTCAGGGGTCATTTGACCTCACCTGTCCCCGTGGGCGGTGCACCGCTGGTTGGATCCCTAGTGTGATTTTCAAGGCAAGTGATGGTTTGTCGAGAGGGTTTACCACTTCTTTCTTCTGTAAAGTCTTCCTTGGAGGTCTTCTTTCCAAGTACCGACCAAGCTTAGCTTCCGAGATTGGCCCATACTATTCTACTCCATATCTCCAAATAATGAATATCCTGGTTTATTTAGGGGTACAATTTTGTCTGTCATACCCTCACATATCCTAAAATACAGCTTAAAATATCGGCAAACCTTTTTTTAAAAAAAAATGTCTTGTTTATTCTGAAAAAGGAAGATTCTCTTTATGATGACGCTTCTGTGGTTTCTGGGTGGATGAATCAGGAGTTTCTCAAGGTGAAACCCCTCAGCCCTTGAACCATCCTGACTTGCAGACTGCCTCCTTAGCAGGGGAAAAAGACCTTTCGTTGCCCCTGCCCCATTCCTTTCTCAAAGAAACGTGGACACCCTAGGGGTTTTCCCGGAATTCCCGCCTTGAGCTGTGCGGTTTCTTAACGAGTCTCACAAAAATGCATTTTTTATTGAATGTTATTTTAAGCATAAACTTTTAAGCTGTTCAAATACTTTCCTTTGTACTACAGAAACCTGAGACTATTAGACATTAAAAAGTAAATGTAGCATTTTTTTTAAAAAAAATTCAGCCGCTTGAATCTGCTAAGTAGTTTTCTTTGGATCGACCGCTTCTTCAGTCTTCAACCGAAGGCGGAAAAAAAAATATTGCTGTGATTTGATACCGTATCTCTCCATTATCTGTCGCCTTCATTTCCAGACAGAGGTTTTTCTTATTTCATGAGTTTAAAAAAGACATTGTTTTGTGCACAGCAAGCTGGACTAAATCGATCACCACCAAGATTCCACTTTATGAATAATCGTATAGCGCTAGTTGGAAAACCAAAGCACCTTACAGCAAAATACCTCACTAAGCTGAGCCAGACAGACTTCGGCGCGGCTAGTTCAGTATCATCTACTCTGACATGCTGTGGTTCACCCCAGGGTCTGAGGGAAAAAAGTTGCTTTCCTGTATACTTGACACTCAAGAACCTGCTTGCTATAGCCTTCTTCCACCAAGCAGAGGTTACCACAGGACTCAAAACAGATTCTAGGAGCCGCTCTGAGCCCACTGTGGCAAGAGAGAGTGGAATAAATATCAAATTAATATTAATCATAATAAATAGGGAAGATCTTCTCAAACACAATATGATCACAGCGACCTACTCATCAGAAGATTCAAAGGAGGAAGGGAATATCACAGAGTCAGTGCGGTGTAGTGGTTAAGAACAGGTGCACTCTAATTGGGTTTGATTCCCTGCTCTGCCACTTGAGCTGTGGAGGCTTATCTGGTGAACTAGATTAGTTTGTGCACTCATGCCAGCTGGGTAACCTTGGGCTAGACACAGTTCTTCTGAGCTCTCTCAGCCCCACTTACCTCACAGGGTGTTTGTTGTGAGGGGGGGAAGGGAAAGGAGATTGTAAGTCTCCTTACAAGAGAGAAAGGGGGGATATAAATCCAAACTCTTCTTTTATAGTGTCACAATGGGAGTCAACCATTTCCCTGATCCTGTTGGTACAAATTGTGCCCACAACAAATGGCAAGAAGATTGTTGTTCTAACAAAAGGTCTGGAGAAGATGGGTACAGGCTTCCGAATCACCTATTTACAAAAACTGGGTAGGTAGTAGCCAAACAACCCAGTCCAAGAGGATCTAGAACCCATTTCCTTGGATTCTTTCTTCCTTTGACAAGTGAAGCTCCTCAGCTGTTCCTGTACTATTGGTTGCCCAAATAATACAAGCATGGTGTGTACGGACTGCAAACATTTGCCTGATTTTAATCTCCAGCGTATATTAAAATATATTCACTCAGCAGTACTTTACACACACAAACAATATCGTTTTTGGATAACCCCAAACCTGAGGGATATTTTGGAACATACAGGAATAATTTAATACACTTGGAGGTCATTACTTCTCTGCATGAATAAAGAGGGTACCACATAAACAGCTGCAGGGAACTCTACGCACAGACGACTGAGCAGGCACATGCTTTCAGTGCATGGTGAGGGAAACACTTTTTGCAACTTCCCAATCCCCTTCTCTACTTGGCTCCCTCTTAAGCATCTGGGCCTATATTTGCCATTCTCCAATGGGACCTGCCATTCCTCCCTCTTGGGGAGAGGATTTTGAATATGGAGCTGCTGGACGCCATTTGTATTTATGCTAGTATTTTAGTATTGTATTTATGAGATTTAGCTTTTACTGTTTTATCGCTGCTTTTAAAGATTTAGCTATTTTATGTTATATTATGTTTATTGTTGTACACCGCCCGGAGCCCCTCGGGGATAGGGCAGTATAAAAGTCTAATAAATAAATAAATAAATAAATAAATAAATAAATAAATAAATAAATAAATAAATGAATGAATGAATGAATGAATGAATGAATGAATGAATGAATGAATGAATGAATGAATGAATGAATGAATAAAATATACATAACCTAGGTATATAATACCCCTGCCGATATTCACGTGCGCAGATATCCACGAGCAACAGGTACAGTATTGCTCCCCTCCATGTCCGCAGTGTATGCTTGCTGAATATCTGAAACAGCTCAGTATTCAGCTGAGTGGGAACTGAAAACTTACCCTACTAGCCCGAAACACATTATCAGGGCTTTAATGAGGGTCTAAATCCCTTCATGTGGCATTAGCACATGAAACATCTGTGTAACGGGAGCATAAAAACTACATGGCTAGAGCATATATCCCTGTTCTTTCCTGCAATAAGAACAACTGCATGTGTAAAAGGCTATGAGAGAGGTTTTTAACTGTGCCTCCTGTGGAAACGGTGGCACAGATTTACAAGGATCAGGCTACCAGTTGTATTTCACTGATATCAAGTTTGTTGAGGCAGCGTTTAAAATATCAGCAGAACGTGTGAATGCAAAAACACATGTGGTGCCTGAATCCACTGGGCAAGCCACTGGTTGCTTATCTGAACTTTCATCATGTTGAAAAGTACACATTACCCAGAAACATGCCAGGAATGCAACGTTCCTGTGCAGCTGATGTCAGCTAAATCTATTACAGCCTGACAGCTTTTTGTTCGGCTGGAACCATAATATGGTTCCCCCCCCCCTTTTTGGCCCAATATCAACAGAAAGTGAAAAGGCCTTAGTGTGAAATTCCGATGGTGTGCTGAACTGACTAGAGGCAGTGTTGCATAGTGGTTAGATTGCTTGTAGATAGAGTTGTTCATGAGCTGGGTTACAACTAGGGGAGACCTGGGTTCAAATCCCCATTCTGCTATGAACTTCCTTGTATGACCTTGTATCTGTTACGTACTCTTTCGGCCTAACCTACTTGAAAGGGCTGCTGTAAGGATAAAACAAAAGGTGGGAAAGAACCATTTACGATGCCTCACACAACATCTGCACAACTGCACACAAATAATGCTTCCAAAGAGCAGTTCCAGAAGATGAGATAGGTAGCCAGGCTTTTTATTAATATCTTTTATATCTCTATTATTTTTTTGTTCGCCCAGATCTTTGATAAGCTTTTTATTATACGTTTGATGGAAGCAGTTATTCACTGGAGACATTCTATATTACTGGCAGCCTAATCGAATAGATTGGTTTCAGATGCAGCCATTCAAGCTGTGGACGTTTTCACACGAGACTCCGAGAACATCCCCTGTGGTGTGTATGACTATTGTTACTGCACGGCAAGAATGTGATCGCGCATCATTCTTGCTAGTGTAGGTCTTACGATCACCTTACATTCCTGTAATACGATAAAGACTATATTATCAGGCACTAATCTTGGGCAATTCAAGGATTTTCTCCTTTAATTACTGTCCCTCAAACACCTGGTCCATAAAATGCCCTGTGCACAGATACCATGTAAATTCTTCCAAGTTGGAAACTGACCAGCCAGTAATACTCTATCTACAAGCTCCCCCTTATGGAAATGAAAAATATTAAACAATACATTCTTGTCAATAACTCTTCAAGAAGAAAATTTCTTGGGGATATTAATGTCACACATATACCAACTTAACTGGTTTGTAAAAGATTGTACTCTATAGTTTATGTTACAGTTTGTATATTTTTTCATACTTATCTCTCATTTTGGGGAATGAAAATAAACCAACCCGCTTATTGGCCACAATCCAAAAAGTTATGGGCCCTGGGCCATATCTCTATTGCCTGTATTATAGGAAAGATGGAGAAAGGCAATGGATTTTACTTTTTCTGTAGTTTGTCATAGAGAACCCTTATGTTTGTGATGTTCAGTAGGTACATTGTTACCTAGCTTAACAGTTAAAATATATTTTTAAAGTAGCAATGGGGAATAACTCGGCTTGGCAATGCGAGAGGCAGGCTAGGTGGGATCTTTTAGACAGCTATACCGGAATTGGCTTTTGAAACGTTCCACAGAGAATACAAAGAGACCAAATTGAATTTGAATATTTGTATAAGTTTTTGGTGCAGACATTCATACAGTGAGGCATAAAGAAGCCTACACACAGTTCCTAAGTGATATAAGCAGGGAGGAAAAATAGGTTATCTGGAATAATTCATTCAGTGATTTAATCTTGCAAACAGACCTTTTTGCCCTTTTGGTCTGCTCTTGGTTTGGACCTCTGCTACTCACACATAAATATATGTCCGCTGGCTTTTGCCAGTACATATTGCATGAAAATATGAAATCCATATTTTCAGAAGGCAGGGTATGAAGTGTAGGGCAACAACATGCAGAGCAATTTGCCTAAACTAAAAGTGTTTAAGACAATCTAAACATAGTTACTGCACAGAAACAAAGCAAATTCAACAACCAAAATGTAATTCAGAGCTCCTCCATCATCCCAGATGCCAAAGGCCAAAATAAGTGGATGCTGTAGTTACGACATTGCAGCCCTTTCCGCACGGGTGTTGTATGGCGCCCTGGGGACGGCAAAAACGCCGTCCCCAGGGAGCCATTCGCACAGGGGACGCAGCTGCTGAGCAGCCGCGCCTCCTGACCGGCGCCAAGCCGGTGTTTCCAGAGTTCGCTTGGAAGCGCACTTTTCTGGAAACGCCGGCTGGAAGCCGCTGCCGTGCGAACGGCAGCAGCTTCCAGGCGCCTCCCCCCCCCACTCCCTCCCTTCACTTACCTTGTCCCCGGCCCTCCGGTGCGTCACCGAGGCCCGGGGACATGCCCCCCTGCTCTGCAACGCTGAAGCAGGCGCGCAGGGCAGGGGAGGCGTGTCCCCAGGCCCTGGCGACGTGCCGGAGGGCCGGAGACCAGGTAAGTCCACCTGGCGACAGCGCCCAGCGGCGCCGTCTTCCCGGCTCTTTCTGGGACCATCCATGCGGACGGTCCCGGCGTCGTCGGGTCGGCGTCAGTTACGCCGACCCAAGCCCTTCCGCCTCCGTGCGGAAGCGGCCCCAGTTTCAAGTTCCACCCTCCTAGAGCCTTACTTTCAAAAGAGAGAAAAAAATGGGCAGTTTAACCACTGGCCAACTGACAGAGTTCAGGATCTTTGGATTTTGTGGGGAAAAGGTTAGGAGTTCTGCTGACTTGTCAGGTAGTCCAGTAGGGACTTTAGATATTTTGAAGGTAGATAGCGTTTGAGTGCTTCCCTGCCAAAAACGATTAAAAGGGAGGGGGCCATCTTTTCTGTGTTACAAAGGTCTGAGTGCTGTCCCTGTCAAAAACAGTTAAAAGTTAGAACGTTTTACCTTGGGCTAGTCACAGTTCTCTCTCAGTCCCACCTACCTCACAAGGTGCCTGTTGTGGAGAAAGGAAGATGGCTTTGTGGCTCCTTACAGGAGAGAAACATGGGGTATAAATCCCAACTCCTCTTCTTAATGTATTTCTGTGAGGGCTGGAAAAAAAGAAACAACCAAGCCACATGTATCATGGGCCCCTTCCGCACGAGCAGAATATGGCAGCCTGGGGACGGCAAAAACGCTGTCCCTTGGCCGCCATTCGCACAGGGGGCACAGCTGCAGCGCAGCCGCGCCGCCCTCGCGCCACCCGACCGGCGTGAAGCCGGCGTTCCCAAACCACGCTTCTCCAGCGTGGTTTTTTGGGAACGCCGGCTTGGAGCCGCTGCCGTGCGAACGGCAGCAGCTTCCAAGCGCCGTCCCCCCTGGGCGACTTACCAGTCCCGCGGCCCTCCGGTGCATCGCCGAGGCCTGGGGACACGCCCCCTTTGCCCTGCGACCCTGGAGCGGCCGCACAGGGCAGGGGGGCATGTCCCCTGGCCTTGGCGACATGCCAGAGGGCCGCGGGACTGGTAAGTCGCCCGGACGACGGTGCAACTCTGCGCCGGTTCCAGGACCGTCCATGCGGACGGTCCCAGCGTCATCGGGTCGGCGTGGGATACGCCGACCCAACCCCTTCCGCCTCCGTGCGGAAGGGGCCATAGAGACAAACCTGTTTCTTGGTTTTTTCATCAGACCTACTATGTGGTTTTTCCATGTCTATAATTCCCTCATAATAGGTCAACTGAGTGCCGGGTGACCCCCCTCAGTCCAGGCATTGCCCCATTGAGCAACAGAAGTCTCATGGTGACAATATGTGACCTACACATATTCATCTGAACCCTATGGAGATATAGCCCTCTCCACACAATGAGGAATCCTGATTTTCCCAGCTTTGAATTGTGACAGAGCTTGAATGAACACAGACTCTATATTAATTGTATCCAGTTTGATTGTCTGAAAAGAGCTATTGTGTGATCACTCAGGAGAAATCTTGGGTAACTTTGCTGCCAGGACATAGAATTGTAATCCTACGCTGGGTCACTTGCAAAACATAGAGCTAGAAACATAGAAGTGGAAAGCTGGTTCAACAGCTGGATTGTGATGGAAGGATTTCCAAATCTAATTTCTACATGTAGGCTTATTTTTGTAAGGAGGAGATGCATTTCTTGTTAGCTTTTCTCCTTTACAGCAGCTCACGATCTGATAGGCAAAACACGAGATATTCAATCTAAATATATGAGGCCAAGCACTTTTAAAAACCAAACTGCAATCTAAATAAGAGATGATCGGGACATAGAAACTAGGTTACCTAGGTTAGACAACATCTATTCTTTCAACATAGGGCGTTTCCCCACTCAGCATGATCCCCCCTATGCTGCACGCTGCTCTCAGCACGCGGCATCCCTGGCGCGCGCCCGGGCATCCCCACGACCCCACGCTCTGCGCGGGGTCATCAAAAGGCGCCCTTTGCAAGAGCACCAGGGATGCCGCGCGCTGAGGGGGTGCGACAGCAGCAGCGTCAGGGGGGGGGGCTGCGCTGTCACCGCCCCTCTCGTGGGGAGTGCCAGGGGACCCCGCACTACTCTCCTCAAGTAGTGCAGGGCTTAAGGTAAGTGGGGAAAGGCCCATAAAGAGAAACAATTGATTTTTTCCAACTGAATCTAAGTCCAGCAGCACCAACAAAATTTTCCAGGGTATAAGCGTTCATGAATTCAAGCTCACTTTATCAGACTTCCGATTTTCCATTATTAAAACACCAAGTATAATCCAGTGGGATAGAAAGCTGGACTTCAGTCTGGTTTGCTCAGAGGGCCCGAAGCATTTCCCCCTCATATTTTAATGAATTAATATTAATTGCATAATTTGCATTCATGAATTTATTAAGTCCCAAACAAACTTCATAGCTGACACTGGTGTAGACTGTCGAACAGCAGTAATGCAATCCATTATGTCTTCCCACCCATCTCCCCAAATATCTTTTTTTTATTTCCAATGCAGCTGTTCAGCTCAGCTGCAGCTCAGCATTCTGTCTGATCCCTTTCCAGGTTTTGCAAGTGATTTAAATGTTGCTAATGAAGATATTTAGCTAGACAGTTACATGCTGTCTTGACTTTTCCAAGTGACATAACCCCCTTTTTTTCCTGGTTCTTTCTATCATAGTTCATATCCAAAGGCAGCCCAGGGTTATATTTCAGTCCTGACCACTGCAACGAGTACAGAACACCATGAAACATGGGAGCAGAAGTTCTATTCGTTGTAAGGGTGGTGATGGAAACTGCCGTCAAATCACAGCGGTGTGTGAGTGGGTGTATAAAGTGCTGTCAAGTCATAGCTGGCCAGGAGCACAGTAGGATTTTCAAGGCAAGAAACATTTATAGTTGGTTTGCTAATTCCCTGCCTCAGTGTAACAGCCATGGACTTCCTTGGTGGTTACTCATCCAAATATGAACCAAGGCTGGCCTTGTTTCACTTGATTTGATGAGATCGGGCTAGCCTGGACCATCAAGGTCAGGATGTTGTTAGGGTACTCCAACTTATATTTAACATCGGTTTAGTCTCAGCTACGCAGGGGACATTGAGTCGAACATGGAAAGGACACAAAGGTTTCTAATCACACTGCAAAATTCCTCTTTGGAAGGCATCTATGTAGGGAAGCGAACGTTCATTAGTGCCTAACATCAAAGGAGCATGGTTCATAGCGGAGGCCTTAGGATCCAAGTCCTTTAATCCTGATTTAAAACCCAGGGAACCCTTAATCAGATTGGGCTAGACCCTATGCTGATGCTTGAATGGGACTTGCCCTTAGCTCTTAAGATAGTATATCAACAATTTGATGACATTGACTACCAAAATGATAATGCCTCATTTCCTGCTCTATATAGACCATTGAAATCTGGTAGTGGTACAGTAATGGCCCCCTACATTCAACATATTACCATAGCCAAATACCGATGGGCCTTTTCTAGAGCACGGTTTGACGCATTTCCATCATCTATGCTTATAGGCAGATTTGGGAAAACCCCTTGGCATTTGAGGAAATATGTTTGTAATTCTGGGGACGTTGATTCTATGATACATATCTTGTTACACTGCATGCTGCATAAGGCAGAAAGAGAGCTCTTTATTTTACCTCTGCTTGTGCAACACAGCTTGATAATTGCAAAGGATTCTGACCAAGAGATTAGGAAAATGCTGCTGGAAGACAAGGATGCAACCATCTCCCAGCAGGTAGCAAAGTTCTGTGAATTGGCATATAAAAAAAAATCAGGGATGAGCTGAAAGCCAAACATTCAGGTAAATGGTTAGCTGTAATAATTGTTGTAATTTGCTGTTGTGGATGTGTGCTGTTGTTTTGTTTTGTCTTTGCTGGCCTTTGGCCGTATTAAACTATCTATCTAAAACCCAGGGAACCTTACCTGGTCATTCCGAGTTATTAACATAACAAAAGAATGATTGGCTAGAAGAGGTTTATGTTGAACAGGGATGATTCATGTGAGTTTTTGTGTACTGAAGGATGAAAATTGTGGCTTCCAAATATACTCAATTTAGAGGTGAACTTTGACCCAGAAAGTAGATATTTATACTGATAGTGTTCAAGATTTGGTGACTAAACCTCCAGACTCTAATCTGGAGAACTGGTTTTGATTCCTCCTCTCCTCCACACGATTGGTGGACTCTTATATCGTAAACTGGATTTGTTCCCCACTTTCTACACATGAAGCCTGCTGGGTGACCTTGGGCTAGTCCCAGTTCTTCAAAACTCTCTCAGCCCCACCTACCTCACAATGTGTATGTTGTTGGGAGACAAAGGGAAAGGGGTTCATAGCTGCCTTGAGTCTCCTTACAGTAGAGAAAGACACGGTATAAATCCAAACTCCTCTTCTTCTTCTACCTGCAGGAGGAAAAGCTATTAACTCAAAAGTTGACCATTGCTGAGTTTAACTGAAAACACTCTGCAGTGTACTTGACATTTTCTATCCTGTTTGTCAGTATCTTGAAACTCTGTTCCTTGACTCTTTCACCTGAGTTTTATTCCACAATAGTTTTGTTAGGTATGGCCACATAATTCTTTGAATAGTTATCAAACATATAGGAAAAATATAGTTTTTTCCCCCACCAACCTGCACTCCTATTGACTCATCATTCTGTAGTTATAAATTAGGAGATAAGAGCTCCAGGCTGGTGGAATGGAAAGGATTCATTCCACAGTTTGCAAATGTCAGGTTTAAAAGGAAACACTTTGCAGGCAACTTGGGATTTCCACATACGTTTTCCCTGCAAAGGATTTGACTATTCATTATGCAATAGTTTATGCAATTTACACATGGGAAGGTGTTAAAACCAATTGGAAAAGTGCTAATTGCTAAAAAATAAATGGCATAAAATAAGCATGAATCACTGAACTAAAATTCAGTAGAAAAGCCAGACTGAAAACTGAAAGCAACAATTTCTATGCAAAACTATTTCGATATGGAAGATTCAGACCTAGCCTAGGACACTGAATATTGGAAGGCAGTTCTACAGGAGCGGCGGCGGCATAGTGGTTAAGAGCAGATGTACTCTAATCTGGAGGAACCGGGTTTGATTCCCCGCTCTGCCGCCTGAGCTGTGGAGGCTTATTTGGGGAATTCAAATTAGCCTGTACATTCCAACACACGCCAGCTGGGCAGTGGTGGGATCCAAAAAAATTAGTAACAGGTTCCCATGGTGGTGGGATTCAAACTGTGGCGTAGCGCCAATGGGGCTGGGTGGAGCATGATTGGGGGCGTGGCTGGGCATTCTGAGGGCGTGGCATTCCTGGGCGGGGCTGTGGCAAGGACGCAGCCACTGCGCCGGTCCTTGGGTGGGAAACGAATGCACGCAGGTGCAGGCTGCCACACACACCGGTGCACCTCCTGCTAGACTGCTTCAAGTTCTGCGCGCTACTGCTGAGGGGAGGGGCGTAACTAAGGCCAAAATCACGTGGCAAAATCACCAATTAGTAACCCCCTCTCGGCACACACAAATAATTAGTAACCTACTCTCGGGAACCTGTGAGAACCTGCTGGATCCCACCTCTGCAGCTGGGTGACCTTGAGCTAGTCACAGTTCTTCTGAGCTCTCTCAGCCCCACCTGCCTCACAGGGCATTTGTTGTGAGGGGGGGAAGGAAAAGGAGTTTGTAAGCCCCTTTGAGTCTCCTTGCAGGAGAGAAAGGGGGGATATAAATCCAACTCTTCTTCAAAGATAACTCATGAGACTGGCAACCAATAAGTTTTAGAAAGGAGGGCAACATGTGTTTTGTTTCCTCTCTGATTGCATTCAGCCAGTCATATCAGTTCACATATGATAGTCCCGCTTCTTTGAAGCAAGTAGACACCACAAAAGACAATATTTTCATTAGATGAAATAGTAACACAAGCTCCAGTCCCAGAGACGCTCGCACTGCAAAGGGATCAATAAATCATCTAATCCAATCAGAATTAATGGGATCAAATATCACTATTTTCCGGAAAATATTGAACCGATTTCCAATTGAAGTAGCTATTCCATTACAGTAAGAACCACTGAAGTTGGAGGAAGCCCCTTTAGGTCCAAGGAAGACTTTGAACTTTGTTCAGCTGAATGGTAGGACAGGGTCCATCCAGAATCATTCCTGGTTGCTCTTTTTAGAAGTTCTAGTCTAGTTTCTGTTTATAGGGAAGATGTCTTTTAATTTTTCTGATTAAATAGAATTCTAATTAACTAGATATTGCTCTTATCTGAGATTGGGATAAAGAGTCACCTTCCTATTTTTGCCCTGTGCAATGGTTCCTTCAGAAAAATGCGTTTAGGTGCTGTCTTGGGTAAATTTCTGCTACGCCACTGTGTTCCCCGGCAGAAGTGCAATTCAACCATTCATCTGCTTGTCATTATTACTCGGCTATAAAACTGTTCTTAGAGCTGTGAACAGCAGTGATGACCAGACGAGATCTGTGTCATGAAGCCAACTAGTCTGCATACATTCCTACTTTAAAAGGCCTTCTGAAAATGACATTAAGATCACTTAGGTCGTTTCCGCATGGGCCGAAATAAACTATTTCAGCCCAGTAAAACACTGTTTTTGGGGGGAGCCTTCACACAGGTGCTGCTGCCAAATCGATGCAGCGGCGTTCTCTCCCACCCACCCCACCAAAACAGCGTTTTTGAACCTCGCTCAGGGAGTGAGGTTTTTGGAAAACACCGGCTTCCATTCAGTGCTGAGCAAACGGCACCAGGTGGAAGCCAGCGTTTTCCCTGCGGTCCTCCCAAATGGTTCTTACCTTCTGCCACCTTCCGTCACTTTGTGGAGGCCAGGGGACATGCGTCCTGGCCTCTGACCCCAGAGCCGTCACTCTGGCCACAGGGACAAGTCCCCTGGCTTCCACAATGTGACGGAAGGCAGCAGAAGGTAAGAGCCATTTGGGAGTGGCGCAGCCTGCGCTGCCAGCTACACAGCACGCGGGACAATCCATAAGAACAGTCCCGGCGGGTGCATCGGCATAAACTATGCTGATGCACCCCCTCTCAGCTGGCCATGCAGAAATGGCCTAATACTATCATTGGGGCCTAGAAAAAGAACTTTGTTTAACTAACGATTATTCTCATACGCTAGAGTCTTAGAAACAATATCCAGCTCTTTTTTAAAATAGGAAGCTGGTACCATGTGTATATTTATGCTACATTATGAAAACTTTTTAGTCTGTGTCTCACACCACGTATCGCCGTTACAGATTTGTGCTTGTTTTACCAATCTTACCCCTTTCCCCCCAGAAACTCCTGGGACTTGTAACTCTGCGAGCAGAGATTAGAAATCTCTAGGAGAAGATGATCAGCATTTTCCCAAGCTTCGATTTGGTCTGAGATATACAGGAGAATGGGCCATAGGAAAAGGAGAAGTGCTTGGGGTGAGAGAGAAGGCCCAGGGCAAAATGGTGCCTGAGCCTTTCCCCCTGCCGGCCCCCACCCCCTGCAGAGCCCCCAATGGAGCCCTACCCCCACAGAGCCCCGCCCCCTGCCCATTTACTTTATTTCAGCCAGTAACCAGCTGAAAAAACAGCCTGCTCGCATTGCCAGGGTCTGGCTGGTGGGGCGGGGTGAGGGGGAAGGGGTGATTTCTGTCCCCCACGTGACCCCAATGGCATTTGCCCGGGGCAGGGCGCCCCACCCTGCCCCATTATCACAACGCCACTAAGCATAACTGGTTAACTATGTGGATTTAGCTAATTCTATCACTTCATACTGCCATTCTCACATTGTAGTAATTTCTTTGGCCTTCCACTTCTTAGTGCATTCGATTCTCACTGCAATTGATAGGTATCTAAATAATGTCCTCACTTCTTTGTCTACCGATCTATCCAAAATGCCCGATAAATATGCTTCTGCCTTTTGTTTTCAAAATTTTAGAAATTTCTTCATTAATCCCTTTCCAAAATTGTTTTGCCATTGGTGGTAGAAGGTACCTATTTCTCTACGACATTTCCGACAAAGATTCTTGTTCGTGATAGCTTCGGCGTGGATTAGAGGTCGCAATATTCAACTCAAGGACTGGCAACATGTTTGGGAAAATGGTGTGAAATTGTCAGTGAGTTATATTTACAAAAGAAAATATTTACAAAATGCATTCACTCCAGTTAAAACTGAGCCCTTGGGGGGAGGGCGGTATAAAAGTGGAACAAACAAACAAACAAACAAACAAATAAATAAATACAAAATGAGTACTCCACAATGTACTCCATGACGTGTGAACAGCTGGCAACTGCACACAGTTGCAGCTCCTCCTCCAGAGCAACTTCACAGTTTCTTTGACAGTAATTCAAAAACAACTAGTGTCCCAAGGCCAGAGGCACATGGGGGGGGGGGGAATGGCATCCAGAGACAACTCCTTCTTGAGGGCGGAGCTCTGGTCGTGGCCCCATCCCAGAGTCTGGGGAGAGCAGAAGCCAGCTTCTTTTAAAAGCACAGAGTCAGGGGCAGGGCTCAGGGGGTGTGGCCATGCCCCCCCCCGCCTCCGTGCTTTCCCCTGGAGGCCGACACCTGCTCTCCCCAGGCTCTGGGGAGGGCAGAAGCTGGACTGCAGGGAGCCCAGGGACGGGGCTCAGGGAGGTGGACCATCGCCACTGCTTGCTGATTTGTCCATTGGGGCCAGCTTTGTTTTGATAACCTTTTCCTTGCTCTGTGCCTTTTTCTCATGGCCTCCCTAGCCTCATCCACAGTTACAACCGCTGCCTATCCTTATGCTTCTTTTACTTCTACCTAACTCTTCCTGCGCCTCCTCTTTCCTTAGGCCCCATAGCTGACCAGATTTGCATCTTCTGGCCTTTGCTTCATCCACAGAAGTGGTCCACCATATCCATCCTCTGAGCTCCTTCTGTCTGCTGTTTCTATCTCACTTTCTCTGAGCCCTCGACTCTCACTCCAGTCTGGTTCACTCATGCAAAAACACAGGGTGGAAGTTGTATTGTCGAAAGTTGTATTGTCAAAAGTTCAGCAAAGGATAAGAGGGATCCTCTAGCTACTGCAGGAGTGTACCGCATACCATGTAGCTGTGGACAAGTCTACATGGGAACCACCAAACACAGCGCTCAGACACGTAACAAAGAACACGAAAGGCACTGCAGACTATTTCAGCCAGAAAAATCAGCAATAGCAGAACACATGATAAACCAACCTGGACATAGAATATTATTTGAAAACACAGAAATTCTGGACCACTCTGACAACCACTAAATCAGACTACACAGAGAAGCCATTGAAATCCATAAGCACATGGACAATTTTAACAGAAAGGAAGAAACTATGAAAATGAACAGAACTTGGCTGCCAGTGTTGAAAAATACTAGAGTCAAGACAGTGTCTAACCAGCTCCACACAAACATAGGATGACTATAGACAAAGGAAACAAAGGCCAGGATACTTCTATTCAGATGCTCCCACCAGTGACCTTGCCATCTCCATTGTTACTCCCATGCTATAGACTTCATTGTTACTCATACTTCTATTCAGATGCCCTCACCTATTGACCTGGTTGTCTTCTTTGTTACTCACAGACAATGTTTCTTCACCCACCCTGGACACTCCAACAGGTATATATACTCCACTTGCTTTCCCAACATCAGATCCTCTGAAGATGCCAGCCACAGATGCAGGCGAAACGTCAGGAGAGAATGCTGCTAGAACACGGCCATACAGCCCAGAAGTCACACAGTACCCAAGGTGGAAGTTGTAACATTTTGGGGTCCTCAGAGGAAGATCTCCAGAGTGAGAATTGGCTCTGCTTGCTTTTGGTGGTGAGTGGCCCTCTTAGGCAGTGACTCACCAGGACCTTTCCCTGTAAATTAAATGTCCAGGCCAGTCCATTGCTATCATGAGTGGTGGACAGAGGTCGACATGAGTATAGCTCCGGTGTGAAGGCAGTACTTCAAACAAATACCACCTCTGTATGACCTAGGCAGGCCCATCAACCCCCGGAACATTTATAACCCTACTCATACATGAAATCCCCTCAAGGACAGAGAACTCATTTTGACATGCATTTTATACTTGTTTATGTTCCACATGGTTACACACCGTCTCATTCCCAAATTCAGAACTTCTGAAAAAATTATGACCGCATGCTGGTCAAACAGGTACAGCAGGTCCGTGAACTCTCAGAGGGAGATAAAAATGTTGGCTGCAGTGCCATTTCTTATTCCACATGTCACCTCAGCACTGTGTTGGTATTTGTTCCTGTTTGTGGAAAAAATAATTTTGAAACAAATCTAGTCCTTCATTTAAAGCAGTCTCACTAAATATTTGTGGAATGAGGTCCTTGGTTTATTGGCTTTAGCGTATGATGGCGTTCATCCATTTGTCACACATATGCACTACTTTTCTGCCTGAATTTGACTGTAAGCATACACTTCCATGTATTTATTGATCACACAATGTTATGCTCCCTTTCCCTGAAGGAACTCAGGATCAAACTATACAGTGCACTTCCTTCTGTACTGTAATCCTGGAACTGCTTTTCCAAGAAAAGAAGCAGATGGAATTCACTGCAGCCGCTACTGCTGGCCGGGAAGGGCACAGCAGAGAGGCTTGGTGCGCCTGCCCTTAGCAGGGTGGAAGGCTGGTGGTAGCCATGCCTGATGAGGGCAGGCACATCATGATGCAGTGCCACATTGTGATGTCATTGAAGAGGGCCAGCCAGAGGCCTATATAAGGCCCTGTCCGGCATTGGGCCCTCCTCTTTTCGATACGAGGCTGGCAAGTACACTCCCTTCTGTTCTGTAATTGCTGGAACTGCTTTTCCAAGAAAAAGAGTAGCTTGGGGGGACAGCATTTCTCTGAAGCTTTTCAGTCCATGGGCTTTTCCTTCTAGGGGTGGGGTGGTGAGGAGAGAAGCTTTTCACCAACCTACTTGTATGAGATCTAGGGGTGGGGGGTACAGGTATGCAGGCTTTTCCTAGTGGACATAAAAGCAAGTTGGAAAGTACATTTTTGGGGAAGAGGTATGCATTGTCCCATCTTAGGGCTGCCAACCTCCAGTGTGGTGTAGTGGTTAAGAGCAGATGGATTATAATCTGGAGAACCGGGTTTGATTCACCACTCCTCCAATTGAGTGGCAGATAGGGTTGGAGATTCGGATGTAACAAATACCAGATTCAGACTGAATCTGGGTGATTTCAGGCATTTCTGGACGAAAATTGTCAGAATGTGTGCTGCCCAAATATGAACGAATCCGAATGCAAGGTATTCAGACTTTTTAAAGTATTTTTGGTGGTTTTACATTTGGGCCTGCAGGGGGGTGCATTTGTAAAGCTAGTGGCACTAAAATTTCAGGGTATCATTCAGAGATGGTCCTGATGACACAAACCAAGTATGGTGAAGTTTCGTTCAGGGTAGCCAAAGTTATGGACCCCAAAGCTTTACAAATGTCTCCGTAGCTTCAAATGCGTGACCCCAGAGAATCACAGTAGGAGGATTTGAAGCTTTGCAGCATCAGATCTACAGATCTGTAAAAAAAAAAATAATCCAGAACAGCCAGGAATTCTTTTGAGGGGATGAATGCGGACAAATGGTGAGGGGGATAGAAAACGTTGTGCAAACATTTTGCAAACATTTTCTGAGATCTGTGCAGAAATGGCCAGTGACTAGCCCCAAATCACCCAGTGAGCTTCATGGCAAAGTGAGAATGTGAACAAAGGTCCTGATCCAACCACTACACCACACCACCCTGGCTCATTCAGGGACAGGGCTCAAGCAATAAAAAAAATGCTCTCAATAGGAATCAGAGTAAGAACAACGTGCCAGGTGCCACTTAGGCAGATGGGGTCTTTACAGTGTCTAATTTCTTCATAGTGGCAATAACTACCTTGAGGCTGAGGACAAGGGGGTTGCCAAAAATAACAATAGCAGGTGCTGCTTGGTAACAGGTAATGGGGGTAAAACAATGGCAATACCACACAATAGACCAGTTCTGGACCTCAGGGGCCTCCAGTGAAGTCATTCCTGTCATCGGGCTTTCCAGTCACCTACAGGGATACCTGAGGGAAAAATTAGGGGTGCACAGCACATATTGTTCCTTTTGTTCGAAGTGCCAAGTTTGGTGGGGATGAATTTGCCATCTGTTTCACTTGCTACAAGAACCTGGTTAGCTGTAAACTTTTTTTTCTAATGTTGCCACTTTCCATCAGTGCTAACAAAAGTCAGAAGGGATTGCTTCATGTGTTATTATTTTTTTTAAAAAGAACACCTTCTTTGTGTATAAATGGTTCGCTTTGGCACACCTTTTCCACTAACATTTTCTGTCACCCGCTTCTGGAGAAATAGCGGTGGCTAGCCTGATTCCAGCTAGCTTTCTCTGTGGTGCCCATGTCTTCAACAAATGACTCTAAAGGAAGTCATCTCCAAATAACAAGTGTTCACCACCACCACCATAACAAAAATCTTTGCATTCTTGTGTCAGTTTTCTGTTTTTCTCAGGGCACATGTTTACGGACAAACATTTTCACTAGTAGATAACAAAATGGGAAAGAATATAGTTTTACAGCTGTAAGAGAGAAATCGTTTGTTTAAAAAAATTATATCCTGCTTTTCTCCCAATTGACAGGACTCAAAACAGTTGGAGAGCAAAAAAAATACAGCACAGAAATCAAGCCACCGTCCATCACCCTCAATTAACCTCCAATCATGAGCCACCAAAAGCTCTGCTTTTTAGGGCCTCTTCCATCTTGGCAAATTTGAGGCCTTCCTCACATCCTCAGGAAGGCTGTGCCATAAAACAGAAGTGGCCACCATGAAAGCCCAAGCAGAAGCAATTCTGAGTGGAGGAATTACTAGTAATCTCTGGTCCGATGATCAAACCTGCCTAAGGTGCACAAACAAGTGGAGGCATCCCTGCAGATATGAGAGTCCCAGGTCATGGAGGACTTTAAAGGCTAACCCCAGCCTGCTGTGTTGAAACTGGAAGCAAACTGACAGCCAAGGTAGTGGGGAAAAATGTTATTAAGTCACAGCTGACTTATAGCAACCCTGTAAGGGTTTGAAGGATATTGACAAGCGGGAATGGGTCCAGAGGAGGGCAACCAAAATGGTGAAAGGTCTGGAATCCATGCCCTATGAGGAAAGACTTGGGGAGCTGGGAATGTTTTGTTTGGTGAAGAGAGGGTTAAGAGATGACATGATGGCCATGTTTAGATATTTGAAGGGACGTCATGTTGGTGAGGGAGCAAGCTTGTTTTCTGCTGCTCCAGAGACTAGGACCAGGAGTCATGGGTTCAAGGTGAAGGAAAAGAGATCCCACCTAAACATCAGGAAAAACTTCCTGACAGTGAGGGCTGTTCGACAGTGGAATGCACTACCTCGGAGTGTGGTGGAGTCTCCTTCTTTGGAGGTTTTTAAACAGAGGCTTGATGGCCATCTGTCAGGAGTGCTTTGATTATGTGTTCCTGCATAGCAGGGGGTTGGACTTGATGGCCCTTGAGGTCTCTTCCAACTCTATGATTCTATGAAGGCAAGAGACAAGTAGAGGTAGTTTGTCATTGCCTTCCTCTGCATAATGGACTTCTTTGATGATCTCCCATGAAAGTACTAAGGCCCACCCTGCTTAGCTTCCAAGAGTTGGCCTGGGCTATCCAGGACAAGGTAGATAGCCGATATACCACTCTTAAATTTGGAGCAGTATGTTCAAATCACAACCCCTGCCATAAGTCTAGTGACCCCATTTTCTCGTATTTACAATCCAATAAACTAATAGTATCAGACAACACAAATCACTATCATACTCCCCTCTTGCATAATTACCAGGGCAACCAAATCTATATTCCAGCAAACGTAATACCAAAATCAGTACCAGCTAGCAGAAAAGATGGAAATGTGAAAAAAAGAATCAGCTGAATCCAGCAGTCTCTCAGAGGAGCCATATTAGGCCACATTTTGTTCCAAAACTTTTCCCCCTGGGGCGTCAGGAGATCAATTACCCACTCCCCTTTCCCCACTTTTTCCCTTACCTTTTTCCGTACATCTGTTGTGGAGCAGCAGTTACTCTTTGCAGAGGAGTCAGCTTTTGATGGCCTGGGTTTCTACCTAGACCAGTGGTGGCGAACCTATGGCACTCCAGATGTTCATGGACTACAATTCCCATCAGCCCCATGCCAGCATGCCTAATTGGCCATGCTGGCAGGGGCTGATGGGAATTGTAGTTCATGAACATCTGGAGTGCCATAGGTTCGCCACCACAGACCTAGACCCTAATACATCAATCATGGGGCAAGTTGCTGTTGTTGTTGTTTTTACAAAATTTGCATGCAGTTGAACAACTGCATCTGTGCAGCTCTGAAGCTACCCTTTCACATCGGTTGCCAATGCATGAGCCTGGGAAGAGCCAAGTAATGCTCCCTGCATTCCAGGTGGAGGGAAAGGGCATAATGGGAGGGTAAAAGTAGGGAGGGAGGAGTAATGAGGGCAGGCCTGGCACACTTGTGCAGGTTCACATTCCTGGCCAATGGGAGGAAAAGGTCGTGGTTTGCCTGAATTGGGAAGAGCCGTGCTTTTATCCATCAAAAGCACAGCAGTATTAGGAATGATGCAGGGGCGTACCACCCAGGGGGACATATACGGTCAAATGTCCCCGGGTTGCTGCCGTTTAGTCACAGGGGGGGGGCGGAAAATCACCCCAGACCCCTTGTTGTTTGGTCATGGTGGGGGAGGTCACCTGCTCATACGGGGGGGCGGGGGGACTCAGATTTTGCACCAGGCTACATTTTCTCCAGATACACCTCTGCTGATACATGAGTTAAAAAAAAACCTGTAGTGACAACGTTGCATAATTGACAATTGCCCCCAACAAGAAGGTCGGCTTGCCGCATGGAGAAGCCCTGTTCCTAAATGGCTGTAGTCAGAAAGAATATGACATGAAGTTTCAGTTATACAAGATGCAAAAAATCGGTCCCAGTTAGCTAGTCCTTGGAATTCACCCAGCAAGACAGCAGAGGGGAAAGCATTTAGCCTAACCAAACGAAAAGCCTTCTGATATTTAGCGATGGTCAGTTGGCAGAAATAGGATGGAAGAGTAGAAGGGGCTACATATAAAAAAATAACACAGAATATCGTTTACGGGCTCTAGCAAGGGCCAATTGGCAATGTAAAGCTTTCTATCAGGGGAAAATTACACAGTTTGGGGGCCAGACTAGAAAAATGGGGGAGGGGTGCCTTAACATTTAAAAGTTAGAGTCAAGGTTGGATCTCCAGTGTGAAACATAGTCAAGCATTAAACTCCAAGTCCCCACATAATACAAAAGGAACTCCAGGATAGAGAGAGATTAGATTATCCAGAAAGGGTTCTGACCTGTTCCAGCTGGCACTCAGGGCACTTTCGCACATGCAGAATAATGCACTTTCAATGCACTTTCACAATTGTTTGCAAGTGGATTTTGCTATTCCACCCAGTAAAATCCAGCTGCAAAGTACACTGAAAGTGAATTGAAAGTGCATTATTCTACATAAGCGAAAGTGCCCTAAAAAACCCTGTAGTAACAGACAGTGGAACTGACACAATAACAATATGTAATGAAAAGTTAGAAACCTGAAGGAGGGTTGGCTGAGCCATAAGGCAACTAGAAAGCTGAATCAATTTTACTTCCAATATAGTGGAGAAAAAAAATATGAGATAGCAGGGGCATGAAGGGTTGGCAGGTGAATATTAGGGTGGGGGAGGGTGGGGGCATTGAGCGCCTTCAGCTGGGGGAGGCTGGGCCTGGAGCCTGCCATGGGCTGCCACCCAGCCCCAACAGCTAAGGGCAGCGGTGGTCCTAGCACAGCCTCCGACAGCTAAGGTAAGCAGGGCATGAGGGGGGCACAGGGGGGCATGGGGGGTTCCGAGCACCTTCAGCCAGTGAAAGAGGGCGGCCCATGGGGGGGTGAAGGGTGGGGTGGGGAGAAAGGGAGGGGCCTGGGAGCATTCTCGCAGTACCCCGGGAGGTGTTCACGGCACCCCAGGGTACCGCGGAACCCCAGTTGGGGATCACTGTTCTAAGGGTTTTATTTAAAATCAACTTAATCACTCTCGAATGACTAAATTTGAAAGTATCACAGCGATTCAAAAATACTTGTATATGTAAATGAAGGCAGAAACAGAAAGACATACATATCATCCTTTATCATAACCTTCAGTTACTATTTAAATTCCAATTATCTCTACCTTTTGTTAGTTATACTGTAAATTGTGTTAATGGCATATAATCAAAAGAATCATGTGTCTCTTTGTGTACTGCTATGGTCATGGGAAGAAGGGCATGTTGAATAAAAAGTTGCTAGGCCAGCTCACATAAACATCCCTTCATGAAGATTGAGGTCTACCTGTGAGATAATCTTCGCTAGCATAGATGGAATTGTCAAAAAATCCAGATCAAAAAAGTCACCCACAGATCAGATCTCTTGCAGTAAAAGGAGTGAAATGTGGAAACAAATGAACAAACTCCTTATGCAACCTCTATGCTTCCCAGCTCTTCATAAATATCAATATTGCTTCACCTTACAGATGGAAGATCTGACGCGGGAGAGAATCCAAAAAAGGGGCCAGTGGGGACAAGGGAATGCAAAGAGCACGCCAACAGAGGCCAAAGATCTGACATTATTGAATAGTATGAACTAAAGGTGGCAAGGACCCTGTTTAATAAGAAGAATCAGATGGCGTAAATGACATTTTAGTATTTGTGTTGGTTGGATCTTAGTGGCATGGGTTACTCAAGGTCAGCGAGTCCACCTACCTAATCCAGCCAGCCTTTACCCTAAATTACATCAGTGTGGTATAGTGGTTAAGAGCAATGGACTCTAATCTGGGGAACTGGGTATAATTCCCCACTCCTCCACATGCGTGGCAGACTCTAATCTGGTGAACCAGGTTTGTTTTCCCACTCCTTTACATGAAGTTGATGGGTGACCTTGGGCTAGTCACAGTTCTCTCAGAACTCTCTTAGCCCCAACTACCTCACAAGGTGTCTATCAAGGGGAGGGGAAGGGAAGGAGTTTGTAAGCTGCTTCGAGACTCCTTATGGTTGAGAAAATGAGATACAAATCCAAACTCTTCTTCTATATCCTTAGTAACCAGCAGCCTAGAACGTCAGGCCTGGAGTGCATTCATCAAAAAGTTCTGCTTCACACTTGTCATCATCATCAACATTATCATTGTGTTTATTTGGTCATTAACCCACAAAAAACCCCCAAAAAACCGAGCAGATGAACTTCGAAAAATTAACAGTCATTCTATCACAAGGTAAACCCGGTTGAATTCCGAATCATCTTCAAGGTGTGGGTGTTGACCTTTAAGGCCTTGCGCGGCATGGGACCCTCGTACCTTCGGGACCGCATTACCCCATATGTCCCAACTCGACCTCTGCGCTCAGCAGAGGCCAATTTACTGGAGGTCCCCGGCCCCTCAATGATGCAGCTGGCCTCCACTTGAGCCAGGGCCTTCACGGCTCTGGCGCCGGCCTGGTGGAACACTCTCCCTCCAGCTGTCCAGGCCCTGCGGGACCTTGGGGATTTCTGCAGGGCCTGTAAGACTGAGTTATTCCACCGGGCCTTTGGAGAGACCGGCCGCTGAGGGTGCCCCTGCCCCCTCCTCTTTACCCCCATGGGCCCTAATACCATCAGGACCCATTATTTCACATTAGGAGGGTTTCGTAAGGGCGCGGGCGATACTTTAAGATATGACTGTTGTTTTAATTATATGTATGTTTTTAGCTGATGTTTTATCTGTACACCGCCCTGAGCCCTTCGGGGATAGGGCGGTATACTAAATGTAATAAATAATAAATAATAATAATAATAATAAACTCACATTGATTATACAGAATAAAACATCTCATAAGCATTAAAACATTAAACCTTAATTTGTCGTAATCTTGTGGCAATGTAAAGAAATGTAGCCACTTGGTATGTCATGCTAGGAACTTTGTCTTCCAATAAAAGTTTAATTAAAATTTCATCCAAACTGTTAAAAGAACAGGGGCGGCCAAATTGCCATGAGAATAAAGATAATAGATCTCTGCCTTGAATCTACATAAAATTGACAGCGTAGTAGTATGTGTGCAATTGTGTACACATTGTGCAATCTCATTATTAGAACATGGGCACAAACGTGCTTCTACAGGCTGCTTTTGTCTGCTTCACACTGTTATCTGATAGTTTTTCAAGTTCTGAGATTGCTGAAACATTACACCTGGAATTTGTTTTGATGAAAAATATAGACAAACCCTCTGACAAAAAACAAGGCAAAGCCTTCACCTTGAACAGATCAACCCATGACTCTGGGACACTCTGAGAGTGTTCAATCTTTGTTTTTTCGTCGTTTATTGGGTCTTCCAAACTCAGTCACGTATCAAGTTCTTTGTTTAGAAACCGGAGCCAAGACGATTTTTTCCCGGGTTTGGCTTTCTTTGTTTAAATACTGGCTTCGCTTTCATTTTAGAGCCCTCCCGGGCAGTCTGACATATCTTCTGTTAAGCGACCACTTCCACTCCACCTGGCACACCAAAATTATCAATCAAATAAACAACATAGGTGTATCTTTTGACCAACTCCTACTGATGGACGAAAGACAGGCTTTCGGAATTTTGAAACAACATACTCTTGACATTGAAGGGCAGCTTCTCACAGCTGGAGCCTGCAGAACTTGTTCTCCCACATTTTATGGCATTTCACCACCATTGCCGGGTTTTATGGCTAAATATCTGAGTAATTTAATCAATCCACATCTCCGTAGATATTTTATGCTTGCTCGGCTTAATGTGCTACCGACTGCCCAAACAAGAGGCAGATATCATGGCATCCCACAGGAGAACAGGACTTGTTCCTGCGCAGCGGGCCTACCTGAAACAACTGAACACGTGCTCCTTCATTGTAAAGATTTGGCAGTCTATCGGTTGCTTTTTCTCGAGGCCATCTTGAAGAAATTTTCAGTGAGATCAGACAAGGAAATAGTTTCATACTTGCTTAGTGACCATCATCCCCACACTACTGAATCAGTTGCCAGGTTTTTAACAAAGGCACTTGGATTAAGGGTGAAACCTTTGTGGAAATTTTAGTCAATTGGTTTTAACCTAATTTGTATTTTACCACTTTTTATATGCCATTAAAGGTATTGTATTTGTATTTGTATTTGACTCTGGGACACCTAATATCTGACTTAAACGAAAAACTACAGCTCCTCTGATTGCAGGTGGGTTCATAGAGTCCTTTCTACACTTTGGAAGAGACTTTTTTTCTGCATGAAAAGTAAACAGCAACAAAAATCAGCTTCGCTCAATTACAAACACTTGCTAGTATTACTTTGGACCCAAAAAAGCCCTGTGGATTTTGAAAGCAGCAATTTCTCCATCGTCCCTAACCAGTCACCGACGTGGTCCAAGCCACCAGTCTTTGTTCTGTGACATCAGAGCTGCAAGAACCAACAGCAACCAAGAGGAGCAAGCTTGGTCTTGCAAGCAGATATTTCAAACACGTTTTAAGCTATGAAACACGGGCCTGTCGGCAGTAAACCAAGCCAGTGGCGTACCTGCCAGAGGGACAGGGGGGTCACCCATGCACCCGGGCACCACCTATCTAGTCATGTGAGGGTGCAAAATCACCCCCCACAGACCGTAGCCTTCTGCGGGGCCACCCAAAGCTCCTCAGCTCAGCCCCGAAAGAGGCCAAAGACGAGGCAGCAGGGCCAGCACAGGTAAAGGTTGAGCGGGAAGGGGAGGCACCAGCAGCTGGTGGGTCGTGGCTACTGCTGCCCCTCCGGATCAACCTCCATCGGTGGCTCTGCTACCTCCAAAGACAATATAACTGTGGTGGCGAACCTTTGGCACTCCAGATGGTATGGACTACAATTCCCATCAGCCCCTGCCAGCATGGCCAATTGGCCATGCTGGCAGGGGCTGATGGGAATTGTAGTCCATACCATCTGGAGCGCCAAAGGTTCGCCACCACTGCAATATAACAATTACTACACCTTAGCATACAAAAGCTCAATACTTGAGTCATAAACAAATTATTTACAATTGTGACAATTGATTTGTAATTGTGACAGTCTCAATCGTCACTTCTTCTAATGATAAAAAGTGAAGATTGGGACTGTCACAATTACAAATCAGTTGTCACAATTGTAAACCATTTGTTTATGACTCAAGTATTGAGCTTTTGTACACCAGGGTGTAGTAATTGTTATAGTGTCTTTTATACACCTTCCCTGTTAAAACGGTGACCCCCAAAGACAAGGCAGCAGGGTCACCACCAATGTAGGTTTGGGGGGGGGGTGGCAGCAGGTTGTGGGGGGTGGCAGCAGCCAGCGTGTTGCAGAAAGCTGTGGGCCTGCCAGCTGCTGCCGCCCCCCTGACTCAAGTTGGCCGCAGCGGTGGGAGGCCCAGAGCAGATGTTGTCCCTGGGCGTCATTTCCCCCAATACGTCTCTGGTCCAAGCTAATGACATTGAAGGAAGTAGAACAAACAGAGACAAAGAAGCATGCCAATTGCAATTTTTTGTCAGTTTTCTGATTGCCAGCTTGGTTTCTCTGCCAATATGCTCCATCTGGGAAGATATTGCCCAACTCACCTGACCTCCATGTTTTATTGTCAATGAAATTCCCATCGCCTGCTTCAAACTGGATCAAATATTTCAGGAGGTGGTAGGATTATTTAGGGGACACTCATCCTAGGTTTTATTACGTTAGCGAACAAAGATACCTTGTTCAAGATTTGAAGATACGTCTGAGTTATAGAGCATCCTGAGGAGGCTAAATCCCATTTCCTTTCAGGGCACATTCAATTTCCTTTCATCCAAATGGACTAAGCAGTTCCTTCTTCAAGCACTATTTAACCCACATATGTTTGATTAAGTTTTGTACGTTGGTCATCCCATTTACTGGAAATTGTCTGGATTAATATATGTTGAAAAGGAAAGTGTGGGTGGAGAGGGATATTAAGCATCTTTTGCTTCAGCTGAAGCAATATCACTGTGCTTATGAGATGCATTCCTAAAGATCTTTCCAGGATCTGCTTGAAGGTATAACTTTCTTCTTGGGGATCCTTTGTTCCAGCAAGCAAAGAAACTGATATGGTCAAAAGGGTAACCGCTTAGATTTATGGAAAACTCTGAATCTATAAAAATCCATTTTTTCCTTGCAAATCTTGGTTCACGCTTAATTTATGTTTTGCACAGAAACTGCTGAAAATGACTCAATTGCTGCACACATCAGAAATGATCAAATTAAAAGAACACGCAAATGACCACTTGAAAAGTATGAAATCTGCAGTAAATTACCGTTACACAGCTAATACAGCATCAAATCCTTTTTTTAAAAAACTCCTGAGAACAGATTCTAATCTACAACAAAGTAAGACTGTGGCAACAATACAGTTTCAAAGAAAAATTATAACAATCAAAATCATACTTATTAATAAGCAAACATTTTTAATTATGACTTCTGTTTTTTTTTTTAAATAGGGGAAATAGTTTTTTGGGTCGTTGCAAAACTCAATTAAGGCCCCATTCGCGCAGGCCAATAGTCCTGGGCTGGGGATGAGGAAAAACCTTTCGAGTGTGGGACTGGCTCCTGCCCTAAAGCGAGACTGCCCCACATTTCCCTCCCCCAAAATGTTTGCAGCATCCCTATCAGACACCCGAATCTGATACAACCAAGTGAACGGCTCACTGCTGATCGCCACACACATAAACAGTATGAACATGTTTGCAGCATCCATATCAGACACCAGAATCTGATCCAGATTAGGGCCACAGCACTGGGGAAGCACTGTTTTCCAAATGTCCTTTCCCCAGTTTGAAACCCCCCTAGGTTACTTTAGGCAGGGGGAAGGGGTTACAGTTGCTCTACTCTTTCCCAGGCTAAAATAAGCTCAGGAGAGATTTTTGATCAGAAAAAAATCGGGAAAGGAAATACTCCCCCTCCTTTCCCAGCACTGCAGCCCCAATCCAGAAGACTCCCAGATTCCAACATCACGGGTTATGCTTCCATATATGGGATTTTAAAATCAGACACCTTAAATGGCATTTTAATGGCTTATTAAAAAAAACAACAGAAAACAGGTCTAGTTAGACCTTTTTGCCCAAGAACAACATCAGAATTTAAAATTAGACAAATGGCAGGTAGTTCAAGTATTATACTGTCCAGAAGGCATTATTTTACAGATCCTCTTTTAAGTTCAGGATATTCATCAGAACTGTGGCCAAAGAGTGCCACCGAAGCTGTTATCATCTTGTTCTTGTTGGCCCAAAGAGTTCGGATGAGAGGCATATTTGAACTTTTCTTTCCTTTGGCAAGTACAGGCCCAATTAAATGAGAATGCACGTCTTCCATATATATATTTCCACTAATAAAGAACTCCCCCAAAGTAGAAGGACATTAGGTAGCAGCAGATATCATAAGCACCTCGGGTCCTAAATTTAGCGGTTCTGTTGTACTAAATGTTCTCGTTCATTTCATGTAGCATGATACGTAATGGTGCACATTTGCAAAACCTATCATTGTAGCTTAAGAAAACCAGAAGCTACCCAAGTCCTGCAAAAGAGATCAGAGAACGAATTCTCTACGTTTAAGAGAACGGAGGGGGTCAATAAAACGGTGGAAGACTCGCAGGCTTACGTTTACTGGCAGAATATATGATCGATACAATGGCCTGTAGTTGTTTGCAATATCCTGGTAAAATGAGTTATTTCTTCCTGCAACATACTTTGCCTATTAGTATTCCAGTGAATTGCATTAGGAGAAGGAAATCCCCGTAGGTATTAAATCGGAAGTTTCCCAGTGTGTTCTGGTAATCTTCAAGCAGGGATAACCATTAGTCAGCAAATTATTGGGTTACTGAGGTGGAATTCTACATATCCCGGTGCTGGGTCTCATCTTTGTTTGCTTAAAGATGTGGCAGGGAATTGATTTATGTTTTCCTTTCGCAGGGAACTGAATTTATTCTTTGCAGAGATAAATGCAAATCAAGCCAGATATACTGGGATGAGAAAATTGTCTGGACCGAAAAGTTAGCATCAAAGATGCGTAATCCAGAGCAGAGCTGCCCCCTTCAAACTCTGTTGAAGTCAATGGGCTTAGTAGGGGGTAACTCTGCTTAAGACAGTGATGGCGAACCTATGGCACGGGTGCCAGAGGTGGCACTCGGAGCCCTCTCTGTGGGCACACACACACACACAGTTCATTATGTGGGGGGCAGAAAATCCCCACACACACACACACACACATCTAGGCTGGGCTGGGCCACTGAGCACGACGTGCACGCAACGTGGTGAGCAGTGATGACTTGACTTGTGGGCCTGGTGCCTGTGCTCCAGGTGGCTGCTGCCCGAGGTGGGGGGTGCAGAGGCAGATATGCTAGAGAGGCACAGAGTGGCATATGCAGGACTTGCTGGAGGCCAGAGCAGGCTGTCCCCGGCTCGAGCAGGTGGGGCAGAGGAAGAGGGAGCCAACCGGTTTTTTCTAAACTCACACCTTAGCATTCAGGCTAAATTGCTGGGTTGGCACTTTGCGATAAATAACTGGGGTTTGGGTTGCAATTTGGGCACTCGGTCTTAAAAAGGTTCGCCATCACTGGCTTAAGATAACGCTATCATTGATCTGGGGGGGGCCATAGTTTGAAGACCCCTGCCCTAGGGTATTCAGTGCCCATGCTGCCTTACCATAGAAAAAAAAATGATGCCCTCCTGGGGCTGTTTTGGCTTGAGAAAACTGCAAGGGGTCAGATAAGAGCCCCATCCTTTCCTCCCCTTCCCACACATGCCATGGTACCAAGCCAAAATGAGCCCCAGTGTGCTTGCAAACTTTGTTTCCTTCAAGCTAAAGTTTGGCAGCAGCAAGATGAGAGTCGGGCTGGGGTCAACACTTTTTTTGGCTATGACTCAAGCCTTTTTTTTCACAAAAAGTCACAATTTTATGTGAATAGGACAGGATGTGTATTTTCCAGCTTTGGTACACACAAATGGAATGGTGGACGTTTAATGGTATGCATTTTAAAACGGCTGGTATTTACTCCAAGGACTGTCACCTCCCATACTATCCAGCTTTCCCCTTAAGAGAGCCAGCATGGTGTAGTGGTTAAGAGCAGGTGGATTCTAATCTGGAGAACTGGGTTTGATTCCCCACTCCTCCATCTGAGTGGCAGAGGCTTATCTGATGAGCCAGATGTGTTTCCGCACTCCTACATTCCTGCTGGGTGACCTTGGGCTTGTCACAGTTCTTCGGAACTCTCTCAGCCCCACCTACCTCACAAGTGTCTGTTGTGGGGAAAGGAAGGGAAAGGAGATTGTAAGTCACCTTGAGTCTCCTTACAGGAGAGAAAGGTGGGGTATAAATCCAAACTCTTCTTCTTCATCATCCATACAGAAACTGTACATCCCTAGAAATATACCTGTGTTGCCTTAGTCACACAAAATGGCAGCCACAAATACTGGGAGGAATTCAGGTATTGTGTGTTCCCATTACATGCGGGTGTTACAGAAAGTCAACCAGAAAGGCTTCGGAAAGAACTGAGTGAGAAAACATCTGAATCAAGAATTATTGTTTTAGTATGCAATTACTTGAATTTAGATAAGGGATACGTTTTCTGAAAGCATGTTTTAGAGTTATGCCCCCAAAACAGAGCTTTCCTCCACAGTTCACACAGCTTGCAAGATAAAAATAAGATTCTGTTTAATAACTTTTGCATATGTACAAATTAATTAGCGATGGCGTCACCTGTTACGCAACGGCAAAAAAGCTCATCAGTTCAAAGCACCATTTCCCCCAAAAGTCTCAATGGACAACTTTTAACGGCAACTTCCAATACAGCTTCCATTTGGAAGTCCTGATTTCTTCATTGTTGTACCATGTTTGTTGATTCCTGCAAGCCCAAGAGCTGAGAATGGGCCTCACTCTGGCCCTTTCCGCACATGCAGAATAATGCATTTTCAATCCCCTTTCAATGCACTGTGCAGCTGGGTTTTACTGTGCGGAATAGCAACATCCACTTTCAAACAATTGGGAAAGTGGATTGAAAGTGCATTATTCTGCATGTGCGGAAGAGGCCTCTGACTCCACCTTCATTTATTTCATTTTTTATTTCTAGCAAAGCTGTTAAACTGGGCTGCAACATTTAGTTGGTTTAATGGTTAAATTCACTATTCAAAAATCTTTTTTTTTTTTTGCTCGTTTTCATTAGATGACAATTCATTTAGTTGTTTCTCAGGACAACCTTTGGAATCACCTTTGTCACATACAGTGGTGGGATCCAAAAATTTTAGTAACAGGTTCCCATGGTGGTGGGATTCAAACTGTGGCGTAGCGCCAATGGGGCTGGGCAGGGCACGACGGGGGCATGGCCGGGCATTCCGGGGGCGGGGCATTCCTGGGTGGGGCTGTGGCAAAGATGCAGCCCCCCTCTTGGGTGCCAGGTGAATGCATGACATGGGCTGCCAGCATGCAGTGCACCTTCTGCTAGACTGCTTCAAGTTCTGCGCGCTACTGCTGAGAGGAGGGGTGTAACTAAGGCAAAAATCACGTGGCAAAATCACCCATTAGTAACCCCCTCTCAGCACACACAAATAATTAGTAACCTACTCTCGCGAACCTGTGAGAACCTGCTGGATCCCACCTCTGGTCACATGATTGGTCTTGGTTATCATTAGATTCGTACAGGAAGTATTCTCCTTTGTGTCATGGTTACGTCCCTACGTTTTACAGTTCCTAATTATTTGGTTATCATTAAAAAATCTTAAAACGTAGACGTTTCATTCTTCTAGCAAGATGTCCCTCAGTGCCCAAAGCTACATATCCAGGAAGGCTTAAAGGCATTCCCAGGACCCAAAAAAAGGAGAAAAAAGTTCCTGAGCACTTGGTGCTGTTGAGAGTACCTCACACATGTGAGAATATTGTCCTTTATTTGCAGAAGCTAGGCATGATACGCTGGGACCTCTTGTTAACACTGATGTTTTGTGTTCTATACCCTTTCCCACAAAAAGATATAAGCAGTGGTGGGATCCAAAAATTTTAGTAAAAGGTTCCCATGGTGGTGGGATTCAAACTGTGGCGTAGCACCAATGGGGCTGGGCGAGGAACGATGGGGGCATGGCCAGGCATTCTGGGGGCGGGGCATTCCTGGGCGGGGAGCTGTGGCAAGGGCGCAGCTGCTGCACGGTCATGGGTGGAAAGCTGAATGCATGCGCAAGGCTGCCACATACGCCAGTGCACCTCCTGCTAGACTGCTTCAAGTTCTGTGCTACTGCTGAGAGGAAGTAACTAAAATTGTGAAAATCACGTGGCAAAATCACCAATTAGTAACCCCCTCTCGGCACACACAAATAATTAGTAACCTACTCTCGGGAACCTGTGAGAACCTGCTGGATCCCACCTCTGGATATAAGTGCAGTCAGTAGTGGTGCGGCAGAAGAGTGTGCTTCCGCAGTGGAAAATAGTCCCATACGTTTGGGAGGGGTGGAAGTGGGGGGCGGGATGGGGAGGCTGTAGCCAGACCTGGCAGAAGAGCAGCTTGCTGTCCTGCAGGGCCAGCATTGGTGTTTGGGACAGCGGGAGGGGAGAATGCAGATGCTGTTGCCTGGCCTAGGACCTAACAGAAGCATTCTAGAACAAAGAGGGTCTAGGACCGTGGTGGTGAACCTTTGGCACTCCAGATGTTATGGACTATAATTCCCATCAGCCCCTGCCAGCATGGCCAATTGGCTCACCACTGTGGTTCACCACCACTGGTCTAGGAAGTGGCAGCAGATGAATTCAAAATTTTACTTGGATCTTTCAGTGGGAATGGTTATAGCAATTATGTTATACTGAAATGATTATTTTCAAATAATGCGGACTGGCTAAGAGCTATAGCGGGATTTTTTTTTTTGTACCTGTTCTGACATGATCTTAGTATTTACTGTTGTATTGTAATTTTCTATTTTTCTGTTTCTGTCTTACCAATAATCCTACCAACCTATGGCTGAAGGGTCTGGAAATGAAATAAGTGTGATGTAATGTATAATTAAACTGGTAAGACTGATTAAGCAGAAAAGACTAAAAGCCAACAAACAACTCCAAGAACTGGTTTTTAAGGTCTTAGAAAAGGTGCTCCCTCCCCATCAGGGTGGTTACTGGAGATTTAATGGCAGCAGCATCCCCTACCTTCTTCAAGAGTAGTAGCAGGGGTCTTCCAGGCACTCCCACGACAGGGGGGCTGACCCACAGCCCGAGCCATGGCTACTTGGTGGTGCCCCCCTCAGCCCTTAGCAGCATCCCTAGGCAGCTGGAAAGCGAGCCTGTTGATGACTCCCTGGCTGAAGGGTGCGTGGAGTGTAGTCGACCCACGCGGTCAGCGTAAGAACGAGACGAGACGCGGAGATAACATCTGGTGGAGATCGCCAGCAGCGGGAGACCGGAGGTCCGTGTTCCTAGCGAGTCTCTCGTCTGCCGGTTCCTGGCACCTTTTATTGTTACTCTATCGGGGGCGTGTAGGAGAGAGGACGGGGGGAGTTCCGGGAGAGCGGGAGGTCGGGAGATCATCAGGTGATGCATGATCTCATCTGGCTACGTGCGGAGAGGAGCGTACGCGTCTGAGCCTAATCCTCACCTGGGGGCAAGACCATTGTCCCTGCGCCCGGTGATTGAGCCAGACAGTTCATGACCTGTGACTCATGGGGGGATGAGGAGTGGGGGTGCGATGCGACCGGCAAGGCCGCAGGTCCGCTGGCGTCCCAACGTTCCACTGCGGCACTGCTGGGTCGGCAGTGCACTACTACATCTCCTCCTTTTTTACATTTTAGAAAACGGGGGGCCGAAACGCTAAGGGGCGATTTAAAGGGACGCTTGTCTCCTCCGCCATTCGGTCAGGCTGACCAAGCCGCTTGTGCAACATTAGAATTTGGTTGCGGGGTAAGGGAAATGCGAGGGGCTTACACATGTTACAGGCAATATTAGACACGCATTGAACGAAACAAGATCCGATAATAAGGCACACAATTAGGACAACGCAGAGCTGTACAATAGCACTCAACCATCCCCCCGGCAGCCAGCTCCAGAGGGCTGACCACCAACGGGGCAAAACATCACACTTCAGATTAGATACAATCTCTTGCAACTCACGTAAGTAATTGGGAATCATCAGGAAGATTAAAACAATACATATTATGTACACTCTCACCGCTTTGGTGATTCAGTTAATGGCGGCATGATTATCTAGAGCCGCTTAATGAAGTTCTTGTTGCTCGGAGGCCAGGGCATCCAGGGCAGTGAAGGCGGAGTTGGTGGACTTCGCGAGGTCACAGTCCAGCTGGCCAATAGTGCAGGAAATAAGTCCGGGGGCTCCCACAAGGGAGGTCGCGAGGGAGGCAGACTCCGCTTCGGAGAGGACGATCGCATCGATCCGGCAGGAGGGATTGAAAGGCGGAGTGGAAGCGATGGCGGCGGTGTCCGGGCTCCTGGGGTGGAGCCTGGGGTAGAATTGTGACGGCGAGGCGGTGGCAGAAGAGTCCCGGCAGATAGGCAGGCGGAGATGCAGTAATAACGAATAGTATGACTTCGAAAACTGGATCATCGCGATAAAATTAAACAATAAGACATGGTTACCAAAGCTATAAGTTCGGTGACTCTCTGCGAGCAAGGTCATGGGAGAAAGCGTGTTCGATAACATGCAAGTGGCTGAGGGCAGCGGAGAGTTCCAAGAGTTAGCCTATCGGGGATGTTCCCAGCTGTAAGCTCAAAATTCCGGCCGGGAGGCGTTGGGGAGGGAAGGAGGATGGCGGTCGTAGGTGAGGGTCCTGCAGGGGGTGACCGACTGTCACCGGTGGGGGGTAGCTGTATTAGTAGCTGCTGATGGCTGTAAAATCCACAGTGGTAGCCGCAAAGGCTGCAGCTTTGGGATTCTTGGGCGTCTAGAGGCGGGTCGGCTCTGCAGGGAGTCTTCGGGTTGGCCGGATCTTCTTCGGTCGTTCCGATGCTGATTGCAAGTCTGCTGAGGCTGTGGGATGGGGTGCTCCAGGAGGCCTGTTCCGTCTTGTGTGGTGTGGCCTGGCCGTTTGGCATCGTTCCCTCGAGCAGGTGGGACATGTCGGGCTGGGATCCATAGAGGACCTGTAGGGAGAAAGGACTGAAGCATACCCCCTTCCCCAGGTTATGAGGGGGGCCGGTCCCCGCCAGGTTCGATCTGGGAGTTGGCGGTAGTAGACCTTGGCGTGGGGGGGGTCTGACTGCCTGAAGTGTCTTTCTATGGGGGTGACCTGTTGTCCTGATGGTAGGGCGAAACAAATTTAGATGATTAATGGTGAAAAGTACCTTTGAGACTGTTTGTTGTATGTGGCCTAAATGGGGGGCTAACTCCCCTTCTTTAGTTTGTCTGGCTAAAATCTCTTTGAAGTTGCGATTTGCCCTTTCAACGATTGCTTGCCCGGTGCTGTTGTAGGGAATCCCGTGTGTTAACACGATTCCCCAGTTGGTGCAGAACTGGAGCATGGCTGCCGAAGAATATGCGGGCGCGTTGTCCGTTTTTAAACGGAGGGGCTGACCCATGGCGGTTATGCACGCAAAGAGGTGCTGGATGGCGTGATTGGTGGTCTCGCCCAGGAGTGGTGTAGCCCAGACGTACCCAGTAGGTATCTATGGATTCACGTGTAGGTGCTTCCAGGGGCTAGGGCAGGAGGACCAGGGTTCGTCCATTTGCCACAAGTCATTTGCCAGGGCCCCTCTCGGGTTTACCCCGGGGTCTGACGAGGGCAGGCGTGAGCATTGAGCGCCAGGATTTAGCGATGGACTGCGCCTGGTTGAGGGGGATGCTGCAGGATCAGGCGAGTGCTTTTGCCCCCTGGTGGAAAAAGTCGTGTGACTGGAAAGTCGAGAAAAGAGGGTGGAGATGTGGGTAGCGTTGTCTGCGTGCTGGTTTCCCTCGCTGAGGGGGCCTGGGAGCGGGCGTGTGGCTGCGCATATGGCCTACAAAGTACTGGGAGGTTCTGGATGCTAGAAGGTTCCGTAGCGTCAGGAAGAGACTCATGAGGTTTGGAGTCGATTTGGGGGGCCACGTAGGCTCCGGGTAAGTGGGCAATTACGTGCATGCATTGGGAATCGACCAGAAGGTTGAAGAGGTTGGGGAAGGTTTGAAAGGCCAGAATGGCCGCGGCGAGTCCGCTCAGTTGAGGGAGGCTTGGGCGGCGTGTGCGGTCTGCCATTGACCATTTCGTTGAAATGCAATGGCGCCGGCATGCGCTTGCCCCCATCGGCGAAGATGGTGGGGGCCTTGGAGTGGGGCAGGGGCAGCTAAAGGCCGAATGGGACAGGGGGTAGAGTGGAGGAGAGTGAGGCGAGGGTCTGGGGGGAGGTGGAAGAGGATCTCCCCCACGGAAATTTTCTAGGGCCAGCTGGAGGGGTGAGGAGGCATTCAAGAGGTGTTGGAACTCTGTTCTGTTTAGAGGCATGATGATCTTTTCGGGGTCCCATCCCACCATTACCAGAGTGCGTTGACGCCCTTGGTTGATGAGATCCGCGTAAAGCTGGCCCGAGGTGGAGAGATTTTTTTCATGGGCACATGAGGCAGGTAAAGCCATTCGACAAGGAAGGTTTGTGGCTGTGCCGTGTGTACCCTAGGACCCCGGTCGAGGAGAGGTATTCAAGAGGAAGAGTGAGAGAGGTTGATCTTTGAGGGGACTCGATCCACCCATCGGCGGGCTAGGACCTCCTTTACTGCTCGAAAGGTGTCCTTGTGCTTCTGGGTGAGTTGGATCTTGTCCCCTGGATTTTTCGCGAAAGGAGTAGCGAAAACAGGGGGCTGAAACAAGGTGGTGGTGAGAGCGAAGAAGGGACGGACCCAGTTGAGGGTCCCGAGCAGCTTCTGCAGCTGGAGGAGCGTGGTGTGTCTAGGATTTGAATCTCCGGTATGACAGGGGCGGAGTAGGAGTGGAGGAGCTTATGCCCCAGATACAAAAATGGCTCGTTCTTCTGCACCTTTTCGGGAGCGATGTGCAGGCCTGACTGTTTTAGCGTGTCGGCTAGCAGCGTCACCCACTGCGGGGGGATGGTCGGTGCGGCTACTAGGATATCATCCATGTAATGGATGATCATAGCTCCAGCTTTGGCATGAAAATGGGGCTAAGGCGTGATGGACGAAGAATTGACACAAGGTGGGGCTGTTGAGCATCCCCTGGGGCAAGACCTTCCATTGGTATCTGGCCGTGGGCTGCTGATGATTGAGCACCGGCACCGTGAAAGCGAAATGTACTCGGTCTTCAGGGGAGAGGGGGATACAAAAGAAGCAATCCTTCAGGTCAACAACCAGGACCTGGTAGTCTGAGGGGATAAGGTTGGGGTTGGGTAAACCCCACATTGAAAGAGGAGGCCCATGGGCTGGATACAGGCATTTTACTGCTCTGAGATCCTGGTAATGTAATCGCCACCGGCCACTCTTCTTTTTTATTACAAAGACAGGTGTGTTCCAGGGCGACGTTGAAACCTCAATGTGGCCTGCGGTCAGCTGCTCCTCCACGAGTTGGTGCATGGCAATCAGTTTCTCTCTGGGCAGCGGCCACTGTTCTACCCATACTGGGGTCTTCGTGGTCCACGTGAGGGGGAGGGCAGTGGGCGCGGGCTTATTCGTCTCAGGCTCTCCCATGACCATGGGGAGGGCGATGAGTCGCCGCCCGATCTCTAAGGGGGTTTCTGGTGCGGCCTGCTCCCTTTCCTCCCCCCGGGCGCCCAAGTGTGTCCCAGCCGGCCACTGATCAGGCCGCCCGGACGCCTCGTCGATGGCTGTGCTGGGGCTCCCCGCACCCTGGGGTTCACCTGGGCCTCCGGGCTGTGTGGAGTGGGTGGCGGGATGCTCTTGGGGCGTAGGAGCCCGTGAAGGCATCACGGCTGCCCTCGCGGAGGCCGTTCCTGCAGGATGCCCGCCCACATTGGGGTGTGCGCGGCCCGAGCGAAGCGAGGTCCGTGCCCCCTGTAACAAGGGATAGTTTTTGCTTAAGGGTGGAGAAGGCTCGGGCGGGCCTCCCTGAGGGTCTTCTCCCTTTGGGGGGAGACCCCTTTCGGTGCGGGTCGTAAGCCCCCCTACTGGGCAGCCTGCAATCTTTACGGAAGTGCCCGGACTGGTGGCAATTGAAACACCTGCCTCGGGGCTGTTTCCTGGCGGTGGAAAGGGCAGTGGTCAGGAGGTCCGCGTGGTGGGCGAAGGACCCGATATCCTGGCAAGCCTTAAGCATGTCGGCCAGTTCAGGGTCCTTGCCTAAGCCTGTGATTGCCTTGCGGCATTCAGCGGAGGCGCCTCTTTGGCGAGACGCCTAAGGAGTTCGCCCTGAGCCTCCTCGTTGTCAACCTGCCTCTTGAGAGCCTCCTGGAGTCTGCTCACAAACTTCGTGAGGGTTCTTGGGGTTTTGCCGGATGGCAGAGAAGCTCTGTGCGGGCTGGCCAGAATTGGGGACCCTGACAAACGCCTTGTAAGCGCACTCAGAGGCGACCGTAGGGGTGGCTTCAGGTAGGACAATCTGATTGTTGGGGTTACTGAAGGCATCGAAGCCGTAAAGTTGTGCTGGCGGTGTAGGCGCCGCCGGAGGCGGCTGCCCTACTAAGGCATTGCTGGCGGAACTCGCTCTCCCAGATCGCAAATTGTGCTGGGCTCAGGAGCATACGCGGAAGGCGGTCTTCCAGTCGTCCGGGACCATTAGGTGGCTCCTCGCGACCGCCTCGAGCATGCTTCTCACATAGGGGTGGTGACTCCCACGTCCCGCAGACCGCTTTGCGGAGCTCGGTGAGGATTTTATAGCTCAGGGGGCTGTGCTCGACAACCCACCGAACTATGCCATCCTCCCCACGGTATCTGTGGAGTGGACGGGGGCACAATGCGCGAATCTCGATCGTCTTCCGTCAGGGTTTCTTTCTTCTGCAGATCGTGGCTAATACGTTCTGCGAGAGTTTTGAAACCCGGGCGCCATTACGTGGCGCTGACGGGAGGTGCGGTGGCTTCGGAAAATGAAGGCGGAGCAAGGGGAGGGGGGCGGCCGAGCAGCCGAGAGTTTGAATTGGGTGAAGGAGCGAGGGCAGAAGGAGGACAGGCGTCCAATTTAGTGGATAGAGAAAATTCGGGTTGAAATTGAAGGTGAAAGATCGAAGGAGGGCGGCCTACAGCAAGGGAGCCGTAGGTCTGCAGGCTGATGGCGACAAAACATTGTCTCCACGTCAGTAGCAGCGACATCGGCGCGCGAGGCTCCAGCGAAAGAGGCGCCTCGATGTTTTCCCAGTCCTTAAGATTCAATGTCCCCCCCTCTGGGTACCATGGACACTGAGCTTCAATCTCCTCAACCAATTTGCGCAGCTCCCCTCTTTACGGGGACCCTGCCGCATTTCGCTAACGCTTTCAGTTCGTCAACGTGCTTGTCATAAGCCCTGCTTTTGCAAGCTCCCATACTCACCGGTGTTCCGTCGGACGAGAGAGTGTCCTAGGACGCGTGTCTCTGGATGCGCCGATCCAGAGGACAGGCGATACCGAAACGGTGGTCCCTGGATGCGCCGATCCAGCGGACTTCGGGATCGCGGCCCTTCCCCAGGCGACGGTGAGCAGGGTGGAGGTTCGAGGATTCCCGGGTTTCGGCACCAGCTTGTAGTCGACCCACGCGGTCAGCGTAAGAACGAGACGAGACGCGGAGATAACATCTGGTGGAGATCGCCAGCAGCGGGAGACCGGAGGTCCGTGTTCCTAGCGAGTCTCTCGTCTGCCGGTTCCTGGCACCTTTTATTGTTACTCTATCGGGGGCGTGTAGGAGAGAGGACTGGGGGGAGTTCCGGGAGAGCGGGAGGTCGGGAGATCATCAGGTGATGCATGATCTCATCTGGCTACGTGCGGAGAGGAGCGTACGCGTCTGAGCCTAATCCTCACCTGGGGGCAAGACCATTGTCCCTGCGCCCGGTGATTGAGCCAGACAGTTCATGACCTGTGACTCATGGGGGGATGAGGAGTGGGGGTGCGATGCGACCGGCAAGGCCGCAGGTCCGCTGGCGTCCCAACGTTCCACTACGGCACTGCTGGGTCGGCAGTGCACTACTACAGTGGGGACGCCCGGACGCGCACCAGGGATGCCGCGCGCTGAGAGCAGCGGACGGCATGGGGGGGATCGCTTCGAGTGGGGAAAGGCCCATTGATTTTGGCCTTCTGCTCATCTCATGACACTGCCTTGTAATGAATCGGTCCATTGAAGTCAGTAGTGTCCAGTCAGACTGGCAGCCGCTCTTCATGGTCTCAAACGGAGTTCTTTCACATCACCTAAAATCTGAACCTTTTAACTGGAGATGCCTGGGATTGAACCTAAGACCTTCGGCACACCAAGCAGATGCTCTTCCTCTGAGCCACAGCCCCTCCCTGGATGCCGGATATCAGAGTCCCAGATATCAGGGACCATCTGCTGCAGTGGTGGGATCCAAAAATTTTAGTAACAGGTTCCCTTGCCAGCCCCCCCCCCCTCAGCAAAGGGGGCAGAGGCGTACCTAGGCAAACCTGAGCCCTGGGAAAAACCTGAGTTGGATGCCCTCCCCATGGGCAGCCACCCCACCACAACCCCGAAAAATTTTTTTGCACCAGGTTATTTCTAAATCATAATCACATTATAGAAAATGCCCCAACTCACAAATCTGAACACAGCAATGGTGAAGCACACAGGTTCTTTGATAGAGACTGGTGAGATAAAAGGTACGAAAGGCTGAGAATCCATGAATTGCAGTACCTGAAAGGGATTAACCCAGTTCAGGGAGTTACATTATTAGTCGCAATTGCTATATGGAACCTTCACGTTCAAAGGCAGTATGCCTCTCGGGGAGGCAAGGGCGTGGAGACGGAAAAGCGGACCCCATTAGTAACCCCCTCTCGGCACACACAAATAATTAGTAACCCACTCTCGGGAACTGGTGAGAACCTGCTGGATCCCACCTCTGATCTGCTGGCTGTAAGGGACCATAAACACACTCCCTGTATTAGGATGAAACCTCAGCGGGTCTCAGCTTAACACAGAAGTAAGTGCAGTCTCAAGGAAAAATGGCAATGGGTGCGGGGGTGGGGGGGGGAAGCAATAGGAAATTGCTTGGCATTGCAGTGTTGATCCTGTCCATATAACAACAGGACTTTGCTTGCCTGTTTTGACTGTCCGTGCTTCAAATCACACATTCCCAGCGTCCTTATAACTAGTTAAAACAAATGGTTTGTCCTTTGCAACATTTCCTTCTGTCATTTTCTCACAAGCCCTTCTCTCTGCTCAGTACTGGTAATGCTCACCTGTGAGCCACTAGCCTTACGTTTTGGCAGACTTTAAAATGCTTGGGACTTTCAGCAACGATAAATTTCAGGGGATAGAAAGAAGGAGTGAGACAGTTATTTGGAACCAAGCATAAGACTTTTTTTTTCAAAAAAAAAATTACAAATGTCCTATACAACCTCTCTTATTCGCTTGGGATTCCTCACATATTGAAAAAGAATTAAAAGGGGGAGGGGGATTCGACGTTGCAACATCTATGGATTGCACCTGGAATTGAAAATGAAACTTCAGCATGGTCATATTTCAGTTGTCTGTCTCGGAGTTGTCAAGACATGGTTTTTATTTCTCTAATATGTATTTTGCAGCATGTTGAACCACGTTTTCCCCTCTCACGATTGGAATTTTGTTTTTGCACAGGTACGTTTGTTTATGTATTTATACCCCGCTTTTCTCCACAACGGTGAGCCAAAGTGGCTTACTACATCTTTCTCCCTTACTCAATTTTACCCTCACCACAAATACCTTATGACAGGGGTGGCGAACCTATGGCACGGGTGCCAGAGGTGGCACTCAGAGCCCTTTCTGTGGGCACACGTCCACAGAGTTTGTCATGTGGGCGGGAGTGGAAAATCACCCCCCCACACACACACACACACACATCTAGGCTGGCCTGGGCACGATCCTTTACCTGGGAGTAAGCTCGGTTGCTGGCAATGGGGCTTGCTTCTGAGTAAACCCTCGTAGGGTCGTTATTCACCCATTTGAAGCGATGCACGGTTGCTTCACCAAGCTTACTCCCGAGTAACGCGCGCCTCGGAGCCAACTGTTTTTTCTAAACTAAAACCTCAGTATTCAAATTGCCGTGTTGGCACTTTGCGATAAATAAGTGGGTTTGGGGTTGCAATTTGGGCACTCGGTCTCAAAAAGGTTCACCATCACTGCCCTATGAGGTAAGCTAAGCGTAGTGCCAGAATGGTGTAGTGGTTAACAGCGGTGGATTTGATTCCCCACTCCTCCATTCCCCATCAGAGTCTTATTTACAGGACCAGGTTTGTTTTTCCCCATTCTTCCACAAGAAGCCTGCTGGGTGACTCTGGGCTAGCCACAGTTCTCTCAAAACTCTCCCAGAGACAATTTCGCATTGTAATTTTCTATTTCGCACAACATATTTTTAATGGGTTGCAATCGTTATAAACAAACTTGTTTTCTCTTTTTATACATAGAAAACAAATTCATTTACAACTATTGCAACTCGTTACAAATACGCTGTGCGGAATCCACATTAGATCCACCTACCTCAGAAGGTGTCAGTGATTTGTGGTGGGGAGGGGAAAGGCAGGAGTTTTTTTTAAAATACAACAACCTTTATTAGGCATATTAAAATAGGCTCCAGAGCATTACAGACATTTCTGAAGTACAAATCAAAAGTACATTCAAAACACAGACAGATAAACTGTATCTAGCATTGGAACGCTACTTCTAGAAAAATTATTCTGTCACTTTGTACAAGAAATTTTACGCTACTTTTTTTAGAAGCAGCATGGCACTCTGTGTTGTTAACAAAAGCTCCACAAACAGAGTTGGCTCGGGGAGTGGCTCTTTCTAGATTTGGCTCTAAGACCCGCCTCTTCAGGAGAGAAATTCCTAGTACCCACATATCTCGGACAGTCCAGAGTATAATGCTGAGTGCAAGAGTCTCCACTTGGTTTTTACAGTGTGGACAGACCTGATCCTGGAGAGAGGATAGATAGGTAGCGCACTCCCTTTGTAATGGCTGATGGAAAAAAGTATTGCATCTGGCTTCCCTTGTAATAATCCATCTCTCCTGTTGGGGTTCAGTTAATAGTTCAAAGATATTTGGCTATGTGCCCCTGTTCTGGTACTATTCCGACAGAAAGGGGTGAGCATGATTTATTTGCTTGGCCAACAGGATATGGTATTCCTGTTCTAGAAGTCTGCTTTTTAAGGTTTGCAGAATCTCTCTGGGTGACAGCATACAGAGATCTTCAAGTATTAAACCTAGAGAGTGGATTTTTGATTTAAGAAGTTGATACCATTCGGAGGCAAATAGGTCTGGGCGCACAATATATGTTAAACTGCGCTCATCAGAGTTAAAACATGGTTTGATCCAATACTTGAATGTATTCAGCCATGCTCTTGTTTCAAGTAGGTTGGCGGGAGTTTATAAGCTGCTTTGAGACTTCTTACGGCTGAGAAAAGCAGGATATAAATCCAAATTTTTCTTCTTCTTGAGTTGAGAGAGCCTGACATGCCCAAAGTCACTCGGTACATTTCATGACAGAGTGGGGATTTAAACCTGGGTTTCCTAGACATTAGTACAGCACTCTGACCATTACATCACACTCACTGTCTGTCTTGGCCACATCTCCATCATTCAGCATTCCTGTAGTAGGAAACCTAAGCATTCTTAGAAGCATCGTAGCTGTGAAAAGCACTTGCTCCTGAGCAGAGGTATACTGGAAGAAAATGGTGCCGGGGCAATGCCTCCTCAAGCGCCCCTCGTGATTTTGCGCCCCCATGTAATCCAATGGGTGGCGCTGGGTCAGCGCCCCCCCCATGTCCCTCTGGCAAATACGCCACTGCTCCTGAGCTGCTCCACATATGGAGCTCCACAACCATTTCACGCTAGGGGCTGCTCCGTTTGCTTATTATCAGAACAAATGAAAGCAGCAGGGAAGAGGACATGAAAATGCCAGCCAAATATTTAAAACTCTAACAAATTAACATAACAAGTTAGTGGCCTATGCAATAGCAGCTGCCATATCGCAGATGCTGAGTACTGGATCGAAAATAAAATATCTATTGTAAGTAAATGGGAGAACGAATCGCTCACTTGGAGTGGGATCCATCCAGTCTTTTTGCTCAGCCTTTCCCAATGCTCCTTCTTATTTCATCCCCTGCCTGCAGGGCATTTTGTACATGTAGTTTCCATGAACCACTGCACAGCCTGCTATGGAAGGTGAAGGGGACTCTTCCTTCCTTTTCGTCACAGGAAAAGGTGACTCGACCAGTGGTGGGATCCAAAAATTTTAGTAACAGGTTCCCATGGTGGTGGGATTCAAACAGTGGCATAGCGCCAGTGGAGCTGGGCAGGGCACGATGGGGGCGTGACCAGGCATTCTGGGGGTGGGGCATTCTTGGGCGGGGCTGTGGCAAGGACACAGCCGCTGCACCGGTCCTTGGGCGGGAAACGAATGCATGCAGGCGCAGGCTGCCACGCACGCCGGTGCACCTCCTGCTAGACTGCTTCAAGTTCTGCGCTCTACTGCTGAGAGGAGGGGCGTAACTTAGGCAAAAATCATGTGGCAAAATCACCAATTAGTAACCCCCTCTCGACACACACAAATAATTAGTAACCTACTCTCGGGAACCTGTGAGAACCTGCTGGATCCCATCTCTGGACTCGACCCAACCCATGCTGATACAATTCAGAAGAATTCCAAGTGTTCAAAAAAGCAATTTTTTGGAGTGCCTTCAGGTGCTCCTTACCAATTTGATCAGAACTTATGACTTAAGCAAACACACATGTACAAGAGGAATCAAGCAGTTGGTGAGCAATCAAGGTGGTATATTGCAGCCATCTTGGATATCACCCAGTCAGGCGATCCTATAGAACAATAGTGACAGAACTAATACACAGATACTTGGTCACAGAACTAAGACACCGATAACTGATCACAGAATGAATTCACCTTTGGAAAGATCCTCCTATTATTGGAATCTTTGAATTTTGCTTAGCAATTTGAACACCCCCACCCCCACCCAAACTCACAGTGAAGCAACAGTAATTGTATCCGCCACCAAACAAACTTCCAGTTCTTATTTTAATTATGCACACAGACTATCCAATAATTCTCAGCATCAGTATATGCTTGCCCTGAAACATACATTAAGAACGGCTAACGAAAAACATAAGATGAAATCACCGTTGACTGACTAGGGTTTTAGATTGTTTGCTTAACGTCTTAATAGCACTCGATTTATCCTCGACGTTGAACACTGTAGAACGAACAGTTTATCAGTTCGCCATATGGAAAGACACTTATCTGAGCCCCAATTATATTCCCAGGTGTGTCTCTCTGGCAAGCACAACTCACACATAGCTTTTAAGGAGAGAAGTAGAAATCCAGATGGCCTATTTTAATAATGTGCTGTAAAAAAAAGGGGGCCAAATGTTGAGATTGGTTCCCTTACCTACGGCTCCAAGTTCAGCAAAGGAGGCTGCCGGGGTGTAAACTGACCCTGGCGTTGCCAATCTGTACTTCCAGAGGTCACTTTTCCTCAGCGACTGAATGCTCCTTTGAGTTCTGTGGAATGTTGACTACCTGAATGGATAAAAATAGGTGTTCGGTACTTAACGTGATCCAAAATGTATTTAGTTAGTCAGCTAAATTTATATCCCTCCCTTTTCCGAAGGCTCAAGAGCATTCGGTGGACTGAAATGAAATGTATTCAACGTGAAATTGTGTCCTATATCACCAGACATGGATAGTTAAGGACTTTAAGGGGGAAAGCAGAATTAGTGGACGGAAAAATACCCCTTTCTGCCTGCTTTCTCCATTCTGCATCTGATGCATTAACGAGAAACTTTCCTCAGATGATTGCAGATGTTACGATAGGCAGCCAGGCGTTTCTAAGAGATTTTTTTTTCTTCCCAATTTCAGTTTGGTTGCAATTATGGATTAAAGATTTAACCTCTACATTACCACTTCACAATGCAGTAACTGTATTAACAGCAATCCCCTTTGCTCAATTTAGAATCATCTCAGGAATTATGATGATGATTATTTTTTTTTCAAACATTCTGGGCAGGAAGACAACTGTTATCTGTTTTCTGAGAACTCTCTCTCGGCTTTTAATGTTGATGAATGTATGCTCATGTTGTCTTCTGGGAACTGTAGTTCCCAGCACTAGCCAGGGCATAGAGCAGCTTAGAAATTCAACCTACCCCCTACGAACACACCTGGAAACAAAATCAGCTTTCAGATCATACCACAATGGCATAAAATATTTGCAAAGAATCAATCAAGAGAATTGAACCAAACAGAGAAGAGGCTCTCCTCTTTGGTGGGAAAGACCTGGGTACATCAGCAATCACAAAGAGTTTCACTCTTGGGAAGAGATGAACATTAAAGAAATTCTGCACGTGTAGCTACAACATCACTGGATTCTCATTCATTTAATTCAAGAGCAATTTACAACTGTTTAGCAAAAGTAACAAATATTTTGGGGGCACGTAGCCTGCTAAGCATGCTGAATATTGCACTTTCAATTCACTTTCAGTGCACTTTAGCGTGTGAAGCAGCAAAATTCAGCGGCAAACGATCACTAAAGAGCATTAAAAGTGAACTGAGCGTTTGTTATTCAGCATGCTTGAAAGTGCCCCAACTTCAACTGCATGTGCAGAACCTTGAGGAGAAATTTTGAAAAAAAAAGATGCTCAGTTTGTAATTCAGGCTAGCATTCTGGACAAATGTGTATTGCAAAATGGGCAATTATGCACTTATAAAAAATATCACTATTGATCAGTAGTGATGAAATTTCACAGCAGACGAACTATCCTGTACTTGCCTAGTCTTTACATGATTTTAATAAGTTCCCCTGGCCAGAGATTTATTTTTGACAAAAACATAGAACCTCTTGAGATTATCATACAAGGCATTAAAGTCAAATATCCCCAGAGGGACTCACCTGACCCCTTCTACTGCCATCTTCTGCCAGTAAGTGAAGACTTGTTTTCAGTGGTGGGATCCAAAAAATTTAGTAACAGGTTCCCATGGTGGTGGGATTCAAACTGTGGCGTAGCGCCAATGGGGCTGGGCCGAGGGAGTACGATGGGGTTTAGGCTAGGCATTTCTGGGGGGGGGGGGCATTCCTGTGCCAGGGGCTGTGGCAAGGGCAGCAGCCGCTATAGCGCCTTTCATGGAGTCCTTAGTAGGAAACGAATGCACGCAGGCGCAGGCTGCCACGCACGCCGGTGCACCTCCTGCTAGACTGCTTCAAGTTCTGCACGCTATTGCTGAGAGGAGGGGCGTAACTAAGGCAATAATCACGTGGCAAAATCACCAATTAGTAACCCACTCTCAGCACACACAAATATTTAGCAACCTACTCTCGGGAACCTGTGAGAACCTGCTGGATCCCACCTCTGCTTGTTTTGTTTGACATACCCTCAGTTATTCTTCCTTCCTACTCCATGTTTTCATTGTTGGTTTTTATGTTTTTGTGTGTATTTTAGTCCTGGCTTTAATTGTTTTAATAATGTGTTTTTTGTTGGTTTTAATGCTTTTAAATGCAAGCGTTGTCAGTCACTTTGGTAGCCCTTACAAGGGCACAAAGCGGGGGCATTGATATTGTTAAACAAATAAATGGTGTGATAAATGGATGGGGCTGGGTTGGGCACTTACCCAGCAGGGCTTCTGGAGATTCAGCAGTATTTCAGTGGCAGCTGCAACCACAGGATTGATGTTATTCTTTCAGTCATCTTTCTCAGTGTATTTTTCTAAAACATATCCATTGTTCCTCTGCATTTAGGCTTCTTCTGTGCACATGGCTGTGCCTCTGGTGGCAGCCATTTTGTGGCTATGACAAAATTGCATGGGAACCCAGGTGCTCAAAAAGGTCGGCGACACCTGCTCTACCTACATGGGACAAGTTTTATCCAGAGCACAACTCTTCTTTTTTCCTGTTAGAAATTGATACTAATGGCCCAGGGCCAAAATGCCATATGGGAGGAGTAAACAGCCCCTGTGGTACATTTGCCCCTACCACCAGTGTAACAGAGAGCAAATGTGCTGGTGATTGTGCAGAGGCATATCGGGGGGACGGCACCTGGAGATAACCCCTTCTCTGGGTGCCTCCCCCACCCCCCATGTTCAGGGGTGAGTCTTGGGGGTGGGGTCACCCACCGCCGAGCCCCCGGCCTCCGTGAAGCCTGGGGAAAGCCTGCACAGAACCCTGCCTTGAGCCTCCATGCAGGCCGAGTCCTGCACCTTCACCCCAGGACTCTGTGCAGGCTGGCAGGACCTGGGGAGGGCCTCGGAAGGTTTGCATGGAGGCGGGGGGGGGTGCTCAGGAGGTGAGGCTGTTCACCGCTGCACCCCGCCCCCAGCCTCCATGCAGACCAAGCCCCGCCCCTGGCTTCTGTGCAGGCCTGCAGGGAGGCAGGGGATGGGGCTCAGTGGCGTGTGCCCAAGGACATGGGGTGACCCCATGTCTGTATAGGCTGTATGCTTCTGCGCCTGGGTGCCACACAGCTCTGCCACAACCAGACCTGGAAGTAGGCAGGGGAGGAGGCAGGGGAGTTCCTGTGGGTGGAACCAACTTTAGTCAACGTCTACCAATGTTCCAGCCTGAGAATGCTGCCCTCTGAGCAATTAGGAAGGCAGGAGGGTTTTGGGATTTTCCTTTCTGTGCCTCTGAAATCTACTTTGGGGGGCAGCGTGGTGTGGCGCTGACTTCTCAGCCCCATCCCCGTTCACCCCAGTGCTCCCCCCATCTGGACTGTGCTGCCCAAACTCAGCATTAGCACTGCCGGTTGTTTTTCTCAGCCTGAAAGTTGTCTTCGATTCTGTCCTAATTAAATGCATGGCATGTTTCTGAAAGTGGACCAAGGAATTAGGTCCCCTAGCAAGAATAGGCAAATTTTTCGTGTTTCTTAATTGACGGTACAGATAAGAGTGTGTGTCCCCCCCCCCAGGTGATTTCAAGGAATCATTAATACACATAAATTAGGGAGGTTCCTGTTGATTTATTTTTACATAAAAAGGACATTCAGTAGCAGATCGTTTGTTTGTGTTTTCTTTCAGAGAGCAATTGGAAACTCTTACCTCACTTTTTCTCACAAGTACAGTAGATTTCCTGAACCAGTGTCAACGTTTTAGCGCCAGGAAAAACTGGCTGAACGTTCAGCATTTGTAATGAGGGCATCATTGGGGCGGTGGAATACATCTGTCATGTCTGGCTACATTAATTTTCTAGGCATTGGAGGGACGGACTCAAAAGTCCCAAGGTCGCTTTGTTCAGACACTAATTGTGTATACGGCCTTTTGTAGCTGTACACATGAGGGTTCTTCTTCATCGTTCTCCAGGAGAAAAACTAGATTCGAGTCCAGTAGAGACCAACAAAATTTGGGGGGGGGGAGCATAAACTTTTAAGAGTCTCTGAGGTCGTTTCTGCACGGTCCAAACATCCCGGGTTTATTTATATTTATATTTATTTATAATCAAATTTATATACCGCCCCTCCCCCGAAGGGCTCTGGGCGGTAAACAACACAATATAACAGCAATAACATTAAAATCCCAGTTAAAACAGCGAATTAAATAAATAAAGTTACAGCGGCATCCAACAAAACTTCATAAAACATAATACACCCACCCTGGAAACAGACCCAAAAAGCTGAGGGCCCCATAAAATTAAGGGCCCAGAGCATAAAAAGGAGGGGAGGAGGGGGAGGGAGCACTTCAGCGGTCAGCCCCTCCAAACGCCTCCTGGAGACAATTGGTCTTATTACAGGCCCTCTCGCATGAACTTTCCAAGATCCGCTTGCAGGGCCCGGATAACTGATGGTAAAAGTGTTCCCACTGGAAGGCAGGCAGGGGCCAGGGCTGTAAAGGCCCTGGCCCGGGTAGAGGCCAACCGCATCATCAAGGGGCTAGGGACAACCAGCAAGTTGGCCTCTGCCGAACGCAAAGGGTCTGGCCCAGAAGTTTGCATGGATCCTGGTCCTAACGTGGGTTTGTCCCATGATATTTCCCTCACCTTGAGATTTTCAAAAATCACCAATTTGGCAATTTTTAAAATATCCTGGGTTAAACCCACTACCTTGCAAACACTACGGGAGTGGAACCAGTTTATTTTCCCTACCCAGCCGCCTGATTGCCCTGCGCCGCCCCCGGATCTCCCCACCTGACGTCATGTCACTTTTCAACTCTGCTGAGCTGCTGACCGTTGCAGCCTGCCCTTGCCAAAATGTTCCCCCGAGCGTGTTTTCTGCTCATAGTATCGACCGGGTGTCATTTCGCCTGGGTTAATCAGAAGTGCAGTCCCAAAATGTTCCCATTTTCTTGTCTGTACATGTACTGGTTGCTTGGAGTGCATAGCTAGGGAGTTGGGCTGAATGTTAGTGGGCATATCACGGGGGTGGGGAGGTCTTTCATTCTCCACAAAAATATGAGAGCATGAGTGGGAATGCGGTGTGATGCCGTGCTCCATTATTTTTTGCTGCCGCTTGCCGAGTTGAGGCCTGTGCCGGGCCCTATCCAGAACTGGAAAGGACACCGGGGATGTTTGCACATGCGCGGATACGCTTCCAGTGAAAATACAAAAGACCTGGGCTCATGCAAAACAAACTGGAGTATTTCCTCAATGTCTTCACTCGATTCCTCCACAGAAACGGGCAACCATGCGAAGGGAGAAACAGGGATAAACAGACTTAAGTTGTAAGATACCGATTGTGACCCAGTATAATTGCGCTGTGCGAGAACAGCCTAAGTGCCCCTGGACTCAAATCTAGCTATTCTTGTTAGTTCGATATTCATACCAGGGGCCTCTAGCAGACCTGTTTACCTGAGGGGAATGTAAAAAAAAATGAAAGCTTTACCCTAATGTTGTCAACGTCCAATTTTTGAGGACTATAGCTGGGAATGAGAGGAATGTTGCCTGATACTGTCATGGGAAGCTGGGAAAGCAATCTGAAATATAACCGGAATATCCAGGAATAGAGAACTTTGTTTTAGTGATTGAACTGCATTGTGTATAACCGGGCCAATGGGACAAGTAGATGAGATCTAACCATCCTGGTGGTAGATCAGCCTGAAAGTGGTCACTTATTCCTGGAAAACATTATGCATCATTTTCTGAGCCAGGTGACCAATGTCTTTTAGGAATGGAGAATTTGTTTTGTAAGAAGCTTCACTTGTATGACACTTGAAACTGAGAATCTGAACTTCTGTGTGTTAAAGATGATTTCTGAATTGTTACATTTGGGTGTTTACTGAAGATTTATTTGATGAATACGGTATCATCAAAAGACACTCTTAAAATTTATTTTGTTTTCATTTAAACAACATTTAGTTGTTACTGGCCATTGGTGCAGAGTGGTTCTTAACTACCTCCAGGTGGGGACTGGAAATCTCTCGCTATTACAGCTGATCTCTCTTTTTTAGAACAAGCCAGCTGGATCAGACCAGAGTCCATCTAGTCCAGCTCTCTGCTACTCGCAGTGGCCCACCAGGTGCCTTTGGGAGCTCACGTGCAGGATTTGAAAGCAATGGCCTTCTACTGCTGCTGCTGCTCCCGAGCACCTGAACTGTTAAGGCATTTGCAATCTCAGATCAAGGAGGATCAAGATTGGTAGCCATAAATCGACTTCTCCTCCATAAATCTGTCCAAGCCCTTTTTAAAGCTATCCAGGTTAGTGGCCATCACCACCTCCTGTGGCAGCATATTCCAAACACCAATCACGCGTTGCGTGAAGAAATGTTTCCTTAACAGAGATCAATTCACCTGGAGAAAATGGCCACTGGAAGGTAGACATTATGCCCAATTAAAGTCCCTGCCCTCCCCAAGCCCCGCCCTCCTCAGGCTCCACCCCCAAAATCTCCCAGAATTTGCCACCCCAGAGCTGCCAACCCTAGTTAACCCCCCAGAAAAGAGCACAAGGCTTAGAAGGCTTCTGTATCAAGACAAATGTCAGCTCAGTTCCAAGTGCCAAATGCCTAAATAAGGTGGTTGATCACTGACAGATTTTTTCAAGTCTCACAATTAGTAAGGTTTACAGTTAATTCAGTCAAGGCTGTCATGACAGTCAAGAAGACAATTCAGTCAAGACAGAGCTCCTTCAGTCAAGTTGCAAAGACCAAGTAGCGGGTTTCAAAGAGAGAAAAGTCCTCTCAATTGGCAAGGAAGATTACACTTGAACAGACAACAGCTCAGGACTTATCTGTGGTATGATGCACTTTTTGATGAGGGAAAACAATCTGGCCCGTTAGCCATGCTCAGGTGACAATCCCGGGTTAGTTTACTGTAATGCACAGCATTGTGGGTCTCTCCCTGAAAACTGTTTGGAACCTGCCATTTGTCCAAAATTCAGCAGCAAAGTTGCCGATGATACCAATTGGTCAGAATCATCTCTCATCAGTTTTGAAAGGAGATGCTGGCCGCCCATTTGCTGCCAAGCCCGATTCAAAGTGCCGACGATGGCCTTTCAACCACTAAATGTTCTGAAAGGAGAACATTTAAAGGACTACTTGCTCCCATATGAACCCGGCTTAGACCTGCTTCATAGGTCTTGCTCACTGGGCCCTCTCCTGATAGTGAAGTAAGTGGTCACCATAGGGGGATTTTTTCAGTGGTGGCATCTTGGCTCCAGAGCTCCCTTCTCACAACCACTTGCTTGGCACTGAGCAGATTTAGCTTTCTTGGCTTCCAGGCAGAGGCGTACCAGCCCCAAATGGCACCTGAGGCATGACCAGCTCCCCGTGCCCCCCCCTGGCTCCCCACGCCCCCCAGCTCCCTGCACCCTCACTCCTCGGTGGCAGGTGGCTCAGGCAGGTGCCGTGGCTGCAGCCAGCCTACCTGTCAGCAGAGAGCCTGGCACCCCCCACAAGATCAAATGGCATGCCCCCAGGGACATGTGACACCACATGTTCCCAAGAGTGCTCCGCCCCTGCTCCCAGGCCTTTCGATGATGCCCCCCTCCTACTTGTTCCCTCTGTTTACAGGCTCAACTTTATTAATTTTTGCGGGGCACAGGGTGGTCAGCTGCAGTACCACAGTCAAAGGTCTGCTCATGACTTGAGTTCAATCTCAACAGAGGTCGGTTTCAGGCAGCCGGCTCAAGGTTGAGTCAGCCTGCTGTCTTTCTGAGGTCAGTAAAATGAGCACCCAGCTTACTGGGGGTAAAGTGTGGATGACTGGGGAAAGCAATGCCAAACCACCCTGTAAACAGTGGTCTTTTCTGCACAAATATCCTAAAACGTTTTCACACACACACACACACACACACACACACACACACACACACACACACACACACACACACACACACACGGTTAGCATAATGTTTGTATGCACTCATCCCCTTGAAACAATTCCTGGAAGCCATTACGTGTTTTCTCCTTTTTGGTTGAGTTCATTGAAGAAGAACTGCTTCCAGTCTTCACAGCTTCATGCTGAGATTTTCCATAATGCCGCCATGAGGATTAGCCCCCACTTCATAACAGGAATGAGGAGAAACTCACAGAAATTCATGATGGGGGAACGGAGAGGGGGAACTCACAAAATGGTGCTGAGTAGGAAGTCGGGGAACAGCAGAGAGGCGCTGGAAACATCTTAAAGGGGCCTCGCTGTGAAGCCATTTTGAAGATGTTTCAGTTTAAATAACCTTTTTTAAAAGGGCATTCATTGAAAACATTTTGAGGCCGGAAATAAAACATTTTCAGAACCAAAGGGGTAAAAACAGTGTGGAACTTCTCAGAGGAAATGTTTTATTTCCAGCCTCAAACATTTAAAAATGTTGGTGCAGAAAGGGCCATAGTCTGGCAAGTAAATCTTGTGATGTCATGTGGTCACCCCATGGGTCAGTAATGACCTGCTGCTTATAAAGGACTATCTTTACAGCTCTGCATGATCTGAATCCGATGCCTATACTTCTTGTTATTAGGAGGGAAGCCCAAATGGTTCTGTCTTGAAAAGCAAATACCTACTAGGTTTGGAGCCAAAGAATAATGGGAACTAATTCTTTAAAAACTAGTTTGCTCCAAAGAAAGAGAATTGTCTGTCTGTGCAGACCATAAAGCAGCATTCCTCCCAAGAGGCCTGAGGCTTTGCTTGTCCTGAACACCACAAATTAAATTATGGGGAGTTCAACTTGCCCATTTAGTCAGCAACAGCTTGCAAACTGCTACTAGGGAGTCAAAAGAAACACATCAACGTTGATAGGACGTCTTATAATGCTGCTGCTTCTTCAAAGTCAACAGCGTGTAAATTTCAGTACAGTTCAGAGACCCCTTCCATGTTGATCTACGCACACCTACTGTCATAACTTTGGCTACCGCGATTTCATTCTCTCTCATCTTCAGTCAGAGCCAGACATCTAGTGCCGGTTTAAGCCCTGGAACCAATTAAACAATAACAGAACTCAACGTGGACAACCTTTGGAAGCATGAGGCAAGCTGGATTGCTCCATGTGAATAACAAAACACTTAAGGGCCCACATACTCTCTCTAGACCCTATTAAATGACCTTCTTATTCAACATCCTGTTTCCAACATTAGCCACAGAGACGCTTTGAGTCCTGGTGATCCTTAGAAAAGCAGGAATATACATAAGTAAACAAAAATGTTAGCAGGAAGCGGACCAGGAGACCAGAGAGGTTTGCCCTCTTTTGCTGCCCCACTACACTTTGTAATTAGTATTCAGGAGCCTACTGTCACTGAACCTGGAGCTCGGGTCGCCAACCTCCAGATGTGGGCTGGAGATTTCCCAGAATTACAATCGATCTCCAGACTACCTAAGAACATAAGAAAGAGCCTGCTGGATCAGACCAGAGTCCATCTAGTCCAGCACTCTGCTACTCGCAGTGGCCCACCAGGTGCCTTTGGGAGCTCACATGTAGACTGTGAAAGCAATGGCCTGCTGCTGCTGCTGCTGCTCCCGAGCACCTGGTATGGTAAGGCATTTGCAATCTCAGATCAAGGAGGATCAAGATTGGTAGTCATACATTGACTTCTCCTCCATAAATCTGTCCAAGCCCTTTTCAAAGCTATCCAGGTTAGTGGCCATCACCACCTCCTGTGGCAGCATATTCCAAACACCAATCACACGTTGTGTGAAGAAGTGTTTCCTTTTATTAGTCCTAAATTGCTTATTTATTAATTATTTGCTGACTGTTTTCTGGGCTGTATGGCCGTGGTCTGGTAGTTTGGGCTCCTAATGTTTCATCTTTATTTATGGCTGGCATCTTCAGAGTTATGTCACGGTGGGATGTGTTTCTCTCCATAGAACAGTGTGGAGTGATTATGTGGTGACATGCCTCTGTCGATGCCAGCCACATCAGGCAGTTGATTCTTGCCGTGAAAGCCTTTGACAATATATTCTTTACTTATTTAAAACATTTATTCCACTTCTGGAGGAAATGGCTGCTTTGGAGGTTGAACTTGCACGGCTTTATACCCTCCCTTGGTCCCCCACCCTTCCCTCAACCCTCGTCTCCCAGGCTCCACCCTCAAATCTTCAGATATTTCCAAACCTAGTCTTAGCAACCCAACCTGGAGCTTCCATAAAGTGCTCCTGGCCAATCATTGCCAACAGCAGACTTTTGAGCCACTCAGCACTTGACTTCAGTCCCACTGATCTCCATGGGGCTCATTTTTAGAACATAAGAACTTAAGAACATAAGAACTAGCCTGCTGGATCAGACCAGAGTCCATCTAGTCCAGCATTCTGCTACTCGCAGTGGCCTACCAGGTGCCTTCGGGAGCTCACATGCAGGATGTGAAAGCAATGGCCTTCTGCTGCTGCTGCTGCTCCTGAGCACCTGGTCTGCTAAGGCATTTGCAATCTGAGATCAAGGAGGATCAAGATTGGTAGCCATAGATCAACTTCTCCTCCATAAATCTGTCCAAGCCTTTTTCAAAGCTATCCAGGTTAGTGGCCATAACCACCTCCTGTGGCAGCATATTCCAAACACCAATCTTCTTGTGTGAAGAAGTGTTTCCTTTTATTAGTCCTAATTCTTCCCCCCAGCATTTTCAATGAATGCCCCCTGGTTCTAGTATTGTGAGAAAGAGAGAAAAATTTGTCTCTGTCAACATTTTCTACCCCATGCATAATTTTATAGACTGTAATCCTATCCCCCCTCAGCCGCCTCCTCTCCAAACTAAAGAGTCCCAAACGCTGCAGCCTCTCCTCTTAAGGAAGGTGCTCCAATCCTTCAATCATCCTCGTTGCCCTTCTCTGCACTTGTTCTATCTCTTCGATATCCTTTTTGAGATGTGGCAACCAGAACTGAACACAGTACTCCAAGTGCGGTCGCACGATGGCTTTATATAAGGGCATGACAATCCTTGCAGTTTTATTATCAACTCCTTTCCTAATTATCCCCAGCATAGAGTTTGCCTTTTTCACAGCTGCCATGCATTGAGTTGACATTCCCATGGAACTATCAACTAAGACGCCCAAGAGAGTTTATTTACAGTTTTATTATTTACAGTTGTATGTTTATAATTGCTGTCCGAGGGTGGACCCATTTTCCTTGTGCGAAACCCACGTCCAGCACAAAGGAGGGTGAGCCCCTCTAAAGTCTCGGTTCGCCCCTCCTTTCCTCTGGTGACGTTAGCCCTTGCCAGGCATGGGTCCCCTTCCCCTTCCGCCCTTACCTGGATGGCATCCACTGGTTTCACCTTCCCCCCACCTCGAGCAGCAACCCGTGGTAATTCACAGATGTCTTTATGTTTCATTTGTTGGAAGCTGCCCAGAGCCCTCAAGGGTTAGGGTTATAACAGCAGCAGCAGCAACAACAAAGTGTTGCATGACCAATTTCTGGAGAAGATCAAGAATGAGGTAAACAGTGAAAAGACCTGGCTGTGGTTAACCACTTGGACTCTGAAAAGGGGAAATGAATCACTGATTTTAGCTGCTCAAGAGCAGGCCAAGTGTGATCAAGGCCATAATCAAAAAATCCTCAGGTGATGCAAAGAGCAGACTGTGCAAAGAAGCCGACGAAACTGTAGATCATGTCCTCAGCTGCTGCAAAAAGATTACCCAGACTGAGTACAAACAGAGGCACAACTCAGTGGCCAAAGTGATCCACTGGAATTTATGTGAAAAATTACAACATTGGGACAGCTAGAAATTGGTGGGAGCAATGTCCAGCGAAAACCACGGAAAATGAGAAAGTCAAGATCTTGTGGAACTTTCAAATCCAAATGGACAAAGTGTTGGCACATAATACACCAGACATCATGGTGATCGAAGACAAGAAAGTGACCATCATCGACACAGCAAAAAGAACACAAGAAGGTCATGAAACACCATGATTTGAAATTCGAGATTCAGTGACTATGGCACAAACCAGCTGAGGCCGTCCCAGTGGTAATCGGCACCTGGGCACCATTCCGAAAAACACATCTTCAAATGGACAAAATGAACATCTGTCAGATGCAGAAGGCAGCCTTGCTGGGATTTGCACGAATACTACACTGATACATTACAACATCCTAGGCCTCTGGGTGAGGCTCGAATTGTAATGAAAGGCCAACAACAACCAGCTAAAGAACTGGCAGCTGTCTCATTAAACAAAATTGAATAATAACAGAAATAGAACTGGAAATTACTTATATGTCCTTGCACATTATTTGAAGACAAGACACCAGACTGTTCGTAAATATATGGACCCCAAGAGAAGCAAGAACTGTATGTATAGCTGTTGAAAGTGACAGCTGAGTGAGTTTAGTTTTGAAACATTCAGCCTTGGATATAATCTCCATTCCCTTCATGCATCGTTTCTGTGGCAGCTGGCACATAATGTTGCACATGGAAATGAAGAGGCGGATGGGGCTCTCTTCTGTCATCACTTTTGTGATGTTACTCAGCATGTCGTTTATTTGTAGGAACATTCTTTTCTGCAACGCTCAGACTACCCTACAACACTGCCCGCCAAAGGAGAGAAGTAGATGGCCAAGGAAGCCCATCTATGCACATTTTCCTCACGTCAGGGCGACAGGGCTGGGGTTATTTTTCTGCACACAAGTGAAATAAAATCTAGCACGTTACAAAGCTACTAAGGAGACACTTCACAAGTCGGGGACTTCAGTATCAATTGCCCATCCGCAGAACTGAAATAAAGTAGTTTGCTAGAATCAGTAAGGCCCCTTCCGCACACGCAGAATAATGCGTTTTCAAACCACTTTCACAATTGTTTGCAAGTGGATTTTGCTATTCCACACAGCTTCAAAGAGCATTGAAAGCAGTTTGAAAGTGCATTATTCTGCATGTGCGGAAAGAGCCTAGGACAGTGGTGGCGAACCTTTGGCACTCCAGACGTTATGGACTATAATTCCCATCAGCCCCTGCCAATTGGCCGTGCTGGCAGGGGCTGATGGGAATTGTAGTCCATAATATCTGGAGTGCCAAAGGTTCGCCACCACTGGCCTAGGACAAAGAACCATGATCGACTTTAACGACACTGCTGATTTAGCCTACAGGCCTTGAGCTCTTTCACATCAGATACAACAAAAACAAATTGTTCAAATAACCAATCAGTTTTCACATTTGAAGTCCTGTGAATTTAACTGCATAAGTAAAAAAAATTGGCCACCACCAATATAATTCTTACATCCACACCTGTTAAGAGTTTCTTATTGACAGCCCCTCATTATTACAGAAAAGAAGAATAATCTACAAATCCCTAATACTGCCAAAGGTACCAGTGACAGTGCTCCAAAATATCCACCTGTCTAGAAGCGTCATCTCAAAGACTGCTTGTGGATGCAGTCCTTTGCATTTGACTTTGCATTAACTGAGAAGGGACAGAATTTAATATTGCAAGCATATGTGCTCTCCTATATCAGAAAAAGGCAATGGCTGTCCTCTGTGCAAGCACTGGATCATTACAGACCCATGAGGTGATGTCACATCCCAACGGTTACTAGGCAGACTTTGTTTTTGCAGGATGGTTTGCCATTGCCTTCCCCAGCCATCTTCACTTTACTCCCAGCAAGCCAGGCAGAGGTGGGATCCAGCAGGTTCTCACAGGTTCCCAAGAGTAGGTTACTAATTATTTGTGTGTGCCGAGAGGGGGTTACTAATTGGTGATTTTGCCACGTGATTTCTGCTTTAGTTACGCCCCTCCTCTAAGCAGTAGTGCACAGAACTTGAAGCAGCCTGCGCCTGTGTGCATTTGTTTCCCGCCCAAGGACCAGCGCAGCGGCTGCGTCCTTGCCACAGCCCCGCCCAGGAATGCCCTGCCCCCAGAATGCCCGGCCACGCCCCCATCGTGCCCCGCCCAGCCCCATTGGGCTACGCCACAGTTTGAATCCCACCACCATGGGAACCTGTTACTAAAATTTTTGGATCCCACCACTGAAGCCAGGTATTCATTTTAGAAGAAGGAGAAGAGTTTGGATTTATACCCCACCTTTCTCTCCTGTAAGGAGACTCAAGGCGGCTTACAAACTCCTTTCCCTTCCTCTCCCCCCAACAGACACCTTATGAGGCAGGTGGGGCTGAGAGAGTTCTGAAGAACTGTGACTAGCCCAAGCAGGAATGTAGGAGTGTGGAAACACATCTGGTTCACTAGATAAGCCTCCGCCACTCAGGTGGAGTGGGGAATCAAACCTGGTTCTCCAGGTTAGAATCTATCGACTCTTAACCACTGGCTCTACCAACCTTGGAAGGATGGAAGGCTGAGTCAGCCTTGAGACGGTTACCTGAAACCGATTTCTGTCGGGATCGAACTCATGTCATGAACAAAGCTTAGACTGCAGTACTGCAGTTTACCACCCTGCGCCATGAGGCTCCTTTATCAAGGAACAGTTTAAAAATGTAAATATGGTGAATCATGATCTTCTGTGAATCGGTTGAACTGATAGCGGTCTGCAATTAAACCTAATTTTGATACTGACATTGATTAATTAATTGATTGGTTGATTATCCACCATTCCATTAATTTATTTTTATTTATTTATTATTGTATTTATAAACCGCCCTCCCCCGAGGGGCTCAGGGCGGTGAACAAACAATAAATAGAGCACAGTAAAATCCACAGTATCAAATATAAATAAACATTAAATAATGGCTCTATATTGTTAAAACCATTAAAATAGGGTTCAATTGCAGGCCGCTATCAGTTCAACCGATTTGCAGGTACCAACCAGTTCTTCTTTAGGAGAAGCCTAAAGGAGAAGCTTTTGCAGTGTGCCAGTTGGACAGTCCTTGTGATAATCATGAAGTCACCTTTCACGCACCCTACGCCCTGAGAACGTTTCAAGAAAAAATATTTAAAGTCTTTTAAAAATGCATTGAATACAGAGGTGGGATCCAGCAGGTTCTCACAGGTTCCCAAGAGTAGGTTACTAATTATTTGTGTGTGCCGAGAGGGGGTTACTAATTGGTGATTTTGCCACGTGATTTTTGCCTTAGTTACGCCCCTCCTCTCAGCACTAGCGTGCAGAACTTGAAGCAGTCTTGCAGGAGGTGCACCGGCGTGCGTGGCAGCCTGCGCCTGCGTGCATTCGTTTCCCGCCCAAGGACCGGCGCAGCGGCTGCGTCCTTGCCACAGCCCTGCCCAGGAATGCCCAGCCCCTGGAATGCCCGCCCACGCCCTCATCGTGCCTCGCCCAGCCCCATTAGCGCTACACCACAGTTTGAATCCCACCACCATGGGAACCTGTTACTAAAATGTTTGGATCCCACCACTGATTGAATACATGTCTAAATGGTTAAATAGGACCTGGATGTTTAAATGATTAAATAGGACATGTGGGGGGGGGAGGGGAGAATCTAATCTGAGGCATAAGGGGTTTGGGATGAAACGCCGTGCTAAAGTTGGAGCCAGGTGGAAGAGCACAGGAAAGAAGAAGAGTTCAGCTTGCAGCTGAGAAACATGAGCCCAGTCCTAAAGAAGGGATGCATTTGTACAGTCTTAGGGGATTTATTACACCCTTCTAAGCCCATCGCTTTAAAGGGTGTGACTCTGCTTGGGATGGGTCCCGATTGTGTAGATCTCAATAAATCTTCCAGCAGGCTTCTCAGTAGCTGCCGCCAAACACTGGGAAGCAGAAAGCTCTTGAGACAAACACCTCTGCTGGTAGGTCCCGTAGCACATTTCCGCTACAGAAAATGGTCATGTGCGCCACACAAACCTACTGCTTTTTTACTCCTCAGTGGTCCACATTGGTAACACTAGCTAAAGAAATCGAGGATCTTTTTTCTTTCCCCCCACAAAGAAGAAAAATCCCACCATTTAGCTTATGCAATGAATTATACTTGCTTCATTGAGAAATTCAATATGAGGACTTCAGGGGGTGTAATAGATTTTATTGGATCCGCTTTGGTTGGTGAGGGAATGCAAGGCTTTAATACACACTTCATCTGGTTTCATGGGTAAGAGGCATATTATTCTCACCTGACTGTACTAATCTCAGTGATAATTTTCCATGCTGGGTTTTCACAGATGCTCAGACACCGAGTCCAGTTTAAAAGAACATCAGGTCCACATTTGGGCAGTGGACGGGTATAACAGTTTTAATTTTCAACCCTATTCAGTCAACGTGACCCTACCATGTGACCGGTTTCAACAGTTTGCAAGCACCTTTAGTGCACACTGTGTTTCTTGTCCCCATTCAGACTGTTTTCTTTGACTGGAACTAGATACCCTGAGGCTCATTCTCTAAATATTAAAAAATTACTGACAGTAATTTGGAAAAGCAAAGAAGTCTGGGTGTACACACAATTAAAATAACACTTGTTATGTTTCTGTAATGTGCATTCAGGTTCATAAACACAGTCAGCTACCTGCCCAATGGGAAGAATCCCCCTGTTTCGACATAAAGGGTTGCCAGGTACCCCATGGCAACAGGAAAGGGGTGGGGAATTACCAGCAGGAAAGAGAAGCCTAGACCCGTGGTGGCGAACCTATGGCCAATTGGCCATGCTGGCAGGGGATGATGGGAATTGTAGTTCGTGAACATCTGGAGTGCTGTAGGTTCGCCACCACTGGCCTAGACCAACATCACCAGTAATGCAGTGACTTCCAGCATGTATTGGAAGAGATGCCTCCAGAGGTGTGGAGGGAGGCAATGGCGCTCAGAGCAGCACCTGCTCCAAGTGCCCCACCCCCATTCCACTTACTTTAGCCAGTGGGAGCCTGCCACAGGCTGCCCCTTGACCTGGCCCCGCCAGGTTGTTCCTTCAGTCAGCAGAGGCTCCGCTGGCTGAAGGAGCAGCCTGGTGGGGCTGGGCTGAGGGGAAGGGTGTGTGGGGGTGGGGGTGATTCTCCATCCCCCCACATGACCCCGTGAGCCTCTGGATGTCCCCCAAATCTTCAGGAATTTCTCAAGCCACAGTTCTCAACATAATACACAACATACTTACAGAGTTTCTGCAAGAGGCAGAAAGGAACAGTTTGACTGCTACTATGGTCGAATCCCCACTACCGTCTTAGTCAGGTTTCAGAACACAAACTAACCAGGTTTGAGGGACGACCTCCCCATTGCTTGCGTGGCAGATTCCGTTCTCCCCGTTAATCCGCGTTCTGGCAGGACCTGGTTGCAAGTAGCACAGACCCCATTAACATGGTCCAGAGCTGATCCGAGGGGAGGGATAAGGGTTGAAACCCTGACTCGTTTTCCGCCCTGGAGTGTGATGTGAAATTTGGGCAACCAATCAGTGCTCAGCCTTTCCTTGGTTTCGTTTTCACTTTTGCGATCGGCCAGCAGAAGGGGACACAAACGTTAAACAGTCAAACGTGTCACTTTGATTCGTTAATGGTTTACACAGGTAACGATTAACTGTTTGCACAGTTAAACAGTTAAACATTAAACTTTTACACGCTGGTTTTTTTTATCATGCCCCTACAATGTACGTTTCCGCAGTGGGAAAAGGTCACGCCCCATCAAGGCACGCCAGCCAATCAGGGGAGACCGGTGAAGCGAGCTCGCCTGGTAGTGGGGATTGCTAAGAGTTCTGCAACCGGGTGTGTCTGCTGTGTGCTCGCTGCGGTGGGGAGGGAGAAATTCCGATGAAGAGGACACGGTTTCACAACAAACAGGTTTGGATCTGCGTGCATATTTCAAGTGGGGATTCGACCTATGACAGAATTCTGACTCTTTTCCAGCTGGGCAGACAGGATGGTTTCACTTGCATTATTATTCCCCTCAAGCAAGGGCTGGCAATCACAAGGGTGATAAATCTATATATATATCTACAGATATAACTATCTTTTCAGGATACATAGAGCTCCTGATACTTGTGTGTGTGGCGGGGGGGGGGATTTTTACACACTACCTGTCAGGCAGTTACTGAGGATTTGAATTTCATAGAATTCTCAAGGTTATTTTTGCATCAATTCACTTCAGTCATAAAGATCGTATTAATCAATAACTTTAGCCTGGATGTTGGATATTTTACTTTTGACCACTAAGGAAGGCCATTTGGCCAAAACATTTCTGGCTCTCAAGCGTCAAAAATTTTCTTGCGGCTATGTGGCTAAGGACAATCGATTGAATTTGTACTTTGTATTGGAATTTAAGATGTAAAAGCGAATGATAAAGATGTAGGCAAGCTTCACAATGATTGTTATATTTGATTTGCACTCCATGTCAAAAATATAAATTGAAAAAAATTGACTTGTGGGACCCATTTGTGTTATCTATGTGGAATGCGATATTTGTAATGTAGCCTATTACAGACCTTGAACATATTCTGAAGTTAGAATTTAGTTCCATTGCAAATAGCACCAGGGGCGGGAGGGAGAAGAGAGAGAGATGAGTTTGGATTTATACCCTGCCTTTCTCTCCTGTAAGGAGAATCAAGGAGGCTTACAAACAGCAGTGGCGTAGGAGGTTAAGAGCTCGTGTATCTAATCTGGAGGAACCGGGTTTGATTCCCAGCTCTGCCGCCTGAGCTGTGGAGGCTTATCTGGGGAATTCAGATTAGCCTGTACACTCCCACACATGCCAGCTGGGTGACCTTGGGCTAGTCACAGCTTCTCGGAGCTCTCTCAGCCCCACCTACCTCACAGGGTGTTTGTTGTGAAAGGGGAAGGGCAAGGAGATTGTAAGCCCCTTTGAGTCTCCTGCAGGAGAGAAAGGGGGGATATAAATCCAAACTCCTCCTCCTCCTCACCCTCCCCCCTCCTCCTCCCTCCTCCCTCCCTCCTCCTCCTCCTCCCTCTCTTCTTCTTCTTCTTCTTCTTCTTCTTCTTCTTCTTCTTCTTCTTCTTCTTCTTCTTCTTCTTCTTCTTCTTCTTCTTCTTCTTCTTCTTCTTCTTCTTCTTCTTCTTCTTCTTCTTCTTCTTTCCCTTCCTCTCCCCACAACAGACACCTTATGAGGCAGGTGAGGCTGAGAGAGTTCCAAAGAGTTGTGACCAGCCCAAGCTCACCTAGCAGGCTTTATGTGTAGCAGTGGGGGAACTAATCCAGTTCAGCCAACAAGACTCTGTCGCTCATGTGGAGGAGTAGAGAATCAAATCCGGTTCTCCAGATTAGAATCCATCATTCCTAACCACTACATCTCACCGGGGGGGTGGGGGGGGTGGGATCTGGAGATAACCTGGGCTAGGATATTCCAATTCCTTTCGCTTTTCCCCCCTGGACTTCGTACAATTATCCTAAAGACAGTGCCTGGTGCTGAGATTCCTAGTGTTATTGTCTGATGAGGTAAGCCTGCCACAAATGGACATATGGATGGACATGCAGGTTAATTTATTATTACGCATGCATGGCACTAGCCAGATAAATCTGGCTCCACTGCACACTGTGCCACAGAGAGGAACACATCTTATTTTGACATGCCTCTGAAGATGCCAGCCGTGGAGGCGAGTGAAGCATTGGGAGCCAAAACCACCAGACCATGGCCACACAGCTCAGAAAACGCACAACAGCCAATTTAAAAGAACGTCTTATATGATCTTTGACAGGGTCAGAGCAAGGGGAAAACTGCGCCCCATGCCACCCCACACGCCCCCCCCCACATCCTCGCCACACCCCTGCACCAATATGTGCCCGGTGCATTGCGCACCATCCCCACCCCCTTGGGGCTACGCCACTGATCTTTGATATATGTTTTTTATCCTGTTTCTTGCCTGCACTGGTTCGGCCATGTCCGACGAGTAGCCCCGGACACTGTTGCCAGCATCGCGTATCACATTGAGGTTATTGGTCGGCGGCCACATGGACGGCCAAAGCAATAATGTCAAGATACCATCAATGCGGCTCTGAACATTACAGGCCTGTAACCAGACATTGTGCTCGATCAAGAGCACAATGCATGGGGTAGAAAATGTTGACAGAGAGAAATTTTTCTCTCTTTCTCATATCTGCACTACTAGAACCAGGGGCATTCATTGAAAATGCTGGGGGGGATGAATTAGGACTAATAAAAGGAAACACTTCTTCACACAACGTGTGATTGGTGTTTGGAATATGCTGCCACAGGAGGTGGTGATGGCCACTAACCTGGATAGCTTTAAAAGGGACTTGGACAGATTTATGGAGGAGAAGTCGATTTATGGCTACCAATCTTGATCCTCTTTGATCTGAGATTGCAAATGCCTTAGCAGACCAGGTGCTCGGGAGCAACAGCCGCAGAAGGCCATTGCTCTCACATCCTGCATGTGAGCTCCCAAAGGCACCTGGGGGGCCACTGAGAGTAGCAGAGTGCTGGACTAGATGGACTGTGGTCTGATCCAGCAGGCTAGTTCTTATGTTCTTATGTTCTTAGAAGTGGCATTTAAAAATCCGAGCAGCAGACCCTGCATTAGTGGGATAATGTTAGGAGGGAGACGATCCTGTTTCTGGCCTGTGGAATGGTTTCAGTGTTAGGAATGTCAGCTAGCTAGCTAGCTAGCTAGCTAGCTATTTATTTATTTATTTATTTATTGATTGATTGATTGATTGATTGATTGATTTATTTATTTATTTATTTATTTATTTATTGAGCTTTATATACCGCCAACCTCAAGGAATCTCTTGGGCAGTGCACATCATAGTTACATCTTACAACCCATATAAACAAAACCCATTGTGTTGCTGATACATTTATGGAATGTATCTTGTTGTGTTGCTGATAATTAGCTTGACTGTAATGTTTATATACTGTTATCTACCCCAAGCAGGCCCTGTCCCAGATAAACCAGGCCAGCCCAGTCTCTTCAGATCCTGGAAGTTAAAGAGGGGTAGCCTTGGTTAGCATTTGGACGGGACGCCACCAAAGAAGTCCAGGGTTGCAATGCAGGTCATGAGAAACCATCTTTGAATCTCTCTTGCTTTGAAAAAACCTACAGGGTCATTGTAAGTTGGTTGCAACTTGACACTTCACCACTACCACCACTATTTATTTACTAACACCAACTGCAAAACGTATACATCATGAATGTGTTCACTCACAGTGTTCAGCAGTGGTGGGATTCAGCAGGTTCACACCACTTCGGCAGAACCGATTGTTAAAATGGTGCTTGTAAACAACCAGTTGTTAAATTATTTGAATCCCACCATCGGAACCGGTTGTTAAATTATTTGAATCCCACTACTGGTGTTAGGGTATAGTTAAACTGTGCCACTCATGAAATGCATTAGCTCCTTTGATTTTTTGATTGATTCATCCGCAACAGCTGGGAATTCTGGGTCATTTGTGGATAATTTCCCCGTGAGCCAAAGCTGGCGGACGAGCCTTAACCCCTGGCACTAGTGAGGTTAGGAGGGCAGCAAATATACCTCCTCTCACCTCTTCCCCTCCCCTCTAAATTGGTCTCCACGTCCCCAGCTTGTTGTCCTCTAGAAGGGGATTTTGGTGTTTATTATATTTCCTGCATGTGTGGAATGTGTGTAATAAGCCCACAAGAGTCTAAATACACACCGACTGGGCCCAGAAGGCATTTGGAATTCTGCATTTGATACCTTTCCCCCACGTGATTCCTCTCCGTCCTTGAAGCCACTCTGAGGAGCTGTGTATCTTGGCATACCCAACGCTCTACGGATGTCGTATGCAGTCACCGTTTTGCTGACAGTCATCCTAATGCCTGAGAGAACTCAGTTTTTCCCTCTTTTTCAACCTGGTTACAAGTGAAATATCAACTTTTTTTGCTGGAACAGTGGAAAAATTAGTCATGGAACTGAAGCGACAACAGGTTTGTATGGAAATCGATCGAACACAGAGGACCGCTTGCTTTGGGTTTCTACAGCTTTGTGGCCTGTTCCCAATAAATTACACAACTTTAATGACATTAGATGCCACATCTTCCCGTAAAATGTTAACAACCCAGGTGCTCCAAACCACCGGTGCATGAAGACTGAACCAGAGCACCCAGGAAGACAACCTTTTTCATGCTACTGTACACCTGAGAAAAGATCAGATTTATCACTGTATTTCTTCCCCACAGTATAGAATCACTGGAAGATCGCTGGAAACCAGCAAAATATGCTTATTTCAGTCTTTGTATAAACCAGTGGTTCTCAACCTGGGGGTCGGGACCCCTTTGGGGTCGGTAATCTAATCTTTCACAGGCCTCTAAGACTCTGCATCAGTGTTCTCCATCTGTAAAATGGATAAATGTTAGGGTTGGGGGACACCACAACATGAAGAACTGTATTAAAGGGTCGCGGCATTAGGAAGGTTGAGAACTACTGGTATAAACAGACCATTTATGGCTGCTTAGTCGGGCCTAGCTACACTAGGGGCGCCTCCTTTGACAGATCATAGTGCCCCTCCTTTGACCGATCATAGGCACATGTACTCTGACAGGCACATTCACAGGGTTGCCTTGTTTGGTATACAAAGGTTCACTCGAAACTCTATAGTTTTCATCATAGATTTTTCGGCAAATCCCAGAGTGTTCTGCAACATGGCGACAGACACACATCTGGAAGTGACACTGCGTATTGGTGAAAATCGCCTTTGGCCCACTGCCTCGTCTCTCGTGCCTGGCTCCTGTATAATCTGTCAGGGAATGGCCTGTCACAGTTTTGCAGCCAGAAGAGAGGTCACAGTATCCGGGATGCCATTTTAGTAAGTCTCTTGCCCCCCTTATTTTCCTGGGGCTGCCAGTAGAGGGCTGGTCACCCTAATGATGCAACAAACCCTCTTTTTACTTCTTCAGACTTCACAATATACTACAACCAGAGGCATATTAGAATGGCACTCAGAGCAGAACCTGCTCTGGCTCTCCATGTCCCTCCCTCAAGGGGTCTAATTCTACCTCCGAGGTTTCTGGCAGGCCTGGGCGCCGGCTGCCGCAGCCCCACTTCTATTAGGAGGCCAGCCCGAGTAGAGGTGGGTAGAATGGCAGGCCGGCCTCCTTGTGCTGGCGGCCCGCTACATGCCCGCTGAAGCGTGTCCCTTGACTCGTGTGCCTCGTGGCCTGTGGCTGGCTGCCACCCCTATTGAGGCCAACCCTTCGATAGAGGTGGTGGCCGGGGCAGAAGCCAGCACTGAGCCAGCAGCCTGCCGCAAACCCACTGAAGTGCCCGTGACAGGTTTCAGTGTGTGGGGCTACTTTGCAACCCTCCATCAGCGGACCTGATGGGCAGCTAATAATAATAATAATAATAATAATAATAATAATAATAATAATAATATTAGAGCTGCCGTGCCCCCCCCCCCATGGCCACTGGCACGGATTGGGTGGGTGGGTCGGATTGCCGGCTCCGGGGTGGGAATTCCTAGAGATTTAAAGATAGAAGCTGTGGGTGGGGCTTAGGGAGGGGCACGATGCCGTGGACTCCACCCTCCAAAGCATCAGTTTTCTCCGGGGAACTCGTCTCTGTAGCCTGGAGATGAGCTGGAATTCCAGGGGATCCCTAGGTCTCACCGGGAGGCTGGCATCCCTTCCGGCATCCATGTGGCAGCTCCAGTGACCAGTGGTCGAGTGGGAAGGAACGCTGAAGATAAAGTCAAATCTCCAATACCGTCTTAGCCAGGACTCAGAACACAAACTAACCAGGTTTGAGGGACGACCTCCCCATGGCTTGCGTGGCAGATTCCGTTTCTGGCGCTCGTTCTCCCCGTTAATCCGCGTTCTGGCAGGACCTGGTTGCAAGTGGCATAGACCCCATTAACACGGTACAGAGCTGATCCGAGGGGAGGGATGAGGGTTGAAACCCTGACTCGTTTCCCACCCTGGAGTGTGACGCGGAATTTGGGCAACCAATCAGCACTGCGATGCACACGCAGCCCTTGCTTGGTTTCATTTCCGCTTTTGCGATCAGCCAGCAGAAGGGGACGCAAACGTTAAACAGTCAAACGTGTAACTTTGAATCGTTAATGGTTTACACAGGTAACAATTAACTGTTTGCACAGTTAAACAGTTAAACGTTAAACTTTTACACGCTGGTTTTTTTGATCACACCCCTACAATGTACGTTTCCGCAGTGGGAAAAGGTCCCACCCCATCAAGGCACGCCAGCCAATCAGGGGAGACCAGCGAAGCGAGCTCGCCTGGTAGTGGGGATTGCTAAGAGTTCTGCAACCGGGTGTGTCTGCTGTGTGCTCGCTGCAGTGGGGAGGGAGAAACTCCGATTAAAAGGACACGGTTTCACAACAAACAGGTTTGGATCTGCATGCAAATTTCAAGTGGGGATTCGACCTAACTGGGGCAAGTTGTCAGCTGCCAATCATTGTCTCCAGCCAGTGACTCGGAGTCAAACGAGGCCACGCCCCTTCAGGATCCTTCTGTTTTTTTCCCCCAGGGTCATCAAGTTCCGAAAGGAGAACCGCATGTCGGCCCAGAGCGTCGCCATTGTGTTTGGGCCCACGCTGCTGAAGCCGGAGGCGGAAGAAGGGAACATGACGGTGCACATGGTTTTCCAGAATCAAATTGTGGAGCAAATCCTGAATCGGTTCAGCTACATTTTCCCAGAGAGCTAGACCCTTCCGGAAGGCTGGAAGGCGCCGGCTTGAATGACGCAGGGGGTTCTACGCGAAGGCGGGTCCTGTCGCCATGGCGTTGCTGGGCAGTGCCACGACGAAATGCCAAAGGTGTGGGGAGAGAAACAATGACTTATCTATATGACTGTAAATAAAAGAATTGATGCTGGAGTCTGAATGCTTGCAGCTGCCTCTCTCACGAGTTGGAGGCTTTGCGTTAGGAAACCCTGTCTAGTAGGACGTGTGCTAGCCCTCTGGGGAAGTATCCCGTGTCAGTGACCTACAACTTCCTGTGGGAGTATCCCTGTACTGAGGAGTGGTGTGATTTGGTGCACACAAAGCTTCAGGAAGAGGAATGTTCCTGTGGCTTGTATCTATACCAGGGGTCTGCAACCTGCGGCTCTCCAGATGTTCATGGACTACAACTCCCATCAGTCCCTGCCAGCACGGCCAATTGGCCGTGCTGGCAGGGAGACTGGAGTTATCAATCCCATAACATCTGGAATATAAAAGGTTCGCCACTTCTGGCTTTAGATAATGGTAAATCCACCGCCCAGAGCCCTAAGGGGTGGAGCGGTTAATAAATCCAAATAAATGATTAATAAATGTAAATGCAAATAAATGCCGCATTTGCCATAAAGCATATTATTGGTACCTCAGGGAGACGTCGCAATCTGGTGTGGGAACTTAAACATATCTCAATATATATCCTACGGGTTTAGTGATAGGCCTGGCGGAACATTTTGGTCTTGCGTGCTCTCTACAACTGATTAATGCCCTGGAGTATAATGGGGTATAACGCCATAGAACCCACCTTCCAAAGTGGCCATTTTCTCCCATCTCTGCTGCCTAGAGATCCATTGTAATCCTAGGAGATCTCCAGCTACCACCTGGAGGTTGGCAGCCCTAATTACACACCAGCTACTTTTATTTAGATTTTTAGATCAGCCAAATCGAACAAGGGGACTGCACAAATTACAGCACAAAACTATGCAGAGTTACTCCCATCTGAATCCTCTGAAATCAACAGGCTTAGATGGGAGTAAACTCTCCTTGAGATTGCACTGTTGGTCAGAAAACTGCACATTGCTTAGAAGACCTAGAGCAATGGCGTACCACTCAGGGGGACACATGGGGGCAAATGTCCCTAGGCTGTGGCCATTTAGTCACATAGGGGATGGAAAATCGCCCCCACGTCCCTCCTCCTCCTCCCCCCCCCAGGTAAGATGACCTGGTGCAAAAAAAGTTGTTTGGTCGTGGTGGGGGAGGGCAGCTGCCCATATGGGGGAGGGGCAGAACACTCAGATTTTGTACCGGGCTACATTTCCCCTAGATATGCCTCTGGCATACAGAATTTAGAAATTAAAAGCTATGCAACTGGACCAGCTAGTGGACCCTATGTATATGGCTGTGTCAAGTCGCAGCCAACTTACAGCAACCTTGTAGAGTTTTCAAGGGAAGAGGTTAACAGAGATGGTTTGTCATTGCTAGCCTCTGCACAGCAACCCTGGACTTCCTTGGTATTCTCCTATCCATGTGTCAATCAGGGTTGACTCTGCTTAGCATCCAAGATCCGACATCATCTGGGCCATCCAGATACCATGCCCAAATTCTAGATAAAACCTTGCAACTGGAAGACATGAGAACCCTACAGGGGTACAAAATGCAGTTGTCTCTCCCACATTGCGACTTTCCACATCGTGGTATGGACTGATCATGGGTCGGTGCCAGGCCCAATCCCCCAACATGAGCACCCCCAAAAAAACCCAAAAGAAGATCCTGATATCACAAGGAGCGCTGCTGATGAAAAGCCCCCCACATCTGCTGCTATCAGAGGGCCACTGCTGTCAATGCTGCTGTCCGCTGTCCAGAACCGGGTTTGATTCCCAGCTCTGCCGCCTGAGCTGTGGAGGCTTATCTGGGGAATTCAGATTAGCCTGTACACTCTCACACACGCAGGATGGGTGACCTTGGGCTAGTCCCAGCTTCTCGGAGCTCTCTCAGCCCCACCCACCTCACAGGGTGTTTGTTGTGAGGGGGGAAGGGCAAGGAGATTGTAAGCCCCTTTGAGTCTCCTACAGGAGAGAGGAGAGGGGCAGAATAAATCCAAATTCTTCTTCTTCTTCTTCTTCTTCTTCTTCTTCTTCGTCGTCGTCGTCGTCCTCCTCGTCCTCGTCCTCCTCCTCGTCCTCGTCCTCCTCCTCCTCCTCCTTCTTCTCTGGAGCAGATGAACAGCCAGAGAAGCCGAATAGTTGCTGCTGCATCCAGGCTGCCTGAAAAACCTGCAGCCCCACTGCTCACAATTTACGTGATTTTCCACATTGCAGGGGATGCCATGCCCCTCATCCCAGCGATGTGGGAGGGACACCTGTACTTGCAATGCGAATTAGAACAGTTTGAAGTGACTGGTTTTGAGGAGGTGTTTGAGGGGGCTGCTCACCATTTGCTATGAAAATGCATTTCAAACATAGCAACATTCATGTATCAGTCAGAATGAAAAAGTGCAGCAAGCAGGGTTGCCAGCCTCCAGGTGGGGCCTGGAGTTCTACAATTACAACTGAGTTCCCATCTAACTTGGGAGAAAATGGATGTTTTGAAGGGTGGGCTCTATGGCATAGTACTCTACTGAGGTCCCTCTCTTCTCCAAACCCCACTCTTCAAGGCTTCACATGCAAACCCTGCACCAAGTGAGTGAGTGAGTGAGTGAGTGAGTGAGTGAGTGAGTGAGTGAGTGAGTGAGTGAGTGAGTGAGTGAGTGACTGACTGACTGACTGACTGACTGACTGACTGACTGACTGACTGACTGACTGACTGACTGACTGACTGACTGGGGTGCTTAAATTTTACAGCCATGAACACCAGAAAAATCCAGCTCATTTTGGTTTGCATCATAAAGCAGAGACTGGTCGTGGTGGGTTTTCCGGGCTGTGTGGCCATGGTCTGGTAGATTCTCTGCTTTATGTATTGTCATCAGAAATGTCTTCAGAGGTGTATCACAGAGAGAAGTCTGTTACACAGTGTTACACCTCTGAAGATGCCAGCCACAGGTGCAGGCGAAACGTTAGGAACAAGATCTACCAGACCACGGCCGCATAGCCTGTAAAACCCACCACAACCAGTTGAATCCGGCCGTGAAAACCTTTGACAATACATAAAGCACAGAATCTAGACAAGGGCCTCGGGTGGTGTCAGTAAATATGCAAGCTCCTATGAAAAAAGGTGTTTCTTATAAATAGATATCATACAATAATGTTTAATAAATATTAAATAAATATTTTTCCCCATGAAGAGGGTAAGATAACCATAAATGACAATCTATCCATTTTTCTCCTGTTAATTGCCAGCATCAAGAATAACTTTATGCATCTTAAGGGATGATGTAGTCATTGCTTCAGTTTTCTCCTGGATTAGTTTAAAAAAAAAAGTATATTTCTGAACTGTACCTAACTCAGCACGACCCTGAATATGAATGGGGAGTCTGGGGACAATATAATTGAAATAATTGAGATGGAACAAAATATCCCTCGGGTTAGCATTTTAATGAGCAGTATTAAACTGCGTGCAATCTCTCAAAAATGTTGATATGCATATCAAACTATTTCAATGTCAGATCTTGCAACAAATCTGTATTTCTTGTCATGGTTAGTATCTATTGTATGCCACGATAATTTCCAGTAATTGATTTCCTCTCTCCGCAATTTGAGCGATTATACTGGAAGACTGGAAGTTGTTTAATGATCAGCTATGCAGAGAAGCTCCTCTTCTGACTCACGGTCACAGAATGCATAGTTTGAATCTCCCCATCATATACTGGGGGCATCAATAAATTGTAAGGTTTATTTTGTAAGAGCTTGGCACTGCGCAGAGCAGTGGAAGGAACGTGAGTGGGTGGATTTTCCCCCACAAAAGAACCTAATATTTGTCAGGGGCGCACAGTATGAACAAGGAGTAGCACACCAGTAACATCACTAACTATGGCTGAAGAAATTCCTGCATTCTATAAACGTGGTGTAGTAGTTAAGAATGACAGACTTTAATCCGGAGAACAGGGTTCGATTCCTCACTCCTCCACATGAAGCCTTCTGGGTGATGTTGGGCCAGTCATAGCTCTCTCAGAACTCTCTCAGCCCATGCAGAGGCAGGAAATGGCAAATCCCTCCAAACATCTCTTGCTTTGAAAACCTTATGGGGTTGCCATGTCAGCTTTGACTTGAAGGCAGACATAGGCGTGCGCACGTGCACACACACACACACAAACGCACACACTTATTCTCTAACAAGTAATCCCATCTTTTCTCTTGGGTGCAGTTGACACATCCTTAAAGGATTGCTGCTCAGTATGTGACCTTGGGGTGGAACTCCATCCAGCATCCTGAGCCCTCCGGGGGAGGGCGGCTTATAAATATAATAAATAAATAAATAAATAAATAAAGGAAGGAAGGAAGGAAGGAAGGAAGGAAGGCAGGAAGGAAGGAAGGAAGGAAGGAAGGAAGGAAGGAAGGAAGGAAGGAAGGAAGGAAGGAAGGAAGGAAGGAAGGAAGGAAGGAAGGAAGGAAGGAAGGAAGGAAGGAAGGAAGGAAGGAAGGAAGGAAGGAAGGAAGGAAGGAAGGAAGGAAGGAAGGAAGGAAGGAAGGAAGGACTACAATTCAGTGTTGAATCATCAGGCATGTCAAAACCCCAGGTTCAATGCCCAATATCTCCAGTTAAAAGGATCAAATAGGAGGTGATGAGAAAGGTGGTATTCTAGTGAATCCCTGGAGAGCTGCTGTCAGCCAGAGCTGGCTATACTGATCTTAATAGATCAAGTATCTGACTCAGTAGAAGGCAGCATCATTACTATCCCCTCGTTACCTACTAGCTTAACAGTAAAGGGGAACAACACCAAAGTAGCAATAGAGTCACCAAGCAGCAGTCACGAGAGGCAGGCTAGGTGGGATCTTTTAGACAACTATACCAGAATTGGCTTTTGAAATGTTCTACAGAGAATACAAAAGAGACCAAATTGTAGTTTTAAATATTTTTATATAAATTTTAGTTGCAAACAATCACACAGTAAGACATGGAGAAGCATACACACAGTTCCTAATGGATATAAGCAGGGAGGAAAAGATGGGTTTGGATGATAGAGTAGGAGGGGGAGCAGGGGATTCATTTGTTACCTAAATTCTGCAGAGAAGTTCTTGAAGAAGGCAAGGATTCCTATGGCAGCAGGGGAACCCAAGCGAAGGACGATATATCATGTCTCAAACCAACTAGACCAAGAGAGGTTTAGCCAGTAAAGAGCGCTGAGGCTAGGGTGCACAATACTTTTATACCTTTTTGCGCAGGTAGGGGCGGGAACCAGTAAGTTTCAGTTTTGTTTTCCTGGATCCCTTGGGATTTCCCATGCTAGGATCGTTGGGCTTGAGCTAATCAAAAGCTCATCTACTGTTTCTAAGTACCGGGATAATAGAGCTAATTGTTCCTTGATTATGTCAGGAAAGCCTTGAAAGGCTTTGAGCAAAGTGTCTTCTAAAAGATTCTGCCCAGGTTTTCAAATTTGGCTGAGGCGTTTGTGTGAATCAGGAAGGGAGCATTTATTAAGGAGATTGTATCTAAAGGTAGAGGAAATGCAACATCTGGTATCAAGGAGTTCTCCAGGATCTATTGTGTTACAGTAGCTTGGCGGGGTGTGGTAATCAAGATACATGTCCATGGTCCATGAGGCTTCCAGATTCTATTGACTGGAGTAACTCATTCACTGATCTAATCTTGCAAACAGACCTTTTGCCTTTTGCCTGCTTCTAGGTCAGGGGTAGGGAACCTGCGGCTCTCCAGATGTTCAGGAACTGCAATTCCCATCAGCCTCTGTCAGCATGGCCAATTGGCCATGCTGGTAGGGGCTGATGGGAATTGTAGTTCCTGAACATCTGGAGAGCCGCAGGTTCCCTACCCCTGTTCTAGGTGGACACTCTGCTACACACACACACACAAATATGAGAACTGGCATTTGCCAGTACATATTGTAGGAAAATAATAAGAGATCCATATTTCAATAGAGAGGGATATGAAGGGCAGGCAACACCCTTGTGTACCAGGTGGACTGCTAAAGCTTATCTATGGGCATTTTCTGAAGTTTTCCCATGCTGAGAGAAGGAGAAAAGCCCCGTCAGGAGGAGCTGTAAAACCAAAGAAGTTCAGAGGAGCATTTGGAAAATCCTGAAAGGCACTGACTGTAGGATTTCAATCCTAAAATGACAGGTGATGGATGATCTACCTCAATAAAAGGGTTCCAGGAGCATTCACCGCTCTAAGCAAATGTTGCCATTAGAATAAAAGTGGACTAATGTCTGAGCCAACGTAATTATGTTGCTCAAGGGTCAAGATTTCAGAAATGCCTGGTTTCCTTCACCCTTTTCTATTCACTCCCATTTCTCTCCGTCTACTATTGGCCACCATCCACTAGTCAATAATTTCAACCAGGCTGCAAGAAGCTACCACCAAAAAGTCAGCATGGTATAGCGGTTAGGGTGGCCCTTTCCGCACAAATCTTCTCAAATGTTTGTAAAACATTTTCAGTCCCCACTCTTGTTCACATTCATCCCCTTCAAACCATTCCTGGCCTCCCTTTTGTGTCCTCCACTCTTTTTTTTTATTTCTGTGTTGAATCGATGTTTCAATGTTTCAGTCTCATGCTGCATTCTACACTCCTTGTATATTCAATGCTTCAAAGATGCCCCCCCCCAAACAAACAGCTAAATGCTGCAAATTAACAGGCAAGGGTGATTTGAGGTGGCTCAGAAAATGGCGGCGAGGAGGAAGTTTAGGGATTCAGAGAAGCATGGGCAATGTAGTCAATAGATCACACAGCAACTAAAAGCGTTAAAAGAAATTCAGCCAAAGAATCACTTTAAAAGAATCATTTAGAAGAAGAAGAAGAAGAAGAAGAAGAAGAAGAAGAAGAAGAAGAAGAAGAAGAAGAAGAAGAAGAAGAAGAAGAAGAAGAAGAAGAAGAAGAAGAAGAAGAAGAAGAAGAAAAAGAAAAAGAAAAAGAAAAAGAAAAAGAAAAAGAAAAAGAAGAAGGAGAAGAAGAAGAGGAGGAGGGAGGAGGGAGGGAGGGAGGGAGGAGGGAGGAGTTTGGTGCCATCCCCCTTTCTCTCCTGTAGGAGACTCAAAGGGGCTTACAATCTCCTTGCCCTTCCCCTCTCACAACAAACAACCTGTGAGGTAGGGTGTTTGTTGTGAGCTCTGAGAGAGCTCTGAAAAGCTGTGACTAGCCTAAGGCCACCCAGCTGGCGTGTGTGGGAGGCACAGGCTAATCTGAATTCCCCAGATAAGCCTCCACAGCTCAAGCGGCAGAGCGGGGAATCAAACCCGGTTCCTCCAGATTAGAATGCACCTGCTCTTAACCACTATGCCACTGCTGCTCCTTCCTTCTGGTTGGAAATAAACTGTGGAACTCTATGAAATGTTTTTATTTGCTGCCACAAACATTTTAAACGAATTGTGTGGAAAAGCCCAGTGCTGGACTAAGATGGGGAAAGACCTGTGTTCAAATTTCCACTCAGCAATGGAGACCAATGGAGACCTTGGACTGTCTCACATCCTAGCCTACTTTACAGGGTTGAAATCTTGTCAGTCGGGTCTATAATATATTCTTTAACTAAACTTCCTTCTCTTCATACCAGAGAAAAAGGAGTAGCCAGAAACAATATTTCTCAGCTGCTTTGAACAGTTTACCCATATCTTCCACATAGTTACAAATTCTTCTTAAGAAAACCACCGAAAACTATACAGAGCAAATATAGCTTTTCTGCCCCCACTTCTGAAATGCATAGTTATCTTGTGAGTAATGGAGATGCAGCCATTCAGGCACAGAGAGAGAGAGAGACAGGATCGACTCGGTATCAAAAACATTTGCTTTTCCCCTAGAAAAGCCGCTGCTTCTCCTGAGAAGGAAGGAAAACAAAGGGTCCAGAACGCTTCTCCTTAGCAATGCTTTGGAAATATCCCAGAAAAGAAGTTTGATTCATGGCAGATTTGGGGCTGAGGGTTGCTTCCTTGCGATTTTTATAACCCTTTGGCTATTTGTTTTCTTTCCCACATGATGCCCCCACACATTCACGCCCCTGCCATCTACACTCTCTTGTCACTCGGAAACCGGCAAAACATTCCTCGGAGATGGTGGGCTGTGTTGCTCAACTTGAAGGCAGGCTTGCAGGAACGAGCCCGTTTTGAGCGGCCATTTGCAAACCTTGGCAGGAGCCCAAGGCACAGCGATCCAAATGATACGCTGTCAGAACTATGTCAGCGCAAAGCCAAAAGTCAGCACAGAAGGGGGCGATTGTGGAGGAGGATTAGACAAGCGGCCAAGTCACAGCTGAGAGCGATTCGCCATTCCTGGGCTGGAACCGCTCCGAACACCGGGTAGCAAACAGGAGTCATAAAGTCAAAGTGCACCCAATTGACTCAACGGCCAGGCTCAGACACCAACCAGGCCTCTTGTCCTACCAGCCGTGTTAGAGGCCAGGAGCCTGACTAGAGTTGCTACCAAATCACAACAGCATGTACACTTCCACAGAGTTTAAAGGACAACATATTAAATTTCAACATGATTCAGCAACCTTCTGTTGGAATTTGCTAAACCACCACAATCTTTTGTGTGTGTGTGCAGAGCACTGTCAAGTTGCTGGCGATTTAAGGCAATCCCACAAGGGTTTGAAGGCAAGTGAGAAGCAAAGGTAGTTACCCTTGGCCTGTTTTGCAATGTCTTCCTTGGTGGTCTTCCATCCAAGTACCAACCCTGTTTCTGATATCTGATTGAGACTGGGCTATACGATATCACTCCACTTCCTGACCACAGTCTTAGTTTACAGCTGGGTTCCTTCCCACAAAGTCCCCACTTGCAGTAGTAAAGACCACACTAGAGAAAGTCAGGGGCATGAGCATGTTGGGAGTTGATTTGATGAGTCAAGTTATTTGAACATCCAGCCCCGGACCAGCTGTTCTGCATCATTTCTCCAGTTCTGCAGCCTGGGACATTGTGAGCACTGCATCGCATGTGGTTTGAACGTAACTCTCTCCCTCTCTTTCTCTGGTTGCCAACTCCAGTTTTAGAAATCCTGGAGATACATGGGCAGTTCCTGGGAAGGGTAGACTCTGGGGAGGGAAGGGAGCTCAGATGGGATGTTATGTCCCATCCTGACTGAAGGTCAGCTCCTAACTCCTCCCCTTTCTGTGATGTAACTTCATCCCAACACAACTCAGATGTTAAATGTGAGTCTCCTGCTTAAACCTTGTCTCAAAATGGTCTTCTGAGTCTTTTTCCATGCTAAGGAGAAAGATCCATCCTGAAGACCCATAGGAGGAGGCTAGCCAATAGAAGTCCTGTCCCTTCACAATGACCAACTGGTGATGATCAATCATTGTAGTATAGCATCGGAAAAAAGGGAAGTACCTAGACCAGTGTTTCCAAAAGTGGGTGGTACAGGGGTGACAGCCCAAAAAAGTTTGAGAACCACTGTCCTAGACCAGGGGTAGGGAACCTGCGGCTCTCCAGATGTTCAGGAACTACAATTCCCATCAGCCTCTGTCAGCATGGCCAATTGGCCATGCTGGTAGGGGCTGATGGGAATTGTAGTTCCTGAACATCTGGAGAGCCGCAGGTTCCCTACCCCTGTCCTAGACCATCCATACTTCATAGCCATTCTAGGACTTCCACTTCTCCTAAACTCTATGGTAGACCTGTAAATCTGCCATTTTCTCCAAGAGAACTCTCTATGCTCTGCGCAACAGCTGTAATTCTAGAACTACAGTTCCCCCATATCTCTCTCTTAACATCAACAATGTCAACCCACATCTTCAGTCTAAACTGGTACATCCCTGACACAGGCTGACAATCTCAGTGAGAATTAGGCCTCCATACTTTACTATACTGGCTCTACTTATACTTCTCTGGATTCTAACCCAACTTCACATGCACATGCAGAATAATGCACTTTCAAACTGCTTTCAGTGCTCTTTGAAGCTGTGCAAAATAGCAAAATCCACTTGCAAATAGTTGTGAAAGTGGTTTGAAAACGCATTATTTTGCGTGTGTGGAAGGGGCCCATGATTCTCAGCAGTGCATTATGAACAGTCTTTCATGAACGGGGTGACTTGCGATTTTACGCTGTATTATATTAAAGATAGATAAAGATTTATGTTCAAACGTATGGGCTGTAGTCCCAGACATAAATAACATACTTGTCTAAATGACTTTGCCCCATCAATAACTTTAGAGAATGTAAACCAAGCCCTAATAACAGGACCCAAATCCAAATGGAAAGCAGCCCTCGACAGTGAAACAAATTCTCATGCTTGAAGTGTCTACAGCCAGCCACAATAAAAACGGTATGCATAATCCCTATAAATATCTGAGTTTTTTTTATTATTAGAAGAAAAAGACGGATAGTAGCACACCACCACTCTATTAAACACAGATTACTTTAACTATAAAGATCCAAGATTTTAAGAAGGAAGCATGAGGGAACGGATTCCACTCAGAAGTTTGCAAAACCTGCACATGGCAGAGAGTGACTAGCCATTCTTTTTGTTCTCCATGTTCACCTGCCTATTTGTGGCTGATTTTGCAAAAAGCAAATGCATGGTTAAAAATGGACTGCAAAACTGGAAAATGAACAGTGGAAAGATGGTTGAGGTAACCTTTCTTTTATATTGATCAAGTGCTATGGTAGACCAAGGTCAGCCAACAGTGCCTGCAATTCCAAAGGAGTTCTTTTTACCCTTTTTACTCAAGGGAGTTCTTTTTATCGATAATACTAGTGGTAATATAATGTCATGGGAAGTGGCAAACATTCTAATGCAGTGATTCTCAACCAGGGTTCCATGGTACCCTGGGGTACCCTGAGCACATCCCAGGGGTACCATGAGAATGCTACCGCCTGCCCCCCCCCACTGGAATCAAATGGATTGTGAAGGGGGGGGGTTTGGAAGCCTCATAAACTCCCTTTAAACAACAGTGAAAAACAGCATTGATTTATTGCCTGAATTCGGCGTGGATTAGGGGGTAGATTTAAAGGGAGCTCTCCCTTTAAATCCCCCCAATCCATGCCGAATTTAGGCACACAAACAACGTGGCTGTCAACGCTGCTTTCCCTCCCCTCCCCTCCCCCTGCTTGCTACTCCCCCCACCTACAGGCCAAAAATGGAAAAAACCCTTAAAAATGCAAAAAAAAAATATCAAATGAACTTCAAGGGTACCCTGAGATACGAAGAGCAAGGTCAAGGGTGCCGCGACGTCGAAAAGGTTGGGAAACACTGTTCTAATGCATTGGTCTTGCTTCTCATTCAGCCTCCTTGATTGTTCAATACCAATTCCTCTACAAATCGGAAGGCGACATTCAAATTGGGGTCACTAGTCTATACCTTTAATATGATTTTAAATTCTAAGAGCCCAATCCGGGGGGGGTGCTCACCTCTTGAGCCGGAGCAACCTTGCCCCATCATGGGTGCCCACCCTGATAGTACAAGAGGCAAATGAACGTGTGGAGGCTCTGCAGTGCCCGACTCTGGAAGCGGCCGGCCACCATTTTTCAATCCTGTTGGCACAGAATACTGCACCGGCATGTCTGGGGCATTCTGGAGGCGTAGCCAGGAGTGGAACCAACTTTAGTTGGCTTCCACCCTAGTTCTGCCTCCTGAGATGCCAGCACCTGAGGAGTAAACTTACACCACCTCTTTTAGGGTGGCATAACCCCACTGAGCCCAAAGGAGGGGTTTTGGTGGGGGGGGGGGCAGTGGTTTTTTGTGTTTTGGTTCCCTGCACTGCAGGCAGAGGAAACCTCTGTGGGAAACAAATGTGGCAAATGGAGGCAGCATGGATTCTCAAGCTGCAGAAAATTGAGGGGGGGGGGAGAAGCTGCTGCAAAAATAAAAGTAAGTGTTGTAAGGGGGTAGGGGGAAGGTGGCAAAAATGTTTGCCATCCAGACAGGGGTGGAGCGAGGGGAAATTGTGCCTGGGGCACACACGCGCCCTGAGCCCCTGCCGCGGTGTCGCCTGCCCTGGAATGCCCCTGGAATGCCTCCTCCATGGCCCGGCCACGCCCCCACCATGGCTTCGCCCACCCTGTTGGTGCTACACCACTGCATCCAGACAAAAAAATCAAGAGGGGTTCTCTTTAAAACATCCTAAGTACATTTTATTTGTGCTGTACAGAAAGGGCCAAAGTCAAGAGTGAGGGATGATTAGCAGTTTCAGTTCAAGAGAACATCCGCATAGGTCTTAGATGGTTATAGACCTAAGTGCAGTGTTCATGGGATTGAACCCCAGGTTATGCAAGTTATAACAGTACAACAAAAACAACATTTAATCCTAACATTTAATCCTAACATTTCTTTAATCTAAAAATAATATGTAGTTTTCAAACTTCCTATCTTCCTCCCACCCCAGGAGTTAAGTTGAACCCTGTGATGAACAGCTGCATTCTGAGGAGTTGTCCCGGTCATAGCACCCTTGAAATGACATGGAGTTCAAATAGAATTCTAAAGATGGCAGTTAAAAAACTGAAAATTGGAAAGTGACTGTTGCTGTTAACAAACAGTGTTTGAGACAACTGAGTGAGCTGCAAGCTGGGGGTAGATAATTTTTCTCTGTAGTGAGAGGAACACACTTTACTTTAGGATCAAGAAGATCCATAACCAGCCACAGAGGAAATAGTACAGCATAAGTCCTTTATTTTCAATGGGTTTTTTTCAGGCGGTTGGAGTTCTTTGTTTTGTTTTTGGGCATTCCTGCACTGCCTGAAACCCCTTTGGAGGTGACATGGCTTCACAGAAGTAGCGCAGTCACTGGGTGCCACACCCTCTGGATTGGGTTGTTCAAAATGGAAAGATGCCAAAGAACTGGGTAGTTATTACCTTCTGGCTCAGATAACTGAGCTGAAATGATCTAAGTATTTTATACGCTTCTTGATAGTTAACAGAACCTCACTTTTCCAGAGAGTCAATAACTCATCCTTTACTAGGCCAAGGTTAAATAATTTCTTATTTAGAAAGCAGCAGTGGCGTAGTGGTTAAGAGCAGGTGCATTCTAATCTGGAGGAACCGGTTTGATTACCCGCTCTGCCACTTGAGCTGTGGAGGCTTATCTGGGGAATTCAGATTAGCCTGTGCACTCCCACACACGCCAGCTGGGTGACCTTGGGCTAGTCACAGTTCTTCGGAGCTCTCTCAGCCCCACCTACCTCACAGGGTGTTTGTTGTGAGAGGGGAAGGGAAAGGAGATTGTAAGCCCCTTTGAGACTCCTACAGGAGAGAAAGGGGGGATATAAATCCAAACTCCTCCTCCTCCTCCTCCTCCTCCTCTTCTTCTTCTTCTTCATTTGTTGCATCCAGCCAGAATAGAGTTGATCTTGTGTACATTCATAAACCATCCTTCTTTGTTGAAAAAAAATAACCTTTAACCAGTGGTGGGATTCAAATAATTTAACAACTGGTTGTTTACAAGCACAGTTTTAACAACCAGTTCTGCCAAAGTGGTGCGAACCTGCTGAATCCCACCACTACCTTTAACCTATGTTTAAACACATGCTGTCATGTTTTAGCTTCAATAGAGCCTTGACCCAGTTCTAACCTCAAAGCAGAGGCGTAGCAAGGCGGAAAAGTGCCCGGTGCACTGGTGTACCCTCTGCCCCTGCCACGCCAACATCTGCCCCTGTCCCACCCCGGAACACCCTGTCCCACCCCCGGAATCTGGTGTGTCGCGCCCCCCCCAGTCCCCTTGGAGCTACGCCTCTGCCTCAAAGTTACTCCAAAAACCAAGTAGTTCCTGATACACTGCAGTACACCATCGCAACAGCACCAATGCTATAATATTTCAACCCTGCAGAACAACTATAGGTCCAGGATGATGAATCCAGCTCGGATAAACTGTGGGCGTGTCTGTTCCAAACGTAAAGACCAATATTGTAGGAATCCCAAGCCCTGTCTTAGGCAGAACAAAACTATGCATAAATAGAAAAAAGACTTTCTGGCAGTTGCCACTACTATGTCCAAGTTCCATCGCTATGTATTTGGTGCCCAAGTGAGAGTCCAATCCGACCGCAAGCCAATAGAAGCTATTTTTGCCAGGCCTATTGGAAAGGCCCCAACAAGACTGCAGAGAATGTTATTACAGCTGCAGAAGTATGACTTTCTGATCTAGTACAAAAAGGGCAAAGAAATATGCATAGTTGACACACTCTCGAGGGTCATGGTGGACACCACTCCTGCTGATATGGAACCCTTGAGACAGGAGAAGGTGATTTACGGCCTGTGCAGCAGAACTCTTCTCAGCGATCCCATATTTAAACAGCTGCAGGATTACAATGCAGCGGACACAGACCTGCAAGCCCCAAAGACCCTACATAACAACAGCTGGCCCCCCAGGTGCAAGACGGTGAGGTCTGAGCGCCATCCCTACTGGCTATTTCAAGACAACATCAGAATTGAAAATGAGTTGTGGATGAGAGGGCCCCAAATAATTGTTCCACAGGGTGCTCGAGGAAACATGTAGAGACAGCTGCCTGTACCACACTAAGGAGTCAACAGGTCCAAAGTGCACGCTAATGTCATGATGTATTAGACAACAAGAGTGCAGAGACAGAGCATTGGGTTGGCATCTGCCAGCCATGCCAAGAATACCAGCCAGCTGGTCACAGAGAAACAATGATTGGGCATGTGATTTGGGACCTACCATGGCTGAAGGCTCCTGCTGCTACATTTGAGCTACATGGACACAATTTTCTGGTGCTTGTAAACTACTTTTCCAAGTTCCAAGAGGTTCTTCACTTGACAGACAAGTGACTGCCATGACTGTAGTAGCAAAGCTGAGGTGAACATTTGCACACCCTGACAAACAAAAAGTAGCAGTTTGCAACTGTGCCATTTGTCTGTCGGGTGGTGAAGGAATTTTCTGCAAACTGTCGTACTGCTTAGACACACTCATACCCCAATAAAATGAGCAAGTAGAGCACACTGTTCTAAACATCAAACACATAATTTGGAAAGCACTACAAAATGGCATAGACCGGGGTAGTCACCCTAGGGTGCTCCAGATCTTCATGGACTACAATTCTCATCCGCCCCTGCCAGAACTTTCTATTTGGGACAAAAAAATTAAAACGGAAAAAGGATTCCAGTTTGGGTCTGCCATAAATATCAAACATACTATTTAGAATGAAATGAGTAAATGGGGGAGGTGGTTGTAAAAGGTCAACGGTGGTAAAAATCATCAAATGGCAATCTTGCCAAATTGCCATTTTCAGAATTAGGGAAGAAAACTAAAGATCTAATGTTCGCACGGGTTCAAATGACTCCTTCTCCCCTTCCCAATAAAAACATGGCGCTTGGAAGCAACAAAATATTATGCCGTTCCACAAGGGATTCACAGATGATCAGTGCTACAAATAAGATGTGAAGGGGGTGAAGAAGTATAGCCCTCATTTTAAGACGGGGGTTGAGGCAGGTAGTGAACTATTTCACAAACTCCTCTGAGCTGTTACAGATAGGTGAAAAAAATTGTCTCAGAAGGGCCAGAAAGTTTATGGATCCCAAAACCATCCCAAAAGCTGTAGTACACATCAACACATGATCACAACTTTTTGAACTTGCAGGCACATTTGGAATTCTGACACAGCACAGTAGGAACGGCAACAAAATGGCTGCCACCAAAATGGCCACCAAAATGGCTGCCGCAGAAGCTGGAGGTGGTCACAAAATGATTGCCATAGCTTAATTTCAGTCACACAGTGCAGATCCTTGTGTTGTGGTGGCAGCTGCTGCCAAAGCAACATTTTAAAAGTCGATCAAATCTCCAATAGTCAATCAGAAGCCTGGTTGGGCAAAAACTCTACCTGTTACTTGAGAGGCTGAATTTGATATTTTGTGTGGTAGCAATGAAGAGGAAACACACTTTTGTATGAAGGTAAACATGCAACATGTGTGTGAGAACCCACAGACCCAGGGTGGGATTGTGATAAGCGCTAGGGTTTGTGAAGGGTTTCTATTCTACCATCAAGTCCGCAGACTTCAAGCAGAGCTTCCAGCTATTCCCAGATGACTTCTTTTGTGCCTTGAAAGAGACTTCTCGCACATTGCTGCTGATTATGTTACAGACAAAACTGTGTTAAATGATGAAGAGTTTGGATTGATATCCCCCCTTTCTCTCCTGCAGGAGACTCAAAGGGGCTTACAATCTCCTTGCCCTTCCCCCCTCACAACAAACACCCTGTGAGGTAGGTGGGGCTGAGAGAGCTCTGAGAAGCTGTGACTAGCCCAAGGTCACCCAGCTGGCATGTGTGGGAGTGCACAGGCTAATCTGAATTCCCCAGATAAGCCTCCACAGCTCAGGAGGCAGAGCTGGGAATATAACCCGGACCCTCCAGGTTAGATACACGAACTCTTAACCTCCTACGCCACTGCTGCTTTTTTTTCTTTTTATTAAAAGGACTTGGGGAGGGGGTATCAGATTTGATGTCATAAGTCAGTGTGTCAAGGAACATCTGAAGCTTGACATTTTTGATTGGCTGGAAGTAATACATAACACTCATTGGCCTTTTCCACACAAATCATTTAGAAGGTTTCCAGAATGTTTTCGATCCATTTCCTTTACCACAATGTTTGTCCACACTCACCTCCTCCAAACATGTCACATTTGTTTTGCTGATCTGTTGAGTCAATGTCTTGTCAACCTGTTTGCTTTGTGTAACCGCAGGTTTACTCACAAGTAAATTTGCCTGCAAGTAAGAGAAAATGTGAGGGGGGAATGTGTATATATATATCTGTGATCTATGCAGGTATCAGAACACTATTTTTTGAAAAACATATTGTTTTTCTACATACATTAAAAACAGAAAAAAAAGCCAAAGAAGCAATAGAAAATAGTTAAGATTACGTCAAAGGAGATATCTACCCATCATTATATTAATTACATATTACATAATGGATCCCAAAGCTCTGTTATCCAGAGAGACTTTATAAGGTCTTAGAATCTTTATCATTTGTTTACTCCTGGGCATGTTTACTAGTCTAATTATATCTTAGACATTATTGATTTTCAGTCTTCAAGTTGTTTTGTTTTTACATAGTCAGTTCAGATTGGTATAAAATTTTTGTCTTTTGAGCGTTGATTTACGAGATTAGTTAGTTTGGCCATAATAGCATATTCTCCGATTTTGTCTTCCCAGCATTCTATTATGAGACCTTTATCAGATTTCCAACTTGTTGCAATTATTACTCTTGCAGCGTAATATTAAGTACCAGCACAGTTCATCCAATTTCTTGGGAAGCTTTTCTGGTAGTATATATCAGCTACTGACGCTAGTTAGATGGGAAAAGGCTGGAAAACAGTGATCTGATGCTTGTCCTACCCAAATATTTTAAAATAGCATGTTTCTGTAATAGAGCAAAATCTTACTATCTAGCCAACAGGGTGATGTTATCAAACATGCATCACTGCATAATTCAGCATGTGTTTTTCAAAGGCACATTTGCCAAAGAAAGCAATAGCACCAGAATAAACACTCAATGAGCAGTTTACAAACGGACCTATGGAAAGGCACTGCCAATGTTGTCTAGGCAGGTAATGTCACAAATATTACACCAATGCGTACTCCAACTCACTAGGTGAGTGTCATTTCAATAATATCTTTCTATCGCAAATGATAATTTCAAAAGGTTTTACAGCCATACTTGATGGTGTACTTACCTGTGGAGTTATTTTTGAACCTTTTGAAATTATCATTTGCGATAGAAGGATATTATTGAAATGACACTCACTTAGTGAGCTGGAGTATGAATTGGTGTAATATTTGCGACAGTACCTGTTGTACACCTGCCTTGATTATTATGGTAGGCAGGTAACGTGGCATTAGGTTTTTCCTTTGATATACTTCTCATCTGTCAGCTGCAGAGGTTTTTGGTAACATTCTGCGTTTTCCATTAAACAGATCTGTCTGAAGGAACTATGAACAGAAGTAAAATGGTCACTAGCACTTTTTCGTCAAACATCCTGACACACACCAGAAAACAATATCACAGCAGTATCTGTCTCAGTGAGCATCCTTCCATAATCATGAATGCGAACAGAAGAAATCTTTGGACTCTGTTTCAGGTTTTGGGATTCTGATTTTTTAATTCTAACGCAAGTTGTAAAACTGTGTATCTGGGGAAATTGCCTTCTGCATTTGAAAGGGCTACTTTGGATCATGCCTGCTCTGTAGGCAAGCATCAATTGCCCGTAGAAATGGCCACACTTTCTCCTAACTTTCTGAAACAGTGTGAAGTTTATAATTCCGGAGAAAGTCATCCCGATCAGGCTAACAGAGGAAGGTCACATTGTGAAGTATGTTTCCCACTGAAACTATCAGATAATATGACTAGCTATAATTCTGATATTAAATAATCCAATTGAAGTTAACATCATTACCGATCTCCCTTTTATTTATTTACTTTTTGTACTCCTCCAGAGCGTAGGGCTATATTATATGGGAGAACAGTAATTGGATTTCCTGATGTTCTCTTTAATACTACAAAGCAACCACAAAAGGGCAAACTGGAACAGGTCACAGCAGTGGGAGAAAGGATTTTTAACCCTTGCCTTTGCAGTGTTTCTTCAACAAAAAATTGCCTCTACAGCCCCAGGGCTGCTAGAAAGTTTACCAATGTCCAGGTGGAGACTGTAGTTCTCCCAGAATTACAACTCATTTCCAAACTCATTTCCAAATTATATGTTCCCTTTTTGTGTGTGTCTTCACGTGTTCCCTGCATTCACATAACAGCTGTGGGGAACTGCTTCTACAAGGGAGGGATCCAAATTGGCGAAGAAGAAGAAGAAGAAGAAGAAGAAGAAGAAGAAGAAGAAGAAGAAGAAGAAGAAGAAGAAGAAGAAGAAGAAGAAGAAGAAGAAGAAGAAGAAGAAGAAGAAGAAGAAGAAGAAGAAGAAGAAGAAGAGGAGGAGGAGGAGGAGGAGGAGGAGGAGGAGGAGGAGGAGGGGCTGAGAGAGCTCCGAAGAACTGTGACTATCCCAAGGTCACCCAGCTGGCATGTGTTGGAGTGTACAGGCTAATCTGGTTCACCAGATAAGCCTCCACAGCTCAAGTGGCAGAGCAGGGAATCAAACCCAGTTCTCCAGATTAGAGTGAACCTGCTCTTAACCACTACACCACGCTGCCATAGGGAACAAAATGCCTCCCCCCATCCCAAAATTTATCTCATGCAAAAATTGCACTTGGTGGGATCATTTTGCCAATTTTGCTGCTCCACATGGAGCAGCAATTTGCCAATTTTGCCAATTTTGCTGCTCCACATGGAGAATGAGCATGTGGAGCGGCAAAGTCATAGATATAATGCCCACCAGCATGAGTTCACCTGACAAGGATAGCCCAAGGCTACCCTGATTTTTTCAGATCTCAGCTGCTAAGCAGGGTCTGCCTGGTTAGTATTTGGATGGGCAACCTCCAAGGAGCACCAGGTCCATGACATGATGGTGGGCAACGGCAAACCACCTGTGCCTTCAAAACTGTGCAGGATCGCCATATGTCAGCACACACCCAAAAGCATAACTGTAAATGTTGAAGAAAACACAACGTATCCATTAATTATGTTTATATCTCTATCCTCCCCTGAGCTCACATACGTTTATATGTGAGGTAAAATTCTATCCTCAGACACGAAACTGAGATCATTACAACTCCCTCCAAATTACAGCTCCATCCAGTCGGGTGCCCGGATGTGGCACCACAGTGGCAATGCCCTGCCATTCCCGAGGGGGCTTCCCCACCACGCAGGAAGGCAAAAAACACAAAAAAGCCTCTTTGCCACCCAAGAGCCCCTGTTGGATTTAATGGACTTATGAATGGAAAAGGTGGCCGGGCACTGGTATAATAGGCAGGTGGAAGTCGAATAGGGTCGGCTCTTCCCCCAGCCACATCTCCAAATGGCCCCAGCTACACTAGAAGTGGGGGCACAGGCAGTGGTTGAAGTCGACCCACGTGGTCAGCGCAAGAACGAGACGAGACGTGGAGATAACATCTGGTGGAGATCGCCAGCAGCGGGAGCGCGGAGGTCCGTGTTCCTAGCGAGTCTCCCGCGTGCTGGTTCCTGGCACCTTTTATTGTGATTCTATCATGCAGATGGAGTGAACGAGGGAGTTCCGAGAGCTGGAGGTCGGGAGATCATCATGATGCATGATCTCACCTGGCTACTGCGCGGAGAGGAGCGTAGTCGCCTGAGCCTAATCCTCACCTGGGGCAGACCTCATTGTCCCTGGTACCGTGACTGAGCCAGACAGTTCATGACCGTGCGGACTCATAGGGGGATGAGGGAGTGGGGTGCGGTGCGCACTAGAAGGTCGTAGGGAGCTTAGGGAAATTCCAGCCGCCGACCACGGTGCTACTAGCCAGCGTGCATTACTACACTTCCTCCTTTACATTCTTTAGGAAGGGAGGCCGAAATGCTGAGGGGCGATTTAGGGGACGCTTTGTCCTCCGCTGTTTATCGAGTTGACCGAGCTGCTTGGTGCAACATTAGAACTTGCTTCGCGGGCAGGGAAAGTCGAGGCTTTACACACGCTACAGGCAATATTAGATACACATTGAACAAAACAAGACCACGATGAGGCATACAATCAAACCAATGCAGAGCTGTACGATAGCACTCAACCATCCTCCGCAGCCAGCTCCAGAGGCTGACCACCAATGGGCAATACATCGTATTTCAGGATTGGATACAACTTCTTGCAACTCAACGCACTCTTCATATGAATCAACTTCGGGAATTATCAGAGAGATTAAAGCAACACATATTATGTACATTCTCACAACCCTGGTGATGCAATAACAACAGCCAATCGTAATGGCGGCACGACATTCCAAAGTCGCTCTGGATCTGTTCCCTGCTGCTCGGAGGCCAGGGCATCCAGAGCAATGGAGGTGGAGTTGATGGATCCTCAAGAGCGGGCACAGGCCAGCCGGCCAATAGTCTTGGTAAGTTACAGGAAACAAGTCCGTGGACTCCTGGGCTGGGGCGGGAAGTTGGCGAGGGAAACACACTCCCGCCTGGTTGTCACGCCGCCTTGGTAAGGGGGTCGAGGGGAAGGCTGATGCGCTGGCTGTGCTTGGGCTTCCGGGTGAAGCCTGAGGCAGAACGATGGTGAGGCGGTAGCAGAGTTCCGCAGACAAGTGACAGGCGGAAATGCAGCAACAACAAATAACATAACTTCTAAAAATTAAGGCATGCAACAACTTCATACAATAGTTGGTCTACAGTAAACAATAAAATGCGCTGTCCGATATATACAGGCTGATGATGCATGGAAGCGAAGTGCAACCCGTGGTTGCATAATTGTCCAATGCATGGTTTTGCTGTTTGACTACCAAAAGCTACAGAGCTGAAGGGCGTAAAGAGTCCATGGATTTCTCTCAAGAGCGTAGGGAGAGCTACTGCTGATAGTCTTGAAGTATTGTAGGTTTCAGTGATTCTCATGCTAAGCAAGGTTGTGAGAGAAGGCGGTTCCAAAACAATATTCAAGCTGCTGAAAACAGCGAGAGTTCCAAGGGGTTAATCTATCAGGAATGTTCCTGGCTGCAATTCCAAGTTTCAGCCAGGGGCGCAGAGAGGGAGAGAGAATGGCTACTCCTCGTGGATGAGGGGCAGCCACACTACTGGTATCAAACTCTGAGCCATAAGGCTGGCTCCAGGCTGCTCGCCTCGGGTGTGTCTCCCAGTGAGGGGCCGCGATCTCCCGCGGGAAGAATACCGCGGTGCTTGCTCCAGAGAGATCCCTCCCCATCTCGGCCCAGCTGGGGGCACCGGGCTCCTCTCAACAGGGCGGCTGGGTTGGGATCTCTTCCAGGGAGGCCCGCTCCATAATCTCCCGTGGATGTGGGCTGGCTCCGGGTATGGCGAGCTGGACTCCTGTATGGAAGAGAGGCAACAAGTCACCCCCCCCCCCCCCCCCCCCCCCAGGGGTTTGCGCCACTGGCTGGGTTAAAGTGGGACACAATAGAGGACCTAGAGCCCCGGCGGGGGGGGGGGGGGGCTGGAAGCAATTTTGAATGGATTGATAGAGAAACCTGATACTTCTGGATATGGTCTGCCGGATGAGACCTTGGATTGGGTCAGCTACGTGGACTACTCCCCTTCTTTCAAGAGCCTTTGTTTTGCTAAGCTTCTTAGGGCTAGGCTGGCCCATTCCTAATAAATCCATCACTTGCAAATATCTAAGCATGCTAAGAGACACAAGGCAGGAATTCGTCTCGGAAGGCTTAGGAGAAGGGAGAGGTCACATCCAGGTCGGTGTGTTTGCTTTGTGTTCAATCCTAATCACCGGCTCTAAAGTGTGGGTTTTTTGCAAAAGCAACTTAAACAATTCGCTACCATGAGAATAGGTCGTGAATATAGCAATCCATAGGAAAGATTTAGGAGAAATATGCAAAGAAAACAGTTCCTGGGGCTTGAGGTTTGATCACACGAGCAAAATTGAGAGGCTGGTTTGCAAAACCCTTTATCAGATCCTAGATCTAGAGGTGGGGTGACTCAGCCCATTAGAGAGAAGGAGGGTGTGCAGAAAAGAAGGCGGGCTGGAAGTCAGCTCCCCACTCTTCCTCCCGTAAGGGACTTTGGCCTGGTTTGAGCTTGTTTCCTACCTTCACATGAGGCTGTGTAAGATAGGGTGTGGTTGGGAGACCCCCCCCGCACTGTGACTCAGCCAGGGGCCAGCAGAAAAATGTCGTGGAGCATGAGGGCGACTCCTGGGCCACTTCAATGTGGCAGTGTAGGCCTCAGGATGGACGGCGAAAGGTTCCTCAAGGAGAGGTTTGAAGAAGAGCTTCCTGAAGGTTTAAACTAAGATGGAGGCGTAAAGCTTGAAGCAGGTCCCATCGCGGTATCCTAGGAGCACGCGACGAAAGCTGTGTCCCATGGCTTAAGGCGGATGCTGTAATGGGCTGGGTACCGCATTGGCACATAATCAGGAAGGAGAAAAACTTTAATTGAAGCACAAGAGCATAGCTTAGAAGCTAATGGAAAAATCCCTCTTATGAGGGGAGAACTTTAGGGTCTCTTTGAAAGGGGCAAGACATACAGAACATACATAGGTATACGAGCATTGGCAAAGGTAACGAGGAGGACGGTAACCTGATTTGAGAGAGATCTTGCTCTGGAGTGGGTAATCACTGACGATTTTGCTGCCACTGGGAGCTTTGAGCTTAGGGCTTTTGCACAGGTACTCACAGAGGCTATGAGATCTGGTTTGAACCTACAGCTGGAGAGGGCCAAGGGGGCTTCTTCACTAAGCGACTTTTGGCTTTAAGGCCATTGTAAGCAGCATCTTCCCCTTCCATGGCTCCCTCATTGTCCTGTAGGATTGGCTATGGGGCATTCTGAGGAGGGTTCAAAATGGCAGTCCTCTCTGATAGTCATACTGGATCAGACTATAGTGCTGCGCCAGAATGCTGATGCTTCTTCACGGCCAGCATTTCTTTCTGTTGCAATTCAGTGACTCGTGGACTCCCCGTGCAGATTTAGAAATGCAAGGCCACTCTGGGGCACTGGCAGAGGTGGCATGCTGGTGACTTTGGAAGTAGAAGGCTAGCAGAGCAGGAAGCAGTAGACGGGGGGAGCAAGCTGGGCAAGACCAGCCCAATGGTCTCCGCGGGGATGGGATCACTATACCGAGCTGGGGCAGCAGCCAAGATCTCATTGCGGGGAGCTCGCTGGGAAGCGGGTTTGAGGTGCTGGATCTTGGTTCCGGCTGGGAGATGCCCGGCTGCCCCAGCTGGCAATTGGGAGCTCCGGTCTCAGGACTTTCCTGGGGGTCTTCGCCTCTGGGAGAGACCCTTCCTCCGGCCAGGGTTGTAGGGCCCCCCGCCGGCAGCTCTGGCCAATTCCTCCGAAATGTCCTGGTTTTGCCGCAATTGGAGACACTCGTCTCGCTGTCTCATAGCAGCCGAGAGAAGCGGGCATGGCTAGAAGGCTGGCTTGATGGGCTTAAAGCACCCGGGAGCATCCTGGCAAAGCTTTGAGCATGTCGCCAGCTTCCGGGTTCCTTCCTAGGCCTGTGACCGCTTATGCACTCCAGCGGAGGGCGTTCTCCCGCAAGGCGCTTAAGGAGTCGCCTCTGGGCCTCCTCGCTATCAACCTGCCTCTTGAGGGCCTCCTGAGCCCGTTCACAAACTCAGCATAGGCTCTTGGAGGCTTCTGCCGGGTGCTAGAAAAAAACTTTGGGTTGGCTGTCCGGTATTGGGGACTTTCTGGGAAAACGCTTTGTATTTATCTTCAGAGTATGCATCGTAGCGGGTGGCCAATGGGCAGGGCTGACGCGTTTGTGCATTAGCATGAAAAGCCAGAGCCATAAAGCTGCTGCGCCGGGTGGCGTAGGCCGCCAGAGGCTGCCGCCCTCTGCTTATGCACCGCTGGCGGTACTGGCTTCCCAGATCACATACTGTGCTGGTTTAGTGCTACGCATGCTTGAAAGGTGGTTTTCCAGTGGTCCTCCGAACCATTAGGCGGTTCCTGGCTTAATTGCTTCCAACATGCCTCTGCCATAGGGCTGGTGATTCCTACGCCCGCATTACTTTGGCGGAGCTCAGTGAGGATATTATAGCTTAAGGGCGGTACTCTCGATAACCCGGCTTTAACAATGCCATCCTCCCTCGGTATTCGTGAAATGGATGGGGCACAAAAGCTGAGGATATCGGCATCGGGCTCTTCCTCATTGGTTTCTTCTTTGCAGATCGTACGGCTACGCTAATGCCGAGTTATGAAACCAGCCATTACGCTGGCGCTTGACGGAGGTGCGCAAGTGGCTTCGAAATGAAGGCGGAGCATGGGGAGGGGCGTAACGTGAGCCGCTGAGAATTGGAAGGAGGCGGAGGAGCAAGGGCGAAGAAGGACAGGCCCAATTTAGTGGATAGAGAAAATCTCGGGTGAAATCTGAAGTTGAAAGATCGAAGGAGGGATTTATCTATAGCAAGGGAGCCATAGACCCGCAGGCTGATGGCTTACATAACATTGTCTCCATCGCCAGTAGCAGTGACACCGCCGCTGAAGCCTGTAAGAGGTTCCTTCGGGATGTTTTCCTCTAACTTAAGATTCAATGTCCCCCCCTCGGGTACTCATGGACAATTTCGAGCTCAATCTCCTCAACCAGTTTGCTAGCTCCTCTTTATGGCGTAGATCTCCTGCCGCATTTCGGGCTAGCTTTCAGTTCGCTAAACGGCTTTCGTCATAAGCCCTGCTTTTTGCAAGCTCCCATACTTACCGCTGGTTCGCCAGGACGAGAGAGGTCCTAGAACTCGAACTCCTGACGCGCCTTATCCAGCCGGATCGGCTGGGTACCAGAGGTGAGGGTTCCCTGGATGCGCTCGCATCCAGGGCGTGGATCGCCGTAAGTATCACGCCGCCCCTTTCCTTGCATGCACGGTAAGCAGGGTGGAGGTTTGAGGATTCCCCGGTTTCGCACCAGCTTGAAGTCGCAATCTTAATGCGGTCAGCCGCAAGCAACGTGACCAGACGACGCCTGAGATAACATCTTCCTGGTGGAGATCGCCAGCAGCCGGAGCCGCCGGAGGTCCGCGGTTCCTAGCGAAGCTCGCGTTGGTTCCTGGCACTCCTTTATTGTGATTCTATCGGGCGCAGTAGAAGGGAGGAACGGAGGGAGTTCCGTGAGAGAGCTGAGGTCGGGAGATCATCATGTGATGCATGATCTCACCTGGCTACGCAGCGGAGGAGCGGAGCTGCTTCGAGCCTAATCCTCACCTGGGGCAAGACCATTGTCCCGCGCCTCGCAAGATCTGAGCCAGACAGCGTTCATGACCCGTGACTCCATAGGGGATGAGGAGTGGGGGGTGCGGTGCCGCACTCAGAAGGCCAAGTGAGGAGTTGAGGGTGTTCCAGCTTCTCAATCATGTGCTGCTGGGTCAGCGGTGCATTACTACAAGTGGTGGGATCCAAAAATTTTAGTAACAGGTTCCCATGGTGGTGGGATTCAAACAGTGGTGTAGCACCAATGGGGCTGGGTGGGGCATGATGGGGGCGTGGCCGGGCATTCCGGGGCGGGGCATTCATGGGCGGGGCTGTGGCAAGGACGCAGCCACTGCACTGGTCCTTGGGCGGGAAACAAATGCACGCAGGCGCAGGCTGCCACGCACGCCGGTGCACCTCCTGCTAGACTGCTTCAAGTTCTGCGCGCTACTGCTGAGAGGAGGGGCGTAACTAAGGCCAAAATCATGTGGCAAAATCACCAATTAGTAACCCCCTCTTGGCACACACAAATAATTAGTAGCCTACTCTCGGGAACCTGTGAGAACCTGCTGGATCCCACCTCTGGGCACAGGGACACTAGCATTGCACTTGGCACCATGTTCCATTGTTGTGGAGGGCTGCAGCAGCCGCCCAGCCCACTGACCCCGCCCGGCCCTTTGCCACTGCCCCGCCTGGCCCTCTGCTGTCCGGCCCACTGACCCCGTCCGGCCCTCTGTCACAAATGAAATGAAAAACAATCAACACGTTGCATACATGGGCTACTGCGTAGTAATTTTATGTATTGTATATAATATTCATATGTATCAAACCTCATACCATAACACCCTTAGTGAAAACAATACTACAACACTGAATACATAATGACATCATTAACAACCTATAAAGTTTCTATAAGTAATGTCTAAATGTAGTTCATGGAAATAGATAATAATCGGTTGTATATTTCTTATTGTTCAGATTTTTATCCAAAGCACACAACCGGACTGTAAGAGACGGGAGAACAGCCAGTACGTTTGTGTACTTAGGATGTTAATGCTGTCACTATGTATTCATTGTTGTAGTGTTGTTTACACTAAGGGTGTTATATTCAACACATAAAATTACTACGCAGCAGCCTATGTATGCAGCTGGGTTGATTGTTTTTCATTCCATTTTTGGCTGTTTATTCTTGTTGCATAGATCCACCCTTCTGCCAGGGCAAGTGCCCCAGAGAGGACAAATCCACCAGTGCGCCCCTGCACCACTCCCAGCAGTGAATTCACTTCTCCCCTTGGGATGGGGCTGTTAAAGTCCCTTTCACATGTTCTCTTTAACCTGTTTCATCATCTGGGAAGCAAACATATTTTTTTTAAAGCTTCACATACCCTAAGGATGGAGAGTCAGCGTGGTATAGTGGTAGGTGCACTCTAATCTGGAGAACTGAGTTTGATTCCCCGCTCTGCCACTTGAGCTGTGGAGGCTTATCTGGTGAACCAGATTAGCCTGTGCACTCCAACACACGCCAGCTGGGTGACCTTGGGCTAGTCACCCACCCTGTTATACACTGTCAACAGACTGAGCAGACCTGAGGAGTTGAGCTTAAGGCCAGAGCGCAATGCCTTACGTGTAGGAGTTGGAATTGTATCAGGCTAACAACTTGTACCGGAATGATGTGAGTGGCTGAAGAAGACTTTTTAGTCGAAAGTATTGAATTCATCCCGGGTCAATACTACCACCGTCGGAGATTGACCACCAGCCAATTTGTTCACCTCACAACCGTGCACAATTCATTGAATATGATGTTCTCATGGTAGAGACTTGTTGTGTATACACTGGTTCAGAGAACCTCTCTCCCTTTTTGTGCATGAGCGTATGTGGGGTCTCGAATTATTGTTGTTGTTGTCCATTGTATGTATAGTTTATATGTTCATTGATGTATTTTAAAATGTTTATATTAAAATGGAGTTTTTAATTCTGTATTAGAGCCAGACAGGGGATTTGTTGTTTATGATTGACCTTGGGCTAGTCACAGTTCTTTAGAGCTCTCTTAGCCCCACCCACCATCACAGGGTGTTTGTTGTGGGTGGGGGGGGAGGAAAGGGAGATTATAAGCCCCTTTGAGTCTCCTTATAGGAGAGAAAGGGGGGATATAAATCCAAACTCTTCTTCTTTTTCTAAAGTACAACAAAAATTGGATAAAAACAGATTTTGGAAAACCTGGATTAAGCATGAACTCTTCGAAGACAGCATTTTATCTTTAAGGAGGAACTATGAAAGCTTCAAAAAAATTCTGTAACATATAAATTTAATATTCACACCTATTCACTGAATATTCACTGTGAATAAAGCTACTGGCCACCTGTAGTGCAGCGAAGCAACAGCCCAAGGCTTACCTGGGAGCTGCCTTTGTGTCCACATAGCAGGGAGCAGGTGCAGAAAAACACCCTCAGCTCCCTGCCTTTTTTCGCTCGCCACCCGTTCCCCCCACCCGTTCACTCGCGTATAAGTCAAGGAGGGCTTTTTTCAGTACAAAAAATGTGCAGAAAAAGTAGACTTATATGCAAGTATATAAGGTATGTATATATAAACAAATATGTATACAACATATGGGGGGGTGTCAGTTTGTGCTTTTGCCCCCTTCAAAAAATGTAGATCCAGCCCTGGACAGTAGCAGCAGATAGAATTTGCACAGGATGAGGATTTCAATACTTACAACTAAGAAGCCATGTTAATGTAAAGAAAGCAATAGATCCTTATAGCAGTAGGTTTACAGAGTTTGAGAACTTATTACATAAAAGGAAGGAAATAAAAAGGTATATGTTCCATCTACAAAACCCAGTTTTATGAAAAACTAGGAAACAATGTTTAACAGCGAGGTGACTAAGCAGGAATGGGAGAGTATTTATGACTACGCTGGGTATTAGCATGATTGAAAACCACTAGAAGATAATATATTTATGGTATTTCACGCCTTATAAATTGAACAAAACGCATAAAAAGATATAACTCTCACAAATGTGGTTTCTGCGCTGCAAAGTTTAACCATATGTGGGGATCATACTCAGTAAGAAAACAGTTTTGAATAAATATTACAAATGAAGTTGAATGTATAACTGGTTTAAAACTTTTCTATACACCAAAGGGGATCTTGTTGGACTTACTGGATAAACATATCCCTGAAAGAAACAGAAATATGATCACAGATCTTACATCAGCCACAAAATTCGCAATAGTAAAATGCTGTTGGAGTACTAAAGGAAAAGTTTCCCCCTTCAGTCGTGTCTGACCCTGGGGTACCACTTAAAGTAGTGATTTCACAGGCAAGCTGTTTTTGTGGGGTAGTTTGCCATTGCTTTCCCCGGCTATTCTTGACCCCCTTGCTATGTGCTAGGTACTCATTTACCGACCAAGAATGGATGGATGGCTGAGTTGACTGTGAGCCAGCTGCCAGGATATCTGACCCACAGGGGGCTCGAACTCCTGACTGTGTGAGTGGCAGTGCAAGCACTTAACCACTATGCCACGTGGCTCCTTGTTGGAATACTAAAGGTTTAAATATCACATTGTGGATTCAAAAGGAATGGCAACTATAATTAAGCTGTCCAGATTAACAGGGTTTGTTGGGTGGGAAACAAGAAGTGCCTTATTGCTTAACAATGCAATTGGTGGGCCGGGGGAAGCTGTGGAGTCATGAACCTGGTATTCCCTGGATTTATACCACCCCTGCCCCCCCTTTCTCTCCTGTAAGGGGACTCAAAGGGGCTTACAAACTCCTTTCTCTACCTCCCCCCACCACAGACACCTTGTGAAGTAGGTGGGGCTGAGAGAGTTCTGAAATAACGGGGACTAGCCCAAAGTCACCCAGCAGGATTCAAGTGGAGGAGCGAGGGAACAAATCTGGTTCACCACATAGGAGTCCACAGCTTACATGGAGGAGTGGGGAATCAAACCCAGTTCTTCAGATTAAAGTCCACCTGTTCCTAACCACTACACTGCACTGGCTGCAAGTCACCTGCAAGTCCAAGAGATACCAAAATCACCTTAACTTGCAGCATTTGAGCCACAGGCCTCCCCCACCCCCCGTACAAACGTACACAACTAAACACAGAAATATTCCCTCCCTCTCCATTTATTTTTCTGTAAAGCTGCAAGTCCCAGAGTACCAAGATCACCTTGATGATTAGTGTGTTGTTTGTTTCAATGATCCAAAGATTGAGAGTACGGGGTTTAGACATTGTCCCCACTGGGAAATCCTGGTGGGCTTCAGCCCCACTGACCCTCTGGTGGGTTGAGCCCCACTGACCACCCCCCCCGCCAGGCCAGAGTCACCAACTCTAGCTTAAGCACAAACACACACACACACACACACACCCATTAACTATCCCTTGCTCAGGCTTCACAATCCATATAATAATGCTTTGAGAAAAACACAGAGTTGGGATAGAGTTGGCAGCTGTGGGCTGGAAAATACCTGAAGGACAGAAGGATTTGGGAAGGTCTTCAATAGGACATAGGGTGATCCCCCAAGGTGGAATTCATCCTGGGATAGCCTCGATAGGTGTCCTGAGACAACAGAGAACTCCTTATGGCTCCTGTGTCAAATTCGGATCTGTTCCGGCCCTGCCCTGTGATACCCCCCTCATCCAGGGATTTCCAGAAATCGCCAAGAAGGTACATCCCAGTATTGTGGGGAATCCCTGAGTCTCCATTCATGCTGTCCGCCAATCACAGCACAGTGGCCTGGGCACGGGCAGAACGGGAGACTCAGGGCGGGCAGGAACACACTTTTTTTAAAAAAAAATTCTTCTTGCATACAAAGCCACAACCATGCAACTAATAGGCGCACGTTTGCGTTGTGTGGTGTTCTTGCTTTGTAATGACGTAGCTACGTAGCTGTTACGGGGTGGGGGGAACAAAAAAGGAATGCCTGTTCACGTTCCCGCCATAAAGCAACAGCCAATCGGGAATGAGGAGCAAAAGAGCCACAGAGCTGATCGGGAATGAGGAGCCACGGAGCCAATCGGGAATGAGGAGTAAAAGAGCCACAGAGCTGATCGTGGGCTCTGATCCCAGTTTCAACTCCAGACCTCGGCTGCCGTGGGGAGCGACAGACTGGGAGCAAAAGGTAATGTACTTCATGGTCCCAGTCCAATCCCAGGATGATTTTCCCCGTGGGGAATCGACCATAATGCCACAGAATCCAACTTCCAAAGTAGCCATTTTCTCCAGGGGAATTGATCTCTGTCACCCGGAGATCAGTTGCAATAGCAGGAGATCATCAACCACGACCTAGAGGCAGAGGCATTTGGCCTATAGCAGTGGTGGCGAACCTTTGGCACTCCAGATGTTATGGACTACAATTCCCATCAGCCCCTGCCAGCATGGCCAATTGGCCATGCTGGCAGGGGCTGGTGGGAATTGTAGTCCATAACATCTGGAATGCCAAAGGTTCACCACCACGGGCCTATAGGCACATGGGGTCACCCATGTCCCTGGAGCATGCCTTTTGGACACGTGGGGGGGGTGTCAGCATCCGGCGCCCCCATATCACCAAAAGGCGTGGGCCCCAGCTGCACACCACCAAGCCCCACTCTCAGCCTCTGTGCAGGCCAGCTTTTGCCCTCTCCAGGCCCTGCCGGCCTGCTCAGAGACGGGGGGCGGGGTTCAGCCTGCATGGAGGCTGGGGGTGGGGGGTGTCTGGAGAAGGCGTTGTCTCCAGGTGCCATTTCTGATACGCCTCTGCCTGGAGGCAACCCTAATTGAGAACCCAATATTTGTTTTGTAATGTGTTGTTCTTCCTTTTGCTATTTTGCCCCTGAGGATTGGAACAAAGGCAATGGGGAAGAGGAGAAAGGAAAACAATGTTAAGAAATGTAGTCCATTCCTCTGCAATAGGTTTTCAACATAAATCATAGTGCAGCCCCAAAGAGAATTCAGTGGAATGGCAGAAAGGTGTAACTGCACAGGACTGCACAGTAGAAGGGCTGACACTGGAAAGCTATGTTTTCTTGGGAAAACGTAAAATACGCTGCTGCCATCCTTTGTTCCAGCTTCTGTTTTGTTTCACACTATTTGACAACGTTTGCCTTCCCAGCAGTTACAATAACCCCATTACAGGTACAGACCACGGGCAGCAGACTATTTTTAGTGCTTGATCGGTGAAGAAGATCACCCTTAGCCAAACACCAATGCCTCTAAGAAAACCAGATTCCAACAATAAACTTAAAAATGCACGGCTACATTGATGTGCTGCCAAAATGAAGTTACTCTAATGCAATCCCGTCCTAACCCTGGGTTTATTCCCGAGAGTCAGATTTGTTTTCTGGAAGTGATGCGGCCATGTTTACTATAATTGTGCTCTGGCTTAGGGCCAGCCTGGGCAGCTAGTCTAGAAGCTGGGGAAATCAAGCAAATGGGAGAGGGGGAGGGGAGAACTTAAGAAGAGAAGGTTGAACAAAAATGCTGGGTGGTTGCCAAGTAGCTTCAGGCAGGAAGGGTAAATCACACTGTGCGGAGTCGCCTTTGGAGATGAGGAGATGGATGGAGTCAAAGGAAGCCATGGCTAATATATATATATATGGACTATATATATATAACTCAACATATTCTAAGCATACACATGTTTGGAAATTGGCAGTATATATCCTCAGTTCTTCCAATGCTCCCTTCCAAAAACATGCCAAGAACAGGGACAACATTCAGTCACCTTCCTCTGACTCACTGAAAAGGCTCAAAGCCAGCGGGTGCCTCTCCAACAGCCTTCAATACACAGACATGACAGAAAGAAAGAAAGAAAGAAAGAAAGAAAGAAAGAAAGAAAGAAAGAAAGAAAGAAAGAAAGAAAGAAAGAAAGAAAGAAAGAAAGAAAGAAAGAAAGAAAGAAAGAAAGAAAGAAAGAATCACAGTGCTGGAAGAGACCCCAAGGGCCATCAAGTCCAACCCCCTGCCATGCAGGAACACACAATCAAAGCACTCCCGACACATGTTCACCCAGCCTCTGTTTAAAAGCCTCCAAAGAATGAGACTCCACCTCTCTCTGAGGCAGTGTATTCCACTGTTGAACAGCCCTGACAGTCAGAAAGTTCTTCCTAATGTTTAGATAGAATCTCTTTTCCTGCACCTTGAATCCATTGCTCCATGTCCTAGTCTCTGAGGCAGGAAACAAGCTTACTCCCTCTTCGACATGGCATCCCTTCAAATATTTAAACATGGCTATCATGTCCCCCTTAACCGTCACTTCTCCAAGCTAAACATCCCCAGCTCCCAAAGCCTCTCTTCGTAGGGCATGGATTCCAGACCTTTTACCATTTTGGTTGCCCTCCGGAAGGAAGGAAGGAAGGAAGGAAGGAAGGAAGGAAGGAAGGAAGGAAGGAAGGAAGGAAGGAAGGAAGGAAGGAAGGAAGGAAGGAAGGAAGGAAGGAAGGAAGGAAGGAAGGAAGGAAGGAAGGAAGGAAGGAAGGAAGGAAGGAAGGAAGAGCAAAAATGGCACCTCCTTCATTTTCCTTCTCCGAAAACACCTTATGTGCAGCAGCTATCATAAGGCACCGCCAAAGGCGTGCAGATTTGGAAATCTAAGAGAAATTCTATACAGTCTCAATTCCAAAAACAGGTTTTGATGGAGGCAATTGAAGTAATTGACATTGCTTAAAATTGTTATATGAGGAAAACTTAAAGTGCAACATGGTTCTCCTTAGATCCATCACTTGAGTATATTTTAAATGGGGAAGGGATCCTTCCCTACATCACCGGCATAGAGATTTCCCTGTTAACTTGTTCAACTGACAGAAAGCTGAGAACCAAATATGTGACTCTCAGTCTTGAACTGATATATCTGGGTCCATTTTAGGAAGTTCTATTAGAGTCCTTTGAGGGAGGGCGGTATATGAATGAATGAATGAAGAAGAGGAGGAGGAGGAGGAGGAGGAGGAGGAGGTTGTAATCTCAGTTTTAGCAGCAGAAGAAGCAGGAAAGATCCTGTTAACTGGCTAGCAGCAACTGAAGAAGAACCCGTTGAGTTTGTTTCTCCTCTGTCCTCATGTACTTAAGACTTAGGCAAGGCCACAGATGTTAAGCCACGGAAATGAGCAGAAGGGCTGAGAGCCATCCCCTTTCAGCCTGAGGGTGATACATTCCATTTAAACAAAGCCCCCTTTTAAAAACTTCTCTATCTCAGATGATGGGTAGAAGATCTTGTGTGTTCTCCTTTTAAATCATTTTAATAAAAGCCAGTGTGACATAATGCTTGGTGTACCAGTCAAAGACCTGATTTGAATCTCTACTCTGCCATGGAAGCTTGCTAGATGACAGAGGGTCAGTACCACACTCTCAACCTAGCCTACCTCACCAGGTTGTTATGAGGACAAAAGGCAGTAGAGGAGACAGCTGTAAAGAGGTTGACATAAACACCTGGTTCCCTTCAGCGTGGGGCAGAGCACCAGTATATAATCAGGAGCAGAAGTGGCGTGGTGGTTGAGAGCAGGTGCATTCTAACCTGGAGGAACTGAGTTTGATTCTCCGCTCTGCTGCTTGAGCTGTGGAGGCTTATCTGGGGAATTCAGATTAGCCTGTGCACTCCCACACATGCCAGCTAGGTGACCTTGGGCTAGTCACAGCTTTCCGGAGCTCTCTCAGCCCCACCCACCTCATAGGGTGTTTGTTGTGAGGGGGGGAAGGGCAAGGAGATTGTCAGCCCCTTAAAGTGTCCTACAGGAGAGAAAGGGGGGATGTAAATCCAAACTTCTCCTCCTCCTCCTCCTCCTCCTCCTCTTCTTCCTCATCTACTATATTCTATTTAGAATTGTAGTTCCTATTAATAAAGCCAGCATATTAGTTTAAATAGGAAAAAAAAATGCTCCGTGTAACTTTGTCCTTAGCACACATACAGACAAGTAGCCTTGAAGCACTCTGCTAAATTCAGGTTTTTTACAAGATACAAAAACCAATGTGGAGTTGAGCTGTGGTTTCAGTGGATCCCCAGGTTCCACCTGGAGGTTGGCATGCTTAGATACACGCTCACAAATTTAGATTTGATTCATCCTTCCGGAAAGGTTTGCTTTCAACTTGTGAAAGGGATCAAGAACACTTTGACCCTCACAGATATACAAAACTCAGTGATTTTTGTCTACAGGCGGCAATCTTTTTCCCATTTATAATGTTCTAGGAATTCCTACATGCTAGGTGAGGGATGATTATTGAGAAAGCTTAACAGAGCTTCGCCTCGGCTGAAATTTTACCCAATATGTTTTCATCATTACATACTTGTTTCAAACTAACAGAGCGACTCCCCCAATCTGTTTGAAGTTCCTGGAGGAATCAGTAAGACAACCCTACTGTAAATGGCCAGCAGTGAATGGCTCAGTATTCCCAGTGAAAAAGGCTGTTCTTGTTTTCAAAAAATGTGGAAAAGGAAAACCAGTCAGAAGTTGCAACAGAGGCTGATCAGCTGAAAACATCAGAACCCCACGTGTTTTGTTTAATCAAAGCAAACTTCCTTTCCAGTCACCCGGCTTATTTGTTCATGTGAATTTTAATAGGGAGCGGGAAAGGCCGGAAGATTGACATGGTAATCCTATGGAGAGTTTATCTCACCCTGGAATTAGCTGATTTAAATGAGGGTAGCTCTGCCTAGGATTGCACGGTTAAAATATGCAATCTGGAATTGTTATTTTTGCAGCCTTCACTCAAAGATATAGCCACCGAATAGTTTTCATCTTTAATTGTAAAATCGTCACTGCGGCTATCTCCTTCTTCTACAATATGACTATAGAGAGCTGCTTTATCTCATCTCCAACTATCCAAAAAAAACCCTCCCAGATTCTTACAGAGCCCTGTGGATTTTTGTATAACCAAAGCCTCCAAAAACTCTGTAAAGGTCGGAGGCTTCCCTGGAGGTCTGCCTTCACTTAAGGTCTTTGTGTTCTGAAGTCAGGCTTCGGTTCAGAGATTTGCGCACAAAAGACTGCAATGCTTGAAGTCAGCCTTGAGCTCAAAGGGGTCCCGGGTTGAATTCTGGGCTGGGGCAGACAGCCGGAGGGAAGCCTGCGAGTCAACTTCTGTGATGGGAGCTAAGCCTGGAAGGTTAGAAGTATATGCACTGAGCATTAAAAGAATTCAAAGCTGGAAAGAGTTTGGAAAGTGCTAGCAAGGCTTCCAAGTCAGCCACTGCCGCAAAGCTAAAAAGATCTGGGATGCTCTACAACAGGGGTCCCCAACTAGGTTGAACCTGTGGGTATCTTTGGAGTTCTGACCAAGGTGGGGGTATTAGGGAGGCTGAGCCATTCTCTCTCTCTCTCTCTCTCTCTCTCTCTCTCTCTCTCTCTCTGCAGAAGAAAAGGGGTAATTTAAAAATACACTGGGAAAGAGGAATGAGAGAGAATAAAACCAACTGTGGTGATAGTGGTACATAAAGCTATTCCTAATTTGTTGACAATCCATAGTCTTGCTATGATTCATCTATTCTATGATCTGCAAGTATTGAGAACTCTAATTAGAAATATGTACCCGTTGTATTGCAGACGCCACTGTTATATACATGTGAGAGGGTGTATTTTTGTGGTGCACGGGGCTGACGGGGAAGGGGAAACTGAGGCAGAACAAGAAGAACAACAACAGGTGGATTGATATCCCCCCTCTTTCTCTCCTATAAGGAGACTCAAAGGGGCTGACAATTGCCTGGCTCTTCCCCCCTTCACAACAAACACCCTGTGAGGTGGGTGGGGCTGAGAGAGCTCCAGGAAGCTGTGACTAGCCCAAGGTCACCCAGCTGGCGTGTGTGTGGGAGTGCACAGGCTAATCTGGATTCCCCAGATAAGCCTCCACAGCTCAAGTGGCAAAGCGGGGAATCAAACCCGGTTCCTCCAGATTAGAGTGCACCTGCTCTTAACCACTACGTCACTGCTGCTCTGGTGACTTCTACTCACAAATTGAAGAATCCATACAAATGTATACAGATTTGAACAGTATAATCATTGTGCCATATGCAATGTGGCTATGTGGGTTATGATGTGTTGCTGCTGTTTTAATGGGATTTTAACTGATATTATTGTATGGTTGGATTTGTTGTTTATTATCTTTGTTACTGTTTTACAGTTCACCACCCAGAGCCCCTTGGGGATTGGGCAGTATACCAAATCAACAACAATGACGACGACGACAACGACGACAACGACAACGACGACGACGTGTGATTAGCTCATCCTATTAAAGACATTGGAAATTTCATCTTGAAAATACTTGACAGCCAAATTTATTTTGTCTGCCTGTGTTGATAAAACAAGAGCTGATCCCTGGGTCTGTTTCGGCCAACTGGGTAACTTAAGTGGCCGCTTAACATTTCTGCATTGTGATTTTGTAAAAAAATGAGAATGCACAAAAACATGGCTGTTACAGACTGGATGCCATTATCATTGCTCAAAACTACTCAAACAAACACCAACTGTAGGTTGCTGGGGTTTTTTTTTTAAACAAAACATTTATTTATGACTGAGATATATTATTTGTGACTGATCTCTGGCCAACAGTGGCGTACCAACACAAAATGGAGTCCAGGACAAGAAATGAGTTTTCGACCCTACCCCCTGCCCTGGGTGCCATTTTGTGTCAAGGGCAGGTCTGCCCACGCCACGCTCACCAGGGCTGGGAAGGAACCGACGGACAGGCCGAAGACCAAGCTGGCAGCGGCAGCAGCAAGCGTGCGGCCCCGGCATAGAGGGAGCCGCCGGGCGCTGTGTCGCAGGAGAGGCCGGGTGCAAGGACCCAGCTGGCGCCTGGCGGCTCTCTTCATGCTGGGACTGTGCTTGCTTCGGATCCACCACAGGCCTGCCATCAGCCACGGTTGTTGCTGCCGCTGCCAGCTTGATTGCTACCATGGGGGGGATTCTCTGCTCCCTCACTTGACTAGAAGGCAGCAGCAAGCACGGTTGCTGGCAGGCCCATGGTGGCCCCAAAGCTGGCAAGCACAGCCCTGGCATGGAGGGAGCCACCGGGTGCCATGCCACAGGAATGCCACAGCACCCGGAAACCCCACAACACTCCAGTGATTCCAGCCATGAAAGCTTCCAACAATACAATGTCAGTCATCTTCGAGGTCATCTACTGCCTGGTCCATCTGACAACTGACGGGCCTGCCTTTGAACATATGAAGTTAGTTAATACCAAGTCAGGCCATTGGTCCATCTAGCCCAGCGCAGTCTGTTGTGAGTGGCAGCATCTGTCCAGTGTTTTAGATTGAGGTTTTGACAGCATCTGCAACCTTTGATTCTTCAGTGGAAGGTGTCAGGGTTGGATTTTGGAACTTTCAGGATACAGATAAGGGATCTATCACTGAACAACCGTCCTTCCCCTTCTGGAACAGGGCAAGACAGACGCATAACAGGATGACAACACGCAGGTAGGAAAGGAAAAGTGAGAAGTTCTTCAGATGTGTTGTGGAAGATAAATAAGAAAGTTTGGACAGATCGCTACAGGGATGGATCTTCCTCCTTTTTTAAAAAATGCTAATGAAAAACAACTGTCCGTGCATCTGTTTAGAAATGAAGTGTTAAACGGGGTGAAAAGACTAAAGGAAATGCCAAAGTTGGTGTGAGAACAGTTGAATGGTGTTTCCCACTGTTTTCAGGATGCGTTTTAGAGGCTATTCGATCCTTGGAGGTTCCTTTAGAAGGAAAGCTGTGACCTACAGAGCAGTCAGACAATGGGTGGGAGCAGAAGTTTCAAGAAGAGGCTCTCTGTCCACCGCTGAGGTAATCACCAGCCACAAGTACTTTTATTGACATTGTTCTTTTCCCACAGAAACAGGGTAAAAAGTGACTTCAGTTTTTAGACCAAAAAAAGGGGGGAGGTTCTGTTCAGTGTCTTGTATTTAGCACATATATCATCAGCCCACAATTACTGCCTACTTCAGGAGGCATGAAAACTGATATCTGATCGGATTATTTGCCACCACTTACAGACACAGTCCAAACAATCTTTGAAGGTCTATCTATGAGATCACCTGTACAGAAGGATATCCTGAATTAATAATTATGGACAGGTGGGTGCAGCAGAAAAATGCTGCACATGAAGCCTGCTGGGTGACCTTGAGCTAGTCACAGTTCTCTCAGAACTCTCCCAGCCCACACAGAGACGGGCAATGGCAAACCACCTCCAAATATCTCTTGCCTTGAAAGTCCTGTGGGATCACCATAAGTCATCTATGTCTTGACAGCACACACACACACAGAGACTTATGAAGTGCTCTGTAAGCATCCGTCAACACAAAGCATTTTCCTACCCTCAGTATTCCTTGTGTTATTCAAAACACTGCACATTTGTGGGGAATTCAGTTTCCCTAGTTCTGTTTGTTCCGCATTTTCTACAAGCAGCAATAAATCTTCACTCCATAGACTGCAGTAAGTATGACCTATTCCTTGGCACTGTGGCCTGTTGCGTTTCCATCCCAATATATGTGTTTGGTTTCACAAGGGTGAATAGGCAACGGGCCAAGGGGAGAATGTGTCTCCCTTTGCAGCCTTATCGGAGCCAAGATATTATCCTGACTTTTAAAAATGCATGAGCAATCAGAAAGAAATTGAAAATTGAAACCATCCTACGCGCACCTCTCCTTTCTTTCCTCCTGCACTTGAAAGGCATCCTGGATTATATGACAGTCAGGGTGGGAATTAAAATTCCCAATCAATACTGTTTTTGGTTTTTATTCCTCACTTGTTCTACAGTTCTCTTTGTAGACTTAGGTTGCACTGAAGGTATGCGCCTGTGGTATACTCCAAAGAGACCAGGTCTGTGTCAGAACCAAGCCCACAGAACAACACATCTTCATCACCCTTGAACATCTGTTCCTTATGTATCGTCCCTCCTGCAGGGTTCTCTTTTGCAACCGAGCTGGAAACTCTGATGCCGTGTTTGGAGTCGGTTAAACAGCTACAGTGTCTCTCTCCTTACAATGCTCCATGCCATGCTATGATTCTTCTGGCAGCCATACAGCTATCCTGGGCTTGCTTTAATCGCAGTAGCAGAGTACGACATTCTTGCAAGCGTTTTCCCCTTACTTCTTGGCTTCACATTGGCCCAGATCTACACAAAAATCCAGAGCCAAAAACCCAAAGGCCCATCAGTTACTGATAAACAGCTGTTCTTGTCGTGACAGAGCCATTTCTCGGGCCACTCGACGCAGTCCACCACGCTCTGTCCACAAAGCTGCAAATTGGGCCATGCAGGTTTCTGCACAGCACACTAATAATGTGTACAACACTTGATTGGCCAAAGAGGATTAGATCAGCTGTGGGTAGGCTGGCATAAAGCAAGATACTTTGTTTGGTGCTTCTAGCCATCCTTTTTGACTGTAGGTTGAGAATGCATGGTCAGAATCCTCACTGTGGGATTTTGGACTTTGGAGTTCTACCTGGACTTTGGTAAATTAATTCCATTAATCCATTCACAATGTCATGCTCTTCCAGAGATTTCTTTAAGATTATTTCGGGCAGTTTTTCCATCTAAAAGATATTATCGCACATGCTTGGTTTTGCAGTTCTCAAAACTGTGAATTTGTGTCTGCAGAGTTTACTTCTCAGCAAAAATGTTATAAAATAAACATATTGGGGCTTTCCCCACTCACCTTCTGCTGCGCGCTGCTCTCGCACCCCCTCAGCGCGCGTCATTCCTGGTGCGCTCTCGGGGTTCCCCACGACTCCGCGTGGGGTCATCAAAAGGTGCCGTTTCTTCAGCGCCAGGAATGACACGTGCTGAGGTGGTGCAAGAGCGGCAGCATCGGGGCAGCTGCGTGGTTGCCACCCTTGCAAGTGGGGAGCACCACTGGACCCCGCACTACTTTCCCGGAGTAGCGCGCAGCAGAAGTTAAGTGGGGAAAGCCCCTTTGTTCCTTTGCCAATTTGCACAAATTCAGCCACTTACCTCTTACGTACTAAGTTTCAAGAAGTTTAATGAATAGAAGATTATTTGGAGTGGAATAGATCTGCATAAGGAGCTAAGAGTGAGAAGGGAGTGGCAAGCACTAAAATAAAAGTGAAACCTTTTAAGCAGAAAATTCCACAAGTCTTGGGATCTTTGCATATGTAGCCTGAGGTTCATCATATTATTCTCACCCTGGAAGAGAAAATCTTTTTATGGCAGCAGGCCACCATCTGGTTGATAATATTAAAATTATACTAGCAAGAATTAGTCTTCATGTAGAAAACCATGATTTAATTGAAGTTTTGCTGACTAGCGATTTAAACTGTGATTTAAACTGATTTGATTGAAACCAAATCCACTCTCTCTGCAACTGAGTCATGGACCCTCACTGGGGTCTCTGTGGACGGTTAAAATCAAAGAGAACAAAAGACTACTAAGAATCTTCACGCCTCTTGTAATTCTATTTTATTATTCTTTACAAGCCATCAGATTATGGGTGCTGAGAACCAGCCAAAGTTCGGAGGGGGACTAACAAAATCATCAAGTATTCTGTGAGAGAATTTTGAAAAATGCTTTCTCTTTCTTCCAAGACTGTGCTTTACAAGAGTGGGGCCAGATGTTTTACTCTGGGTACTAGCCAGGGACATAGGTAATGGGGGGGGGGGGTTCTTGGGTTTAAACCTCCTATTGCATATCCAGCGGGGGCGGGCGCTCCTGTGCACCCACATAGGCATAGCCCGCATCGCACGCTTGCAAGCTGCAAGCCAGCCGGAGCCCGGGAAAGAAAGTCTCGCCTTTCGTGAAGCAGTCTTGCGAGAGACAAGACTTTCTTTCCCGGGCTCCAGCTGGCTTTCAGGCTGCAGGCGGGGCTTGGGGAGGTGGGGCCACGCCTCAGGGGTGGGTGGGGGCAGGGCCATTCCCCCTGAACTCCACCCCCCAAACCCACCCCATAAAAATTCTATACCTACGTTCCTGGTACTGGCTAATTCTGATCAGTCTCCAGAATCACTGAAGGAAATGTCTTTCTCAGAATTGTCCATTGTCAAAGCTATTGTTTTGTACATTATTGAACTTGGAACTTTGATATAAAGAGTATTTATGCCAAACTGTATTTTTACTTTCAAACTTTCAAATGGATGCAGGGGGAGGGAGCAGGGCTAGGTAGACCCAAACAGACCATGCAGTTTAAAAAATATTTGAAGTAACCATCCACCTATATGAATCTGTATAGGGAGCAGGAAAGTTTCTGGAAAATGGTGAAGGCCAAAAACAAAGCAAAATTAAAATTTGCCAAAAAAACAAAATTAAAATTGTGCTAGAAGTGGTCTCACTTGCCACGGAGAGAATGAAAAGTAAAAGCAGGGCTTAATGACATATGTCTGTGCACGGAATCTTGCTGTGATGGTCATTTGCTCCCATTACGCAGGAAACACATTGTGCATAATCAGCCATTGACTAAGATCTTCTTTGTTTTGGCTGAATTACAGTAAGTGTTCATTCTATGTACAAAGTCTGCTAAAAACCTCTTCTGGAGAACTTCACAGATTCCTTCTCTTTTTCTTGAAAATTTGCCATTTTTGTCCATCAGTAGTACTTGATCTGACCTATAGCAATACCCGCTGTGACAACTGATGAGGTGGAAGATATATTTTTGGATTTTAAGGGCTGCAACATTGAACAGTAGCTTGCATGTGTGAAATTATACACATCAAGCCCAGTTTTTATTTTACCAGAAACCACCTCAATTGTGTGAGCAATTCTTGTACATCTAGATCATAAAACACCCCAGGATGACCCATTGAGTACATGCATATGTGGATTGGACCATAATGCCTATATTTACAATTTAAGCTACAATTTAATATTTTTATCTTCCTTTCTTTTCGATTCCTTCCTTTGCTTTCACTCTTTTCTTCCCTTTAACCTACCCCCGTGGTATTTAAAAGTTTTTTTTCTTTCCCGCTACAAAAGCTGATACTCAGCCTTTAATTTTTTGAAGCTTGGATCCAAACCATGCAAAACACCTGTCACATAATCGCCAGGGGAATTTTCAGAAGGATAGTAACTGTGAGTTCTCTGTGAGAATTCAATTCAGAAGCATTAGAGAATCCATATTTAGGTTGAGACCATGGCACAGGAGAGGAAAGACTTTTCCCCTCCCAACCACTTCTCCTTTTTTTGACCCCAAATACCCGGGGGGGGGATGCATATACAAATAATGCCTCCAGGACTATTTGGGGGTCAAGAAAAATGGTGTCAGGTGTCAAGGCAAAAGCTCCCTGCACCATGGTCCCTGAACGAGACCTCTGTGGCAATTATAAATTGAATTCCCTTGGGGAACTGGTGTTCTGCTGCAAAACACTGCAGTGATTGCACGGTAGATGTGTAGTATGGCCCTGAAAACAAGAAAGAAGGAAGAGAAATGATAACAAGCAAAGAACTAAACGGATAGACAGGAAGGAATGGAAAATAAAAGACAGAAGAAAGACCTTTGTAAGTTGGGAAAATGAGCATTTTAAAACTTCATCAATATTTGAACATATGGCACACAGACAACAGTTACACATGGACATATTTTTAGATATTTGGAAACTTTTTATAGATACTTACATGTCACACCTGCCACCATTGTTATTACATGCTGCTGTATTTTTCGTTGCTTTGTTTGCGGTAATTCAGTACTTCTTAAACATTATTTTAAAAGACCCCAAATAGCCTGATTTTAAATCTTTAGATTTTAAAAAATCTTATCGAGCATATATGATTGCTGACGAAAATTTCTAACAGCTTATGTGTCCTCTGAAGATGCTAGCCACAGATGCAGGCGAAATGTCAGGAGAAAATGCTGCTGGAACACGACCATACAACCCGGAAAACCCACAACAATCTTAAGTATTGTTGAAGTCTTTCACAGCCAGAATCAACTGGATGTTGTGGGTTTTCCAGGCTGCGTGGCCGCAGTCTGGTGGTTTTAGCTCTTAATGCTTCACCTGCATCTGTGGCTGCCATCTTCACCAATATTTACAGTAAGGTGTGCTACAGAGAGAAACACATCCTTATCGTGACCTGCTGTAAAAATGCCAGCCACAGATGCAAGTGAAACATTACGAACTAAAACCACCAGACCACAATCCCAGAGACTGGAAAACCCACAAGAGCCAATCTAACATTTTACCTCATGAGTAACAAAATATTTCATCATGACTAGACTGAATTGCATGACTCTAAGGACTGGCCATAATTCAGTAGTAAATCACAAGCTTTTCATGCCCAAGGTCCAAGATTCCCTTGCATATCAAGTGAAAAGGTTCTTAGGACCAAGAAACTTCATTGACTGAGACTCTGGAGAAAGGCAACCAATCAGAGGAGATAATACTGAGCCAGCTCGGCCAGTGATCTGAGCAGATGCAGCGTGCTCACAGGGACATGTGGGGCCACATGTCCTCAGGTGCACACCAGCTGGTCACTGGGGGCGGAGCATTGCCCCCCACACTGCTCCCCTCAGCCCGGCCCTGCCAGACTGCTCCTTCAGCCAGCAGAGGCTCCAGCTAAAGTAAGTGGGGCATGGGGGGCTCGGGGTAGGGGGGCAGCTGGAGCAGGTGTTGCCCGGGCGCCATTTCCCCTATCATGCCTCTGGGTCTGAGTCATTATAAAGCAGGTTCACATGTTCAAGATGAACACTCTGAACTGAAACATCTCCCTATTTTTCTGGCCATCTGGGGACATTTAGAAACATCTAGTCTGCCAAATAAAAAAATGTACCAGTAAACACAATTAGATGAATTAAAATAATAATAAAAGTTTTTTTCCAACTGTTAGAAACCACTACTTCCAGATTAAACAAATTACAGCAAGGTCCTACTGTAATGAGGTCCTCTGGATGCAGTAGAATAGAATAGAATAGAATAGAATAGAATAGAATAGAATAGAATAGAATAGAATAGAATAGAATAGAATAGAATAGAATCTTTATTGGCCAAGTGTGATTGGACACACAAGGAATTTGTCTCCGGTGCATATGCTCTCAGTGTACATAAAAGAAAATACATTTGTCAAGAATCATAAGGTACAGCACTTAATGATTGTCATATAGGTCTAGTAAGCAATCAGGAAACAATCAATAGTAATAAAAACATAAAATGTAAAATCATAAAATAAATGAAATGTCAGCACAGGCTATAGTCATACAGTCATAATTGGGAGGAGATGGGTAATAGGAATGATGAAAAAAGTAGTGCAGTAATTATATAATAAATATATAATAAATAGTTTGACATTATCGAGGGAATTATTTGTTTAACAGAGTGATGGCATTCGGGGAAAAAACTGTTCTTATGTCTAGTTGTCTTGGTGTGCAGTGCTCTGTAGCGACGTTTAGAGGGTAAGAGTTGAAACAGTTTATGTCCAGGATGCGAGGGGTCAGTAAATATTTTCACAGCCCTTTTTTTGACCCGTGCAGTATACAGGTCCTCAATGGAAGGCAGGTAGTAGGACTTACCTCAATGGAAGGCAGGCAGTAGGACTTACTCCCAAGGTTTGCAGGCTTCACATTTTGCTAAAATCTTAAATCTCTTCCTTTCTTCATGCCCAATCAGGAGACAGGGACCACTAAATGTGTCATGTTGATATGCTATGCTTGTTCTTTCTGATGGTTCCAGACTTCTAAAATTCTAATGTGTTGGTCACTGAATGTACCATTTACTTGACTGTACTGACTCACAGCGGCCCCTTCCGCACGTGCAAAATAATGCACTTTCAATCCACTTTCACACTTGTTTGCAAGTGGATTTCGCTATTCTGCACAGTAAAATCCAGCTGCAAAGTGCATTGAAAGTGGATTGAAAGGGCATTATTCTGCACGTGCGGAAGGGGCCGCTGTGAGTCAGTACAGTGAAATCTGCCTTGAGTCTCTGTGAGAAAGGACTATAGACAACAGGCTGTGACTGCAGAAAAAACATTTTATTTATTTATTTGGATTTATATCCCACTCAGTTCCTGAATTGGATCCCTCCACCTCATAATTGCCAGGTGTCTTTCCCTCACTTGGCCACTGGCAGGGGATGGAGAGGTAGAGCTTCCAGATCCCGGTTGAGAAACCTCTGGAGATTTAAGAGGAATGGAGCCTGAGGAGGACAGGAACCTCAGTGGGGTACAGTGCCATGAGGCCCACACTTCAAAGCATACATTTTCTTCAGAGGAATTGTTCTCTGTAGTTAGAAATGAACTGTAATTCCAGGAGATCCTCAGGTCCTACCTGGAGGTTGGCATCCCTATCCCCCCGCCCTGCCCAAAATACACCGATTTCCTTTTAAAGCGATCCGGCTGGCCTCCACAAGGGCCAGGGCTTTTACAGCCCTGGCCCCTACTTGGTGGAATAGGCTCCCAGGTGAGATCAGGGCTCAGCGGGACTTAACAGAGTTTCCACAGGGCCTGTAAAACGGACCTGTTCCGCCAGGCATTTGGCCAGCCGGGGTAACATCGGCATCTCACCATATAATAAACATCTGGCCTCCTGTGGGTACAAGCAAGAGGGAGGGGTGGGAGCTGAAGCTATCTGTAAGATATATGGTTCTTATTAATCGGTTATAAGTTGTTGTTACTTGTTTTAATTGTTTTTATGGCACCGCCATGAGCGCTTTGCGGGAGGGTGGTAGGCAGGCAGGCAGGCAGGCAGGCAGGCAGGCAGGCAGGCAGGCAGACAGACAGACAGACAGACAGACAGATAGATAGATAGATAGATAGATAGATAGATAGATAGATAGATAGATAGATAGATAGATAGATAGATAGATAGATAGATAGATAGATAGATAGATAGATAGATAGATAGATAGATAGAGGTGACCTCTGATGATACCCCTCTGAAATTGCTCTTTGGTGCCTACCTGTGGGTTTATTCTGGCAGCACAGCTGTTAGTCATCAAAAAGAGACACATTATTGGTGTCAGACAATTGAAACTTTTTGTAGAGAGATGAGTAGAAAACTAAGGATCAAACACACTTCAGTCTCATCGTGCGAGGCTATGGGTATTAAATGGAATAAATGATTGGATCAAGTCTCAATCTCCAGAAGCAATGATGCCTTTTCCATTTTTGTAACCGGCTTTCAGCACATATTGTATTGTTATTATGCAAGCTGCCAAGTCCACAGAGCTGCTTTGAATTTATAGGGGGTTTTTTTTGTTCAACCGAAGCATTGGGTTTTCATTGGAGTACCACTAGGCTTCCCAGACTTTGATGATGTTTCAATAATGCAATAAAAGGCAGGTCCTTACCACAACAAAAGGCAAAAAATATCATTTCTGAATAAACAGAAATCTTTTCCAATTCAGAATATGTCGTCATGTTTTCGGTATAAGCCTCCCCAGAATGAGATCTTCTCTGGAACTAATTATTTTTGCAGATCAGTGTAGCATTTACTCTCCTGCAGAAGTTCATTACATGATATGACTTAAGGACTAAAATCTTTCCTTCCAAAACAGACGCACGAGTTTAATAAACAGAAAAACTGAAGCCTGAAGTTGGCACATGGGCCTGGTTTTCCATAATTACCCCTTCAGATGTTCTATCAAAGCGCTTCTGCCTAGGTGTATGAATATCCCACACACTTTCAGATCTATGCAGCATGTACAAAATCACTGGCTTATAAGGAATTAAGTATCTTTTAAACATACCAAATAAACTAACTCAAATCAGATTGATTTAAATGTGTTTTTGCTCTATAAAAACGCCTTGTTCCAATCGGATTTTGTTGCTAAATTGGTGATGCTGTGTAACATTACACAAGTAGACGGATATGCAATCAATTTACTTGATAAGTGAACACTACAGGAAACTCGTATATGCCTCCAAGGGAAAAATGGAATAAAACTGTGGTCAGGCATGAAGTATGTGACATATTGGGTATCTACTGGGAGAACGGCTCAAGAATAACCAGGTTGGTCTGTTGCACCAAAAATAATAGAAGAATCCTGTGACACTATAAGAGCTATCAAATGTAATATGACATAAACTTTCACAGGCAATACCTCATCAGAAACAGATTCTTAATATTCCCTATACCAGTTTCCACTTTATACCCCCCCCCCCGCTTCAATCTCTATCTTGAAAATAAGCATTACTATATCAACATCCCCTCCCAGAAGCAGCAGGGGAAAGAGGGGCTATGAATAATTGTGAATGGCCAAAAGCCCCTCTTTCCCCTGCTTCTGCTGTGGCATTATTGGCCTTTCCCCACCCCCTTCATTCCTCCTTGAATGACCCCAGCTAATCAGAAATCAGCCAGCCATTGGTGGGGCCATTGGAGGAACTTTCCAGTGAGATGTAGGTCTCTGTTGCCATCGGCCAAGAGTCTGGGTATGATTTTGGATATCTCCCTCTCTTTGGAGACCAGGTTACAAACATGGCCAGACTGGCATTTTCCTATTCGCACTGAGGCCGTTTCTGCACAGCCAATTACAGTGTAGTGTTGTCGGTGTTATTGGCAACGCTGCAGCAATGGACTGTTCGCATGGGCGGGCGCTCCAAGGAAAGGTAGCGCATCGGCTGAACCGCCTTGGCATGCCTTGCAAAATGCCTAAGCTTTTGCAAACAGTGTTCTTTTTTCCCCAGGGAAGACATCATGGGTGTTCGGTGACAGGATTGGCCAGTGTGGGCCTCCATGGTGGGGGGGCGGGCACTGTGGCACCAATTCCTGGCAGGCACTTCGCACGACACTGGCTGCGGAGCGCCGTTACTGAAAAGACACGTTTGGTGAGTGATTTTCGAATACACCATTGTGGGGCCGCTGGAGCGTTGCTGCATCGCTGCAGCCTTCTTTCTGCAGCAGCGGCCGTGCAAACTCCCCACCCATGACACTGTTTTTACTGTCGTTTTACCAGCTTTTTTGGCCCATGTGGAAATGGCCAGAGTCAGGCAACTGATGCCCTACCTATCTCTCCTTGAATGAACCACCGTGATCCCTGTAATAGTCACCTCCAAATTGGATTACTGCTACTCGTTCTACACAGGGCTACTTTTGGGTCTGATTCGGAAACTTCAGCTGATGCAAAATGCACGAGTGGTTAAGGAAGAGCCCATATTCAACCAGTGCTCTACCAGATGCATTGGTCCACGTAGGGTACCAAATCCAGTTCAAGGCTCTAGTGCTGGCATTTAAAGCCCTAAGCTGCCCATCGAGTTCCGGGACAGCTTCAAAGTACTGGTTTTGACCTTTAAGGCCGTTAGCGGCATTGGGCCTGCATATCTGAGGGACCGCATCTCCCCATACTGCTCCGCTAGGGCTCTCCGCTTCTCGGAGGAGCGTCTGCTGGAAATCCCCAGCCCAAAACAGATCCAGCTGGCCTCTACAAGGGCCAGGGCTTTCACAGCCCTGGCTCCTACCTGGTTCAACAGGCTCCCTAAGGAGACCAGGGCCCTGCGAGACCTTCAAAGTTTCCACAGGACCTGTAAAACGGACCTGTTCCGCCAGGCTTTTGGCCAGCCGGGATAGCCATCAGCCCCTCATGTCATCCAGGACCCCCGTGGATGGGGTTGGAGGGAGGAAACTGTCACCATAGTGATTGTTTTAAATTGCTGATCAAATTACTGTTTATGTTTTAATTTGTATATTAAATTATGATGTACACCGCCCTGAGCCTACTGGGGTGGGCAGTCTAAAAATATAATAAACAAACAAACAAACAAAGAGTCTAGGACAGTGGTGGCGAACCTTTGGCACTCCAGATGTTATGGACTACAATTCCCATCAGCCCCTGCCAGCATGGCCAATTGGCCATGCCGGGCAGAAGGAGCTGGTAAACAATCCTGTGATCCCTTAACCCTGTAAAGATACAAACCGCCACCTGCGAAGTCTAGGACCATCATACCTGCAGGACTGCCTTTCTCAATATGTCCTCCAAAGAGCATTATGCTCTGCTAACAATCAGCTGGGCCCAACAACAACCAGATCCAAAAGGTATCCAGCTGTCATCTATAAGAGCTCTGGTCCTGGTTTGGTGGATATACTCTGTCCAGTAAGACCAGGGTCCCGTGGGATCCATCTCAATTCCACAGGGGCCGTAAGATGGAACTCTTCCGCCAGATCTAAAGTTGAAGGCAGCAATGGAGTTGATTCATCTTGACTGGCCTCCCTTCCCTTTCTGTTTTGGCACGACTGTATGGTATGGGGGTCAGGGGAGAAATGTTTTGAGTTGTAAATTGTTCCACTCTTGGTTGGAGCTTTAAGGTTGGAAGCCAATCTGAGCCTGCTTTGTCAGGAAGAGCGGAATATAAATCCAAGAAATAAATAAAATAAAACTTTCCACGGGTCCTTTAGCTTTGTCTGGGGCTGAATTGACGTATGGTTGACTTCATTTTTGGAATAACTTAAAACTTTCTTTAAACTCTGCCTTTCTGTGAAAAGGCAGTCTGTTAACCTACCCAGCCTGTTAACTTACTCCAGGTAGAGAAGGAAGCTGACATTTTTCTATGTCTAGTGCTGTTTATCATTTTTCAGACTGTTCCTTGCTTTGATCTTTTCAGCACATTCTGATTTCTTCAAAAGGTTTTAATTTCTGATTGCTATTCTGTATTTTATGGGATATTTCGTAGTCTGCTTGCCTTTTGGATTAAATCCAGATTACATTGCTAAGTCTCTTGTTCTTTTTATGAGAGTTTTATTCACATTCTGGTGTCTGGATAGTCAGGAGATAAGATTTTATAAGCCATGGACCACAGCTGGGTCAAAGAGATTTTCCAAGAGGACAGAGAGGCTATGTTAGAAATAATTCTGCATTACCCTTTTCTCACCCAAGAATTTTTTTCTCCTAGTTTGTCCAGCTGTGCTCAAATATGGGGCCAATCATGCAAGAAGACAAAAATATTACTATTAATATAAGTGGTTTGGTTAACACAGCTTAAAATATTACTTGATATTTTGTTCCTAGAACCATATCACATCAAAAAGAATTCAAAAGGTTTTTAATTTTCACAGTTAAAGTTTGCTTCCTGGGGAAACAGACAATTTTTAAAAATCCTTTATTTTACCAAATAAACCAAATGGTTTGTGTCAAGGTAGTATATTAAGAAAACTAATGCAGTTAGAGGGTTGGACTAGGACAAGAAAGACCTAAATTCAAATCTCCATTTCCCATGGAACCTTTGAGGCAATCTCTGGCCAAGTCACTTTCTCTTAGTAAAACCTCCTTCACAAGGTTGTTGTAAGCAGGGATTTTTTTGTGATGGAAACGAGAAGGACCTCTACAGACACCCCGGGGAGCAGCTACAAATCCAAGTAGCGAAAGCTGACCTTGATAGACCAATGAACTGACTCAGTACAAGGCAACTTCATGTGTTCAATGCACTAAATAAATAAATATTAAGCATAATGTATGCATAGTCTTCCCCCCAGGGTGAAAGGATTCTCTCAGATATGAAACTATTAAGCAGGCATTCAGAGGCGTATCTAGGGAAAATGTAGCCTGGTGCAAAATCTCTTTTCCGCCCCCCAACCCTGTATGGACAGCTGCCCTCCCCCACCACAACCAAACAACTTTTTTTGCACCAGGTCTTAAAGTCAGTGTATAGACCTGGGGGGGGGGAGGAGGGGTCTGGGGCAATTTTCTGCCCTCACGTGACTAAACGGCCGCACCCTAGGAACATTTGATCCCATATGTCTCCCTGGGCAGTACGCCTCCTGCTGGCACTGCAAGTCAGTCTCTTGCACAACACTTTCCCTTTACATTTTAAGACCTAAAGTGAATCTCTATGGACAAGAAGAAAGTCTCCAAGAGACTGGGCTCTTCTGAGATTGCAACAGCAGGGGATAGATACAGGCAGCTCTACGAAAGATTATCTGTTCCCCACACATGAGGTGGCCAGTTCTGTGCTCCTCAACCAGTCACTAAAGGACCTGCAGGAATGTCTACCTCCCTTCAAATGGCACTGCATCAATTCAAGCAACCTCGCCTAGCCAGATTCTAGTTAGCTGATGTTGTTTGCAGGGCTCCGTCAACTCCGACTTAGCAACTGTGCTGTTCCTTCCAGCCAAGGTTATTGCCATGATAGATAACCTGGTGCTTCCCATTCCTTTCCCCATTTCAGAGGTACAGGCACTAGATTGCGGGATATCTGCCTTCCTCCTGGACCTCTGCCCTTCTAATGAGTATCACCAATCCTAAGACCATTTGGCCAGCCAGAATCTTGGATGTACAAAGCAGGTGGAAGTCAGGTGAAATTTTAAGCTCTAGAACAGGGGTCTGCAACCTGCGGCTCTCTAGATGTTCATGGACTACAATTCCCATCAGCCCCAGTGGCTGATGGGATTTGTAGTCCATGAACATCTGGGGAGCCACAGGTTGCAGACCCCTGGTATAGCAGATGTTATGAAGCTGTATGTTGTAAACCAGCACTCACCGATCAAGATCAGCGGCAGATCACAAAGTATCCAGCAGTTTACTTAAGGTCACAAAGCTCCAGTAGTGTAGCGCCAAGAGCAATGCACCAGGTGCGCGCCAATTGGCCATGCTGGCAGTGGCTGATGGGATTTGTAGTCAATGAACATCTGGAGAGCCACAGGTTGCAGGCCCCGGCTCTAGAACTTTGGGAGAGAAATTAGTCACTACTGGCTGTGTTAGCCAGAAATTTATTTATTCTTAATGAAGATTTGTAGAAAACAGCCTATCGTTCAGCAACTATCCTTTGCATTGTTAAAATTAAATCCACAGGCTTTTAGAGCAAACAGTTACTTGACGGCAATGAAAATTAACCCGTATCAACCCTTGTGATTTTGTGCCATAATTATTCTCAGCAGTCCTGGGTGTTAGCGCTTGCTATGCTGAGTTTTTCCTCCCAATTTTATATATTCATACTTCTAATTATGCCACATGTTAGTAAGCTTTCCCTTGCCCCAGACTCTCTGGAAGAATTTAGGATGAGGTCAGATTTTAAGTACATAACAGTTAATTCTCAATTCCCAAGAAGCTGCAAGTTGCTTTCACTGGGGCATGCTTTGTCTCCTGTTGAATCATTTTACTACTAATAGCTACACCAACAGCAGGCGTGACCTGCTGAACTAGCTAGAGGAGGTGTCATTATTCATATCGCTCAACAGACATTACAATATGGCACATAGCTCCGAGGGCTGTGCGCTAAACTATCTGCTCTTATCAAATGCTTGGAACGACCCGAGGCCAAGTTCGAGGAATACTCTGGCTGTCGAAGGGGGAGGAGAGAGAAGGCCCCCCCCCATGAAATTTGGAATGTGCTTCTACTTACTGTCCATCCAAGTAAAATAAAACGATTTCTCCTACAACCATATGGTTCCCCTTAGACGCGAAACTGTATATATTGGTCTAAATCCACAATATTCTTGCTGACATATTATTCAGTATATTAGAAAATCACTACAACCTGTGTGCACTGTAGCAGTTCCTAAAATTAAGCGCAACAAATCTGGTGGGAGGGAAGAGAGCCTTTTTCAAAGCAAGCCTTGAGGGAAAGTATTCTCTAAGGGAGCAGGTTCCTCAAGGCAGGTGCGGTGAAGGAAAAGCATCTCCTCAAGTCCGGAGAGGTGCGCTGCTAGGTTGCATTCAGGACCTTAAGGTAAACAGCGCTACATTAACTCTAGCCCTGAAGAAGGGAAAGACATTCAATGGGTAAAAATGGTTTTAAAATACTAAGAAATGCCAGGGAGAGACCAGAGTTTGTTAAACAAAGGCTTTTTCCACACAAAACATTTAAGACGTTTTGCAACTGTCTCGAAAAGCATAGTTTTTGTAGATTTTTGTCCGCATAACCCATAAAAATAAAACATTTCAGGTGAAAACGTTCTTTTGGGGGAAAAATGCACGTATGGCTTCAGTGGTATGGCAAGTCGATCGCCGAAGCCTTGCCGATTCTGACATGGAATCTAGCATGTCAACTACAACACATAAAATAAAAACCTCCTGAAAAACAGCATGTTCGCTTAATCGGCAGGCAATAATGAATTTATGGATGTACAGCAATGATGGGAATGGCGGGCAGCTGAGATGCCAGATGAGCATAAGCATAAGCATAAGCATTTTATTGTCATTGTGCACGCACAACGAAATTTACAGCAGCATTCCTCGATGCACACAATTTCAGACTCATACATCATACTCATACAATTTCATACAATACATCATACTCATACAATTTCGGACTCATACCCCATCCTCACTTTCCCCTTCCTCCACCCATCCCTACACAGCCCCAAACACATCAACACAAAGCCGTGGAGTTCAGCATAGCCACAGCTCTAGAGTAGAAGCTGTCTCTAAGCCTCTTTGTCCTAGTTTTGATAGACCTGTATCGTCTACCTGATGGTAACAGTTCAAAAAGAGAGTGTGCTGGATGAGACGGGTCCCTCAGAATATTTTGGGCTTTTTTTAGGCTTTGGGAATTGTAGAGTTCTTCCAAGGAGGAGAAAGGGCAGCCGATAATCCTTTGTGCAGTAGTGATCACCCTTTGGAGCGCCTTCCTATCTGTGCAACTGTGCAACTGGAGAACCACTGTGCAACTGGAGAACCATATACAGATGCAGTAGGTTAAGACACTCTATATAGCACAGCGGTAAAAGGACACCAGGAGTTTTCCATCCAGTTGTTGCTTCCTTAAAAGTCTCAGATAGTACAGTCTTCTGTCTCTAGAAAACGTCTCTAGGAAACTTCAGAAAATGGCGGGCAGCCAGAGAATCTCTGAAGCATCAGAAAATGGCGGACAGCTAGAGAAACAAAAGTAGCAGGGTGGAAGGTGGGCTTGGAGCTTCAAATTCAGGCAGAGAAATAAATTGTTTTCTGTTTCTCTGCACAGGCAAGGAAGAAACATTTTAAAAATGTTTCAGGAAAAAAAGATTGCTAAATATCTGGATCCAAATAAAATGTTTTGAACTGGAAAGAAAACATTTTCAAAATATTTTTGGGGAAAAACCATGCAGAACACCCGGAGGAAAGGTCTTATCTTCCTGCCTCAAAATGTTTTATTTGTGTGGTGCGGAAAAGGCCAAATATGTATGTTAGGTGCAGGTTGAGTAATCCTTTATTGGGAATTTTTTTGAAGCATATTTAAAAATGGTTACAAAATCGTTCCAGGGACTGGAAAGGGGTAGGAATGGCTTCTGCATTTTCATAGGCGTTAACCTATAGGATCACTTATCAACTACACATAACAGCTGATTCAGACCTCATGTTCCTTAACAGGAAAAAAACCATGCTGAAACCTTGCAGTTTAAATAAAATCTCCAGTGTGGTGATGAGAAAGAACAGTTGTATTTCGGGGGGGGGGGGGGCATCTAGGATTGCCAGTCCCTTGAAGAGGATGAGGGCCCCCTCACAGTGGTGGGATTCAGCCGGTTCGCACCACTTCTGCACAACCGGTTGTTAAAATGGTGCTTGTAAACAACCAGTTGTTAAATTATTGGAATCCCACCAACAGAACCGGTAGTTAAATGATCTGAATTCCACCATTGACACCTCACCTCTAGAAGTGGCAGCAGGAAACATTTTTGAAATGTACTGTCAAAGGCTTTCATGGCTGGAATCAACTGGCTGTTGTGGGTTTTCTGGACTGCGCGGCCTTGTTTTGGTAGTTTTTGTTTCTTATGTTTTGTTTTCATTTACGGCTGGAATCTTCAGAGGCGTGTCATGGTGTCATGTTAGGAGCAAAAACTACCAGATCACGGTCACACAGCCCAGAAAGCCCACAAAAGCCAACTTTTAAAATGGCTGTTGGATCAGTGGCATGTAAGCCCTTCTGGGGAAAACCTGGATGTGATGTCATGCCTCTCTCAGAACTGCCATTCAGTTTCTGACAATTCCTTGATAGTGCTAACATCACGTCTGGGTTTTTCCCAGAAGCGATGTTATGCCATTGCTGATTGATACCCCACGTGTGCCTGTCCCTGGTTGCCAAACCTGCAACCCTACCCCTAACTCGGCACAATGACAGCTCTTGAAATGTTATGTCTGCCTCCGGTCCCATTACTATTTGAGTAGAGAAAGGGATGTAACAAAATATCAACATAATAACTTCTAAATGGGCCACTCCCCACTTACCTCGTCTGAGTGCAACCCCACAGCGACCCCTCGTAGAAAAGCCTCCGTGGCTTTTGACAACGGAGACATTTGTTCCCCACTCATTTTCCATTCAGGAAATAGCGTGGGGTTCCACATCAAGAGTCAAAGAGGCAATCGAGCGTTCTGATTGGCTGGCACGCGTGTGTATCATTTACACGTGGGAGTTGCAGCCAGCCGAAGCCGGGGCTCCATTTTGATTGGCTGACCCGAAAAGTTCGTTTGGATAAGCTGAACGCATTGTTTTAAGACGTCTGCACATGCTGACGTCACTACCTGTTGCAAATTGCTTGGGCAGAAAAATGAAAGTAAATATCGGTTTCGGTTTACACTGCCGACAACCCTGTGCTCAGCAGCACTTTGCCAAGCTGCAAAACAGTGGAGCTCGAGCAAAAAAGAGCAAAAAAGAGCAATGTTGGCACATCTTGTTGTGCACACGTCTCAATTTCCAAGCACTTTCTGACGGGAATACCCTCCCTAAACAAAATGACGGTTCCTGTTTCCTGATTGGCCGGAAGCTGCGCGTCAGAGCGAATCAGCCACGCGTAAACAGCCGAGGTTCCCCACCCCCCTGTGGCACCTGCGGGGTTTTTGAAAATGTTGCTCTTTTCAGAGGAGCTAATTCGCCGCGCAACAAGGAGGTGGGAGAGCGGCAAATTAAGGGCAGCTGCGCAGTGGGCGCTGGTGACGTGGGGAACGTCCATCCTCCTCGTGTCTTTTAAAGAGGTGACCCCGCGGCTTATGGTGAGTGGGGAGTGGCCCAATATCAGAATGCGAGGTTGATAATATTACACTGTCAAGGTGCTGTTGGCAGTATTCTTGGACAGCAAGAAACTTCACAGGGCTGATGCCAGCATCCAGATCAGGGGTCCAAGAATTGTAGAGTTGAAAGAGATCACAAGGGTCATCAAGTCCATGCATGAATATACAATACACATGAATAACCTGCCATGAATGAATACACAATCAAAGCGCCCTTGACAGATGGCCATCCAGCCCAGTGGTGGGATCCAAAAATTTTAATAACAGGTTCCCATGGTGGTGGGATTCAAACTGTGGCGTAGTGCCAATGGGGCTGGGTGGGGCACGACGGGGGCGTGGCCGGGCATTCCAGGGCCGGGCCATTGCTGGGCGGGGCTGTGGCAAGGACGCAGCCTCTGTGCCAGTCCTTGGGCGGGAAACGAATGCACGCAGGCGCAGGCTGCCACGCATGCCGGTGCACCTCCTGCTAGACTGCTTCAAGTTCTGCGCGCTACTGCTGAGGAGCGGAGGAGGGGCGTAACTAAGGCAAAAATCACGTGGCAAAATCACCAATTAGTAACTCCCTCTCGGCACACACAAATAATTAGTAACCTACTCTCGGGAACCTGTGAGAACCTGCTGGATCCCACCTCTGATCCAGCCTCTGTTTAAAAACCTCTAAAGATGGAGGACTTGAGCAAAGAGCTGCCCCCAACCGCTGTAAAATGCAGCCTACTTCGCTGGGGGAAGGGATGAAAATGCTGGTTCAGGGCAGATTTTGTGGCCGTCCTGGGACTCGGGATACAGATTCTTGCCAGAAGTAACAACTTCCTGAAGCTCCTTCCAAGGTCCATGTAAACCTGATATTTCAGATAACAGGATTTGGGTCACCCATAAAGAATGGACTGGGTTGCTTCATAACACTAGAAATTATGTTGGGAACCTTTCCCAGAAACTATACCTCATTAATCAAACCAGTGATGAGGTAACAGTTCCTCTCTTGTCCAAACAAAGGCTCAATATATCAAATGGTACAAAGGTGACTCTCTTCAGGATCAGATATCTACATAGCACCTTCAGAGCATCTGTGTTTTGCACAGATCAGGTAGCTTCGTCTCTCAAAGGCTGAGATAATTATCTCTTTGAGAAACTGGACAGCCTATTTATTCCTGCACTGAGTTAAAACATCTTTGAGGAAGTACAGCATTGTCACTGTGTTGTATTCAGACAATGAAAGGAACTGGCTAGGTAAGATGAGATGTATGAGCACCCAAAATGAAAGCCATTCAGATCCAGGAAAAAAAAGAAAGAGCTGACAAGCATGCAAAAGAAAGAGATCACAACTCTGATGTGCCTGAACCAAGACAAGAAATGCTGAAATGGTTGTGACAGCAGGTCTACCTATTTATTTTATTGTATTAAATGTATACTCTCTTCAATTCCCGACCAAAGTCAGGTTTACGATCAGAGGTTAAAACCAATATAACAATAAATATAATCTCAGCTAAAACACTACCATGTAGGTTGTTTCCCCACTTACCTGCTGCTGCGTGCTACTCTCCCCAAGTAGCGTGGGGTCCCCCGGCACTCCCCACTACAGGGGCAGCAACAACACAGCCGCCCCAACGCTACCGCTGTCGTGCCCCCTCAGCACGCGTCATTCCTGCCGCACCACAAAATGGCGCCTTTTGATGACGTTGTGGGGAAGCCCGGGAGCGCGCCAGAAATGACGCACGCTAGGAGTAGCGTGCAGCAACCTTTGGTCGAGGTAAGTGGGGAAACGACCATAGATACAATTCTAAAACAGCTCTATGTTAATTCTTAAGTAATTCAAATATAGATGGCTGCTAATTAATAAGTCCCAAGACTAAAATATCTACCTTTCCACCTTCCATTCTTTATTTACTAATAGCTTAGCTCATGAAGAATTGGTCCAGCATGTGTTATTGTACTGCCCAATACATAGCTTAGCTAGAAATAAATTTCTAGACCCATGGCTGAGAACGTGTATTGATTATACTGATTTATCAACCATGGTGACTTTATTAGATAATGAATCTGCGGAAGTATTGGAAGCGTTAGCTAACTTTTTGTGTTCTGTTATTAGTAAACGGTCTTAACGGTATGGTAACTGTATTTATAATTCTGTATTTTTTTTTCTAATTATGCCATTAAAGGTTTTCTTATCTGTCTGCTAAGAGGGAGTAAAAGGGAGAGAAGGGGAAGGCAAATGTACCAGATGAAAAATGTAGATGATAATGATAATGATAATGTAGATATATAAATATAAATATGGGAGGCTGGCTGCTTCAGACGGAATACACAAATCACAAGATGGCCTCTACCAAAGGCCCAGTGGAACATCTCTGTCTTGCAGGCCCTAAGGGACAGATTAAGGTCCTGAAGGTCCCTGGTTTCAGCTGACAGAGAGTTCTACCAGGCTGGAGCCAGGGCTCTGGTTAAGGACAAACGGGTATCCTTTGGGCCAGGGACCACTAATAGATTGCTATTGGAAGACCGAAGCATCCTCTGTGGGTGATATGGGAGATGCGGTTTCAAAGATATGATGGTTCCAGACAGCTCAAGGCCTTAAAGGTTATAACCAATAATTCAGGCTGACCAGACGTCCCGCTTTTGGCGGGACAGTCCCGCCTTCAAATAATTTGTCCCGCATCCGGTTATTTAAATTTTCCCGATTTTGGGGAGGCTGCCGCACTGCCTTCTGGGGCGCAAGGCAGTGCGGCAGCCTCCCGCGCGTGTGGCCGCAGGAGCATAGCCTTCTGGGGCTTGCTGTTTCCCACCCTGTCACAGGGCGGGAAACAGCAAGCCCCAGAAGGCAGTGCGCTCCTGCGGCCGCCCGGTTCACAAAGGTGACCATCTGGTCACCTTATAATAATCTGAACATGATCCAGAACTCATCTGGCAACTAGTGCAGCTGGCATAATAAGGGTTGTCAGAAGGGTTGTCATGACAGACAAATGGAAATACTTCCTTAGATGAACTGTGGAATTCACTATTAGCAGAGGTTATAATGGCCATTAGCACAGATAGGTTAAAGCGGGGTTAAACAGAGTCATGGAAGAGAGGTCTATCAAGAGCTACTAGCCATGGTTACCCCACAAAGAGGAAGCAAACCTTTGAATATCTGTGTTGGGAGGCAACAATAGGGAAGGGCTTCAGCCTCTATGTCCAGTTTATTTGGTACATCAGGAAAACTAGTTGGCCACTGTGAGGAACAGCATGCTCAACCAGATGGATTACTGATCTGATCCAGCTGCTCTTACAAATTCATCCCTGGGAAAGAGATTTACGAAGCATGTGACATCTTTTCTAACTAGACCACTTTATCTGCTAGTGAAACGGCAAACTTTTTGCTAGCTTTCACTTTGCATAAAGTTCTCACTTTGCACTCACACACCACACAATCCAGATTTGAAAAGGGAACATTCCTTCCTTCCTTCCTTCCTTCCTTCCTTCCTTCCTTCCTTCCTTCCTTCCTTCCTTCCTTCCTTCCTTCCTTCCTTCCTTCCTTCCTTCCTTCCTTCCTTCCTTCCTTCCTTCCTTCCTTCCTTCCTTCCTTCCTTCCTTCCTTCCTTCCTTCGACTTCTAGGCCATCCTTCCCCAAGGGCTCAGAGTGGCTTACAGAATTTAATTAAAACATCCATTAAAATCAAACCAATGCTGATTATCCTGGTGCCCCTTAAAAACAGGGGATAAGTACACAGAAGCCACCTCTACCACCACCCCACTAAAATATCCACGTGTCATACCAGAGATGAGAAAAGAGAGGAGAGAAGGGAGAAGAAAAAGAGTTTTGAATATACTCCTGTAAGGAGACTCAAGGCGGCTCACACAAACTTCTTCCCTTCCACTCCTCACAGCAAACACATTGTGAGGTGGGTGGGGCTGAGAGAGTTCTGCAAGAACTATGACTAGCCCCAGGTCACACAGCAAGAATGTAGGAGTAGGAAAACAAATCTGGTTCACAAACAAAGGGGCGGGAAAAGGGAAGCTGGCGAATTGGAAGCTTTCGCTGACCTTAACTTGTTATTCGACATCGAAACTTAGGACACGTCAGTGGACAACAGTACTTCTTCGCATCTCTATGGTGACGAAATAGGCCATGCAGATATACCACTTCTTTGAGTTCATTTTGTTTTGATAAACCAATATATTATCTATACACACTGCCTCAATTTAGTGCTGTCCACCTCCAGGTGAGGTTTGGACTTCTCCCAGAATTATAACTGACCTCCAGACGACAAAGATCAGAGCTCTTGGAGGAACCGGCAGCTTCAGAGGGCAGATGTTTTGGCAACAAATCTCCATAGAGCTTTCTCCTCAGACTCCTTCTCTCAGGCTCATTCAAGCACATGCAGAATAATGCACTTTCAAACTGCTTTCAGTGCTCTTTGAAGCTGTGCGGAATAGCAAAATCCACTTGCAAACAGTTGTGAAAGTGGTTTGAAAATGCATTATTTTGCATGTGCGGAAGGGGCCTCAGGCACAGCACCAGAAATTTTGCAAGCCAGAGTTGGCAACCCTACCTATCTTTCAGTTGTCCCCATTTATTTATTAAAATCCATCTGCCCACTAATTATCCTTGCATGAGAAAATATAGAATAACACAAAATGTCCTTAAACCATAACAAACATTCACCAGACAATGAATAAAATCAAAGTCAACAAGAGCAGCAAAAACCCAGGGCTGCCTAGATGACCCCTTCAAAGCCATTCTGGAAAGAAACATCTTAATCATGCCCTGAGAAAGGAAGCTAGCATGGAAAAAAAATTTTAAGGTTGTTTCCAAAATTCCCCTTGTCAAGATTTTCCCCCTTTTTTTCCAAGTTCCAAATTCCCTGGCCTCGTTTCCAAAACTGAATAGATTTGAATTCCTCAAACTTCTGTTTTCCACTTCCAAATTTGTACAAATCACCATCTGTGCTGTTTGCCACAGCTTTCAATTCTTTCATGTCTGCCGCCTTCCCACATTACCACTGCGCAGTGATAAAACACTGCAATAAAAATCTTGGTTTGATCATTCATGTGGTTGCATTATGAATTCAGAATGTGGTGTTTCAGTAGTTCACCAGTGCAGAAAAGTGAAACATAGCATAAAAAGAATCTCATTTTTTTTTTGGTGGCATTTTACCAAAGCAAACAAACACGTACGCAACCCGGGGAGAAAATTTTAGATGGATATCAGTATCACTCTGTAGCAACAGAATAAAATAGGAGTCAAATGGCCCTTTGAAGACTAGGAAATGGTATTCCAGCATGACTTTTCATGAGTCAGTGCTCACTTCTTCAGATTCATGAAGTACACATCATAACTCCATATAGTCCAACCTACCAGTTGAGATCCTCCCCTTAAGAGCAGTAGTGGCATAGTGGTTAAGAACAGGTACACTCTAATCTGGAGGAACTGAGTTTGATTCCCCACTCTGCCATTTGAGCTATGGAGGCTTATCTGGGGAATTCAGATTAGCCTGTGCACTCCAATACATGCCAACTGTGTGACCTTGGGCTAGTCATAGTTCTCTCAGCTCTTTCAGCTCCACCTACCTCACAGGGTGTTTTTAGGCCCCTTTAAGGTCTCCTTAAAGGAGAGAAAGGTGGGATATAAATCAAACTCTTCTTCTTTTTCAGTCCTGTTCTCTACCTCCCTCCTGAGGAAGTAAGGCAGGTGTTGGCCAGGGACAGAGTTCTGGTTGTACTTCACCTTTGAAATTTCCTTCCCCTTGAGGCTTGTGCTGGAGTATACTTTCCTTCATGTAGGCCAAAATACTAAAATTGTAATGAATCTACTGAAAGAGCAATTATTGACCCACGATCTTCAATGCCCTTTTCCTTGATAATTGATAGTACCTTTTATGAACATTCCAAAGGCTTGTATAATAAAAAGCAGGACAAACTTGGGAGGGAAACTTCTACTGACTGGTCTTCTCCTCTTTCAGGTATTTCCAACTCCATCTTGCTCACCCCCTCCTAACCTTTTTCTCCAGTTGGATACTGCTGCGCTGACCACCTATTCCTGTTTTTCTTTTGACTTCAAACTGCTAGAACCTGGGTGCAAAACCTGATAGAAGGTTTGCTTAGCAGAGTTGAATGATACACGCAGCAGAGTTGTTAAGAAAGTTACTTTTTATATAGAGTTTAAAAAGACAAAGCAGGCTACAAAAAAGAAAGCAATAAAAAACTTGAGTGCATAAGTATTAGCATAAAACATAGCAATATTAGGAAGAAAAATCATACACAGTTACATGCATGAATGAAGAGAGAGGTAGCAATAGTAGCAGCAGTTAGGAAGAATGTTGAAGCCAAGCCCAATTAAGCAGCTGGTAAAGGTCACTCCAATTAGGCAGCTGCTCAGCATTAGCCCAAGGATGCAAGTGGTATTGCTCCTACAAAACTCAAACATACATGGATGCCAAATACTCTAACACAAACCACCACCTGGCACTCAATGGTCCTCATGCACCCGACTGAGCTACTACCCTGTTTCCCTGAATATAAGACATCCCCTGAAAATAAGACGTAGTAGAGGTTTTGCTGAAGTGCGAAATATAAGGCATCCCCTGAAAGTAAGTCATAGCAAAGTTTTTGTTTGGAAGCATGCCCGACGAACAGAACACAGAAAAATAAGACATCCCCTGAAAATAAGACATAGCGCATCTTTGGGAGCAAAAATTAACATAAGACACTGTCTTATTTTCGGGGAAACACAGTATGGTAGCTTCTGCACAGTCCAAACATCTTGGGTTGAGCAAAGGAAATATCCTGGTTTAGCCAAGAAGTTCGCACAGTTCCTGATCCTAAAGCGGGTTTGTCCCGTGATATTTCCCTCATCAAGGGATTTTCAAAAATTGCCAATTTGGCAATTCTTTTCAAAAATCCCACGTTGAACCCACTACCGTGGAAACACCACTGACCAGAACCAGTTTATTTTTCTGGCTGCTAGGGAGGAAAGAACCCAGGAAGATACCTGATCCTGGGTTAGATGGAATGCTTCATTGGGAAAGTTCTGCTTTTTTTTTTTAACAGGGGAAGGTATTCCACAGCCTCCCCAACAATATTTGGAGCCCACCCTGTACTTGACATACTTTGGTCACTGTTCTAAAAATAGACCATGACAGAAAGGCTGAAAGGTGAAATCAAACATTTTACAATCATTTGTGCATAGGAATTTGTTCATAGTTTTTTTTAGTCCGGCCCTCCAACAGTCTGAGGGACAGTGAACTGGCCCCCTGTTTAAAAAGTTTGGGGACCCCTGCTTTAGGCAGATATTTCTTGGAGGTAACAGACCAAATACAGTTTCTTTTAAATGGCTGTTTCAATTACAAGAATATGGCTTCACTTAAAGATGGCTGTTTCAGATTTCCAGATTACTTCACTTACAGTTTCGCAAACACATGGGTGTCTATGTTTAGGATAAACCTTTTCAACACAGTTCTGAACACTCTCCTAAAACTCCCACCCTTAACTCCAAACTGGCTTGGGACAGATTAAGCTCTGGGGTTTCACTAAACCCACTCTCAACTCTGCCAGTTAAGCTAAACACACCCTCATGGGCTCCAAGGCACCAGTATCTAGGTGTGGTTTCCTCATGAGACAATAGCCAAGCACTCTGTGAGGTCTTAGGAGTGTTCCTGTGAAATCAGCTTTCCCTCTTGCTTTTCTCCCACACTAGACCTCTTAGCCACTGGTGAAAACAAGGCTGTTTTCTCTCAGTCTGAGATCTCTTTGAGAACACAGGCCCCCTTAGCCATTCTCCCTTTGTCTATGGCTCTCTCTCTCTTTCTGCCCTTAGACACAATCTCCCCTGACTGAATGTGAGGACTGATATGTTTTGTGAGTCACACAAGCTCTCAAGCTGCTTTCAAATCTCCCAAACTCTTTCTCTAATCTGTCTTTCTGACAGGTTTTTCCTGCTTTTATATCCAGCACACCCTATCTGTGGCTCCTGGCTGCTGCATTTCAGTCGGCCAATCAGGTGGTGCTCTGGTTAACACTTGGTGCTCCTGTTCTGGCTGATTAACCCTTTTAGAGATTAATCCGTCACACCCCTGTTTTCTTTTCTGCGCATGTACTGGTTGCTTGGAGCACATAGCTAGGGAGATGTGCACTTTGGGCCGAATGTTAGTGGACATATCACGGAAGTGGGGGAGTCTCTCGCTTTCCACAAAAATATGAGAACGTGAGTGGGAATGTGAAGCGATGCTGTGCCCCATTGTTTTTTGCTGCCGGTTGCCATGTTGAGGCCTATGCCGAGCCTGATCCAGAACTGGAAAAGTGGGGCTTTGTTTTCCACTGCTGCTGCCCCAAAACAACAGCCAATCAGAACGTGGGGGCACCAGGGATGTTTGCACATGCACAGAGACGCTTGCGGTGCAAATACAAAAGACCTGGGCTTGTGCGAAACAAACTGGAGTATTTCCTCCTGGGTTTCACTCGATTCCTTCCCAGAAATGGGCAGCCATGAGAAGGGAGAAACCGGGATAAAATAGACCGGCCGGATTGTAAGATACCGATCGAACCCAGTATAATTGTGTCATGCATAAATGGCCTATATTAACTCAAAGCACCACCTAAACTTCAGTAATTGGATTTTGCATCAATGCCACATGTACAGATTTCATTGTTAATTGGGGAGGGGGGCAAATTAGGACTTTGGGATGAAGTCAGATTTTTCAGTTGACCCTTTGGCTATCTGCATGGGTTTGGGGGAGAGTCCTTGGCTATTACATATAGTGACCATTAGTATTTTAAGAAATCCTAAAACTAGCTTTTTCCCAGTAGCTGGGGCACATTCTGTTACATCAAATGAGGGCTTTGAGTTCTTCCCTACTTTAAGATACATTCCTCAATGGCTGTGGCAGACAAATAGTTAGCTACACCTACCCCGTCTGTTCTATTATCCCAGCAATTATCTACCTTGTCTTAAATCAGTCCATTAGATTATTAGCTGCAGGTGATTATGTATCATGACTGACATATACATTTAAAAAATCAAGCTGGTGGCCTAAACTATAATAAAAGATATTCTGCTTCTATTTAAAGGAAAGAATTAAAGACCTTTAACGAACAGTTTAATCTGCCCAGTTCTAATACTGAATGTATTTTTCTCAGTCATTTCACAAACTGCAATGGACCATTAGATTTCCAGACTTCCATGGTAAGTCTGCAGCAACTAACACGTTTTCTGTTAAGATTTTTTTATACTTAGTCACACTAGAATGTTTTAGCCAACTCAACAGTCATCTAAGTATCAAGTCTCAACGAATTCCTATTATTGCCAGAATAATATTTATATTCTTTCCCCATAAGTTATTAACCAAAGTTCATTTCCACCACATGTGTATAAAAATGTGTACCATGTGGCACCTCTAACATTTAAACTGATCAGCTTTATAAATCTTGTCCGTTCTGTGCAATACCACTTGTCCAAAATCTTATATTCTGCCCATCAAATTCAATGAGATGTCCACCAAATTCTGCATCACAGAGAAGGGGTCTAATATACCTACATACATATTTCCAATTTTCATCTCCTGCTGTCGCATCCAGATCTTATTTATTTTTACTCTCCTGTCAACTAAAAAGTTATCCGGATAGCCGATCCTTCTATTTTGAAAAACATCCTTTTAGAAGATTGTATCCAAAATCGTTCCATTCGCTTTAAAGTCCAATTCCTTCTACTACATTGTAATTTTCTATTTTTTTCTAACCTAAAGTATCTGAAAGGACATCTGTGTAAGGAAATATTGAATATATAGGTATTATCAAAAAAAAAAGTGGAATCTTGCTCCTTCAATTTTCCCAAGAAGTTGGTCCTATGAAAAAAATTCCATTTCCTGCAATAACCTCTTTATGACAATCAATCTTCCTAGTTTCTCATCTGGCAAAAATTACCTAATATATTATTTAGGTTAAACGCTGGACCTTAAATAACTGATGCCAAAGGCAAGATCTCTGGTGATAAAGCCTTCCTGTAATTGTTCCAAGTTGCAAGAATCTCTATGTCAGAATCTATTTCCTAGATACTAATCTAGATTATACTTTCCCTGAAGTAACTTCAGTGGTATTCAAACCAGTTCTTGCCCCCAAACCATAACATGGTTTAGCACTTTCTGGATAGAACCACTGGACAAACGATCCAGTCTTAGAAGCCATACAATAAAACCCAGTTTTAAAACTCTTTGTTAGTAAAGTTGTCCCCCATATATTGTACAGAGCTAAAGTGTGAATGGAATGAGCAACTACTAACCAAACTGGAAACTATCCAAAACTTGTTCTGGTGGGTTTTATGGGGTGTGTGGTCTGGTGGATCTTGTTCCTAACATTTTGCCTGCATCTGTGGCTGGCATCTTCAGAGGTGTATCACAAAGGTGTACATCTTCAGAGGTGTATCTCTCTGGACACAGTGTGTAACAGACTTCTCTCTGTGATACACCGTGAAAGCCTTCAACAATACATATCCAAAACTTATTTTTGCAATGCATTTTGGTGCTCCCAAGAGGAACACCAGTGGCCCTGATAAAGACAGAGCTAGATCTTCCCTCAATCATGGCTTGGGCTCACTTAGCAATCTTAAACACCAGGGGAAAAAACACTTCAAACACCACTCATACAGTCACTAAGCATAGTTTTCAGTTTCTGCTAAATAATGATAAGCCCATTCTAAGTTTCTTGAGAACATAGTTTTCCAATATATCTGGAAGTCTCTCACCCAAACACTTAAGCATCGCACATGAGAGCAGATTTCCATTAAAACTTTCTTTAGCAACATAGCCTGGCAGAACAGAAGCCCACCTGGCAAGCCAGAATTATCTATGCAGTACTAGCTACATTCCATACTGCTTTTCATCTTCACACAATCAGATGACTTCTTTATACCGGTTATTAATGGTGTTTAGGGAAAAGTATGCAGCCCCAAATTTCATATCTTCAGGAGAGTCAGCCAAAATGGCAGAGAGACAAAAATGTTCTCCTTTAAAAACTGAGACTATTTGATTGAGAGCTCTGGAATCCCAAACAATGCACCATTCACAGGTTTCCCTATTACAAACGCCACCAAATGGACCAGTTATTCTACCTCTGGCAAAGTGACTGGAGATCTAGTGACCCATCGTATATTTAATGTAGTTCCATCACTGATGCAAAACCTTTAATTTGTCTTCCTTTCAGCTAGCTGGAATGAGTACTTTCTTCTCATTCCACAAACTGCTAAAAATAAAACATAAAGTATCTCTTCCATCAATCAGATAAAATTCTTTTGTTACCTGCTAAATATCTATGCTGTTAAAAATAACATAAATTATAAGAACCTACCTATACAATCTCACTGGAAATCGTTCCTCTTAGAAGAGTCATAAAGTCAGCATTCTGGAGATGCCAGAAAAATAAACAAACAGAAGGAACTTGTTATCTATACACAGAACTCCTTCGGAAGGCATGCAAAATTTCCTTCCTATGCCAAAACCAAATAATGGCCCTTTCCGCACAGACTCTTTAAAATGTTTTGAGACAGGCAATAAAACATTTCCTCCATGGAGTTCTGCATTGTTTTTACCCCAAAATGTTTTTATCTGCAGCCTCAAAACGTTTTAAATGAATCCCCCTTGAAAATGAGTCTCTGGCTGAAACGTTTTAAGAATGGCTTCATTGGCCTGCCTGGTCCCTTTAAGACGCTTTCCATGCAGTGGTGATATTCAGACTATTCGCACCTGTACGGTAGAACCAGTAACTAATTTTTTGTCTAGCTCGGAGAATGGTTGTAATCCCACCACTGAGTCCGTTCAGGACTGGTTGTTAAATTATTTCAGTGGTGGCGAACCTATGGCCCGGGTGCCAGAGGTGGCACTCAGAGCCCTCTCTGTGGGCACACACAAACAGAGTGCCACCCCCCCCACATCTAGGCTGGCCTGGGCCACTGGGCTCGATTATTAGCATTAAACCTAAGACCTAGTTTTGGGGAAGCAGTGTAGATAACCCTGTTAAACGCTGCTAAACCCCACTGATTTTCATGCAAAGAACTAAAGCGCGATCCTTTACCTGGGAGTAAGTTCGGTTGCTGGCAATGGGGCTTGCTTCTGAGTAAACCCTCCTAGGGTCGTGATTCACCTGTTGGGAGAGTTGCATGGTTGCTTTAAAGCAGAGAAACCGACTACCACCAAGCTTACTCCCGAGTAACGCACGCCTTGGAGCCAACCGCTCTTTCTAAACTAAAACCTCAGAATTCAGGTTAAATTGCCAGGTTGGCACTTTGCGATAAATAAGTGGGTTTTGGGTTGCAATCTGGGCACTCGGTCTCGAAAAGGTTCGCCATCACTGAATTATTTGAATCCTACCACTGTTTCCATGACTCTCTGCCTTCCCTGCACTTCCTCATTGGTGCCATTTTATGAGTTCACTTCCTGCCCGTCACCTGTTTTTTGGAGCATTTTGGAGCATTTGAGTTTGTTCAGTTTTGGGGGGGAGGGTGTAATTTTCAAAGGATGGAGTTAGAAGGTGCAGAGAATTGCAGCACCCTGCTATGACAAACTGAAACAGTGATTCCACATGATGAACACAAAATAAAAGGCAACAAAAAATATCACAAAATGGCGGCAAGGAATCATTTTGAGTGCAGACATAGATCATCATAAATCGGGAGATTGAAAATGTTTTAGAAACGTTTTCGGGGATTTGTGCAGTAAGGGACACAAACGAAGCAAAATGGATGGTGTACAAAATCCAACAAAACTCCAAAACACTGTGAATTTCGGCTATGACCGATTATTCTACTTTATCTCTGTTGACAATATACCAACATAGATCAGAAGATCATGGTTCTGACTTCTAATTGTGTGTTTTAATGGATGCAGATCTCTTTAACAATTATGAGGTTCAAGAGTGATGTTTGTTCATTTCCTTGTAAATATACACTGATTTTGTCAATGTGATGTATTAATTGATTAAAACCAAATAATTCTCCTGGGCCTGATGATTAGTTCAATCTTGTGGCAGAACTTCTTGCTAAGAGCAACCATATTTGTTTGTTTGTTTGTTTATATATTAAGTTGGCATACCACACACCCCTGAAAAGCTCTGGGTGGTGAACAAAGACACATAACTACAATGATACATTAAAACAAATAAATATACAGATTAAAAATTTTGAACCACACCAAAACAACAAATAAACCAAGATGGTGACTCAAATATAGTCCATCCCTCTGCCCTGGGGGGATTGGACATGATGGTGTTGCATAGCCCGCATCTCAACTACCGGCCTCCCCAAAGGCCTGGAGGAACAATTCAGTTTTGCAGGCCCTGCGGAATTGCTCAAGATTCCATAGGGCCCTGATGGTGGAAGGGAGAGTGTTCCACGGGGCAGGGGCCACTGCAGGAAAAGCCTTGGCCCAAGTAGAGGCCAGTCGTATCATTGAGGTGCCGGGAGTCTCCAATAAGTTTGCACATTGAAGAGGCCAAGTGGGGACGTAAAGGGAGAGATAGTCCCTAAGATATTGGGGGGGGGGGTGTCCCTAAGATATGTATCAAACCAGTGGTGGGATCCAAAAATTTTAGTACCAGGTTCCCATGGTGGTGGGATTCAAACTGTGGCATAGCGCCAATAGGGCTGGGCGTGGGCATGACGGGGGTGTGACTGGGCATTCCGGGGGTGGGCATTCCTGGGCGGGGCTGTGGCAAGGACGCAGCCGCTGCGCCTGTCCTTGGGCGGGAAACGAATGCACGCAGGCGCAGGCTGCCACGCACGCCTGTGCACCTCCTGCTAGACTGTGCGCTACTGCTGAGAGGAGGGGCGTAACTAAGGCAAAAATCACGTGGCAAAATCACCATTAGTAACCCCCTCTCGGCACACACAAATAATTAGTAACCTACTCTTGGGAACCTGTGAGAACCTGCTGGATCCCACCTCTGGATCAAACCAAGGGTCCATCTACCCTGGCATTCTGTTTAACATGGTGACCAAACAGATCAAACCCCAGGTCTCAACACAAATAAGCCCCCATATAGATCTGTGATTAAATTTTATAATAAACAATATAATTATCTATACAAATAAGCTGCATATTAATTGGAACTCCATAAAAGCAGATCAAAGACTGAGCAGCCCAAGCTCTGCAGCTACACACAAGAGTGAGAGAAATAAGCCTTTGTAATGCCTGATCTAAGTACAGTCTTCTTTCCTCCAGCAAAAGATGCCTCACAGCGAACTCCAAAACCGAATATCAGTTGAGACCAGATCTTGCCAAATTAGTACAGATTCTTCAAGCGCAAGATAAAAACCATATGTGAGAACATACTGCCCAAATTGGAAGCATGCCGCATTGGGCAGGATTTTTGATCTTCGGCCAAAATATCAGAAAGAGAAATTCTACCGTATTGCAGAATTTACAGTGAGAAAGTAAGAAACAGTCTGCATGGGAAATGCTGCCAGGTCATGCAAAAAGAACAGCAGGCGGGGGTGACATCAGTTTGCTTTTGATTTCAGGGCAGACAAAAGAAAGTCAATACGGTGCATAATTTAACGTATGGAATTTGCCACCACTAGATGCGGTAAGGACTACTAGCTCAGATGGCTTTGAGTAAACTGAGATTTAGAAAAGCAGTATAACAATAACTACAACTAATACATACAATAAGAGAGAGCTAGACAAATTCATGGACGAGGATAGGTCTATCAACAGCTACTCAGCCAGTGTGGTATAGTGGTTAGCAGCAGTGGACTCTAATCTGGAGAACCAGGTTCGATTCCCTACTCCTCCACATGAGCAGCAGACTCTAACCTGCTGAAACAGGTTTGTTTCCCCACTCCTACACATGAAGCCTGCTGGGTGACCTTGGACTAGTCACAGTTGTTTCAGAAGTCTTTCACACCCACCTACCTCACAAGGTGCCTGTTGGGAGGGAGAGGACAGGGGGGAGTTTGTAAGGCGCTTTGAGACTCTTTACAGTTGAGAAAAGAGGGGTATAAATCCAAACTACTACTACTACTACTTTTCAAAAGAACTGTTCACAAAATGAAGAGCATGCTTGTACAATCCAGGTACAGTACCCATTCTTTGATTGTTCTTACTTTCAGCTCTTTGCAACCCCAATCTGAGTGGGCAAGGTGAAAGAAACAACCAATAGTAAAAACATCCAGTTTGCATTTGTCATTGAGGTTTTGGGAAGAACATTTCAGAAGGGAAGTAAGCAGTACATCTAAAAGAAAAAAAAACTCTGTCACTTTCTTTGCATGATTTAGACCCCTTCCGCACATGCAGAATAATGCACTTTCAATCCACTTTCAATGCACTTTGCGGCTGAGTGAAATAGCAAAATACACTTGCAAACAATTGTGAAAGTGGATTGAAAGTGCATTATTCTGCATGTGCAGAAGGGGCCTTAGAGATAACTTACATAGTTCTATCAACAGCAGCCATAGATTTCTGCATCATAATTATGGTGACTCTGTTGATGTTAGCAGAGATTTCAGAAGATACTGATATACTGAATCCATTTATTTCCTTCATTTAACAGCCTGCCTTTTTCCCTAATAAGACCCCCAAACAATCCACCAAATAAATTCCTCCCCAAAACAAAACAAGCACTCTCCTCCATTTTATCCTCACAACAGTTCTGTGGGGTATGCTAGTCAGGGAGTATGTGTGACCGGTACAAGATCATTCAACAAGTTTCCACGGCAGAGGAGATTAGAACCTGTGTCTCACAGAGCCTAGCCCAATACTTTAACCGCTATTCCACATTGGCTCTTCACCCATACGATGAAGGCAGTTCTAATATTAAAATGGAGGTAACCATACGTCCTTCACAGATAACGAAAATCCAAGTTCTTCTCAGCTTCTCAATTTTCTTGATGGATAAATATGATAATGAATCAAATGCTTATTCATCTATAGGCTTGCCCCATATGTAAGACAGACTGCCAACCTTTAAAAAATGTAAACCACTACATGAATGGGGTGTTGAGTGGTTTCTGGGCTGTATGGCTGTGTTCTAGTAGCATTTTCTCCTGATGTTTCGCCTGCATCTGTGGCTGGCATCTTCAGAGGATCCAGTCACAGATGCAGGCAAAACGTCTGGAGAAAGACAGCTCTGAATCACCACGGGCTGAGGTTGCTGCTCGGGGTGGACAGGGCATGAGCTGATTCCGGCCTCAGTAAGGGCGGAAGCAGCGAAGTGGCCATGCCGGGTTAGGGCAAGAACCAACACAAAGGCCGCCTGCCTTGGATAGCAAATTAGAACACGGCCATGCAGTCCAGAAACCACACACCACCCCAGTGATTCCAGCCGTGAAAGCCTTCGACAATACATGAGTGTTTGTCCATTTATCCTTTCCCCTTTCATATTATTTAAAAAGAAAATGCAACCCTTGCACAGACAACATAACAATGACATCATCTACAAGGATCCCATGGACATGCTCATAACAGGAGTGCGCTACCTGTAAGGCCCCAACAATGGCTACCAGTTGACTGGGTAATGATAAATGCCACTAACTGTGCAAATGCAAAAATGTACAAAATGCTGCTCATTTTAAATTTTGAACAAATGATCAAAAACTAGGTCAACCAGGTACTAATAAACGAAGATAAGGAATGAAGTACAGTGATGTGACAATAACAAATTTATAATTTGCAAGAAAGGGAATTGTCTAATTCATATGTTGATTCATATCCCTACCCTCCCCCCAGCTTCCCCCCCTCCAAAAACCCTGGGAAAGAGCTTATTCTATAAAAACAGAGCTCTGTTAAAGAGATTTTCAAATCTAATCTCTTCCTGTTATCCTCAAAGTCATTTTAAGATATTTGTTTGGATTCTTTGAAGTATTATTTGCTAAACATAGAAGTCTACAGACATTTTACATAGCATAATTTAATGTTTGGCATTTCTCAGTCGGATCTTTGGAGCCGCTATCATGCTGGAGTTCATTTTCAGAAATTGTTGACCACGGTGAAAAGTTATTCATAAAGAGGGCACTTGCTTATCCATCATGACAGTTTCATTTTAAGGAGTTCCAGTGTTTCATATATTTCATGAACGTTATGAATCTGGCTATGGTGACATTACAAAGTCATTTCCAGCTTTCTATTCCAAGCAGGTGTAACGTATCATGGATGAAATGCAGCCATTCCAGCTTCTAGACATAAGGTTGCCACAACCTTTGGGGACATAGCAGGCCACAGAATAACTCAGTGGGGATTTCCCCACTCACCTTCTGCTGCACGCCGCTCTCGCGCCCCCTCAGAGCGTGTCATTCCTGGCGCGCTCTCGGGTACGCGGGGTCATCAAAAGGTGCCGTTTCTTCAGCGCCAGGAATGACGCGCGCTGAGGTGGTGCAAGAGCGGCAGCGTCGGGGCGGCTGCGTGGTTGCCGCCCTTGCAAGTGGGGAGTGCCGCTGGACCCCGCGCTACTTTCCCGGAGTAGCGCGCAGCAGAAGGTAAGTGGGGAAAGCCCCAGTTTGTGAGTGGTAAAGAGAGCAAAGAAGGGGAAGAATAAAGCATGACATTAATGTATTCAGACTCAATCTCTACAACTAAAAAAACTGTTGAATGCCAATAGCATTCTGAAACCATAGATTAAAAAGCACATGTTTACCGAATCACTGTGGGTCGAGGCGGGACCCTGCTGGCCCTTTATGTAATCCCCCTTGAATGAATAATGACGCTACACATTCCTTTGCGGGTAAATATTCGGCCATAGCCAGAGGTATTTATTGGCAAGGAGTTAACAGGAAGCAAAATGGGCACAGCATGGGGGGTGACCCGACCATCTGGGCAGTGCAAGTGCTGTCTCCCAGAGGCAAGCAAATTCCTCAGCCCACCTGATGGAGGAATTCACAGTGACGGGCCAGACTGGAGCATGGGATGCCAGTTGAGTGATAGCCCCCTTCCTGGCGCCCGCTCCAATCTGCCGCTAGGGTGCAAGCCCAGTAGCCCCTGCTGGCTCGCTCCACCCCTGCCTCTTAAGGAGGTGTTCCAACAGGAGAGCTCCCACAGTTCCCCTTTTCCCACTGATCACCCCCCATGCGCAACCCGCCAGCTGGCTATGACATAACATAAAGCAAGTATGGAAAACAACATAAAGCATGCAAACAGGGATGGGTGGGCAGGTCCGTCTTTCAGCTGGCCGGACGAGAATGACCTTGCATATGACGCGGGCCCTCCTAGCTCTGCGGGAAAGTGGAGCCAGTCAGGGCCGGCCGCTGCGCATGTGCGGCTGGGTCCTGAGGCCGCGTGGCGGCCCTTCTTCTGGTGGCGACATGGCTTGTGCTGGAACCCACCCACCCGCAATGGGCGGGCCCTGTTGAGCTGCGGGCCGCCCACTGTACTGTCACTCAAATTTATATGACTAAATAGCAGAAATTATAACGACTGCAGCAGTTTATAGGTATCCTCACCCATGAATCTTGCTACCAGACCAAAAAAAAAACTAATTGTACAAAACATGAGAAAGGGTCACCAGAAGAGAACAATATTATTCATTTCTACGATAAGTAGAAGCTTTATCATTCACATTAAGAGGCAGGTGCTTACCATTGGTTGGCCACCAGCAGGAGAAGGTAGGGTTGAGTTTTTGGAGGATCCTGGTGCACCACATTAATGACACTTGTGCAGAGGTGGGATCCAGCAGGTTCTCACAGGTTCCCAAGAGTAGGTTACTAATTATTTGCGTGTGCCGAGAGGGGGTTACTAAGTGGTGATTTTGCCATGTGATTTTTGCCTTAGTTACGCCCCTCCTCTCAGCAGTAGCGCACAGAACTTGAAGCAGTCTAGCAGGAGGTGCACCAGCGTGTGTGGCAGCCTGCGCCTGCGTGCATTCGTCTCTCGCCCAAGGACCGGCACAGCAGCTGCATCTTGCCACAGCCCCGCCCAGGAATGTCCCGCCCCCGGAATGCCCAGCCACGCCCCCGTCGTGCCCCACCCAGCCCCATTGGCGCTACACCACAGTTTGAATCCCACCACCGTGGGAACCTGTTACTAAAATTTTTGGATCCCACCACTGCCCTTGTGGGTTTTTGCCAAAAGTGATGTCATGCCGTTGAGGTGAGAAGGTGACTCTTCCTCCTGCTGCATTTTTCCCTGTCACCCTGCCGAGCAGCAGTGAAGACAGTGGGTGAACAGTAAGTGAGACACAACAGGAGACCTGATAAACCACACCCATTTTTTTTCTGCCATCCCTAATTTGGAAGTCAGAAACTGCAGGATATTTGAACACATGTGTTTATTATCAATTACAGGGTCCTGCATTTTCAGATGTTACATATAGGGGGCTGGGATCCAACCACTTATAGTGGAATTGCACACCATGATACTCCTGATACTAATGGTCACCATTTTGTCCAAATATGGAAACTTCAACCTTTTTAACCTGTAGTGTGTACAAAAAGGAATACATTTTTCAAAGTAGATGTTCATATATACCAACGCTAGACAATACGTGTTTTTTTAAAATTCATATAAATTCACACAAACTTTTAAAAAACCTTTTGAGTCAGGAAATAAAACGTTTCCTCCATGGAGTTCTGCATTTCCCCCCTTTGGTTCTGAAAACGTTTTATTTCCAGCCTCAAAACAAAATATGATAATGAATCAAATGCTTATTCATCTATAGGCTTGCCCCATATGTAAGACAGACTGCCAACCTTTAAAAAATGTAAACCACTACATGAATGGGGTGTTGAGTGGTTTCTGGGCTGGGAATTTTCAGTGAATTCCCAAACAGTTGAGGAAAGCAGAGTATAAATCCAAACTCAGTGGTGGAATCCAAAAATTTTAGTAACAGGTTCCCATGGTGGTGGGATTCAAACTGTGTCGTAGCGCCAATGGGACTGGCCGGGCATTCCTGGGCGGGGCTGTGGCAAGGATGCAGCCACTGCGCCAGTCCTTGGGTGGGAAACGAATGCACGCAGGCGCAGGCTGCCATGCACACCGGTGCACCTCCTGCTAGACTGCTTCAAGTTCTGCGTGCTACTGCTGAGAGGAGGGGCGTAATTAAGGCAAAAATCACATGGCAAAATCACCAATTAGTAACCCCCTCTCGGCCCACACAAATAATTAGTAACCTACTCTCGGGAACCTGTGAGAACCTGCTGGATCCCACCTCTGTCCAAACTCCACTTTTTCTGAGTGACAGGATTTCTAATGAGATGGGAAATTATCGCGCGACTCAACATAGCTGGTTCACATCAATCACTGTTAGTTTGCTCGCGTCAATCACTTCACCATGCCCCATTCTTACCTAAACAGGAGTTACAGGTATCAGTTCTAGTTACTGGCAAATTGTTTGGGACTATTATCAGGAGATATCCCTAGCATGAATGGAAAGAACATGTATTTGGCAAGAAGCAGGCCCTGAAATAAAATAATCAAAATGTACAAAGATCTGAAATTCAAGATGTCAATATGAGTGAAATTATTGCTACAGATTGGCTACAAATGTACTCACGGAACAGCTCGCTTCTAAACGCAGCCACATGTCAATTGCTTCGTGTATATATTTTTCGCCCCCTCAGTATTATTTATGCTTGTTATTTGCTGCCAAAATCAGCAACATATGTCAATCTCAGAACAAAAGGAACAAATTAAACTTTATGGGCACCATCCAACAAAAGTTAAGTCCCACTGATTTCAGTAGGAGAAATTTAAGCTTGTACTTGATACTCTCTTTGAAAGCAATGGAGCTTTAAAGTGCTTAATTTCGGCTAGATTGTGCCCTATGCACTCTGCATATTCTATATCAAACAAGAATTTGAGGTCCTAGACAGTATCATCTCAATTGTAAGTTATCCTTTTTCTTATTAAAAATCAGATTGTGAGATTTTCCCCCCCAGTCTGGTTAAGATTTTACTTCTGATGATTACAAATTAAACCAAGGGAGTTTCCACTGAGTCGCGTGCGTAAAATGCTATTGTAGCAGTTAATTTAGAGCCGGGTTTTCAAGGCAAGAGATGATAGGAGATGGTTTGCCATTGACTATACAGCAATCCCGGACTTCCGTGGTGGTCTCCCATCCAAGTACCGAGCAGGCCTCACACTAGGAAAAGAGATTCCACCGAAATATCAGGAAAATCTTCCTGACGGTAAGGGCTGTTCGACAGTGGAATGCACTACCTCAGAGTGTGGTGGAGTCTGCTTCTTTGGAGCTTTTTAAACAGAGGCTGGATGGCCATCTGACAGGAGTGCTTTGATGAGGGGTCGCTCCCCACTCACCATTAGCCGCGGGGTTTTCTCTTGTTCAGACGTCGGGAGCCAGGACGTTCCCCACATCCCCAGCGTCCACTGCGCGGCTGCGCAGAAATTGCCACTCTTCCTCCTCCCTGGCGCGCGTCAAATCTGCTCTTCGAAAAACAGCAACATTTTCCCAAACCCCGCGCTTGGCGCGGGGTGGTGGGGTGGTGGGGAACCCAGAAGATGACGCGCGGTTGATTCGCTGGGGCGCAGAGCTTTCCGGCCAATCAGGGGAAAGAACCCTCCATTTTGTTTGGGGAGGGCGCCACCGGGCTAGTGCGCCGGAATGAAAGCCACATGAAGACGTAGGAATCATCGCGACACTCTTATATTGCTACAATGCAGTGCATTGAGACGTGTGCACAACGTGGATCGCGGACGATATTGTTCCTCCTTTGTTCGCCGATTTATTGCTGTAAATTCACAGCTTAATTTGAAGGCTTTGCAAATTACACAGCGAGGTGCTGCAGAGCAGACCAGAGTAGTCGGTGGCGGCAAGAACTGATTTTCACTTTCTTTTTATGCTGACGTCAGCATGTGCAGACATCTCAAACAAATGCTTCCCAAAGCTTCCAGCGCCTTTCTGATGACGTGCAGACATCCGAGCCTATCAAAAACGACCTCGTCCCAGCCAATGAAAATGGAGGCCCGCCCTCCCTCCATGACGCACACCTGTGCCAGCCAATGAAAACGCTTCATTGCCTCTATTTCCACGAAACTCCCGTTCTTGGCCTCCCGCGTTAGCTCCTTAATGGCAAATGAGTGGGGAGCAAATAGTCTCCGTGGTCATAAGCCGCGGAGGCTTTTCGGCGCGGGGACGCTGCGGAGTTGCACACGAAGAGGTAAGTGGGGAGCAACCCTGTGTGTTCCTGCATTGCAGGGAAATGGCCCTTGTGGTCCATTCCAACTCTATGATTCCATGATTCTATACCAGGGATCTGCAACCTGTGGCTCTCCAGATGTTCATGGACTACAACTCCCATCAGCCCCTGCCAGCATGGCCAATTGGAGAGCCACAGGTTGCAGACCCCTGTTCTATACTTAGCTTACAACTCCTGTCGCTAAGGCTACTTGACGCTGAAAACCAACTGCTTTCTACTCAGCACATGAAGAGCATTTTACCGGAGGGCTCCTACCTCCCCCCCTTCAGTAAAGGTATTTCCAAGGTATTTCTACAATATATCTTTGCCGTACCTCTGACGTACCTTAATGCTAGCCCGACTGAATGCCCTACCCTCAGCAGTCCTGAGCGGCAGATTTCTCCAGATCCCATACCACCAAAGAACTTGTCCCTGCTCACAAAAAGCCATCAAAACAATCGAGCACATCCTCCTAGATTGCAAACTATATGCTTCATCTAGAAGACAATATATCGACCCATATACTGAGAACTATGCCTATTCATCAGACAAGGTTAAATCTTTCTATCTGCTTTGTGATCAGTCTCCTCAGAGATCCCTAGACGTTGCCAAATTCCTGGCACTGGCACAACAGATTCGCCACAGATTTTAGTTTATTTATTTATTTATTGTTTTAACTGCTGGAAATGTCTGAACCTACTTATTTTAACTTGATTCTCCTCAACCTCTCTGTTGTATTTTAAACTCATGCCAATAAAAGGTTGATGATGATACTTAGCTTCCAAGATCTGATGAGATTGGGCTAAAGCAGGGGTAGGGAACCTGCGGCTCTCCAGATGTTCAGGAACTACAATTCCCATCAGCCCCTGTCAGCATGGCCAATTGGCCATGCTGGCAGGGGCTGATGGGAATTGTAGTTCCTGAACATCTGGAGAGCCGCAGGTTCCCTACCCCTGGGCTAAAGCTTCTCCTTTCCCTGTATTATGCTTAGGAGCAGAAACTGGTCCAGCAGCCATAGAAAGTGATAGTTCCCGGATGTTATACAAGCTGCAAATAGTATTAAGGAATCCCCTACTCAGGTAATTGATGGATTGGCAGTGCTTAAGGAATCCCCTACTCAGTGATGGATTGGAAGTGCTGATGGAACTTGAGTGGAGAAGAGCCAGGTAGGACGTTTCAGGCAAAGCGGTCATAGCCAGTAACAGGGGCAGGGGAGTGGCGATGGGAAGGACCACCCACTTCCTTTCCCCCCAGAAGTGAGTAACCAGTCCAGACTTTCCTCCACTTCATTAGAGCACGGCAAGAAGTGCTTCAGAAGAACCTAGAAAAGATCACCTTTGTGTTTACGGAGAGGGACATCTATCCATCCATCCATTCAGCCTTCCCCATCACATGGCAAAGTTTAGCTTGGATCCGCTCAACATTCTGTGATCAGCCCCACTTCTCCCTGGCAGCCGTGGGTGTCCCTGGCCCCAGCCATTGTGTGGTGGCATCCATTCCCAAAGAGCCCAAAGTTTCAATGAGACTAGGAACTTAGTTTGGGGGGGTTTGCCATCAAGTCACAGCTGACTTTTGGTGACCATGTAGAGTTTTCAAGACAAGAGACATTTGGAGTTGGTTTGCTGTTGTCCGCAACTATGTCACAACTCTGGTATTCCTTGCAGGACACCCATCCAAATATTAGCCAGGGTCAAGGCTGAGAGTGTATGACTGGCCACACCCAGCAAGCTTCCATGGCATGAAGGGGGATCTGAACCCAGTGGCGTAGCACAAAGGGACGGGGGCATAACACCCCGGGCATGCACCCCTGCAGGGGTGTGGCAAAGGCATTCCAGGGTGAGGCAGGGCCGAACAGGGGCGTGGCAGGGGCACAGGGCGAAAGTGCCCCAGGCGCAGTTCCCCCTCGCTCCGCCCCTGTTTGAACCTGACTTTCCTTAATCACTACACCACGCTGATTGTAGAGCTATCTGTACAGAGGTGGACTCTAACCCGGAGAACTGGATTTGATTCTCCACTCCTCAAAACAAGCTGCGGACTCTTGTGAACTGGATTTGTTTCCATGCTTCTGTACAAGAAGCCTGCTGGGTGACCTTGGGCCAGCCACAGTTCTCTCAGAACTCTCTGGTATAATGATATATAGATGGATAGTGCTGGAATACGGGAGAGAGATCTGCATTCTTGTAGTTATTCTGGAGATTTGTAATATATTTGGTCATTGACTGTAAATAAAGTCTTCTTCTTCTTCTTCTTCTTCTTCTTCTTCTTCTTCTTCTTCTTCTTCTTCTTCTTCAGAACTCTCTGAATCCCACCTACCTCTCAAGGTATCTGTTGTGGGGGGAGAGGAAGGGAAAGGAGTTTGTAAGACTCCTTACAGGAGAGAAAGGTGGGGTATAAATCTACACTCTTCTTCTTCTAAAGCACGGGTCTGCAACCTGTGGCTCGTCGGATGTTCATGGACTACAACTCCCATCAGCCCCTGCCAGCATGGCCCCTGTTCTAAAGCATTATTTCACATTCATTTTTTAAAAAATTCAATGTTGTACCAGCATATCAGCTTCGTTTTTGGAAAGTGGTTTCCGATTTGGAAAAAGGTTTTATTTTCCAACAACGGCAAAGTTAATATTTATTGCACTGACACGCTCCTTTGGGAAACGGAGAGGAGAAGAGGCCTAGCCCTCCGAGACTGTGAAATGGTGTGGGTTAGCACTTTTGCCATGACTTCTAAGCTGAGGTAACGTATTCATTTGCCAATGCTACTCCTTTGGGTTCTAATAACTGGAGGCAGAAGAAGAGATTGATATTATCTGTGGAATGTTCCTGGAAAGTCAGCCCACAAATACGCTGACGAGTAGGGTGTTCAAAGAGAAGGCTTCGAGAGGCTCCGGTTCCACTCTATCCATCACAGAGCTGCAATATATGAGTCTGGTTTCAGAACATCATTGATTTACATTACTTCCAATCATCTAATCTTATTTCCATGTAGACGTTGCTTTAGCGGTGTGCATGCCCTCCCTGAACAGCCTAATATCCCACTCTATCTCCTGTTCGAGTTGAGCAGAAATGTGGCATCCAGATGCCTTGGTAGCCGGCCAAATTACAGACATACAACGATGTTCCCCGGTGGCTTGTAAAAAAGGAGAGCAAAAACCGAGGCTGAAACAGAAAGTGGATGGGTAAGTTATCTCAGGAATCCCAGCGAGCAACTTGAGTGGCCAACAGAGGACTGAAGCTTGGAGAGCAGAAAGGGAACACCATCTGCGTCTCAGGCTGAAGATGAGAATTTCCAAGCGAGCCATGCCCCAGCACGCCATGTGACCCATCAAACACAAGTCTTTTTCATATTCAGTTTCTTAATATATTGCACGCTTTCTTTCCTCCTATTTCCTCTGAACGTCTATCTCCTTATCTGCTTTCTTTCCCTATAGTGTCACTCCACACTGTAGCTGCAAGCGGAATTGTTTGGTCAATTAAGGCGTTCTCCTGAGCAATACTTTGGTTCCCCCCATTTTTATCCAGATTTGTATACAACATCCTGAGCACAAACTCACTCTTAGAATGATAGAGTTGGCAGGGCCATATCTAGTCCAGCATCCTGCTCAGGGCAGGACAGGGGCGTACCACCCTGGGGCACATATGGAGTCAAATGTCACATGGGGGTCAGAAAATCACCCCCATGCCCCTTCTCCCTCCCCCCATTCCTGTGTTCTGATTTGTGAGTTGGGGCATGTTCTATAATGTGATGGTGACTTTGAGATGACCTGGTGCAAAAAAAAGTTGTTTGGTTGTGGTGGGGGAGGACGGCCACCCACAAGGGGGGAGGGGCAGAAAACTCAGATTTTGCACTGGGCTACATTTTCCCTAGATACGCCTCTGGTGCAGGGCCAGCCTAAAGCATCCCTGACAAGTGTTTGTCCACTGCTTGAAAACCTCTCCCTTTGCCAACCTCTGGGACAGAACAATCACAGGTCAGGAATTTGTATCATGCCACCCTATCAAGGGAAGTTTGGAGCCTTCCATCAGCATCAGGAGACTTCTACCAATTTAAACGGCTCCTTCTCCAAGGAAAAGTCAGCTAATTTGAAGGAAGACTCCTTAGGATGAAGAAACTTTAAGGAAGGATACTACCCCACATAGGGGGAAAGCCCAGCCAACCAACATTGCAGGGGGTTGGACTTGATGGCTCTTGGGGCCTCTTCCAACTCTGTGATTCTATGATTCTAAAGGAGGGGGTGATGGCCACTAACCTGGATAGCTTTAAAAAGGGCTTGGACAGATTTATGGAGGAGAAGTCGATTTATGGCTACCAATCTTGATCCTCTTTGATCTGAGATTGCAAATGCCTTAACAGACCAGGTGATCGGGAGCAACAGCCGCAGAAGGCCATTGCTTTCACATCCTGCATGTGAGCTCCCAATGGCACCTGGTGGGCCACTGCAAGTAGCAGAGAGCTGGACTAGATGGACTCTGGTCTGATCCAGCTGGCTTGTTCTTATGTTCTTATGTTCTTAACTTTCCTTCTTGAAAACAGCAGCTTTGCTGAGGGTGAATTTGATAAAAGCTTCTTCCTTTCTCAGAGTGCAAAAATAAGCAAGGGCTTCATGCCTCTCCAATCTTGTCTACTTGTAGAAACCTATGCTGCTCTGAGCTCCTTGGAAGAGCAGGATAATAAACAAACTCCACATTTTCCCTCCCACACAGCAGCCATCCTGCCTGCACTGTGATCTTTCCTGACATTTTACAGTAAAGCAGGTTTATGAGAGATATGAGAAAAGCTGGGGTAGTCCATGAAGGTGCACAAATGCACCAGGATGCTATGGAGAAACAAGAAGGGGGGAAAAACACTTTCCTACAGTTCTGAACACAGGGCAGGTAATTCATGTGGAAATTGGATTCTTTCAGGACAAACCAAATAAAATGTTTTGAGGTAGAAAATAAAACGTTTCCTTCATGGAGTCCCTCGTGATTTTTAGCCCAAAACGTTTTATTTTCTGCTTCAAAGCATTCTTTTTGAATGCTGTTCCCCAAGCTATCTTTTTCTGAAAACCGTTTTCTGGAATCATTTCTTTTGGGGAACCATTTTCACTCGCGGTGCATATCTCTTAAAGTGTTTCCCATGCTGCTCTGCCCCCGCCACACCCCCGCCACACCCACACAATGGTGCGCAACTGGGGCAAGATGCCCCACCCCGCCCCCTGGCAGCTACGTCCCTGCCAGACCCCTCTCTTGGCGCCATTTTGTGAGCTCACTGTGTTTCCATCATTTTTTTTAAAATGGAGGTTGTGTCTATGTAACTACATGGACACAACTCCTAGGCTCATTCCGCACATGCAGAATAATGCACTTTCAAACTGCTTTCAGTGCTCTTTGAAGCTGTGCGGAATGGCAAAATCCACTTGCAAACAGTTGTGAAAGTGGTTTGAAAACGCATTATTTTGCGTGTGTGGAAGGGGCCAGGGTTTTTTGAAAATGTTTGCAAAATGTTTTCAGGTGCATGTGCGGAAAAGGCCGCTATGAAGGTTCTTTCTGCCCTGAGGTAAGGAGGGCATCTTCTAAGCTCCAGTTATTCCCACTGGCTGCTCAGATGGCAAGATTAAATTTCCACTTGTCCCCTTGTTGGAAGCTTGTGGATCAGTTTAGGACATTCCAACCAGTATAAAGAACAGTACCAGTCAATAGAACCACATAGAACAGACAGTATATGAAAAAACATGTGCAAATACAAATGTACAAGTAACATTAGAGGAAGAAGAATGAGCAGAATGGAACAGGAAATGATCCAGGTACTCCTCTTCCTGTCAGATGTTGATTCATTTCACATATCATCATACTGAAGTAATCATATTTCTGGCTGCTAGTAACATATGGTCTGCATCTTTCTTAGAGTCTGTCCAGATATCTCTTCACTCTTCGGGTGGTGAAGATGCTCTCCTTACCTCAGAGCAGAAGGAACCTTCATGGTGAGTATCCAAACATCTGTTCACGCTCTGAAGGGGAGGACATCTTCTAAACTTGGAACTTCCAAGAGTGGCATCTCTATGACTTTGGGCGGAAACTATGGTGGCTCACCCACCACTTGTAGAACCCGCACCAAAAGCTGAATCCGCTGATGACAAGGAATTTATTTTATGGTGTTTTACAAAGGTTGAGATGGACAACCAGGTGGCTGCCATACAAATTTCTTCAACAGATACTTGATGATCAAATGCAGCATTAGTAGCTGCACTCCTCAGTGATGCTTGCCAGAGTGGGTAGTTTGCTGGATTTATCGGCCTGAGCAATACACTGTCTGATGGTATGACTTATCACCACCCAGGAATCCTCTTTTCTTTGTTGGGCACTGTTAAAACAATATAAATAGGAAGTCTGTCTTCCTAATGTGTTCTGTGCATTGTAAGTAGATTCTAAGTGCTTGCCTAAGTGTCAGGGGGAATTGTATCTAGGTGATTGAGATGCATTCCTAGCTCATTGTAATTGCTACAAGATATATGTAACCAGCTCGCTATATGTTATCACTGCCATTCTGGGACATTCTTTCCTTGAACTTTGCTTTATGGCTTCACACACTAAGTAGATAACTAGGCTTTCCCCTGACACTTTGGTCTCATGGGAACCAGGATTGTTTCCGTTATTCTGTGGGGGCAGGACGCCAGCTGGCTTTATCTCTATCGCCAACCTTGGGGCACCTTAGCGCCCAACTCTTTCTCACGTTTCTTGGGAAAATGGGAGGGGGGATTAACATCAGAATAAAGGGAGTAGCAAAAGCCAGGTTTGCCAGAACTGGCTTTATCAAGCTGGGTGCTTTGATGCCTATATCAATAAATGCTGCTGATCAGCAATCCAGAATCCTTTTGTTGCTTCAAGGTTAGAGACCTAACACTAAGATCCATTGTATGCCAAACTTTCTCCTTGGTATGTTTAGGGTTACAACAAAATGATAGTTAATTAATATCTTCTTTTCTATGAAACAAACATCAGGTCTGATCTCAGAAGTACTTTAAACCCTTCCTAGCTGAGAGGGCCTCCAGCTCAGAGACCTTTGTGGCCGATGTAACAGCCATAAGGAATAGGACCATCATCTGTTGTAACTTAAGAGGGATCTCTATTAGTGGTTTGAAAGGGTACTTAGGGCCTTTCCCCACTTACCTTAAGCCCCGCGCTACTTGAGGAGAGTAGCGCGGGGTCTCCCGGCACTCCCCACCACAGGGGCGGCGACAGCGCAGCCGCCCCGACGCTGCTGCTGTCGCGCCCCTCAGCGTGCAGCATCCCAGGCGCTCTTAACAGCACCTTTTGATGACCCCGCGCAGAGCGTGGGGTCGTGGGGACGCCCGGGCGCGTGCCTGAGATGCCGCGCGCTGAGAGCAGCACGCAGCATAGGGGGGATTGAAGGGGGGGAAAGGCCCTTAGTGAGAGTGGATAGTCTTCAGGTAAGGGACCTATGGATGACCAGTGATTTGGTTTGAGAAACCCCTTTGAGGAAGGCGATAGCATGCAGATGACAGGCCATGGTAAATCTGGCAATCTGAGAAATACTGATCGATATGGCTGCCACATGCCTACATAAGGTTAATGCCTTAAGGTACTATCTGACCCCTTTCTGAAGGAAACCTAATAGTTGACCTAAACCTTGGTTTAACGGGTCGATTTTCTTGTAACTGCTCCACCTTCCATGACGTGTTGCAGATGTGTTGTGTGGATGGTTTTCTGCAAGTCAAGATGATCTCAATGACTTCAGCTTTGTAACCCAGGGCTATCAGCCTGTCCCTTTCCATTGCCAAATGGTTAGATGGAACCACTTGGGATATGGAAGTCAAGCCAGATGTTCATGTAATAGATCTCTGCTCAATGGAAGATGCCAAGGTTCTTAGAGCGGCAGGTCCACTAATGCAGGAAACCATAGCCTGAAAGACCACCATGGTACAATAAAAATAATCAAAGCTGTTCCCTATTTATCTTTCTCAACACCTTCAGAATAACTGTTAGAGATGGAAATGCTTGTAGAAGACCCTGAGGCCGCAAAGAGATCAGCACATACTCTTGCTCCACCTGTGGATGGTGGTACCTGGTGAAAAACTGCAGAATTTGTTTTTGTTTCCCCAGTCATCTCTCCTTGGCTGGCTCCTCTTTACCACTTCCTGAATTAACCAGAAATAATACTACTCCAGGCTGCTGTGAGGACAGCAGACCCAGGTCAGCGTTCGTGTCCAACAGAAAATCACTGGCGGATATACATTTGCATTCTCTGGAAGCCTCCATAAGAGTGGTTGGAGAAGTGGGGGAAGTCAAGAGAATGGAGGAAGTATAGTCAAAGGAAGGTTTAGAACAAAAGCACTCAGGCTCACACAAAGGACAACAAGCACCTACCTCATTAAGTTTAACAGCAAAAGAAAAACTGGAGGAGGGCACTGTATCAATAGTGACACTGTGCCAATTTTCCCATCTATAATAAAGACTACAGAGATTGGAAGATTTCCTGGAACATCATCTAGAACAGTGCTTCTCAACCTTCCTAATGCCGCGACCCTTTAATACAGTTCCTCATGTTGTGGTGACTCCCAACCATAAAATTGGTATATATAAAATATAAAAATACCGTTTTCCAATGGTCTTAGGCAACCCCTGTGAAAGGGTCGTTCGACCCCCAGGTTGAGAACCACTGATCTAGAAGTTGCACTTATTTCATATTATAACCAGGTTCTCAAGGATCCGGTGACCAAAGTCAGATGCAGAAAGATGATCAAGTGTGAAGATTTCTTCTGAGCTACTTATCTTGATGATCCGATATGATCTGGCACTGTTTGCACCAAGATAAACCATAAAAGCCAGTTTGGAGTGCATCATGATTTGAAGGCACAAGAAACAAGCAAGCATCATGTTGGGCTCCAGAGAAAGGCTTCTCTGACCTTAGCAAATAAGAGTTAATGTTACTATTTGGGTTTTTTGGGGAAAAAACTTATAAAACATAAAAACTGTAGTGTGCAATGGAAAGCAGTAAAAATCATACAATGATTTAAACAAGAAATTCATTGAATTACAATGCATAAACTGAAACCAGTAGAGCTAATGTAAAATGTGATGAGAGACTCGTTAATCTGGGATAATAATATTTTACAAACCAAAAAGCATTATACACTAATGTGAAGTGAGACTCGTTATGGCTGGGGGAAGAAGGAAATTCAACGTGTTATGAGGTGCAACAGAAACCAATATAAAAGTGAGTTACGATGTGTAGAGAGGGACACTTCATAACTGAGGAAAATGGATATGAAATCAAGCTTTGTATTGAAAGAAGGAAGGATAAATGCCTAATTAACGAACATGTGACATCGGGAAGCAAAGTAAAATACAAAGGAGAGTAAAGTCCTTTGAGGATGGAAAAGCAACCATCCAGCATCACATACTAGGGAATGAATGACATATACAATCTCACAAAAGTCCGCATTTCAAATTGATGTCACCTGAACAGACATACTAGAAATGACAACAATCAATTAATAAGCTTTCACATCACAAAAGGAAGCATGAACTATCTCAATGTTTTGAATGTTCTTGTTTGGAAAGAAACAATTTTACTCCATTTAATACAGACTATTATTCAGTTCATGTTGTTTAAATCCCATGATTTATTACAGAAAATATTTCCCATTTATCAAGATGAATATTTAAAAGAAATGAAGAAAGTAATAAAGTGAAAGTGTGATCAACTAAATCCAAGGAACATGACAATAAATGAAAAAGGATGACCCAAATCTTTCTCAAACAGTTTCTTGTTATGGACAAATGCAATAGAGGTCTAAAGAGTTCATCAAAAGCCAACAATCCCAGGCTCTGCAATGCCAAATTTTGGATTAGATGACCCATGAGACTGCCTGGAGCATTGGATTTTGGTGCCTCCATCACAGGACAAAAACTCAATTGTCCACTAAACATTCTAAGACTACCATATACTGTTATACTATTTAACATTGAAATATGGAGTCTCTCCATTCTTACATGAACCAGAGCAATCTACTGTGCTGGACAAAGACAGTGGAGATCCAGGCATCAGATACATTTTTTTAACTACATAGGAGACTTCCTTAATCAGACCAATGGTCCATCTGCTCCAGATTCAGGCTTTTGATGGCATTCAATTGCCTTGGAAAGCCTACAGGCACAGACCAAATCCTCTAATCTACTGCTTCCTTTCAACAACTATTACTGCTATACTACCTATGAACAGAGAAGGGCAATGAGGATGATTGAGGGATTGGAGCACCTTCCTTATGAGGAGAGGCTGCAACGTTGGGACTCTTTAGTTTGGAGAGGAGATGTCTGAGCGGGGATATGATTGAGGTCTATAACATTATGCATGGGGTAGAAAATGTTGACAGAGAGAAATTGTTCTCTCTTTCTCACAATACTAGAACCAGGGGGCATACATTGAAAATGCTGGAGGGAAGAATTAGGACTAATAAAAGGAAACATTTCTTCACACAACGCGTGATTGGTGTTTGGAATATGCTGCCACAGGAGGTGATGATGGCCACTAACCTGGATAGCTTTAAAAAGGACTTGGACAGATTTATGGAGGAGAAGTCGACCTATGGCTACCAATATTGACCCTCCTTGATCTGAGATTGCAAATGCCTTAGCAGACCAGGTGCTCGAGAGCAACAGCAGCAGAAGGCCATTGCTTTCACATCCTGCATGTGAGCTCCCAAAGGCACCTGGTGGGCCACTGTGAGTAGCAGAGTGCTGATGGACTCTGGTCTGATCCAGCAGGCTCGTTCTTATGTTCTTATGGACACTCCATTTAGCCATCATGGTTAATCTACTGATGGATCTATTGTGGATCTAATAAAGGTACCCATGCCAGGACTTGACAAATTTTCTTTGGATCGAGGAGAAAACTCATTTTTCAGCTTTCAGGTTTTTGTACTATGATAGCCACATTTTCTAATTATTGATACCACAAAACTCAGTTGTAATCTTTTTCACAGTTTCTCATGCTGCATATCATTTCAGAGAAGGGATTATGCTTCTTTTACAATAGTTCCTGCCACCATCTCTTTTTATAAGCAGGTGTATATTAACATGGCACATGTGTACACAAACATATTTTAAAAATCCGTTACCAAATAAATAATGGGCATATTTTAATTAGTCTAATTATCCATATTTTAATTAGTCTAATTATCCAAAATCAAAGTCAATTAAACATTGCACCTCTGCTTAGAAATAAACATAATGGCTATGCTTCCCAGTTAAGTAAGTTTATGATTGCATTGTTCCTATTAATAGAAATACAGTGTGCAAAAGTCCACAGTAAATTAAAAGTTGGCACTTCACATTGTTGTAGGGATTTTAGTCTTCATTCGTAACTTGAAAGTGTTTGCATCTCAAATATTAGCAAACGTATTGACAAAATATACTTGCATCTTTTTTAGCAAATATGACATTTCAGGACTTGGGACTTGCTCCCAACAGGTGCACAGGGTGCAAAAGCTTATGAAAATCAGAAAATAGACAGAGTTCTTCAGTTTGTCAGTTGATAGAGAAATATATCAAAATGTACCATGAGCAATAAAATTTTAAAAAACCTGAAAAAAATAAGCCATTTAAGTAGCACAATAAGTAGCACTGTCTCTGCCCCTGTCGTGGGGAGTGCCAGGGGACCCTGCGCTACTCTCCTCAAGTAGCGCGGGGCTTAAGGTACGTGGGGAAAGGCCCAAAGTCAGCTATCCAAACTAACCACCCTCAGCAACAGGCTTCCCTCACTTTTTGGGGCTGCTGTCTTCCCTCAGGGAGTGGGTGCTGTTACATAAGTCATAAAAAACAGCAGAAAAGCTGTGTTGGATCATACCAAGGCCCATCAAGTCCAGTAGTTTGTTCACACAGTGGCCAGCCAGGTGCTTCTAGAAAGCCCACAATTACCACTGAGTTCCTGGGGTTTACTGCCATGTAACTGTACACAGAATTGCAGCCTTAAATACGAAGGGGGACATTACAGGGATTTGGGGGCAAGCGATTTCATCCAAACTTATTTCCTAAAAGGCAGAAATGGAAGTTTTCCTGCAGACAATTTAAGCTTTAAACATCAAATCTAAATGAAGGCGCAAAAGCAAAGGAATAGAAAGATCTGGTTTTAAATCTGTAGAGAAGGCTCTTAGTGGGCAAGAAGAGACTCTGGGTTCTGAAAGGGATTTTTACTTCCCAAGGCTTATTAATTCATGACTGCATTAATTCTTCAAGAAGTCAAGTTTTTGTGTTCTGTAACATCTCCCATTCTCTTCTTCCTTTGATTCACCTAATGACCCTTCTGCACCCAGAGAGCCAAACTCTTTTGTCAAATTTGTGTTAGCACTACTAAAAACACTTAACATGTCCAAAGCTTAGTAATATTTGCAGTAAAACATGGAGGTAAAAGTGGTGCTTATTTTCTACAAAAAGTGCCAACATTTCAAAAACTCAAAAATGCAATCTCTCAGAACTCTACTAAATTGCCCATCAGAACCGCTGTTGTTTTATCTTGTACTGGAAATATTGGCCATTAAAATCTGGCAAGACCCAAGAATCAAAGGAATAAACATTAATGAAGAATTTAATATTAAATGTTATGCTGACGATGTGGAAATGGCAATTTTAAATCCAAGTCAGTGGAGCAAATTGGAAAATGTGTATCTTTTTAAGACTACAAGATTAATATAAAGACGAAACTAATGTTGAAATGTGTATCAAAGGAAGAAGATAAATTAGTAAACTAATTGTGATGTGACATCAAATTGAGTCAAATATCTAGGAACAAACCTAACAGGTCAAATGGACACATTATTTAAGGACAACCATAAAGCGACATGGATGAAGATTCAAGAAGATATGCAAAGACAGACTAAATTAAAACTCTCATGGCTAGGAAGAATTTCCACCATTAAGATGAACATTTTATCAAAGCTGAATTTTTTTAAAGTTCAAATGTTAACAATTTACATACAAGAAAAAAGTTTTAAAATAATGGCAAAAAATTAAATTTATCTGGAAAGGTAGAAAATCAAGAATCAAGTTTAAAGTTTCAGGAGATTATAAAAGGAGAGGAAGAATAGCAGTACCCAACATTAAATTATATTACCAAACAGAACCCTCTAGCTCAGGGGTAGGGAACCTTTAACACTCAAAGAGCCATTTGGACCCGTTTTCCACTGGGAAAGAAAACACTTGGAGCCGCAAATAATTGTTGACATTTAAAATAAAGATAACACTGTATATATTGGGGTTTTTTACCTTTTACTCCGCTCATTCTGAGAAGCGCATGGATGCGTCCGCCCTGCTGCCTGCAGGGTGGCCAAGGATGAGGCCAGTGGCTCAGCCTCGCCGGCCGCCGGGAAAGCACCCACCCTGCTCCAACGGGGTGGGTGAGAGGAAGCCAGCCGCGTGGCCAGCTGTTAACCGACGCTGGCAGTTGAACTCTTCACCCACCACTGCTCCCTGCAGGGCGGGCAAGGATGGGGCCGGCAGCTCTGCTTGTGGAGCCACAGTGCAAGGGCAGAAGAGCCGCATGCGGCTCTCGAGTTCCCTACCCCTGCTGTAGATGCTAGGGGGTGCTTATGCCATCATAAAGATGATAAGTTAATCCCTTTCAATTCTTGAACTTTTCCACTGTTCTCTGATTTGTTTGCTACTTCTCTGATTTAATTAATTCACTAATTCATACCTTAGAGACCGCATTACCCCATATGCTCCTACTCGGCCTCTGCGTTAGAAGCGGGAGGCCAATTTTACTGATGGTCCCCTGGCCCCTGTGATGTGGCTAGCCTCCCACCGCGGACCCGGGGCGTTACGGCCCTGGCCCTGGCCTGGTGGAACACTCTTCCTCCAGCTGTCCGGGCCCTGCGGGACTTTGGTGAATTCCGCAGGGCCTGCAAGACTGCGTTGTTCCACCGGGCCTTTGGAGTGTCCAGTCGCTGAGTAGGGCTCCCCCCTTTGCTCCTCCCCTTGGGAGGAGTCCGGCCGTTCCTTCTTTTTGGGGAGGTTTTTAATGAACTGGGTTATGGGATGCCTGTTATTATTGTTTTGACCGCTGTTTTAATGGATTTTAATGGATTTTGGTAAAAATGTGGTCACTATTGTGATCCTTGTTATACCTTGTATATATATTGACACTGTTGTGCACTGCCCAGAGCCCCTTGGGGATGGGGCGCTCTACAAATCTAAATAATAAATAAATAAAATAAAATAATTCAATTATGCCATTTTTTAAAAAGAGTCACTGATCGATCTAAAATGGATGAACCAGGGGAGGCAGCAGCAGAAAGTCTGGCTGGCGCCACAAGTTCCCCTGGCGTGATAACAGCAGTAAAATGGGAACAACAATGGGTAACAAGTTTGCAGGGTAACAACAATGGGGAAGGGGCTGGGGGGGGCAAAATGGGAGGAGAGTGGGAGGACCAAAGGAGGGAACAACTCCTTGGTGTAAGGAGAAAATTGGGGTGTCATGAGCCCAGCTTAGTTGGTGAGGAATCCTCAGAGGCAGAGTATTGTCAGGGTTCATCAGAATCCCAACTGGATGAAGTCCTGGTTCAACTAGAGCAGGGGTCTTCAAACTATGGCCCTCCAGATGTTCATAGACTACAATTCCCATGAGCCCTACCACTTGGCCATGCTGGCAGGGGCTGATGGGAATTGTAGTCCATGAACATCTGGAGGGCCATAGTTTGAAGACCCCTGAACTAGAGCCTCTGCAGGAGGGAGACGTAGCTCAGCTGACCCACAGATAAGCCAGGAGCAGGATGTCAGAGTGCCCGCAGGAGCTCCTCACTCCCCTGATCCAGATCCCGATCCCAGAATCGATGGCCAACCAGTTCACCTGAACCAGTCAGACTACATCAGATATGCATCTGCCAGGAATTACAAGCTAAAAGACACAGCGCAAGGCTGGAAGCCCAGAGATGCCACATAGAGACCGCTGAGTGTTCCCAGGTTGAAGACTAGGTAGAAGGAAAAGTAGAGTAGAAAAGCTAGCTTTGCCAAAACAACTTTGAAAATAGCCTATGTCTATTGTCGATTTTATTTATTTTATTTATTAGATTTTGTACAGCACCTCATCCCCAAAGGGCTCTAGGTCCGTGGTGGCGAACCTTTGGCACTCCATATGTTATGGACTACAATTCCCATCAGCCCCTTCCAGCATGGCAATTGGCCATGCTGGCAGGGGCTGATGGGAATTGTAGTCCATAACATATGGAGTGCCAAAGGTTCGCCACCACTGCTCTAGGTGGTCCACAATACAATAAAAACCCAATAAATTACTTAAAAACATCTAAAAACATTTAAGGTTCAATATGCAGCATCAATCCAATAATAACAGACTACCCATACTAGTGGCACCCGGTCTTCAGGCCGGCCTTAAGGCTGGGAGGGGCTGGCAGCGCCCAAAGATGAAACCAGCGGGGGCACTGCCAGAGATGACAAAAACATGGCAGGGCCTCAAAAGGGGGCAGCCAATCCGCAGCCAGCCTCACCAAAAGCCCGGTGGAACAGCTCGGTCTTACAGGCCCTGCGGAACTCGCCAAGGTCCCGCAAGGCCCAGACAGCTGGAGGAAGAGCGTTCCACCAGGCAGGGGCCAGGGCTGTCGCTGCAGCTCACTGATTGCTACTCATGGATTTCTCAACCCCTGAACCAGACTGACTTACCTGGATTGTACTTTATGATCTTCAGCTTCATCCTGACTCTGAACTGAACCCATCTTTCATTTCAATTTTAATTTCTACCCCGCCCTATCCCCGAAGGGCTCAGGGCAGCTAACAACATAATAAAACAATAAACATTATAATAGAATGGACCACTGGATGCTTAGTGGGAAGGGTCCTTCTCCTGGGGGATAGGAGGCCATTTTGGTGGGTGGTTTCATACCCCAATCTCCAGGAAGCAGGAACTGAAATTCTTAACTTCCTGTCTTGTCTTCAATCTCCATTTTGAGTCAGTATTTGACTAATATAGCTGCAAACCTAGGAACCTTAACACAGAATACGAAGAAAACTCCAACAATAACAACTAGACAACCAAACAAGTATGGTCTAACAACCATTACTACTGTACAGATAACTGATCAAAAATTATTTGAGGGAAAGGAAGCACTTCTGGACCATATGTCAAAGGGAGGGCCAAGATGGCCTCCTATCCCCCAGGAAAAGGAACCTTTCCAGTAAGTATCCAATTGTCTGTTCTTCTGGAGGCGGAGGCCATCTTGGGACCTCCTATAGCAGTGTCCTGGGGCGGAGGGGGTTAGATCATCCAGAATGTGCTCCAGAACCCTCCTACCGAGCAGCAGACCACGACTCGGCAGCAGACCACGACGGAAGTTTGTAGTGTTTTACAAACGAAGATGGTGATGACCAAATTGCCGCCTTACAGATGTCCTCCACGGAGGCTCAATTTCTTAAGGCTGCATTAGCCGAAGCACACCTCACTGAGTGTGCAGTAATGCCGGTAGAAATTAGTAAATTTGATGCTTTGTGAGCCTCAATAATAAAGGCCTTGAACGTCGAACTGATAGATGCTGCAGACATTTGGTGACCCAAATTAGGAGGGGAGACATTAATGAATAGGCTGTCCGACTGACCAATGCTTTCTGTCCGTACGATAAATGTATTCAGAGCTCTGCGAGCATCTAAATTATGCCAAAGTCTCTCCTTAGGGTGTGAAGGTTTGGGACAAAAAATTGTGATTATAATTTGCTGCTTTAGGTGGAATGACGAACTGGTCTTTGGTTTAAATGTGGGGTCTGTATGAAAGACCACTCTATCTGGGTGAAAAACACAGAAGTTTGAGTTGATGGAGAGTGCTCGAAATCCTGAAACTCGCCTTGCCAAAGTGATGGCTACTAAGAATAGGGCTTTCATCCTTAACCACTTCAGATGGATGGACTGCACAGGTTCGAACGGAGACTTCGTCAGAACAGATAACACAGAATGGAGCCTTCAGGAAGGGAATCTATGCACTGTTTGTGGTTGTGTCTGACACAGCTCCTTGAGGAATCGTATAATGTCAGGATGGCGTGAAGTCGGAACACCATAGAATTTTGGCCAAACTGTTGAAAGCGCTGCTACCTGTCTTCTCAAGGTTGAACTTCGCAAACCGACACCACCACCACCACCACCACCACTGGGGGTGCACCACTCCCACTGGGGAGTGGAGGAGTCGGCCTGGGGCTGTGGTGCCCACCTGAGCAGCACGGCAGGAGCCACCGGGCAATAGAGCTCCCCACATTATCAAATGGCATGCACCTGGGGACATGGGATACCCCTTGTGCTCATTAGCAGTACGCCACTGTATACTGCTACCAGATGTCAGGGCATGCCTGGCAACCCTAACCCATCTTTTAATGAGTCTGAACTTTGTACCATCCAGTTTGGCACTGTCTCCACTAGCTAGCAGGCTGTTCAGGATCTTAAGCTGACACTTAACGATTCTTTTACCAGGAGATGCTAGAGCAGGGGTAGGCATCCACAGATGCCAGTAACCGCATACTCAACCAATTTGGCTTGGCAGCCAGAAACAGATCTCTGTCCTACCAACCACGGCATGGGCAGTGCTGCTAGTTAATGTACATCGTTGACTCTCAGGCCCCTTCCACAAGTGCAGAATAATGCACTTTCAATCCACTTTGCACAGCTGCAAAGTGGATTGAAAGTGCATCATTCTGAATGTTTGGAAGGGGCTTCAGCATTGCAAAAGGCAAATGCCTCAGGCTTGGCTTGATCCAAGCACGCCTAGCCAAATAGAAATCTTGACCCCCATTCCATTTTGTCTGTTAGCACACCTACATCTTCACAGTCAGTCACTGCAATTTCCTTCAGCACTGGCCCCCAAAAAGCTGCCTTGCCTACCCTTGTGATGGGATTTGAACCAGAGATCTTGAGCAGAGAACCCGTAGTGTGCTGTAACATGGCTGTAACACACTGGATGTTCCTGAACCCCACTTTATATTTTGTTTCTGACAGTCAAATAGACCAGTCTACTGATTAGACCTCTTGCAGTATGCTGTCTTTCAAAAAAAAAAGAAAAGAAAGAAAGACAAAGGTCATCAATTTTTATCCGCTCAGAAGCAGACAAACTTTCATCACTTCCCATACAGTAAGCTGGCTGGGCGGAACGAGTTGCGAAACGACTGCAAACTGTGTGGAATTCAACAGGATCGCTCGCCAGAGCCCTGTCAGGGGTGAAGCCTCGCAAGCAGTCTTAGGAACACGAGGCGGCTTTTTCGGGTGTGTGAGCGATTACAGCCAAGTGTCGGAATGCGACAAAACAGCTTGTAACAGTTAACCGGCGAACAATAGTATTTCAAGGCCACACGTACCTGGTTTCGAGCAAACTGCACACAAGCTGTAGAACTGAGGGAGAAGCAAACTCTCCATTAATTTAAATCAGTTAGGCAAATTAGCAGTTTCCATTTAGATGTTTTGCTACGTCAGGCACTTTTCAGGGAAGTCTGTTTCTTCTCATGAACTGCTTCATCTCCCCCACCCCTCCTCCCAATGTGTTTTTAATTATAGCTGATGCTAACTTCTAACAAGTTGCTCGTCTTCAGCTTGTGTGGAACAAATCAGGTGGCTTTAACTTTCCAAGCTGCCTGTTCAGGAAAGAGAGCCAGCTTGTTAAAGGGCCTGGCCCTTAGCCATTAGTCAGAATGGTGCAGGGTTGCATTTTCAGTAAGCATCTGCTCTTATTGATGTGTGGGGCATCATGCTTGGAATCGGGGACCTCAAAAGCACAGAAGATAAAACAGCCAAATCAATGCATTCGACGTTTTACTGTAGCGGAATTTATTTTAATACCAAAAGGCAGTTTACAAAATCGTTCTGCCCTCTTGAATGTTATCCCTGTAACAACCCCATGAGGTAAATGAGGTTGAGAGAGAGTGGCCATTTCCATACAGATCCACAACAACAACCTTTATTTGGCATTTAAAAATAGGTTCTAGAGCGTTGCCAGACATTTTTGAAATACAGATCAAGAGTACATTCTAAGCGCAGACAAGAAGACTGTATATAGCAGTATACATTACTTAGAAAGTTCTGTCACTTGTAAAAGAAATTTTGCTACTTTTTCCAAGAGCATGACATCTGTGTTGTTTAACAGAAGCTCCACAACAGAACAGTCAGAGTCACTTTCAGATTTGTCTAGGGCCAGCCTGGGAGAGAAATTCCTGATGCCCACATATCTCGGACAGTCAAGAATAATGTGAGCAAGAGTCTCCACTTTACAGTGTGGACAAACCCGATCCTGGAGAGGGATGGATAAGTAACGACCCTTTGTAATGGCCGATGGGAAGGTATTGGATCTGGCCATTGTGATAATCCATCTCTGTTGGGGTTCAGTTAATAATTCAAGATATTTGGCTACGTGCCCCTGTTCCAGAATTATTCCGACAGAGAGGGGTGAGCATGATTTATTTGCTTGCCCTAACAAGATATGATATTCCTGTTCTAGAAGTCTACTTTTTAAGGTTCGGAAAATCTCTCTGGGTGTCAGCATACAGAGATCTTCAAGCAATAAACCTATTGAGTAAATTTTTGATTTGAGAAGTTGATACCATTTGGAGGCAAATAGGTCTGGGCGCGCAGTGTATATTAAACTGCGCACATCAGAGTTAAAACATAATTTGATCCAATACACAGATCCACAAAAACATTTACAACATATTTTCTATTCCACCCCCTACCCCCCTACCCCGTTTGTCTGTACTCAACCCCTCGAAATGATTTCTGGTCACCATTTTATGATCACTCCAGGGTTTTAAAAAATCCTCTGGATTCGATGCTACATTGCTTCAATGCCTCATGCTGCAACTCTCATAGGTTGTGTACACGATGCTTCGAAGATTCAATCCCCTCCAAAATAATTGTTTAAAATGATGAAAAAGCCAAAACAGAGCTTGGGAGACCTGGGGTTGAATCAGGGGCAAAGCAAGGGGGAACTGCATCCGGGGCATGCACATGCCATATGCCCCTGCATCAGCGGCATCCAACCCCACCCCGGAATGCCCCCTCCACGGTCCGGCCATGCCACTGCCACAGTGCCTCCCAGGGCATCAGGGGGGGGGGCCCTGCCCCATTGGCGCTACATCACTGGGTTGAATTCAGATTACATTTTCCACCCACAAAAGGAATTTCCTGCAGCAGAACAGAATTTTTCCCACAGCAGTCTGCTGATCTCCCTCAAGTACTTATCCTGGGAGATCGGCAGCATTGGGAATAGCATGAGAGGCAAACCAGGGATCTGTAGCAGAAAGAGGGGAACAGGTGGAAATATGACCCCCCATGAGGCCACGCCCCCCTGCCAGGCCGAGTGCAAGTGCTTCATTAACGTACAGAGCCAGTGTGGCTCTGTGTAGCCTGGGCTTCTGAAGCACTTGAATTCATGCTCGGCCCGGCGGGGGGGCATGACCTCGTGGGGGGGGCGCTGCAGACAGGTCTGGGTACCATTTTGCCCCGGGCTCTGGTTCCCCTTCCTACGCCTGTGGGGGAATCTTCAAGGTCAGTATGAAGGAAGTCTCAAAGGAGTTGCTTTCCTCCCCACCCCCACCCCAGTTTCCATCAGTGGGAATTTACCATGGGATCCAGTGCCCCCATCTGTTAGCCTGATTTCCAATATTTTTATTCAGGCTTCAATGCAAAAACTGCATGTTTACTATGAATGTCATATCTCAGTTTAGTCTAGTTTATATCTCCCAAGTACTCCTCGGTGTCTAATAGCAATCCGCGGCCACCTTTCCTTTGGGCAAACGCTAGTCTTCACAATCCCTGACAGAAGCTCCGGTTGCTTCCCACAGCCAGTGATCCACAGCCATGCGCCATTATCGTTTCATTGTCATGTCCATGCCAGCGCCGGGTAAATAATCCGATGTGAAAAAATATATATATACGTTACACAAATTAATGAGTGATTTATGCACTTGTCATTATTCATCACTATAAAATATTATAATGCTATAAATAAGTAAAAACATTTTTGCAGCTGTAGCAAATGTTTGATTTGTAGATGTAAACTTGGCTGGAACCAGAAGGAACCTTGCAGGAGTGCCAGAAACATAGTGAAGTAATTAGCAGTTTGAAGGGGGGAAAAATACATATATGCCTGATGTGGCATACGTACTCGAAGTTGTAGTCCCTGCTTAATGTTATACCCAATGACAAAGACAACCATCCCTTGGGCTCCCCCTCTGAAGAGGTAACTTTACCCCTCTCATCCAAACCTTGTGGAAGAGTAAGTATGAAGTGTTATACAATTGGAATGATGTTCCACATTACAGATGTGTAAAACAGCTGGGTGTATATGATGTCATTCAAAACACTTTGCCACCTCTGCTACTTGCTGTTATTAAAAACAGACATTAATTTTCTTTACCTAATAACACTGTGTAAACCTGTTGTGTCAAATTCTCAAGTTCGCCCTGTTCTTAATTAACCACGACAACCGACAGCTGCTTCCCATAAACTTCCTTGGGGCAGCTTTGAACTCTGTCATGTCACGAGGCAGATGTGTTTGACTTCTGGAAGGCACTGCTTTTTTTTATTTGCATAACATAATATAAATTAAATATCAGATCAAGTCAAGTCAAATAATAGAATCATCTTCAAAAGCATCCCCTCTCCCCATTTGTTTCCCAAGCTTATCCCTGTGGAGTTGACAAAGGAATAATGGGGAAAGAGATGGTGTCCATTCAAGTGACCGGCTTTCCCTGTTCACTTTCTCCCCTTCACACACCCACACCCACATGGAACAGACTAGCTGTTCATGCAGGGAAGCGTCATGAGCAATGCCTCATTTTCAAGAGTGGAAAGTCGATGTTTGTACATAATCGCACACATACAAAAAAATAAACCAACAATATCCCATATCTGCAGCAGAATTTCCACCTCCTGTTTATCCCCAGCCCTGATGTTGGGAAAGGCCATGAAGTGGCAGCCATGTGGGGCTTTCAAGATAAGAGATTAACAGAGGTGGTTTACCATCACCTGCCTTTGCAGAGCAAACCTATGGGACGTCTTTGGTGGTCTTGCATCCTAATGCTAAGCAGGGCTGACCCTGTTTAGCTTCCAAGATCTGGCAAGATCCAGATCTGTCCGGACCCTGCGGGACCTTGGGGAGTTCTGCAGGGCCTGTAAGACGGAGCTGTTCCGCCGGGCCTTTGGAGGAACCAGCCGCTAATGGTGCCCCCCCGGCCCTTAACACCTGGGCCATTAACCATCTAATGAGACTCGCCATGCCTCCCTTTCTGGTGGGGAGGGAGGGACTTTATGTTATTGGATTGCTGGACGCCACCTTACACTTAAATTTAAATTCAAATTTTTGAATTTTTAAAATTGGAATAAGAATTGGAAATTTTTATCGCTGCTTTTATATGTTATCATTTTATATTGTATTTTATATGTTGTGCACCGCCCAGAGCCCTTCGGGGATGGGGCGGTATAAAAGTCTAATAAAATAATAATAAATAATAATAATAAGATCAGGCTTGCCTCTGGTCCCAACCCTACAATTATAAAATTACAAAACAAGACTAAGAACAAAAATGATGAATTTAAGCATAGAGGAGAAGATGAGAGCTACCGAAAGATCTCAGCAATGGTATACCTTTACGCACTTTAAGACAAGGGTAGAACATGAAGTCAAGAAGAAGAGTGGGCCCCATAAACAGTGTGACAGTTCAATCATCGATTACCACAACCCTGAGCTATGAAACGTGCCATAATCACAAAACAGGAAGTGTGTGCAGAGCTCTGAAGTTTGCTTAATGATGTGTGATTAAAATAAAATAATAAACTGATTTGTTTGATTAAAATAAAATAATAAACTGAAATTAAATTAAATTTCTAAATGTTTCAACTGTTTCAGTACCCCTTTTTGTGTCATGTTACAATACGGTCCCAGGACAATAGAACCAAGTGGGCTGAGCCCACTTTTCATTTGTTCATGTTGCGTTTGCTAGGATGTATCTTAAATCATCAAACCTCATGCCAAGGCAGCACCTCCATAATATACCAGTCTCAACTTTAAAGCGCAAGGTTTTTTTTTCTATTGGAGCAACAGAAGAAGGAGGAGGAGGAGGTTTGAATTTATACCCCACCTTTCTCTCCAGTAGGAGCCGCATGGCATAGTGGTTAAGTGCTTGCACTGCCACTCACACAGTCAGGAGTTCGAGCCCCCTGTGGGTCAGATATCCTGACAGCTGGCTCATGGTCAACTCAGCCAGCCATCCATTTATTGGTCGGTAAATGAGTACCTAGCTCATAGCTAGGGGGTAAAGAATAGCTGGGGAAAGCAATGGCGAACTACCCCACAAAGAGGCTTGCCTATAAAATCACTGCTCGCAGTGGTACCCCAGAGTCGGATACTTTTGTCTAGTTCTGGTTGTAATTCCACCACTGAGTCCTATTGGAACCGGTTGTTAAATTATTTGAATCCTACCACTGGATATCACTCATGTACTTTTGGGGTGTATGGCATGTTTTGGTAACAAATTAGCCAGTATAGTTTCTCCAGAGTTTGCACTGACATTCCACATATATCTAAGGCCCTTTCCGCACGGGCCAAAAACGACGGCCTGGGGGCGGTAAAAACGTTCGTACCCTGACACAAACAAAATATCATAACGAAACAAATCACTTGGCTGGCTATTACTACACATCTATAATAATAAAAGGATCCACATGTCCATCTGTCTGTCCATTTGTGACAGGCATAACTCCTCAGAAAATAAAATGAGGTATCTCAAAATTGTCCGCCAGCTTCAGGGTGAGTTCATGGGCCAAAAACGAAAGGGATCACAATATCCTGGCCCAGATCATCTCCAGACACCCCTGTTCTATTTGCAAGGGAAGCTAAGCTAAGTTCCAAATTTTGTTCCTCGTTTACTATCATTAAGACCAATTAATAATTTATTATCATGCATGGAATGAGTGAAGCATCCCTTTTTCTAATTTGGTAGATTATGGGGAAATATTAATTTCCACCTTGTGTTCCTAATATAATAACATTTTGCTTCCATACATTCTGAGTTACCAGTTTTGCTTCTACACATTTTGCTTCTACACATTCTGAGTTACCAATTAGGATGGATAAGGAGGAGTTGAGGCTGAAAATTATGGGGAGAATTAGAAGTGGGGATGGATGGATGAGTGGCAGATCATGAAAAGAGAGCAAAACGAAGCACGAGAAAAGTGTGGAAACAGTTAAAAGAAATGAAGGAAAAGACAACACTAACAAGGCCCGTTGCAAGATTCGGTTGTGCAAGAGCTGGGTGGTGGAACTAAAAGAAGAAGAAAACCAGAGATTGCTGGAGATAATGACCTTGTCAGGAAAAGGCAGCATCCTGGCAATGACTATAGTTTTTGTTCTCGATGGTCTTGTGTTGCTCCAATCCTGGCTTGGCTGATGGGTTTAGCTGGATCTGAGAAAAAAGGATTTCCCTCAACCTCGTAGTAAAGGTTGCAAAAAGGCCCAGCCAGCAGAGTCATAAACATTCCTGTTCCCTGTTCCCTGTTCCTGTTCCTGTTCCCTGTTCCTGTTCCCTGCCTTACCTGAGCCCCTCCATTAGAACTGAATTAGAAGGGGGAAACATAAACGCATTCCATGCAGAGGTGGGATCCAGCAGGTTCTCACAGGTTCCCGAGAGTAGGTTACTAATTATTTGTGTGTTCCGAGAGGGGGTTACTAATTGGTGATTTTGCCACGTGATTTTGGCCTTAGTTACGCCCCTGCTCTCAGCAGTAGCGCGCAGAACTTGAAGCAGTCTAGCAGGAGGTGCACCGGCGTGCGTGGCAGCCTGCACCTGCGTGCATTCGTTTCCCGCCCAAGGACCGGCGCAGCGGCTGCGTCCTTGCCACAGCCCCGCCCAGGAATGCCCCGCCCCCGTAATGCCTGCCCCCGCCCCGTCATGCCCCGCCACGCCCCAATGGCGCTATGCCACAGTTTGAATCCCACCACCATGGGAACCTGTTACTAAAATTTTTGGATCCCACCACTGATTCCATGACTGAAGAATGACACTGGTTTATTCCCAACAGGCAATCTATCAGGTGCTATTTCATGATGAACGTTGCTGGGGAAGGGTTGCATTACTCAACTATTCATGCCTGTCTTCCTAGACTTCTTCAACAGAATGGGTTGCCACCTTCCCTTCCAGTGGTCAGGTAGCTAACAATGCTTTCCTGGGGCCCTTTAAAATAAAATTGTGGTCTTTTAAATCCCATACATTGGTTTTCTGCCTCTTTTATTTCCTTTTTCCTGCCATCCACAGCTGAATTACAAATTCTTCAGAACAACTGTTCAACAACAATCAGAAGCCATAAACCAATTTGACAAGAAGGCCTCATTAACATTGTTGAGTTTATGGCCACCCAGAAGATGCTGGATTCTCAAGGTGCTTGGCTACAACTTGTAAAAGTAATTTTGTTTAAGTCAAAGTTGTTTCTACAATGTAAACACAAAACTCAGTTATATCTTTACAGCTGAGCCCCAACCAGCGCCTTCATCATGTTAATAATGACCATATGTAGAAAACGGCTGTGCCTGTCAACTCTCCTATTCTGCAAGGATGTTTTTGTGAACCATACTTCAGAGCACGCCTGACACTCAACACTATCTGCAACCAATGGAAACACTTAAGCAAGGAAACCTTAAGTGGAAGTTGCTGAGAAGAGCAACTGTTCTCTAAACTTTTGCTGAGGGCCTCCAGAAGACTTATTAATCCTATTGACTCCAAAGAATAAGAAGCAAGCTCGAAGCTTCCTTTTGACCCCATGTTGAATACAAGCTTTTGAGTCAAGAACAGAAAAAGAGGGCAAAGTGTGAGGATGAAAGAAACTACAAAGTTAAGACCTCTACAAAAGGCAACCACACATAAATATAGTAAGTCGAATCATAGAATCATAGAGTTGGAAGAGACCCCAAGGGCCATCAAGTCCAAGCCCCTGCAATGCAGGAACACACAATCAAAGCACTCCCAACATATGTTCATCCAGCCTCTGTTTAAAAACCTCCAAAGAAGGAGACTCCACAACTCTCCGAGGCAGTGAATTCCACTGTCAAACAGCCCCGAAGGTCAGGAAGTTCTTCCTAACATTTAGATGGAAACTCTTTTCCTGCACTTTGAATCCATTGCTCCATGTCCTAGTCTCTGAGGCAGCAGAAAACAGGCTTGCTCCCTCTTTGACATGGCATCCCTTCAAATATTTAAACACAGCTACCAGGTCCCCCCTTTACCTTCGCTTCTCCAGATTAAACATCCCCAGCTCCCTAAGTCTCTCTTCATAGGCCCTAGGGCATAGGTGTCAAACTCGTGGCCCTCCAGATGTTATGGACTACAGTTCCCATCATCACCTGTCAACATGATGCTGGCAGGGGATGATGGGAACTGTAGTCCATAATACACATTTTGGATTCTTGTGTTTGTCACTTGAATGTATGAACTTATTATATCTATGTGTGGTTATTTGTTTATATTTTGAAGTGGCCTTAATTCTGTAGTTTCTTTCTTACTTACTTCTGCAAGCTTTTGAGCTACAGACTCTTTTTCAGGCTAGATATTCAATGGGAGGGAGGAAAGAGAACATAATGTTATGTCAGATAATGACACTTGAATGGTTCTACCAGGGCTGTATTCTGATAGAGCAGTGGTGGCGAACCTTTGGCACTCCAGATGTTATGGACTACAATTCCCATCAGCCCCTGCCAGCATGGTCAATTGGCTGATGGCAGGGGCTGATGGGAATTGTAGTTCATAACATCTGGAGTGCCAAAGGTTCGCCACCACGGTGATAGAGCAACTTAGCCCATATCACCCATCTGAAGGAGTGGCTGTGCCCACATGAACTTGCCCAAGCACTGAGGTCAAGTGGAGGAGGGGACTCTTCTGGTGGTCCCTTCTTCTGCCGAGGTGTGGGGAGAGGGGGTATGTGGGAGGGAGAGGGAGGGAGAGGGAGTATGTAGGAGGGCTTCCTCTGTGGTCATCCCCAGACTGTGGGACAGCCTCCCCATGGAAATTTGCCAGGTGCCAACCTTCTATGGTTTTGACATCTGGCAAAGACCTTATTTACCCAAGTCTTTGGTGCCCTAGATGCCCTCTCTGGTAGCTGCTGGTCTGGGGTGGGGGACAGTATGTGAGTGGGCTGAGCATTGCCAGCAACAGCCTATTGCACCTGTATAACATCTGTTTGGTTCTGTATATATTTATGCAGTTTTCACAACCTCAGTGGGCCCTGTCTTTTACCATGTCCGTTAATTATTTCTAAATGGTTGTTGTTTTTGAGTGGCAGTTTGAATGAATGTCAGGGGGAGAGATCAGGGAGGCAGTTAGAGGAGTGTGGAGATCAGGTGGCTGGGCGGGAAAAATAAACTGGTTCTGGTGTTTGCACGGTAGTGGGTTCACCCCAGGATTTCTGAAAAGAATCACCAATCTGGTGATTTTTGAATAGCCTAGGATGAGGGAAATATCACAAGGCAAAGCAGTGGAATAGCTACCGGGGGCAGGATGAGAACTGGTGCACCGGGCGAGCCGGTGGGGTCATGTGGGGGGTGGAAAATTGCCCCCACACCCCTCTTCCTTCCCCCCTCACCCCACCCCGGCAGGGGCAGCGGAGGGCACTACCCACATCCCTGCATGGCCTGGCCCCACCAGGCCCTGCCACCAGCAAGTGGTGCAGCAAGGGGTGCAGGGGGGCCGTGGTGAGGGCAGAAAACTCGGAGTCTGCCCTGGGGTCCATTTTCCCCAGCTATGTTTCTGGGGCAAACCCACTTGAGGACCAGGAACTGTGCAAACTTTCTGCATGGAACTGGCTATTTCTCTTGCCCAACCCAGGATATTTGGACCATGCAAAAACAGCCTAGATATGAGCAAACCTGGATTCAAATCCCTATGCAGCTATGAAATTCAGTGGGTGGCTTTGGGTCACTCTCTCTCTCAGCTGAATATACTTCACAGGATTGTTGTAAAGACAGTGGAGAACCAAGTGAACCAACCTGAAGTCCTTGGCAAAAGGATGAGATACAAACGTGACCAATAATTTAATAACGAAATACCAGTTTGTAAGCTAAACAAAAAAATAAAGCGTTATGGACTGACTATTAACATGCCAAATTCACTTTAAAATTAAAAACTTATGTTTTTGGCATCGTTCCAAAGAATTTACCAGGGAAATTACAAGAATTATTTTTTTGTATTTGTTAAATGCAGCCAGAGTAATATTTGCAGCCAGATCGTCAGGGTCTGTTCCCCCGCTGGGTCTGACAGTGAGGATGATAGCCTGTCATGCCAGTCTTTTGACTCAGCAACACCTAGTACCTCATTGGAGGATGAGGCCCCAGCTGCGGCCACATCAACCTCTGATGGCCTTACAGACCTAGGGCCAACTCAGCCAGCTCAGCCAGCACCTCCAGAACAGGCCCAGGGCTCACCTCCAGCCCCCCCCCACCAACTTGCAGCCCTCCTAGTTCCCCTACCCCACTAGAGCAGCGCCAGCAACAGCTGTGGTGGGACCTGACAGAGCGCCAACAATCAGCTAGACTGGCTAGACAGCAGTGGCGTAGGAGGTTAAGAGCTCGTGTATCTAATCTGGAGGAACCGGGTTTGATTCTTCGCTCTGCCGCCTGAGCTGTGGAGGCTTATCTGGGGAATTCAGATTAGCCTGTGCACTCCCACACACAGGCCAGCTGGGTGATCTTGGGCTAGTCACAGCTTCTCGGAGCTCTCTCAGCCCCACCCACCTCACAGGGTGTTTGTTGTGAGGGGGGAAGGGCAAGGAGATTGTAAGCCCCTTTGAGTCTCCTGCAGGGGAGAAAGGGGGAATATAAATCCAAACTCCTCCTCCTCCTCCTCGCAAAATGTGAGTGCTCACAGACTCGGCTCCCTAAGCAAGATGTGAATGCTCATAGACTTGGCTCCCTGAGGCTTGGCAATTAGTCCCACATGGATAAAGAGGGCTGGTTCCTGCTTCATGCTTTTGCAGATGACAACAGCTCACATTGCTGGCTTCCCTGCTGTGAACCTTGTGTTAAAGCTGACTTTGTGGACTTTGCTGACCCTTGTGTTGAACCTGACCTTATGGACTTTGCTGAACTGGTTTGTGTGACCTTTGCTGCACCAACGGAGCAGTGAGCTTCTTTGATTATTATGTATCAGTAAACCTGTGAGTATTCCCTACACTTTGCCTCGTGCCTCCTTTGTGGCCAGCCCGTGACACAGATGAAAAGCGGAGAACTGCCCTGAACGAGAAAGCTGGGAAGAAAAAAAAAGAGAGAATATGCTACAATGGCCAAGTTAACTAATCTTGTAAATAGAAGACCCAAACAGGAGTTTGACAAGAAATTGAAATTATATTTTATGTGCCCCAGAAGGCAGTGCGGCAGCCTCCCAAAAATCGGGACAATTGAAATAACCCACGGGACAAATTGTTTGAAGGCGGGACTGTCCCGCCAAAAGCAGGACGTCTGGTCAGCCTGATTTATAAGGCAGTATATAAGGTATATAATCTTCCAGGCTATTAGCTCCAATCACCAAACAAAACATCTCTTTTCACTTTCATTCAGACAAGGGAGGTAGATGCTCACCCAATTCACATCTGCCAGTCACTGCTTTCTTCATTTTAATGTCTTTTCCTTAGTATATACCTTTTCCCATAATGTCTCCAGCCAGGTGTTTTATATTTACATGCTAAAAAAGAGATGCAAACTGTGTGTGTTTGTATGTGTGGGGAGTGGAAGTTATCTGGTTCCAAAAGGGCCTCCTCATTCTCATAAAACGTTTTCTGGTTACTCGTGAGATCTAGTCACGCCTCTGCTTTTTTGTCTCTTGCACTTCATTAGTTTGCATAAACCGCCTGCACGTTCCACCTCTCGGCCACCTGCCCTCCTGGACCGCTTAGACATTCTCCCAGATGTACTCAAGTTAAAACTTCCCCAAGCAAGTTTGCACTTAAAACCAAGCAGGTAGCTTTAAAGGACATATAAAAGACACAAGCTGTCTGTCCAAAATGAATATGAGCATCCAACAAGAATACTCCCATCTGTGTACAGATATGTATTTAGGTCTATCAGGACTAAAAAAAAAAGAGAGAAGATACTTTTCAGCCAAATGCACAGTTATCCTGATCCTGAAAAAAAATCTGAAAAAAATTATTTGTTTATTTAGGAAGGTGAAATAATGTCAGGACCGGCTCTTGATCGTGATCTGCCTTATGTTCACCTGACTGATGTGCTCCCTGATTGATAGGTAGAAGGCGGTCTGTGTCTTGCTTTCTTCTGTTTTCCTTTTGATGTTTATTGCTTGATCACATTTATTTATTTATTTATTTATTACTTTTATATACTTCCCCTGAAGGGCTCTGGGCGGTGCACAACATATAAATCGAAGTAGAGCACAGTTTAAAACATAACAAATACAACTGTAATAACATATACATGGCTCTAAAGGATTAAATAGTTAAAACCTCTATTTAAACACAGCGTTACAGTATATAATGCCTTGTGTCTGGCAGCTAAAACCCTCCCGAGAGGGGAGTGGTAGGTCCCTCAGATGTTATGAGGACCATCAGAGAGGAGAGATCCCAAAAGGGGGGGGTGCGCTGCATCAGTGGCCAGTCTCTCCAAAAGCCCAGTGGAACAACTCAGTCTTACAGGCCCTGCGGAACTCACCAAGATCCCGCAGGGCCCAGACAGCTGGAGGGAGAGGGGGGGGGAGGTTTCGCAGGTGGCACATCTTTCTCCCTTGTGATGCCTTGGCTCCTAAACAATCATTTTCACACTTTTGCTGGGAAAACGGGCAGGGGACTGAATCAGTGATAAAAAAAGGCCCAGGGAAGCCAGATCTCCAGAACTGGCTTCTCAAGCTAGGGACTACTGCCTTACTGCTTTCAGTAAACGTTCCTGATCCACAATCCAGAGCCTGTTTACTGGCTGAGACCTAACAAATAGCAGCAGTTAAAGGTCTCCCAAGTTTCTCTTTTCTCTCCTCTGGCATTTCCCAAGGCAGCAGGAGGGAGGGAGGGAGGGAGGGAGGGAGGGGACGAGACTATTCTCATAAGAAAACAGGATACCATATTAGGGAAAGCCATAATGTCTGAGCAAACTTAGGAGTTATTTTACAAGACTGTTTGGCTTCAGATGTGGAATCCAACAACCTCTCCCTTGTTTGCAGGTTCCAAGGGAACAGGAGGGAGGGGGGAAAGGGGTCAGTTGTCACAGTAAATTGGATTACACGCTAGGTCAGTGATGGCGAACCTATGGCTCGGGTGCCAGAGGTGGCACTCAGAGCCCTCTCTGTGGGCATGCACAGAGTTCATCATGCTAATAATTGCTAATTAGCATCATATTAGCATCATAGCTAATAATATGCTAATAATTGAGCCCAGCGGCCCAGGCCAGCCTAGATGTCTGTGGGGGGGAATCGCCCCCCACACACACACACATCTAGGCTGGCCTGGACCGCTGGGCTCAATTATTAGCATTAAACCTGACCTAGTTTTGGGGAAGCAGTACAGGTAACCCTGCTAAGCGCTATTAAACTCCACTGATTTTCATGCAAAGAACTAAAGCGCGATCCTTTACCTGGAGTAAGCTCGGTTGCTGGCAATGTGGCTTGCTTCTGAGTAAACCCTCCTAGGGTCATGATTCACCCGTTCGAAGAGTTGCATGGTTGCTTCAAAGCAAAGCCAACAACTACCACCAAACTTACTCCCGAGTAACGCACGCCTCAGAGCCAACCATTTTTTCTAAACCGAAACCTCAGTATTCAGGTTAAATTGCCGTGTTGGCACTTTGCGATAAATAAGTGAGTCTTGGGTTGCAGTTTGGGCACTCGGTCTCAAAAAGGTTCGCCATCACTGCGCTAGGTGGAGCAGTGCTCTTTGCTCACTCACAGGAGATGTTTCGTACACTGGTTCTCTTCCAAATATTTCTGAGCATGGGCAAAGAGCATAAAAGCAGACTGTAGCTGCAGCTAGACTCCATTACAGTGAGAGGTTTCTGGGGTGGGCACTGCTAAGCTTCAGCTACTGCTCTAAGCCTCTGGGACTCCTATTTTCATCAATGCATTATGTGACAACTGATGGAGACACACCTAGGGTTCCTCAATGGAGCCAGGAATACCCCAGGGCCCCCTTTCCCTGCATGTCACGGTCCTGATCCAAACTGCTCACACACACATGCCTCCAATGAAGTTCCCAGCACAGAACTCAAAATACACATCTGACCATGCAGACTCAGGAAGGGGCAAGAAGAGAATGCAATGAGCAGTCAGGCCCTTCAGTCCCAACCCTAGTGAGTCACTGCCAGCCACAAAGAATGAAATACTGTCTAGACTAGGACTGCGCAAAGGAGCTGCTACAAAGGCCTGACTGCTGTAATTCCTGGCTGCAGGTAGGCTGACACCTTAGCTCCGCAAAAGCCATTTCTGGAGCAGCGTGCCAATAAATTCTGGAGCCACAGATGAAGCAGATAAATAGCACGGGGGGTATCTGGTTACCAATCAGACATCAGAAATCATTTGTGTAGAGGGGGTGAAATAGATGCTCTTGCTACTTTTTTCCTTGTAGCAAGAGCTACAACACTGAACTCCTTCCCAGCAGGGACTGCTGTCCAGTTAGTAGATGTTCAGAAACAACAGGGAAACTGGAAAACTGGGTCTTGGGCAGCAGGGGGGAAAGGCAAGGCCTTGGGCAGCAGCCGAAGGGTGGCGGTATAAGGGTGCTGCCCGTTGTAGGCCTGTTTGGGGACTGTTTCGAGGCAGGCCCCATGTGAGTTGGGCATATGGATTTAGTGGCATTCATGGGCATGTGGCTGGGCTTGGCAGACTTAACGTGGTTATATTGTTATTGTTTATTTTATTTTTTAGCTTTGTTTTTGCTTGTGGGATTTGGGGGGGTTAGCCGGCATTTGGGTAAGAAGGGAACTGCCTCCACGGGTTCCCCTATTGATATCCATTTTTTTACTTGGGAGTGGGATAGAGCTCCTGGGGCATGGTGGGGGGACATCCTGGTCAGAAGACCCCAATTTGGAGTGAGAGTTCATTCACGGGGTGTTCCCATTGCTCTCCCTCCGAGTGAGAGGCGGAGGGCCCACTCCCAAGGGCATAGTAGGGGACCTAGAAGATTAATAGAAGGCAAGGTCACCTGGGGGAATGTGCCTGGGTGAGGGGAAGGCCAGGGAGGCTGGGACCATCCCAGTGCTTATGGGCAGGGGGCGTTAAAGCACTGGGGGTCAGAGGAGAATGGTTTTCAGAAGGCACACTGGATGTCTTCAGACCATTGCTCCTTCTGCTCTGCTTCCCATCCAAAGGGAGGTTGGGAGGTCAGTCGTCTTGCCCATTGGCCTGGTGGTGCTGCTTTTGAATGCTAGGTCAGCCCTGAACAAGACAGCCCTCATCCACGATTTGCTTCTGGATGAGGGGGCTGACCTGGCATGTATAACAGAGACCTGGCAGGCAAGCTGGGTGGGTTAGAACTGTTGGAGCTGCTGCTGTCTACTACCACGATTCGCCTTAATACTTTTGACTCATTGAACATTGGTGATACTGACTCTTTCAATTTATTGGAATGAACTATGAATGTTACAGGTTTCTTGCCTTATGTACAATGTTTATGAGATCTTATACAATGTTTATGAGAATTTGTTAGGTTGCCTAAGTGCCCTCATTGATTGTTTTGTTATTACATCTATATCCAGTTGCATATTACTTACAATATAATCACAATATATCGTTATGAATGGTGTATGACTTATCTGTTGACTTTATACTCGAAGTATTTGCATATACCAGTTAGTTCACTGCCTTGTGTCTCTATATATACAGTCCATGCTTCTTAGGCTTGGCTGGCCTCAGAATTTCTAGTATGGGTTAGAACTGACCCAGCTTTGCCCTCCCCAGGCTATCAGGTGCAGCACCAGCCCAGACTAGGGGGGGGGCAGGGTGGTGGGGTAGCCATAGTCCACATTCATCAGGCACCCTGGGGGGTCCACCCTGGGGGGTCCACATTCATCAGGCACCATAGTACACATTCATCAGGCACCCTTCTCATCCTGTGTCCAAAGTTGAGAGTTCGTATTTGGTGTTTGGCCAGAGAGATAAGTTGGGATGTTTGCAGGTGTACCGTTCACCCCGCTGTCCAACACCCTCCCTGCCTGAGCTGGCAGAGGCAGTCTCAAAGGTGGTGATGGACTCCCCTAGGACTGTTGTTCTGGGGGACTTCAACTACTGCATTGAGGGTGTCCCTGATAGACTGGCTCAGGACATCATGGCCACCATGGCAACTGTGGGGCTATCTCAATTTGTGTCTAGACCAGTGGTGGCGAACCTATGGCACTCCAGATGTTCATGGACAACAATTCCCATCAGCCCCTGTCAGCATGGCCAATTGGCCATGCTGGCAGGGGCTGATGGGAATTGTAGTCCATGAACATCTGGAGTGCCATAGGTTCACCACCATGGGTGAATAAATGGGGTATAAATGGAACAAATAAATAAATAAATTTTGGCATAAATGCTCTTGCATCAAAGTTCAATGTTCAGTAATGTTCAGTAATGAATAAAATAATGTTTTTGACTACTAACTCATGTAGCTGGGCGTACTCTTGATCTGGTGTTTGAAACAGGGGACGTGGGAATTGAACCGCTGATTGGAGGGCTGGTTATTCACCCATTGTCATGGATGGATCATTACTTGGTAAAGTTTGGACTGCTGGCTGCTCATTTCCATCGCAGGGGTGAGGGCCCTGCAGAAGAATGGAGTCTGATGGATCCCTGAGAGCTCTGGGGGAGCTTCCAGGCAACATGGCTGGGGCTTCTGTCGAGACCCTGGTTTCACTGTGGGATGGTGAAATCAAGACAGCCATCGACTCAATCTCTCCCAAGTGTCCCTACCAAGCCTGTAGAGCCTGCTCAGCCCCTTGGTTCTATGGGGATTTGCGGGTAATGAAACAGGAGGGGCAATGGCTAGAGTGCAGGTGGTTGAAATCCCACTGCAGGTCTGACCAAACACTGGTTAAAGCCCATTTTTGAGCCTATCAGGCGGTGGTGAGGGAGGCAAAGAGAGTCTTCTTTTCCTCCTCCATCGCATCCTCAAGTAGTCATCCAGCAGAACTGTTCCGAGTGGCCTGGGTCCCACATACCTAAAGGAGCACCTACCCCCATATGCAGTGCAGTCCAAATTGCACTTTAGAAAAAGGTCAAAGTGGGGGAGGAGGCTCTCCCTGAAAGTGATCCCTTCTGCTGCTGAGGTGGTTGGTGAGGAGAGGGAGGCACACACTGGGAGAGAGGCTTTTTTCTGTGTAGAGCCCCAAGCTATGGAACAGCCTCCCTGCAGAAATTCGCCAGGCACCGACATTTTATGGATTTTGGCACCTGATTAAAACTTTCCTCTTACTAGGCCTTCACTGTGTGACCCCCAGGGTCCCCCATATCGATGCCAGCTAAAGGGTGGTGGGAGGGGTGGGGATTTTTAATTAACGTTTTATTGATGTTTTAAAAGATGTTTTATGATGGTTTTTAATGTTTTATGTTAGCGGGGCTTTTAACCCCATTATGTAAGCCGCCCTGGCACTTTGGTGTAGGTTGGGGTATAAATGGAACAAATAAATAAATAAATTTGGGCATAAATGCTCTTGCGTCAAAGTTCAGTGTTCAGTAATGTTCAGTAATGAATAAAATAATGGTTTTGACAAAGGCAGTGTGTAAAAATGAATGATAATTCTCACATTCGTTCTGGACTACCATATATACTCGCATATAAGTCGAATTTAAACAGCCCCCCTCGACTTATACGTGAGTCAGGTGTATTTAAAAAAATATTTTAGGGTTTTTACTTTGTCGGCCGCCAGGGGGCACAGGTTTTAGGCTAGCAACACCAAAATTTCAGGGATTTTTCAAGAGACTCTCCTGATGATACCACCCAAGTTTGGTAAAGTTTGGTTCAGGGGGTCCAAAGTTATGGAGCCTCAAAGGGGGTGCCCCATCCCCCATTGTTTCCAATGGGAGCTAATAGTAGATGGGGCTACATTTTAAGGGTCCATAACTTTGGACCCCTTGAACCAAACTTCACCAAACCTGGGTGGTATCATCAGGAGGGTCTCCTAAAGATACTCTGAAATGTTGGTATTGCTAACATAAACATTCCTCCCCTGACCAAAAATCCAGTTTTGAAGGATTTTAACTCTTGTGTTTTGGCTTGGTTGCTGGTTGAGCTAAGGTTTTTGTACTTTTAAAGTTATTGTTGTTTTTATTGACCCTCTTTTCCACTTACAGAGCTAGTTTACTGTTTTTCTTTGAAATAAATATTCAAAAACATTTAACCTACTGATGCCTCAATTAATGTAATTTTATTAGTATCTATTTTTATTTTTGAAATTTACCAGTAGCTCCTGCATTTCCCACCCTCGACTTATACGCGAGTCAATAAGTTTTCCCAGTTTTTTGTGGTAAAATTAGGTGCCTCAACTTATATGCGGGTCGACTTATACACGAGTATATACGGGTATATTTTAATTCAGAATCATACAACTTTATCAACCGCTGACCAAAATATCATCTTTTCTGTGGAACAAAGTATAGCAAGTGCCAGAAAATGGCAGTCATGAGGAAGTGGGACCAATCACAAAATAGCTGGATCCAATCACAAAACATGTGGAGGTTCCATAGAATGTTAGATGGTTCCAAGCCAAGCATCTTTCTGTTTCCAAATAGCTGCTCCCGGCTGACACAAAAATGATGACTCTGAAGGACTTCCTACTCCAATGAAGTGGAAAAAAGTCAGGATTTGCTCTTTGTTTTGGAATGGAAACAAGGAGTCACCAGAAAACACATCATCAGGTGTCCTGGCAACACCAAGTGCCATGCTGGAGATCAATGCTTTAGAAAAAAAAATTGGAATGTTCATGGAATTATGAGATAGTCAACATTCATCAGTGAAAGGCCAATATTTGCAGCATCCACTAGGCAATTTTAGAGCATGTCAAAATTTCTAATTCTGCCCCTAAATATGATGATTCCCCGGCCTTGAAAATCTGTGTGATGAGTTAGAATACATCAACCCCCTCATATTCTATCAACAATCACAGCTTTTCAGTAGCTTCCCCTAGATTACAGGTTGAGCGTATTTAAACTTAAGCAATTACCGTTCAAAATCTTTAGGCAATACAGAATTTGTATATTTGCATCATGTTCTTCTTGCCCTTTTAAATTTGCCAGCAATGATTACATCTGGCACTTCATCCTGGCAGCCAAGACTATTTCATAAATCTCAGGCATGTTTTTAAAAATACCTTGATCTTTAACATGAGATAATGTAAGCTTTCTTTTGACTTGCCTGGAATAGGTTGTTTTGGGAACCAACCAAATTGCCTTTAAATTTTTTTTTCCCCATACGCCAAGTTTCTTTGAAGTTCTCTGCCAGCCCATGTGGCCTTTTTCCACGCCAGGATATTCAGGTTCTGAAAACTACAAACTCATAACAGGAAGAATGTCAACACTATCTTTTCACAAGCTGGATGGAAAAGAGGGAGGGGGGGATGATGTGGAACCTTGCAGAATGGAAAAGAATCATCTCAACAGCCCCAGTTTCAGATCAAAAATGGATGCTGTCCAATGAAACGCATTCAGCTTTCAGCCTAAATATGGCTTTGTTTTTTTCCTTTTGTGTGAGAGTGTTGCTTTCTTTTTTCCTTTTTGAAACATAGCCCAGGTAGGCAGGACATTGAACTGGAAGGCCACAGCATGTGTGGTACTTTTATGAAGGCTACGATGCTTTTCAATAGTCTCGTACATTTTTAAACTGCGTTTCCTTCTTTCGTTCTGTTTTTTAAATGGATACGTCAACATGAAAAGTTTTTTTCCATGTTATCCCAAAAAACAAAAATCCACATTTTTTAACAGCATAGCCTAGCTCAGGGGTAGGGAACCTGCGGCTCTCCAGATGTTCAGGAACTACAATTCCCATCAGCCCCTTTCAGCATGGCCAATTGGGAATTGTAGTTCCTGAACATCTGGAGAGCTGCAGGTTCCCTACCCCTGGCCTAGCTGAAAGGCAACCAGGCCAAATCCTTACAGTTTAGACTTGCTATTTGCCTGAGGGCCAAATTCTTACTTACTTACTTACTTACTTACTTACTTACTTACTTACTTACTTACTTACTTACTTACTTACTTACTTACTAACTAACTAACTAACTAACTAACTAACTAACTAACTAACTAACTAACAATCTATTTATTTACTTACTTACTTACTTATTTACTTACTTACTTACTTATTTATTTATGGGTTTTGTATACCGCCCTACCCCCGGAGGGCTCTGGGCGGTGCACAACATAATTTCCTCACACAGCATATACAAACAAAATCCTATTAAAATTAGATTAAATTAAAACACAGCGGTAATTAACAAAGATGGCGTCAGCAATACACCCCAATTAAAACCCTCCCAGAGAGGGGGGAAACAGAGCAAGGAAGTGGGTTTCCTAGATGGCAGAGGAACTCCAAGTCGGAGGAATAGAAGGGGCACTATTTAGGTTTGTTATCTGTCTGAGAGTGGCAGGCGAAATCCCGCCCTCAAACCCCACTTGGGCCCTTGACTTCAACAAGAGCAAAAAGTGGGGATGGGGAATGATGGTATGCAATCTGGCAACGTTGTTCCTTGCTAGCGTTGCCAAACTCCAGGTGGGACCTCCAATTCTCCCAGAATGACAACTGCTTTCCAGGCTGCAGAGATGATGTACCCTGAAGGAAATGGCAGTTTGCAGAGATAAGTGAGAAGGAAGGTGACCCTACCAGAAACATATTCGGAGAGCTAAGAAATTTCAGGGATAAGGGAAAGAGACCTCTGATGCAGAAAGGTCCGGTAAAATGGGGGTCGAAGGAAAGATAAAGAGGTTACAGAGAAGGAAGGAAAGGGACAGAGAGAGGCTGTTGAGATAAAGAAGAAGGGAGGAGAATGTGATAAAAAGTAGATAGTCAGGAAAAGGGTCACGGCACCTTTAACGCAGAGAGAGAAGTGACCAGGCACAAAGCACTTAGGAGACAAACCTGCAAAATACCAGGAGATAAACAAGGGATGTTAACGGATGTCACTGGATGCAGAGAGAAGCAGAAAGATCCTGAATTAGTGAGATAAACATTGAGAGAAACCCAACAAGAAAAAAATAACCTCTAACGCATTTAAAGTTTAAGTGAGAAACAGGGACAGAAACAGAACCTAGAGATGGTGATAACAATAGAAGGAATAAGTGGAGATGAAGGAGTGATGAACGGCTACAACTGTTGATGATAATCTCTGAAATTGAAGCTGATGGGTGGAAAGTGAGAGTATGACAAAAGTAACAGATGTAAGAAATGACGATTGAGAAACTTAAAGAGGATGAATGGCCAACACAAGAAAAAATAATACAATGTGATTAACACAGTAGAATTGAAAACACCAGAGAAAATGATAATAGAACCAAGTCAGAAATTAGAAGTCATTGAACTCACACTTAACTTTCAGCATGAAACAAAATAACATTTTAATAGATTAGATGATGAACTTCAAGAGACGAAAAAAGAGCTAGGACAAATTAAAAAGATAGAAAATGCATAAGACAAATAAATAACGGACTCAAAGATACAAATGAAAAAGTAGAGGTGCTAGAAGATGAATTGGAAATTTTCCAAAGGAGACAACTATGCAGATAGTATTGCACTACGGGAACTGAAGCACAAAGAAAATGCTTTAAGATTTAAGGATTAAAGGAACAGGAAAATGAAGAAACATGAATAAGAATCATTCTAGCATTAGCAGAACTATTGGGACACAAGGAGGAGGAAATAGACAAAGAGATAGACAGAATGTACCGTATAAACTCAAGATTTGTGAAAGAGAAAAAAAAACCCAAGAGACATTCTGCCCTACTTCGTCAGGAAAGCGACAAGAGATGACATCGTCAGAAGACACTTGGCAGAAAAATTCGTTATAGATGGAAATACAATGACTGTACTCAAGGAGATACCAAAACATATCTTAAGACAAAGAAAGGGCTATGTTTTTGACTGAAATACTAAGGAAATGTGAGATAAATTTCCATTGGATTCAGCTTGAAGGAGTGTCGTTTATGTACAAATCCAGGAAATACAATATAGATACACTGGAGAAGGCATAAGACTTCCTCGCAAGGAATAAAAAGGACGTAGCAACAAGTTAACAAGAAGTGTCCAAGTTGCCCTTGTGGCCAGTGATGGCAATTATTTAATTTTTATTCCCAGATTACTGATTAATTTTTCCTAATATTTGTAATTGCTTTAATCTCTTAACAACAACAAATGAGTTGTAAAGTGTTATCATGTAATGTGGATGGAATGGATTTGGTATGTAAGAGAACAAAGGTATTTCATCGTTTAAACAGGTGAATAATGATGTAACCTGTTTACAGGAAATGCATATTAAAGAAGTGAAGAAAAATATCTTAAATGTGAAAGATTGGGAGTTTTAATGCATGCTGCTATTTCAAAAAGGGGGGGGTAGCTATTTATGCAAAAGTCATTTAAGCCCAAAATTAATATTTGCTGACATGGGTGCTAGATACCTAGGAGTCAAAATAAAGGTAGAAGTTAAAGTGTTTATAGTAGGCATTTATGCTCCCAATTCTAACAAATGGAAGTTTATGAAGAGTGGACAGATAAACTGCTAGAATACACATAGAAAAATTGGGTTATGTTATGAGATTTTAATTGAGTAGTTGCATCTGAAATGGATCAGAAAATAAAAGAAATTAAGGGAAAACCCAATTTAAAGCAAAATAAGCCAAATAAGTTACCTAAGGCTTTTACATTTTAATGCAAAAATTTAGGCTAAAGAATGTATGAAGAGAAAGAGAAGGACTAGCTAAAGCAGTGGTTCTCAATGTTCCTAACGCCGGGACCCTTTAATACATTTCCTCATGTCGTGGTGACCCCCAACCATAAAATTATTCTCATTGCTACTGTAATTTGTCATATAAAATACAATGTCAACAATTTTCATACTGGTAATAATGCATTTGAGCATAAATTCTACTGAGATCCAGAGAAACTGGCCTCCACTGTACTGTAATATTACAATCATTTCCCAGGGACCAATACAAGCTTGCAGTTCAGCCTGACTTGATGCCACTCATCCAGTGAACCACGGACAAAAGTCCTGTGTTGTTTTAGAAATTTTAAAATGATAAACTTGCAGCCCGAAGTGAGGAATACCCCACCTCCCCGGTAAGTAATGCACTGGCTATTCTAGCATTTGAAATGCTTGTGTCCTGACCAAAGCTGAATAGAAATATATATGTAAAGTGAATGTTTAACTTTACACAATAAAATATCATAATTTTCTTAACCACTGTTCATTTCTCCTCTTCAGGCACTCCCAGACACATTTTCCCAAAATAGGGTGATACTCTGCCTAGGAAATTCTGCTGCAGATGGCTAGGATTGGCAGAGGGGTGTGGGAAATAGCAAAGGGTGGGAGGGTAGGCCTCTGCCGGGTCCCTGCGGGCCCAGCTGGCCTTTTGGGGTAGGTGGGGGGAGGGAGGGAAAGCCTCTGCTGGGCCCTCAATGACCCAGCTGGCCTTTTGTGATGGGTGGGGGGGAAGAAAGAAGGCCTCTGGCGGGTCCCCAAGGCAAAGATGAAGACCCAACATGAGACAGATTGACTTCATCAAGGAAGCCTTGCACACACACACCCCACATTTGCAAGACGTAAGTGGAGCTGTTAATGACAGGATGTTTTGGAGGTGGTTAATTCATAGGGGAAAAATGAGAAACAATTTGTTAGGTATTACTCCAATTTACATAAATAGGAAAATATAAGTGAAGAAAAATAGTGAGATATTTAGCCAAACAAAGGATGCTAAATATAAAAGAAGATCAATTAAAAGACCCTAACAAATTAATAATGTTAAAAGAAGTAGTAGATACAATAAAAATTGATATACTGTGATATACCATAAGACATTTCAAGGAGATACTAGCGTTGAAATTAACAGAAATAATTAATTTAATTTTAAAAGCAATTAAAATACCCCAGTCATGGTAAGAAGTCCATATATTGCTAATACCTAATGAATATCAAGATCATATAGAGGATACAAATTATAGACTGATATCACTGTTAAATATAGATTATAAAATATTTGTGGCAATTCTAACAAATCAGTTTAAAAGGTACTGAAAGATTATATTCATGACGATCAAGGATAATATTAGAATTATGTTAAATATTGTGGAATTTCTTGAACAACACTCAGAAAAACTATTGGCTATGATTTTTTATTGATGTAGAGAAGGCATATGACAGTGTAAATCGGGTCTTTATGAATAAAGTGATACAGTATATGTGAATAGAAAGTCATTTCCAACAGGCTGTAAAAGCCATTTATTCAACTCTGAGGCGAGAATATTAATTAATGGAAATCTAACTGAACCATTTAAGATACAAAAAGGGACCAGGGAAGGATGCTCATTATCCCCTTTGCTATTTATAACCATTTTGGAGGTAGTAAATAGAAGAATAAGGAATAATAGCCAGATAGAGGGGACAAAGGCAAAAGGAGAAAATTTTAAATTAAAAGCTTACGCAGATGACCTAGTGTTATTTCTAGATGAGCTCTTAGAAAAGATCAATTTATTAATAGAAACAGTAAACAGTTTTGGAAATCTAGCTGGATTAAAAATTAATAAACAGAAGACTAAAATTATATCAAAAAAACTTAACTAAAAGTGAAGATTTAGAATTGTAACAAAAATCACGAATCAGTTTAGCCAAAAGGGTAAAATATTTTGGTATTACAATAAAAAAGAATAATAATACACGTTTCAACAATGATTATGAGAAGAGATGGAGAGGAATTAAACAAGAGATGGAAAGATGGCAAAAACTCACAGTCTCCTGAATGGGAAGAATAGCAGTAATAAAAATGAACATCTTGCCTAAGATGTTGTATGTATTTCAAAATATTCCCCTAATTCTCACAAAATAACCTTTTCAACAATGGAGAAAGGACTTAGTGAAGTTTATTTGAAATGGAAGAAAACCTGGAATAAAATATTTATCAATAATAGATGCCAAAGAGAGAGGAGGACTGGCAGTACTAGACTTACAAATGTGCTTTGAGGTATGTGCCATTGTATGGCTAAAACAATGATTAATTCTAAAAAGGGATAAACTGTTAAAAATAGAAGGTAATAATTTTACTAAAGAATGGCATGATTATCTTTGGTCTGAAGAAAATAACAGCTTCACAGATTTTAGGAACCATTATATTAGAAGAGTTTATTAAGAGTTTGGATAATGTTTAAGAATAGATTCCATACACCAGTGTGGCTGTCAAGAACAGAAGATTTACAAATAAAAGAAGATACTGATGGGGTAAACCGGCTAAGATACAGAGATATTGTGGAAAGAAAAGGTAAAGATATTAGATAGAAACCTAGAAATCAAATCAAAATTCAAGGAAAAGAGTGCCATTGGTTTACATATCTTCAAATAACATAGTGCTTTCAAATACATAAGAAATGGCATTTTTTCTTAAAACAGACTTTTAAAAAACACTGTGTAAGCTGTGAGCGGTTTTGGACCTGCATAACTCCCCATACTGCCCTATCAGGTCCCTCTGGTCTTTCGAGAACCTATTGGAGGTCCCTGGCCCGGGCTTTTATGGCCCTGGCCCCTACCTAGTAGAATAGGTTCCCTAGGGAGACCAGGGCCCTGCAGTATTTGCAAAGTTTCTGCAGGGTCTGCAAAATGGAACTATTCCACCAGGAATTTCCATCTGGCCAGCTGGGTTGATTGTATTAACCCCATATTTTCATCTTGGCCTCTCGTAAGCACAGTGGGGGGGTGGGTGTTGTCATCTGATATTACTATTGTATTGTTTCCTATTTTATGGTATTTTATGGTTGATTTATATTTTGTTGTTCACCACCCTGCGGGGGAGGGCGGTTTATACATTTAATTATAAGTAAATAAATATAAAGATGGCACAGTGCTGACAATGGAGCACTATTTTCTCTCCCAGAAATAGATCTAAACCACTCTACCAGGCAAAGCTACCCTTCACTCTGGCTATTTATGCACGTACTACTTGCCATGCTGTTGAGAAGCGGTCGATTTGAAATCTTTGCTTTGCAGTGCGTTTTCTCTTGTGCACCATTCTTTTACCCCTGTGTTTTTTGTTTCATATGTTGAGGACGTTTTCATTGTTCACATCCACAAAAGCTGGCTGATGTATGCACAGCTGTGGGTGTGTTACTTGTGACATGGTGAAAAGGGGTGTGTTCCTCTTTTTTTCCCTTTTTGGTGAGCAACATCTATCACAGCTGCACAAAACTTGAATCTTCACAGCTCATTATAGTTGCATGTGCACCCAGTGGTGGGATCCAAAAATTTTAGTAACAGGTTCCCATGGTGGTGGGATTCAAACTGTGGCATAGCGCCAATGGGGCTGGGCGGGACATTCCAGGGGCGTGGCTGGGCATTCTGAGGTGGGACATTCCTGGGTGGGGCTGTGGCAAGGATGCAGCCGCTGCGCCGGTCCTTGGGCGGGAAACGAATGCACGCAGGCACAGGCTGCCACGCACGCCGGTGCACCTCCTGCTAGACTGCTTCAAGTTCTGCGCACTACTGCTGAGAGGAGGGGCGTAACTAAGGCCAAAATCACGTGGCAAAATCACCAATTAGTAACCCCCTCTCGGCACACACAAATAATTAGTAACCTACTCTCGGGAACCTGTGAGAACCTGCTGGATCCCACCTCTGTGTGCACCAGAGTTCCTCATTTATTGACTTCCAGCCTCCATTTTTCATGGTTCCCTACCCTTCCCCCAAAGTGTCCCAAGGAAGGGCCCCACCCTCCTTTTCAGGCAGGATCATAGGAGAAGCATCAGCGCAGAAAAGGCTAAATCAAATCCAAGAATCCAGGCTTCTCGATTTCAATCAGGTTTGTCGTTCTTTTGATAGACTGCTGCTGGTGAAATTAAAAAAAAAGACTACCAGATTTTCATGCATCCTTGCTTGACTATATTGTTAAAGATGGAGGCCAGGGCCAGGGCAAGCTGGCTGTGATGTCCTCACTCAGTTTCTAGGATCTTTCCCTTGGTCTCTTGCCTATTCCTGAGTGCCTGTGGCTGCTGGCTCCTGAGGAGTCTCTGGCACCCCAGTGGCAGCAACAGCAGTAGGGGGTTGAGCAGGTCCTTTGGCACAGGCTGGGCACTCCCCAATGTGGTCTACCCACTCCTCCTGCAGAGCATCACGATCAACCCTGACACCCACAGCTGTGTTACATTGGGCACAGAAGAGCTAGAAGGTGGCTCACGGTGCTTATAGAGGGGGCCCCAGGAAAGAAGAAGAGACCACTGTAACACTGTCGCCATTGGGGTGCTGTGTGGTTTCCGGGCTATATGGCCGTGTTGTAGCAGCATTCTCTCCTGACGTCTCGCCTGCATCTGCTGCTGGCATCTTCAGAGGATCTGATAGTAGGAATGGAAAGCAACTGAAGTATATATACTGTGAGGTCAAAAGGTGAGGCCCTCTGAATAGAGTAGCCTGTTATGTGAGTCACGGAGAAGTCTGTAGCATGGGAGTAACAATGAAGACAGCAAGGTCAATAGGTGAATGGATCTACAGATAGAAGTAGCCTGATTCAGATCCGAACTAACTATTGCCCTTAGTATCTTCATTGTTGCTCCCATGCTGCAGACTTTTCTGTGACAGGCAACAGGCTTTCTCTATTCAGATGAAAGCTCACCTTTTGGCCTCACAGTGTCTCACTCCACTTGCTTTCCATTACTACCATCAGATCCTCTGAGGCTGCCGGCCACAAACCTGTCTGAAGGCGAGACGTCTTTCTGACCATAGAACTCGGCTCTAGAGCCTGTAATCGACACAGCACCCCAGTGATGAAGGCCGTGAAAGCGGGCAATGTGCTGGCTACCATCACTGTCCAGAACACATGAAGCTACCAGGGGAATGTCCCCAAGGTTTTAGATGAGAGGAGGCCCAAAACTGGAGGTAGTGCTTGCCATGAGGGTGGGAGGTTAGGCGTGCCAAGTGGAGGGTGACTATGGTATGAGTGATTGGGAGGGGGAGGGGAAAAACCAACACCCAGAGCAGCAAGATAGTGGGAGCCATCTAGGTGCTGGCCTCTGGATGAACTCCCCTTGATGCCAGGGGGCACAAGCCACCCACAGTCCCCGCCTGGGCATGCGGTACACATGCTTGCTACCACCCCCCCAGGCCTCTTATGGAGGCCCCCACCAGTAGGAAAAACCAAGCACGCAGGCTCTTCCTCCCCTGAACAGATCACTCACCAAGCACATAAGAACATAAGAAACCTGCCAGGCTGTGACGGATGATTGTAGATAACAACAAAACCCAACAAACAATAGGGAAACACTACAAGGTAAAAAAAAACGAGGAAGGGAGGGAGGGTGGGAGAAGCCGTTATAGCCCGAGTGGAAGAGAGGCACAGGAAGGCCCAGCCTGCCCTTATAAGGCCTCGCCCCTGTCCCCTCCGCCTACATCATATGCTCACGCCAGCAGCAGAATGGCCCCGCCTGCGGGGCTGGACGCCGGCACCAAGCCCACCCCTCTCCCTGCCTGCTCCCAGGCAGCTACGGTGGCCAAGGTCATTCTCAGCAGCAATTCCCATCAACCTTCCATTCCCTTTCTCAAAGGTGGTTAGATGCTGGAGCAGCACACCTATAGGCTGAGTGGCCGTTCTTCCTTTGGGGAACGTGTCCATCAGACACATACACCCTTATGCACATAGATCTATTCAACAGGATCCAGCCCGGTCAGTTTTTCTCCTATCACAAAGACTGAGAAAACCATTACCGTTGTTCAACCTTTTCCTTCCTATGTTATGTATAAGTTACCGTCCCTTTTTAAATGGGGGTTGTTGATTATTAACATCCATCCATATTAACTTCCAAGTATTCAATTTTTGCTTGCTAAGAATTGGAACAAGCACAAATTTAAGCTAATAAAGGATTCCTGCTTTTATTTTGACTGTTAGAGATCTTTGCAAAACCCAGAAAATCCAAAATATATCTTTTCATGACACTAAAAACATTTCTTGAGTCTGGAGGAGGAGGAGGAGGAGGAGGAGGAGGAGGAGGAGGAGGAGGAGGAGGATTTATTTGGCTGGCTGACTTGGTTTGGATTTATATCCCCCCTTTCACTTCTACAGGGGACTCAAAGGAAGCTTACATTATCACTCCCATACCACACTCGTTTCAAACACCCTGGCAGAGGGTAGGTGGGCCTGAGAGAACTCTGAGAGGCTTCGGCCATTGGCCAGAGTCACTTCAAACAGGTGTGTGTAGAATGCCTGCAGCTAATCTGAATTCCCCAAATTAGCCTCCACAGCTCAGGCGGCAGAGCAGGGAATCAAACCCGGTTCCTCCAGGTTAGATACACGAGCTCTTAACCTCCTACGCCACTGCTGCTCCTAACATTTGCTAACATGAATACAGAAATGAAATAATGAAAGCATCGAATAAGCATTTTTATCAGTGTGTTGTTAATCTGGTTTACAGGCACAGGAAATGCAAAAACAAATTTAGTATCACTTTCACAGCAGGACCAACAAGATTTCAAAATTATGTCTTCATGGATGCATTCCTACACCCACACATAAAAACAAGATTTCAAAATTATGTCTTCATTGATACATTGATACATGAAAACACAACATTGAATTTTATTCCAGCCATTAAAAATAAAAAAGAATGTGCTAGCCTACATTGCTTTTTCTTTCCAGAAACCCGTCTAGCTGACCTCTTTAAAAAAAATCTAGTTAGGACGTAAATCTCCAAAACAGTCTCACTGTCAATAGCAAGTAACGTTGCAAATTGTTCAAGTGTGCTGGTTTCCCACTCCCCCAGCGCATACTTTCTCCAGGGACCGATTAGGCATGCACTGGTAAATCTCCGTTATAACGGGTATAACCCTTGAGGTGAGCTTCAGGCGGCATTGCCGAGTTTTCCATTCCCTTCATCTACAGGTGATGTTTGATGCCCTGAATAACAAATGCGGTTGCAAGCGCTCCCAAGAGCACGGTGTGATTCACTCAGCTGCAGACATTCTGGAATCGAACCCTCGAAGACAAAGCCAGCTGCAGAGTGGAAGGACTCTTTTGGCAAGGGACTTTTTCCTTTCCTTTCCCCACTCCCCAACAAAACATTCTAAACATATTTTTCACTTTCCAAACATTAATTCTGCTTCCACTCTCTCCACCTAGCCTTCCCTTCCCTTCCTTGGGAATTTTTAAGATTTTTTGGTTAAAGTGGAAAATGACCTTTTTGTCTGATCTTGAAATTCTAATTGAAACGAATGGCCGGTGCCAACGACGACTGCTGCCCAGAACAATAACGGAGAGAACGCGTTTGGCAGCCGCAAAAAGAGCAGAATTGGATATATCAAGATATGTCTGTCTAGGCACATGGCCCTACTGAGGTCGCTGGCCGCGCGGCAGAGTGCCTTGATCTTGCCTGCTCCTCACCACATGTCGTTGTTCAGAGACACCTGGCACCTGCTCCTGGATGGAGCTCCTGTGGTAGCAACAGCTGAAGTTATTTGAAACAGAGCAGATGGAGAGGCAGAAGGATGCAAGCTTCCATTCTTCCTAAAGTGAAGCATTAAACCAGCGGTGGCCAACCTATGGGGCTCCAGATGTTTGTGGACTACGATTCCCATCAGCCCCTGCCAGCATAGCCAATTGGCCATGCTGGCAGGGACTGATGGGAATTGTAGTCCACAAACTCCATATTAACCATCCTACTACTTCTAAACCTATGGAGCACAATAGGTTGGCCATCCCTGCTTTAAACATCTGGAGCCCCATAGGTTGGCCATCCCTGCTTTAAACCTATGGAGCACAATAGGTTGGCCATCCCTGCTTTAAACCTATGGAGCACAATAGGTTGGCCATCCCTGCTTTAAACCTATGGAGCACAATAGGTTGGCCATCCCTGCTTTAAATCTACAGAGCACAATAGGTTGGCCATCCCTGCTTTAAACCTATGGAGCACAATAGGTTGGCCATCCCTGCTTTAAACCCATGGAGCACAATAGGTTGGCCATCCCTGCTTTAAACCTATGGAGCACAATAGGTTGGCCATCCCTGCTTTAAACCCATGGAGCACAATAGGTTGGCCATCCCTGCTTTAAACCTACACAAAAAGAGTACAGCTGGATTGGACCAATGGCTATGGGCATCTGTTCCAGAGATGTGATGGCCAAAGTTGGTGGTGCACCAGAAATTTTCCAGCTACACGGCAGTTTGGATGCTTATCTGGGGAATTCAGATTAGCCTGAGTACTCCCACACACGCCAGCTGGGTGACCTTGGGCTAGTCACAGCTTTTTGGCGCTCTCTCAGCCCCACCCACCTCACAGGGTGTTTGTTGTGAGGGGGGAAGGGAAAGGAATTTGTAAGCCCCTTTGAGTCTCCTACAGGAGAGAAAGTGGGGATATAAATCCAAATTCTACTTCTTCTTCTAAACAACAAGAAACAAAAGGACGTGAGAGCCAGCGTAGTGTAGTGGTTAAGAGTGGTGGATTCTAATATGGAAAACCAGGGTTGATTCCCCACTCCTCCACATGAGTGGTGGACTCTCATCTGGTGAACTGGATTTGTTTCCCTGCTTCTAGCCATGAAGTCTGATGGGTGACCTTGGGCTAGTCTCAGAACTCTCACAAGGTGTCTGTGGTGGGGAGAGGAAGGAAAGGAGTTTGTCAGCCACTATGAGACTCCTTACAGGAGAAAAAAAAGCAGGGGATAAAAATCCAACCTCTCTTCTTTTTCTTTTTCCTTAAATACCAGTGGCCATACCTACTGACTCAGTTGCCCTTGCAAGGGATGGCTTGGAGGTTCAGGGAGGGGTTTAGATATGGACTGTGGGAACCAAGAGAGACAAATACTTAAGTAATATACATCTCTTGATCTCTAGTTTGATTTGGGAGATTATAGCAGTGGGGGAGGGGAGACATAATTTGGTGTAATGGGACTGGCCATGAGTGATAATGAATGCTGTAGGTTTGGTGGCATAAGAGCATGGTTGAGCACTATTGCTGTGTTGTCTATGGCCATATTTCTGATTCCATCTGGACTGTTCCTTGATGAAAACAACTTACCTCTAAAGACGCTACCATAGATGCCGGCAAAACATTAGGGGCAAAAAAATCTAGAACAGGGGTCTTCAACCAATTGGCCATGTTGGCAGGGGCTGATGGGATTTGTAGTCCATGACCATCTGGAGAGCCGCAGGTTGCAGACCCGTGATTTAGAACATGGCCACAAAGTTAGTTGTTCATTGATGCTTACAAGGCAGGAATGAAGACCACACCTTGCCTCTGTTTTGTGGCTCTAAAATCTGGTTTTCAGAGGTATGTTTTACTGGCAGAAGAGCCAGAAAGGGGAACCTCAATATTGCAGCCTCTTGACAACAGCAGTACACGTTCCAGGGTTGGAAATGACTGATGGGGGAAGGGAATGAAGCAAAGATCCACAACTACCAGCACATGAGAGATCATTCGATCCAGCCTTATGTGTTAGGTCAATTTCCTTGCTTGCCTCAATGACAGGATGTATAATTGCTGAGCACATAATTGCAGCTATTGATGCTATTGTAAAGTTAAAAAGGAAAAAGGAAAATAGACGAGCAGGGCTAACAACGGCTATTCTATTCTATTTACAGTTATTAACCGTCCTTTATTACACTCTCAGGGTAGGTTACAATAAATCATGCAACATTAAAATCATGACACTAAAACAGTAAAACACACTAAAATCCCATTGTAAAAATCCAGTTCTAAAAACCCAAACCCAGTCTAACATCTCCCACACCAACCCAACCCACCCACAAAAAAGGAGGGGTGTACAGATGTCCTGAGGGGCCTCCCTAGTAAAGCACACAATGATTGTTTTTGCACGGTCAAAATATTCTGGGGTGAGCATGGAAAATGTCCCTGTGCAGCTGAATCCCGCATGGCTTCCGAAGCTGCCCAGGATCTGTCCAGTTATTGCCCCGCGATATTTACCTTAGCCTGGGATTTTCAAAAATCACCATTTTGGAGGTTCTTTTGAGAAATCCCGGTGTGACCCTGCTTGTTCCTTGTGCCATGCAAAAACCAATCAGGAGCAGACCAAGTTTATTTTCCCCGCCCAGCATCCATTCAAGCTGCCACTCAAAAACAGCAACCAATCAATGAGCAGGATACCAGGCAAGCTGATAGGTGCTTCCAGATGCCACTCAAAGGCCAATCAGAACAATCACTTCGTCTATTTTCCTCAGTACAATACTTTTTAAAAAATCAATTAGCAGACCTATTCACTGGTTTTCTCCCTCTGACAGCAAAATCTTATTTTAAACCAATAAAAACACAGATAAATTTCTTCCATTCCCACAGCACATACATAAAACATCAACCGTGAGCAGACAAAGTTTATTTTCCCCACCCAGCAGCCTGATCTCCCCGCATGATGTCCATTCAAGCTGCCACACAAAAACAACAGCAAATCAGAACACGGGACACTGGGCATGCCCAGACATGCTTCTGAAGTGAATACAGAAGTCCGGCTCATGCAGAACAAACTGGAGCATTTTTAACTCTGTTCCTGGTCAGAGGCGGAGAGCAGTGCATAGGCAGGAGCTGGGATAAAATAGCCCAGGTATATAGGATCCCAGCTCAAAACAGCAAAAACAGCCTATATCAAAGATTCCGCCATCTGGTTTGTTGGATATATGTTTGTTGGAGAACAACATGAAAACTTTGAATCACATGTGTGATGGGTGTTTCATGTCTCCCGGAAGTGCAGTGGCTCTACTAATCACAGCCACACCATGCAGGATAAGTGACTTACAGCCCAATCCAGAACACATGGGAACCAGGGAAGGCACCGCTGCTGCGCCACTGCATTGCCCCCAAAAGGGCTTTCAGGCAGCATGGGAAGTAGAAAAAAACAAGAAACCCCCCAACCACCTGAAAATCACCCATTGAACAGAAATAACTTACGCCATACTTTTGGGTGGCATAAGTCTGTGGCCGGAGAGGTGAGTGTTCCCAGTCTGAAAACCTGGTGGAAGCTGATTAAAGTTGACTCCGCCCCCAGGAACACTCCTGGTCCATCCCCACCGTGCCAACAGGGCCATGTGTGTTGGGGGAGCTACATGATGGTAGGATCTTCTGGGTTGAGGCGCCACAAGACTGTGCCATGAAGGGAGCCCTTGCATGTGGGTGCCCTCTCCACCTGAGTTTGCCCTTTACACTAGTGGGGTGGGCACCCAGGTTGTTGCAAAACCCGTACTGAATCCATGACTCCATTCACACACATACCCCTGGGTTGGGGTGAATACAGGGGTATTCACATCCTCAAAGAACAGCATTGGCTGCACTGTAAAAAAAAAGTTGACATACGTGCCTTCAAGCACTTTTTGGCATCTATCATTTCAGCCAAAAACCCTAAGACTCAGAAATCTATATAGACGTCTCACAGACTGTTAAAAAGAATGGCCAATACTCATAAAATACCAGTGTACATCTCTCCTTTGATTTCTGGTTTTCCTCTCAGATGTCAGTAGCGCTTTCCGAAACTGCACTAATTTTCTTTTGGTATGAGATTTAACTTCTAATTCCATCTTGAATGATATACCTGACAGGACTCATTTAGAGGCAATAACAGCAATAAAATATTTCCAGAAAATGTAATGTGATTTGCTTTGCCATATGGACTGAAATCCCACCCTGCTATTATCAGTATCCTTTTTCTGAAACTTAATATTAGGAAGAAAGTCATCATAAAAAGGTGTGACTGACATGACCTGTCGACACCACATCAGCCGTCTCTAAACAATTTAATTGTGCTTTGATCCTGTATCAAACAAACTTGAATGGAATTATGGAAGTCTGCTTTTTTAGTATTAAGAGAGAGTGTTCCGTTTTGGGACAGTTGAAGGCAATATATTGGGTTGTTCCACTCGGAGCAGACGGAACAATGTTGGATCACAGAGCTTAGATCTCACTCAACCAGCATCTGTGAGGGCGTGTCATTCAGTAGAGCCCCATTCATGTAAACCATACAGACGGGCGTATGCAAAGTCTTCAAATATAACTTCATTTTCATTATTGTTTTCCTAGCCTTGAGCAACATATTTCCATGGAATATCCAGCTTGTCAAATTTCAATCTGTTCTGTTTCATTATACTGATGATATCTTTACAAAGCTACTGGAAATAGGATAATTTTGCTCTGGTTTAAGGTTGCTACAACATAACCTGATAAGATGACATCACTTCCTGGTCACACTGGAAGTGATATTATGGTGTTGCCGTGACACTGATCACCCTTTATTCTCTCAGCATTCTTCTATCTTGCCCAGGAGAGGACATAGCCAACAGGGTGCATGAGATGCCCCATCAAAGTAGATCCCTCCCTCTAGTGGTGGGCCATAGGGCTGTGTATGCAACAGACAGGGAAGGCTGGCCCTCACTTCGTCATTCTTAAACCATCATTTCTGCACTAGGTGAAAGGCAGGATGTTTGGCCAAATATATCAAGAATGCCATTTCTATTCATTCATTCATTCATTCATTCATTCATTCATTCATTCATTCAAAGTATTTATACCTCCACTTTATCTCCTTAGACTCCAGGCAACTAACAAAGCAAAACTAGTTGCCAGAACAAAACAAAACAAAAATACAACAGTCCACTGACATAGTAAAAAATAGCACATAGGTTAGAAACGCTCAGGTTTAACAACATTTAGATAGTATTTGGTAGTGTTCAAAGTGCTTCACATACTTCACCTTGCCACATCCCTTACAACAACCCTGTATAGTGGACCAGAATTATTATCCCCTTATAGAAGATGAGGGAGCTGAGATCGTGGCTTTCATGCCCAAGAGCCCCATCTAGAGGAGCGAGCTGAATCTCCCATAGGAGCGGTGCAAGGTCACTCTGGTGGATTTGCCCTGCCCAGGGCACTTACCTCAGTGGAGGGGCAATTCCCCTGGGGTGCAGAGGCCATGGTCCTCCCTGGCTCTGGAATGCAGCACCGGATGCAGCAACAGCGCCCCTGCCACTGGTGCAGTGGAGACGGGCCAGGGGCGGGGCCAGGGGAGGTCGGCTTTCTCTCAGCCATTCAACAATATTTGAGCCTTAAGCCATCCTTTTGCACTGCGTGACATTTGAGGCTTAATTGCTACTGTTCAACAACAGCCGCCCCATGAAAACTAGTGTGGTATAACGGTAAGAGTTTCGGGAAAGAATCTGGAAGAGTCGCTATTTGAGACTTAGGCCACCCTTTTGGGTGGCATAAGTCTATTAAGCCCAATGTGGAGCTTCTCGGCAGTGAGGAGGCTTTCATGCTTTCAAAGCCTCCCCATGCTGCCTGGAAGCCCCTTCGGGAGCAACAGGACACTGCAGCTGCGGCGCTGCGGCCAGTGGTGGGATCCCAAAATTTTAGTAACAGGTTCCCATGGTGGTGGGATTCAAACTGTGGTATAGCGCCAATGGGACTGGGCGGGGCACACCGGGGGCGTAAGCAGGCATTCCGGGGGTGGGGCATTCCTGGGTGAGGCTGTGGCAAGGACGCAGCCACTGCGCATCCAGATCATGGTGGCTTGAAGCTTGAATGCAGCGCGAAGCGCGGAAAGGCTGCCACGCACGCCGGTGCACCTCCTGCTAGACTGCTTCAAGTTCTGCGTGCTACTGCTGAGAGGAGGGGCGTAACTAAAGCAAAAATCACATGGCAAAATCACCAATTAGTAACCCCCTCTCGGCACACACAAATAATTAGTAACCTACTCTCGGGAACCTGTGAGAACCTGCTGGATCCCACCTCTGGCTGTGGCCAACCACCTGGACTCATAGATGGGGCTGCAAAGCCACCTAAATAATCCATGATATAGCTAAGATCCAAACCAAGGACTTCCAGATTCCTAGTTCAGCCACTATTCTACACGAGCTTTCATTACTACAAATTCCCAAATGATATATGCTCCTGTGACTATTACATGCTACCCAAAGTATGCTGAGCAATTCTTGAAAGTAATGTGAAACAGCTAGGGGAATTATCCAGTTATCCTGCTGAGCAGACTACTAGGATAGAACCTAATGTGTTCATTCCCTGTAAGCAATTTAATTGTCTGCATACTTCCTCGGATATTTGGTCACAAAATCTGAATAACGATTCCAAGCTACAAGAGTAGGGTCCAACTCAAGAGTATCATATAATTATGGTTTTGAAAATCTTGAAAAATTGAGGACAATTATGTGGAAACTTGGGTAGGGAAATTTGCGTTCTATCACCCACCCTTGGCTCATGCAGGGAAATTAAAATGTTCCAACATCCTAGAATCTGAACTTTTCCCCTTTGTCATTCATTTATTCAGATTCATCGTCTACCTTAAGCCTGAAGTAGTAAATGAAGTCATTTGTATAGTGACAGTGTATTTGAAAGGTATATTCAAATATAAATATACAACATAGGTAACTGTAGATTATCCTTATGTTCTTTATTAGGTTAAACATAGAAGAAGAAGAAGAAGAAGAAGAAGAAGAAGAAGAAGAAGAAGAAGAAGAAGAAGAAGAAGAAGAAGAAGAGGAGGAGGAGTAGGAGGAGTAGGAGGAGGAGGAGGAGGAGGAGGAGGAGTTTGGATTTATATCCCCCCTTTCTCTCCTGCAGGAGACTCAAAGGGGCTGACAATCTCCTTGCCCTTCCCCCCTCACAACAAACACCCTGTGAGGTAGGTGGGGCTGAGAGAGCTCAGAAGAACTGTGACTAGCCCAAGGTCACCCAGCTGGCGTGTGTGGGAGTGTACAGGCTAATCTGAATTCCCCAGAGAAGCCTCCACAACTCAAGCGGCAGAGCTGGGAATCAAACCCGGTTCCTCCAGATCAGAGTGCACCTGCTCTTAGCCACTGCTCTTAGCCACTACGCCACTGCTGCTCCATATAAGAACAGTTCTGGACAGTAGGCAGTCAACCCAGAAGATTCAAACATGATTCTTCCAGATTCTTTCCAGAAACTCTAACCATTATACCACACTAGTTTTCATGGGGTGGCTGTTGTTGAACAGTAGCAAGAAGCCAGGCCTAAGTGAGTCATGCATTTACTTGGTAGAAAGTAACTCTGTGGTCGCTGCTGGGCCTGGCCTCAATGGCAAACCCCTTCAGTTGTCTCTTGCCTTGAAAATCCTACTGGATTGCCAGCTGGCTGCAACTTGACAGAACTTTACACACACACCCCCCACCTAAGACTAAATATCTTTGGAAAAAATTAAAATGTGTAAAATAAACATTCAACAATAAGCACAACAATGTAAAATGGCAGCATAAGCATTTTGAAACTGCTGTAGAGAAGGAAGAGATTTTTTTAAAAAAACCTAACATGCTGCCACAGGAGGTGGTGATGGCCACTAACCTGGATAGCTTTAAGAGGGGCTTGGACAGATTTATGGAGGAGAAGTCGATCTATGACTACCAGTCTTGATCCTCCTTAAATGCCTTCGCAGACCAGGTGATCGGGAGCAGCAGCAGCAGAAGGCCATTGCTTTCACATCCTGCATGTGAGCTCCCAAAGGCACCTGGTGGGCCACTGCGAGTAGCAGAGTGCTGGACTAGATGGAGTCTGGTCTGATCCAGCAGGCTCTTTCTTATGTTCTTAACAGAACAGCATAAAACACAGCACAACCTTACAGCTAAAAGCAGCCTGAAAGGGAAGAGGGGGAATTAAGAATAGGCTTGGGGGAAAGAAGCACTGAATTCACTGGAAGGTCTTTCAAGTCAATACACATGAAACTGCTTTATATCAAATCAGGTGATTGATCCATCTGCATTGTCTACTCAGACTCATCGCAGCTTTCTAGAGTCTTAGGTCTTTCACATCACCTACTGCCAGTGGTGGGATCCAAAAATTTTAGTAAGAGGTTCCCAGTGTGGTGGGATTCAAACTGTGGCGTAGCGCCAATGGGGCTGGGCGGGGCATGATGGGGAATTAACAGGCATTCCAGGAGTGAGGGCATTCCTGAAGACTGTAGCAAGGATGCAGCATGCTGAGGTCCTCAGCAGGCGAAACGAATTCACACAGGCACAGGCTGCCACGCACACCGGTGCACCTCCTGCTAGACTGCTTCAAGTTCTGCGCGCTACTGCTGAGAGGAGGGGCGTAAGTAAGGCAAAAATCACGTGGCAAAATCACCAATTAGTAACTCCCTCTCGGCACACACAAATAATTAGTAACCTACTCTCGGGAATCTGTGAGAACCTGCTGGATCCCATCTCTGCCTACTACCTGATCCTTTCATCTGGAGATGCCAGGGACTGAATTTGGGACCGTCTCCTTTACCACTGTGCCATGGCATCAGGAAGATTGAGGAGGGTGTTTCACAAGCAAAGAGCTACAACAGAGAAGGCCTAGACCAGGAGTGTCAAACATGCAGCCTGGGGGCCACATCTGGTCCCTTGAGGGAGGTTATCCACCCGCTGAGGAAACCTCCCCTTGCACCTGGTTGGGTCTGGCCTGACAAGCCCATGGTGGCTCATCTCCGTGTGCCTCACGATTCGGATGAGAGGGTGCGATATCTGACAGGAATTTTATTTCATTCCCTCACAAAACTATTAAATACTTCATTGTGCTGGTGGGAGAACTTAGTTGTGAGTTTTATTTCTGATGCTGTCAACCACTTGTCACCAACCTTTCATCCTCCTAACTCCAGGTACCACCCACCACGTTCCTGATCTGGCTCGCCAGCCGAGCTGCCTCCCTCCCCAGCATGAATCTGGATTGGGGAGCGGCCCAGGGGTCTTCAAACTATGGCCCTCCAGATGTTCATAGACTACAATTCCCATGAGCCCTACCACCTGGCCATGCTGGCAGGGGTTGATGGGAATTGTAGTCCATGAACATCTGGAGGGCCTTAGTTTGAAGACCCCTGGGTAAGCCCAATGCAGGCTCGCTAGCTGAGGCAGCCGTGCCCCCACCACTGCTGATCCGGGCTGGCAGCCTGCTGCAGGCTCAAGAGCCAAGGTAGTCACCCCATTTCCTGTCCCAGCCTCATCAAGTCACATTTATGTCACATCCGGCCCTCATGATAAATGAGTTCAACACCCCTGCCCTAGATCTTGGTAAAAGTCCCCCTTGTCTCAGAAGGAATAGAAGAGGTTTATTTGTCGCATGAGAGACCATCTATAGAATGTAGAATAAGCCAATACAAATTCCAATGCATAAGAAATAATTAGTGTTCTGAGGAGATCTTATTCACATATATGTGACTCAAGAATTGGGAAATAAATATAACAATCCATTAAAACTTTAAAACCAATGTGTGTAAAACCAATAACTCTCCTCAAATACTCGTAACGTTTATTAGTAAAATATATGATTAGAATAGTTATAAAATCTATCACTTTTATACTAGTATAATACAATCAATGTTAATAAAACTCTCAGATTCAAATAAATAACATTACATTTCTCTATCAATTTGGAGCAGGTGTGGGATCATACTGAATTATGAAGTATTACCTTTCACATTAAGAGATGTTTTGCTCAGTAAGGAATATTAAGTTGGGTAAATAAGCAATTGGAATACCTTGATCAAGATGCAGAGCACTCAGTAGGTCAGCCATGATATCCTCTTACTCATGAAATCTGTACTTTCCCTTTACCTCCCTACCTAATGACAATGGCCTTTATAGCATCATTAGTTGTTATGGAGACAACATCCTAGGGATACATAGATACAGGTAAAAGATCTGCATCAGATGCCAAATGGTGTAACTTTTTATGTATGGTTCACAGCCTGTCCTGCCAAAAGAGAGGAGACTATGGTTTCTAAGATAATTACCGTAGTTGAAAATCTTTAACAAACAGGTAAGGATAATTTTCCAGACAGAAGTCAATGGCATAGTTAAGTCATATGGACTCAGATAATGTTTTTATTTCTCATACATAAAAATTAATTAAAGTAACTGGTTCTGGTGGGTTTTCCGGGCTGTGTGGCCGTGGTCTGGTGTATTTTGTCCCTAACGTTTCACCTGCATCTGTGGCTGGCATCCTCTGAGGTGTATCACAGAAGATGCCAGCCACAGATGCAGGCAAAACATTAGGAACAAAATCCACCAGACCACGGCCACACAGCCTGGAAAACCCACCAGAACCAGTTGAATCCGGCCATGAAAGTCTTCGACAATACATTAATTAAAGTAAGTTAGGGGGACAATGAATCTTATTATTGTTACAATTCTATGGGCTAAAATGGGAACAGAATGGTATAACATTCATGTAACGTTATATCAGTGGTTCTCAACATGTGGGTTGGGATCCCTTTGGGGGTCGGACGACCCTTTCACAGGGATCGCCTAAGGCTCTCTGCATCAGTGTTCTCCATCTGTAAAATGGATAAATGTTAGGGTTGGGGGTCACCACAACATGAGGAACTGTATTAAAGGGTCGCGGCATTAGGAAGGTTGAGAACCACTGTGTTATATGAAAATCCAACATGATTTCAAAGTTAACTCCTTTTAAGATAATGGATATTCCACAATAAATTGGCAAAGACGCTGAATTAATATCTTAGTTTTATTTTTAAAATTTCTCACAAGATAGAATGTGACACTTGTTTGAAACACATATCTGATCGGCATCTTCAGGTAACAAGGACTGTGTGTGGAGAGCAAGCCGATCTTTAGAACCCTTGGGAGAAATTTTATCTGATAGGAGATAAAGGGGGACCATTAAGCAATATTGCAAACAAATAATAAATTCATTATATGGCTCATGTTGCCTGTCTGTTTTAACTCGGATCTGAAATTTTAATGCTTTTAGTTGGTTTTTTAAAAAATTTAAATGTATTTTATCTAAATTTTAATGGATTTTAATCATCATAACTGCTTTAATTGTTTATTTAATTGAATTTTATATGTCGTTTACTGTTGTAAGCCGCTCTGAGCCCTTGTGGAGAGAGTGGCATATAAATCGAATTAAATAAATAAGATAAATAAAAATACATTCGAAACAGAATACAAATCCAGTTGGTCTGGTAGGCCACAGCAAATTCCTATTATTATTGGTCAAAAATAGACTTTTAAATATTAAACCCTGATAAATTCAAGGGCATCCAAATGTTCATCTAAAGGGCACTTATGAATTCAAATCAGTAGCATCTTAGAAATCATTTTGGAGACAAACAAGATTTTCAGGGTATAAGCTTCCGAGAGGCAAAGCTGACTTCATCAGATATGAGATATGTGACGAAAGGAACTTAAACCCCCCAAATCTTGTTTGTCTCTATGAATCTGGAATCAAACTCTTCTACTGCTGACCAGCATGATTGAAACCATGGATTCAAACGCCTTTGACAACATGCATGAGACCTACCCAAAGAAGATGACCACTATTTCCATATGGCCAGATACATATTTGCATAATCAGGGCAGTTAGCAACTGGGGAAAAAACATTGCTCTCTTTTAACAACAGCACATATTCTTCCGGCAGGATCGAGCTCAAAAGAAAAGTGTTCAACTAGTTTTCACTAAGAGAATAAAAATGCTAAACACAGAACTAATTGACTGGCCCTTGTAGCATCCTGAAGCTGTCTCCCTCGTTTCCTGGAACATTTTTTTTAAAGTTTCAACTATGGGTTTAAAAAAAAAAACTTGTTTAAACGTTTATTTAATTATTGAAACAATTACATCCCACATTTTTCTGGGGTTCCAGACAGTTTACAAATCACAATAAACTACAAATCACCAGAATGTAAAAGCAACAAAATAAAATCCTCAAGTGCCACCTCAGCGCATGTGTGAAAAGAGTTTTGAAGTCACAGCGGACACAGCAGCAACCTCGTTAAGTTTTTCAAGGCAGAAGAAGGAGGAGGAGGAGGAGGAGGAGGAGAGGAGGAGGAGGAGGAGGAGTTTGGATTTATATTTCCCCTTTCTCTCCTGCAGGAGACTCAGAGGGGCTTACAATCTCCTGGCCCTTCCCCCCTCACAACAAACACCCTGTGAGGTAAGTGGGGCTGAGAGAGCTCCGAGAATCTGTGACTAGCCCAAGGTCACCCAGCTGGCTTGTGTGGGAGTGTACAGGCTAATCTGAATTCCCCAGATAAGCCTCCACAGCTCAGGGGGCAGAGCTGGGAATCAAACCCGGTTCCTCCAGATTAGATACACAAGCTCTTAACCTCCTACGCCACTGCGTGTTTAGGGATGGTTTGCCATTGCCTGCCTCTGTGTAGGACCTGGATTTCCTTGGTGGTCTCCCCTCCACGTACAAAGAATTTGATGAAATCAGGCTAGTCTGGGCCATCAAGGTCAGAAATGGAAAATACACCTGCAATTTATAAGCCATTAAAAGCCATTGGCAAATCTAATGGCCTTGCAGCACCTCTTGAAAATTTTCTAAAGACAGTGCCCTCTGTCAGACTCTCGCTGACACCCTCCTCACCTTCTCAGGTGCTTTAAAGTAATAAGGGGGGGGGGGACGAATAGCCAGCATGAAAAGGAAGGGCAAAATTTAAACCAGCAGGTATTAAAAGCAGGATTCAACCTGCACTGTCTCAGAAAAGAAAGTAAAGGGAAGCCAAGGTCACCTTGCAGCAAAAAGAATATCAACCAGAGGCATATCTAAGAAAATGTAGCCCGGTGCAAAATCTGAGCCCCCCACCCCCCCCCCCCACCCCTCCCCACCACAACCAAACAACATTTTTGCACCAGGTCATCTCAAAGGAGGAGGGGTGTGGGGGGGTGATTTTCCACCCACCTCGTGACTAAATGGCCGCAGTCCGGGGACATTTGACCCCACATGTCCCCCTGGATGGTACACCCCTGGTACCAACTCCTCTTCGTACACATCTGTACACATCTGTACAGTTGCAGCACCCATTTTCTCTGAACAAGATCAGCATCAAGCAAGGGCCATTGTGTTATAGTGCCCGCTCGCATGAACGTTTGTTAGAAAGGGCTTACGGGGGCATCTAAAGTGACTACTGGTAACATTCAGCCATTCTTGCAAGATTCAGGGCTCGATTTACTTACACACAGAATTCTCTCTGCTTCTCTCTTACAGGCGCACCGATGTTCACCAAGGTGTTGGCATCGCTTCTGGCCCTGCACATGATTATGCTCATTTCTGGTAAGATGTGCCCCTGGGCTGCAACCCAGCCAGCCCTTTTGACCTGGGTACCCAAAGTGTTTGGAGGAGCTTTTCCCTTTATATGCAGCAAATGGTCGATCTGTGAACCAGAGATGGGGAAGGGCTGAAAGCTGCAAACTGGTTCTGCTTCAAAACATGTTCTTGCATCCGAAGCTGAGTCCCAGGATTAAACCCTAAAGATTCCACACAGAACATGTATGGCATTTTTCTCAGCACAACTGCCTCTGGAACAGGCCAAAACTGAGCAACATCTGCTCCCGTCTCTGTGACCGTTGTTCATCTGAACTGCATTTTGATATGACTTGCACACATGCAAACACACACACACACACACAGGTAGGAATTCGCACCAATACAGCAGATATCATCCATGTTTTGTTTGCCTGTGTGCATACAGACGTTTCGGAAATCACATCAAGGCCAACTAGCAAACATGGTTTGGGAGATGTAAAACACTACAGCAATCGCCTTTTGATGCTCCTTGACCAGCTGGGCTATTTTTTCAAATGGACAATGCTTAACTAAATTCAGTTATTACTAAGCATTAGATTGCTATCATCATAACAACAATGTTGGTTACATCAACTATTCGCTACTGGTATACAGTGCCTAACTCTGCCAGTAACCTGTGGGTTCATGGTCATCCAAAGTCAAATAACCTGTGGGTGATTCATAGGCTCATTCCGCACACGCAAAATAATGCACTTTCAAGCTGCTTTCACAACTGTTTTTGCCATTCCGCACAGCTTCAAAGAGCCCTGAAAGCAGCTTGAAAGTGAATTATTCTGCGTGTGCGGAATGAGCCATAGAGAGATGTCATAGTTTTGTTATTGATTGCCAGATGGTGTGACAATTGAAGGCTGTGGCAACCTATTGGAGTCAGATCAATTGTTCACCCATTTCCTTGTCCCCTATCCCTTGTTCTGTGTTTGGCGCCACCCCAACAAACTCTGTGTTTTATAGTGGAGTGTTGATACTGTATGTTGTTGTGATGCCTGGGTTCTGTTGGTGGGTCTTCAGTCTGGCCTGTGGAGAGGTGTATGGGAATGGCACTTTTGATGAGTTCATTTGGACTACACCATTGATAAGACTCTGAATGTTTGTTGCATTTATCTGTCTTTTATGGACAATTGTTTTATTGTAATTTGGTTTGCCAATAAAGGCTTGTCTATGTCTATGTCAACTAAATTCGGTTTCTTGCACAGGACACCCAAAGCCCCTATTAATAATATATTTAATTAATTCGTTCATTTATGCCCTACCTTTCCTCCCAAATGGGAACCCAAAGAGGCTTACATCATCCTCCGTTACTTAATTTTATCCACTCACAAAAACCTTGGGAGGTAGGTTAGGCTCACCCAGCAAGTTTCCATGGCAAGTAGAGATTTGAACTCGGGTCTCCCAGATACTAGCTCATAACTCTTAACCATCACACCGCCCTGGTGTAGCCATCATGTCACAACCATCTTATGGAGGACCCACCTCATGGGGTTTACAAGGCAAGAGAAGAGCAGAGGTAGTTGGCCATTTCCACCTTCTGCACAGCGGCCCCCATTGTCCATGGTGGTCTCCCATCCAAATATTGACCGCGGCCAACCCTGCTTAGCTTCCAAGCTGTGGCAAACTCAGGCTACTCTGAGCTATTTAGACTGCTCCAAAGCTGCTCCTAAAACAATATGACAAAGAAGACCCACACATACAATTCCTTGTTGAAATTCACAGTAATCACCAACCCAGAGAAGGTTGCCTTTTTAAGCTCTCTGTGATTAAACTGAGCTGTTTATGCCAATGGACAGAGGCCTGAACACATCTTAACAGCTGCATGTACTACAAGCCTTTGCTCATTGTATTTACAGCTTCATCAGCTTTTGCCAAACATCAAACCTATCCAACAGTTTAAAACAGACTAAAAAATAAACACATCACATAATATTTCTGACAGGAGGAGCCAGCTATGTAACTCCACTCACCAGGTTTATAATGCTAACATCCCCACTAAGCATCATACAACGATGAATCACAGCTTAGCCACTGGTTGTACATCTGCTCTGGGCCTGGCACGATAAAATGCTTCCCTGTTTTACCTAGTAAGAGAGTGGGAATCTTCTTGGCCAATCCAGGTCTCAATGAGGTATAGTGTTGCCAGCCTCCAGGTGGTGCCTGGAGATCTCCCAAATTAAGAAAGAGCCTGCTGGATCAGACCAGAGTCCATCTAGTCCAGCACTCTGCTACTCGCAGTGGCCCACCAGGTGCCTTTGGGAGCTCACGTGCAGGATGTGAAAGCAATGGCCTTCTGCTGCTGCTGCTGCTCCTGAGCACCTGGTCTGCTAAGGCATTTGCAATCTCAGATCAAGGAGGATCAAGATTGGTAGCCATAGATCGACTTCTCCATAAATCTGTCCAAGCCCCTTTTAAAGCTATCCAGGTTAGTGGCCGTCACCACCTCCTGTGGCAGCATATTCCAAACATCAATCAAGCATTGCGTGAAGAAATGTTTCCCTTTATTAGTCCTAATGCCCACCCCCCACCCCCCCCGGCATTTTCAATGTATGCCCCCTGGTTCTAGTATTGTGAGAAAGCGAGATTACAACTGGGGATCAGATCACACCTGATCACCAAACTACAAAGTGAGATTACCCTGGAAAAAAATGACTGATTTGGAGGGTGGATTCTAGTGCATTACACTCCACTGAGGTTCCCCTCATTCCCAAACCCTCTCCTTCCCTGGTTCCACCCCAAAATATCCAGAAATTTCCCAACCCCCAAGATGGCAAACCTTACAAATCTCCCTACTCCATCCTATTCTTCCACTTGGAACAAAAACAACTAGTACCGCTTCCGCCGCCACCACCAAAACAAAAGAATAGACAGATAATCCATAGCTTTTAGTCCTTCTATTAAATATAAGTATCTCCTTAAGATAATCTTTTTAAATAAATTTTTTTATTAATTTTCTCAAATATAATTAACAAACAAAAAAGGGACTTGTCCTGCGCCCGAGATGGGGTCCCGGTTGGGACCCCGGTTGCCAACCCACCTTCCCCTGCCCGGATGTTGGAATCTCTGGCCTCACTCCCGTTCTCCGGGGAGTGGACTAAGTGGGACAGCCGCTTTAGCCACAGGTTGAGCCGGCTGCCCACAGCTGACCTAGGGTCCGCAGAAAGCTAGGGAGAGAGAGTAGGGCAGCCCCTCCTCCAGCCCCTGGACGGGTGGCTTCTCCTTCCCTCTCAGTTCCTGCCCCCTCTGACCGTCCGCCGCCTCTCTTCCTCTCCCAGACCTTCACCCCTGTTGTTTCCTCCTTTCCTCCACTTGTTCTCCCACACTGTCGTCCTCCCTGTCTCACTCCTTCCTTCTCTTTTCCTTGCTCCAAACGCACGCATTCCCTCCTTCCCTCCTTCTCTCCCTTCTCCCCCTCGTCCTCCTGCTTCCTGCCTTTTATCCTTTCCTCCGCCTTCCATGGGGTTGAAAACCCCGCCCCCACACCTCCGCGCTTCCTTCCGGGTTCTGGATTTGGCCCAACAGGGCCCAGCTGTCTCCGCCCGTCGGGCCCGGTCCCCGCAGCGCGCCTCTCTCCTCCGTTGTCGTGGCCTCCGCCCGGGAGACCCAGGTGCGGCTCGGCCACGACACGTCCTTCATCGGCGTGGCAACGGGGCTCTCCTCCCGTCCCAGCAGCACGCCACGTCCCGGGGAAGGCGCCCACCGGCCGCGGACCGGGCCGTGAGTCCGGGGAGGGGGGGCTACCCCCGCCGGCTGCGGACTGGGTCGTGAGTTCGGGGAGGGGGTGGGGGCTACCCCTGCTCCCGGACAGGACTATACCCAAAGAGATAGAAAAAGAAACACAGCTACCCATAAGCTATACATATGTTAACTCTAACCCACTGGATCTTAAAATTATAACACTATCAGAACATTTTATACTTTAAAATTCGTTAACCTTCTAACCTTTAGTTCCAAAACAGCAATAAGCATGTAGTAATCTGTTACTTAGATCTTAATCATTAACAAATTAATAACCTTATCATTATTTTTACATAATCGATTCAGATAAAAGAATACAGCTTCCATTTCTCATCAAACTCTTGTTTTGACTGTCTGTTTACAAAATTTGGTCCAAGGTCTTAAAGGTCTTAATTTGGCCATTGTAGCATATTCTCTAACTTCCTTTAAGATAACTTTAAATGGAAAAATAGGGAAATAGCATGAAGGACTGGATTATTCTCCACCAGTTTAATGGTTTAACCAAAAGATGAGATAACCCCACCTGTTGCCCTACCCTTCATACCCTGCCTTATTAAAATATGGATTTAATATTATTTTCCTGCAACATGTACTGATAAATGCCAGCAACCGTGTGTGTAGCAGAATGTCCTGATATTAATACAGGCCAAATGTGCAAAGGTCTGCTAGCAAAATTAAATCATTAAAAGGGTTAATGCAGTCAGCAGAGACTGGAAGCCTCATGGACATGTATCTTGATTACCACACCCCGCCAAGGTTGCTGTAATACAAAGGCCCTAGGAAACACCCTGCTACAAGGTTTCGCATCTCCCTGCTTTTAGCAACCATCAACAATGCTTTTGCATCTCCCTGCTTTTAGCAACCTTAACAATCAATCCTTCCCTGATAACACACGCCTCAGCCAAATATGAATACCTGGACAGAGACTCTTAAAAGAAACTCTGCCTAAGCCATTCAAGGCAAACCCTGATCCAATCACAAGGCAATTGGCTCTACTGTCTCGACATTTAGAAAACAATAGATGAGCTGTTAATTAGCTCAACCCAGCAATCCCAGCATGGAAAACCAGGAACTCCAGGAAGAGAGCTCCTTGCTCCCACCCCAAACTGGGCTAAGGGGTATAAAAGTACAGCGCACCCCAAGCTCAGTGCTCTTTACTAACTCTAGCACTAGCTGGCTAGCTAGCTAGCTCCTAGCGAGCTCGCTGGCTCGTTCCAGCTCTTTTCTAGCCTGAACCTCTCTTGTGTCAAGTTGGTTTTGAGTCATGATATATTGTCCATCGCTTGGATTTACATGCTGGCCAGCTGAATCCTTGTCCTCCTCCAAGAACTTCTCAGCTGAACCTAGGTAACTTATAAGTTCCCGCTACCACCCTCCTAATCTTTCATCCAACCCTATTTTTCCTCCCTGCTTATATCTCTCAGGAACTGTGTGTATGCTTCTACTGTAGGAGTGGGGCATCTTGTGTGGGTGTGATCTCGACCAATTGCAGAGAGGCAGGAAATGATGAAATTCTTCCATGTACTTCCTGTGAGGTCTTGGGGTCACCTTCTTCAGTATTTTCCTGCCTCTGCAGAGAGCAGACGCGTTTTTTGGCTCTGGCAAAAAACCCTATTCGTAGTCTGTTTGTGTCAGTCTGTGTTTGTCTGAAGTCCTTAGAGGGGTGAGTAAGCGCGATCCGGCTTGGGGAAGAGTAGTCTAGCCACCGCTGAAAGCAACCGCTTTCCTTCCCACCCACCCCTCCCCCACCCCTTGGCAAATAGAAAGGCGTTGGCAAATGAGACAGTTAATCATGGGCGCGAGATCCTTTTCACCTGACAGCAAGGAAAAACCTTTATTGTTGAACCACGGTGGAAGCGCACGCGCTCCGCAAAGTCAGGCGACCATAAAGAAGGGGGGAGAAGCTCCCACACTCAAGCGGACGCCTGCAACTTGGCGCGCGAGAAAATCTGAAGCCTCGGTGCTTGATCAGTCATCCCAACCCGCCAAGAGAAAGAAAAAGACTAAAGCGGCCGGGAGTCCTGGCGCCTTCCCAGGGCGCGTCCTTGGCACGGAGACTCCATGGCTGACTCCTCCGGCCTTCCCAGGGTCTCGGGGAGCAGTCGTGCTGCACACCTCAAGCGGGCCCCTCGATCAGCTGGTTCTTCCCTGTGCCCCTAACACCAGGCAAGACCCACAGGATCCCTGAGCAGGGAGATTCTAACACTGGGCAGTTAACTCCAGCCTCCTCCTGGATGAACGCAGCCCTGCAGTTTTAGCTGAGTTCCTTAGAAGGGAGATAAGGCCAGCTCTTGATGCAAAGAGATCAAAGAACAGCTAATGCCCGCTCCTCTACTCGGTCCCATAGATCCACTTAGTCCCCACCGAGAGGACCTCCGGCTCCTACAGAAGGGACCCCTTGGCCCTACCACCTAATGAGGAGGAAGAAGAATTATCCGAGGATTGGAGCAGCTCTGATGGGGGAGAAAAATTCTCTGACACAGAGGAAACCCCTGAAGCCAGCTGTAGAACAATCCATACAGTTCTTTAAACTGGAAGAAATCCAATCCTTAATTTCTAAAACTATCTCCGCTCTGGATTCTGGCGACCACAAGGGCCCAGCGGAAGAACAAATTCCCCAACCTTCCATTAACGCAGCCAACCAGCCAATCAAAGAGGGCTATCCAAAAGGCATCATCATCCTACTTCCCCGCTGATAGGGAGAGACAGAAACCCTTCCCTGTTCCTGAATGCTTTGTTAAAAGGATTCATAGGGAATAACTCAATCCCACTGCCCACAAGGGCTTGCCCCCTAATTTTAAGAAAAAATATCTGATGCCTCAGCAGTTTCCACGTCCTCCTCCAGGAATCCTCCAGTTGATGCCCCTGTGTCCATCCACCATTCCGGGGCACTGGTAGCCAAGAAGGGGGAGGGCAATATCAAGAACCAGCTTGATAGGAGGTCCTGAAGCAGCGCTTCGTGAATCCCATGAGTGGTTGGTTGGCAGCCATCAAAACTCTTACGCCCTCCTCCACAGTGGCCAAGGCACTCCATGGTGTGGCTCAAGCGTCTCCTGGAGATGATTCCAGTCGAAGCAAAAGGCATCAGAGAAGGCATCCGAAGGGTCCTTTCTGCCAATTCCTTCATGTAGCAGATGCCACCTTCGACGCCATGTCACTGGTAGCGAAGATCCATAGCCTCTAACATGATAGCAAGGCGCAGCGCCTGGATTAAGCCGCTGGCAAGCGGACATGCAATCTAAGCAAGTAGTGGCTGGTTATTCATACTATGGAGGGGCCCTATTTGGCAAAGAACTGGGGCGACGAAGTCCTTGTCCAAACCAAGGACAACAAAAAAAGGAAGCGATGCCTGCAAAATCTGTCGAGACACCCGACAGGTCACTCTCTACCAACAACAAGTTTACCTTCCGGTCCCTAAATCCCTTACCCTTGCTTGCAACGAGACGGGCAAAGGAACCACACTGGCAGAATCAGCATTCCTTTCGGAACTACAAACAGTCCTTCAAACAATACAACAAGCCGGGCAGATCGCTTCAGCTCCAATAAGAACAAACAATAGCCGATCAAAGCATCCCGGTGGGAGGCCGTCTCCAACACTTTCAGCACCGTTGGCAGGGAAACCCGCGTGGACAGGTGGACAAAGGAAGTCATCTCCACAGGTTATGTGATAGAAATTCAGCAGCTATTCCACATCACCACCTGTTACGTTTAAGCGCTCTCAAAGGATCCGGCCAAAGCCAGCCCAGAACTCTGGAGGCGGTTTCCCACCTAACCAAAGATCCAAAGCCATGCAGAACCTTTACCCGACAGCCAGGAACGTTTCTCAGGGACATAAATTCACATTTCTTTACAGTCCCCAAAAGAAATGGGGACTGGAGAGCAATCCTCAACCTGAAGTGCATCAACAAATTCATTCGGGTCCCCAAATTCAGGATGGAAACCCAGCCGGTCTATCCGCGGCAGCTCTTAGCCATCAAGATCATATGACTTCGTTAGATCTGGCCCGAAGCCTATTTGCACATCCCTATTCACAACTCTCACAGAAAGTACCTGAGATTAACCATACAGGATCAACATTATCAATTCAAGGCGTTGCCATTCAGACTAGCCACGGCCCCAAGAACCTTCTCCAAGGTACCTATTGGCTCCAGTCATCGCTATTGAGGGAACAGGGGATACACGTCTACCCCTACCTCGGCGATCTGCTGATTACGTTCCGCGCTCGATCCCCAAGGCCATATCGCGGATGTCGAAGTAGTTCAAGAAAGCCTAGCACAGCTATGGCTTTATCGTAAACAAAGAAAAAAGCTCTTTCATTCCCTCCACCGCGGCTAGAACACCTAGAAGCAGTGCTGGACCGCGGTACAAGACTCCCTTTTCATACCAGAAGAGAAGGTAGAAAGAATCAGGAAAGCTTGACATTACTATGTGAGTCATGTCCAACAGAAGATCGTCCTTGCTAAAACTGGCAAGTCTGCTGGGAACCTTCATCTCAGTAATCAACCCTGACCCGGTGGAGCGTTTTCACGCGAGACCGCTCCAGCGATTCCTCCGTGCATACTGGCTGGACATTATTGCCAAGAAAGACAGAAAATTGACCATGCCCCCAAGAGTCCGTCTCAGCCTTCTCTGGTGGGCGAACGGCTCCAACCTCGAAAGGCGAAAGCGTTATCTACATGCTCGCCGAGCTCAAGTCTTCACAGGCGCCAGCCTTCAGGGCTGGGGGGCCACACTCAGTCGAATGTATGTCCAGGGAACTTGGTCTCCGGAAGAATCTTCGGCTCCACATCAATCAATATTTAGGAAACTTCGAGGCGATCTTCCTTGCCCTTCAACATTTCAGGCCACAAATTCGTCACCAACATGTCATCGCCAAGAACGAACCGTGTTGCCGCGAAGATAATACATCAACAACAAGAATGACTCCAGGTCGAAGCAAGGCTCCACTTTCAGGAAGCAACAAAAATCCTCCGATGGGCTGAGGAGAACTTGGTATCGCTAGAAGCCCTACACATCAGAGGAGTCCAGAATCTAGAGTAGGATTAGCTCAGCAGACAGAATCTGTATACTTGAACCGAATATTGACTCGATCCACAGGTCTTCTTCAAAGATATGCAACACCTTCGGCACTCCGGAGGTAGACCCTGTTAAGCCTCTCAGAAGAACCATCAACTTCCAAAGTTCATGACCCGACACTACCATCCACAGGCGGTAGCGACGGACGCCCTGAGCAGCGATATGGCCTAAAATCTTCTCTGTATGCATTTCCTCCTTTTCCCCGGCTCCCTCGGCTCCTGCGCGGGATCCTTATCCGAAGGCGCCTTGGTGATCCCTTGCTTAGCCCCCAGATGGCCCAGGGGGCTAGTTCACCACCATCCTGGAACTGGCCATCGCCAGAACCACTGACTTCTACCAATCGCTTCCGACTTCCTGGCGCTTGGGGCCCCATCATACATCCCGATCCAGCTTGGTTCAAGCTGGCCGCATGAAACAGCTCTTGAGCGGGCAAACCTCTCCAGGATAAAGGGTTACTTTCGGGAAGAAGTCACATCTACAATCTTAACAGCCAGGCGCGAATTGACGGTCAATATCTACAGCGCTGTTCATGGAAGGCCTCACGTCAGGTAGTTCGCCGCCATGGCAAACGGCTTCGACCCTACGGAACCATCCATCACCGTTATCTTGGAGTTCCTGCAGCAAGGGCTGCTCAATGGGACTCAAGTGTTCCACCTTGCGCGAACAATTGGCAGCTCTTGCTACCGTCATCCCTTGTGTAGGCTGACACCCCCATCACCAGACATCCGGACGTTCTGAACTTCCTGGAGGGGTAAAATTGTCCCAACCTGCTTGCGGTGATCCACAGGTTCCCCTCTTGGCGCCTGAACTCTGTCCTGTCGGCGCTCACTGGGTCCCCGTTAGAACCCATTCAAACTGTACACATCAAATGGGTAAGAATGAAGGCGATTATTCTTAATTGCAATAACGCCGGCCGGAAGAGTGGCTGAACTTCGCGCCCTTTCAATAAACTCAAAATTCCTGGAGTGTTCCATAAGGATGGGGTAATAATGCCATCGTACCAGATCCAACTTTCATTCTGAAGGTTAACTCCCCTTTCCACGATAGCCAGGAGATGCGATGGTTCCCAACTGTGCCGAGACCCTCACATTGGGCGCACGATGGGCCTTAAAAGCATACATAATAAGAGCGGAGGAATTCACATGGAAACCAGAGAGTATGTTCATCAACGATAGCCAGCCCAACTTGGGAGCGCCGTGTCCAAGGCAGCAATCCAGTAGTACCCTGAAAGCCTGTATGTCGCGAAGCATACAAAGCTTCTGACTTACCGATCCCTCAGGGAGTCACAGCTCACTCAGTTAGCAATGCTGCGATAGCGCCAACCTTCCGAAATCGTAAACCGGTGGAAGACATCTGCCAAAGCTGCCACCTGGTCTTCCATTTCCACCTTCATGCGTCATTATAAAAGAATTAGGTCCCTGGCCTCGGTAGAATCAGCCTTTGGCAAAAGGGTACTGGAAAGTATCATCGAGGGGACTAATGAAACTCACGCGAATTTGGGACACTGCTTTCGGGGAGGTCCCGCACAAGATGCCCCCCACTCCTACAGTAGAAGGATCCGGTGGATACTCACTGTGAAGGAGATGCTTTCTACTGTAGGTAAGTGGGGCATCTTGGCCCTCCCTAGTTCCATTTGTTTCCCGATGTTACTCTCTCAGTTATCAACTAAATTCATGTTTTCAGACTGTTCAACGTTTAGGGTTGTCGTTGTTGTTGTCACTGTTCTAGTGATCCTAGTTATTGCCGAGCCGTTGTTTTTCCTTCCGTGTTTTTGGTTATATGTTCCTGTTACTTAAGTGCTATACTACTATGCCAGGCGGGGGTACTGAAGAAGGTGACCCCAAGACCTCACAGGAAGTACATGGAAGAATTTCATCATTTCCTGCCTCTCTGCAATTGGTTGAGATCACACCCACACAAGATGCCCCACTTACCTACAGTAGAAAGACCCTTCACGGTGAGTATCCAATGGATCCTTCTCCATGTCTCACTGTATGAATGTTTTTACCAAAAACCTATAAAAATATTTAAATACAATTTGGTCTCCGTGTAATCTCTGTAGAACGTTTCAAGCCATATTTCTGGTATAGTTGTTAAAAAGATCCCTCCGCTAGCCTACCTCTCTCTGTCAAGCTGAGTTATTCCCCATCGCTATTTTAAGACGTTTTTGACTATTAAGCTAGCGTAACACACCCCTGTGGTCTTTATGTAACAGCCACCCTCAACATAGCATACCAGAACTCAACTCACAATGATATTTTTGACCTGGGGGGTAAAATTACCCTGCTCTGAAATTACTGCATTTTTTATCTACTTGACCACTGTTTATTCAGTCTTTAAGGTATCAATCTGCAGACAGCAACATCTTCAAAATCTAAAGCAAATCTTTAAAAATTAAAATATGTCTTTGCCCCCACCGTGTCCAGTTAATCTGTACCCCTAAATATCAATTTTGGTGACTTTGGTTTAGCCCAGGGGTAGGGAACCTGCGGCTCTCCAGATGTTCAGGAACTACAATTCCCATGCTGACAGAGGCTGATGGGAATTGTAGTTCCTGAACATCTGGAGAGCCACAGGTTCCCTACCCCTGCTCTAGACCTTAAGAAGTTCTGTTTTGTTGAATGATATTTAATTTATCTACAGGAATCCTTTGTTATTTTCAGCCAGCTGCCAAGAAGATAACTTAAAGAACAGTACAGTGTAATTTAGAATGATTTACAACTCACTGATGGCAACCAGAGCCCAAGCGATGCTAATTTAGAACTCTCTCCATCACTAAAATAGACACACTTGGGAATAAGAGCAGTTTTCAATCTGGATAGGGGAAATAGTCCCATTAAAGATTTGGAAGACAAATAGAGAAGACTGACCTAAACAGAGAGAAGATGGGACTGAAAAGGCCTTGGCCTCTCTGGTGGCTGACAGGCACCAGAAGACAGATGAGGGAGTGGGACCCTGTTAATTCCGCTGGACCTCTTGTTGCCTTTTGATATCATTGATCATGGTATCCTTCTAAATTGCCTCTTGGGACTAGGAGGCACTGGTTTCAGAATGAGTTGCTGGGAACTGCTGCTCTGTTTTTTGGCCTCTGGCATATAGGAACCCACAAGGTTCTATTCTGTCTCCCAAGTTTTTCAACATCTGCATAAAACCACTGGAAGAGGTAATCCAGGGATTCAGGCTGAGCTGCCACCACTCTGCAGATGATACTAAGCTCTACCTCACACTTCCAGAAGATCCCAGGGTGGCTGTAGAAACTATGAACAGGGGCATGGAGGCGATTTTAGAATGGATGAGGGTTAACAAATTGAAACGTAATGATTATAAAACAGATGTTACTGGTGGGGAGAAAGCTTGAGCCAGGAAATGAAATATCGCCTGATCTTGAAGGGATAGCAGATTTGTAGCCTGGAGGTACTGCTGAATCTGACTCCTCCTATTGGATAAACAGGAGGTAGTAAGGGCCAGGGCTGCACTTTATCAGCTTTGGCAAGTGAGCCGGCTGCAGCCCTTCCTGGGCAGGAAAGATCTTGCTGCTATGGTGCATGCCCTGGTAACATTTGTATTAGATTGCTGCAATGCACTGTACATGGAACTGCCCTTGAAGACTGCCTGTAACCTACAGTTGGTACAGAATGTTGACTGGAGTGGGTTGTAGGCAGTGGTGGGATTCAGCAGGTTCGTACCTATTCAGTAGAACTGATGGTTAAAATGGTGCTTGTAAACAACCAGTTGTTAAATGATTTGAATCCCACCATCAGAACCGGTTGTTAAATTATTTGAATCCCACCACTGGTTGTAGGGGCCATATCACTGCTGTCTAAACTGGTCCCAATTTGCTTCTGGGTCCAATTCAAGGTGTTGGTATTGAACTCCATATGATTTGGGGCAGCATACTCTAAAGGCCACTTTCTCCCATATGGACCTACCCATACCCTGGTCATCTTTGGAGGTCTTGCTTTTGACGCCCCTACAATCTGAGGCTAGGTAATCGGCAAACTGAGAAAGGTGCCATCTTAGTTATGGCACTAAAACACCCACAGCAGGTATATCTATTGTTTTTCTTCTGCCAAAAGGGTGAAGACTTTTGGGATTTGTTTGGCATACCCCAATAACTATTATTATTATCCTTCCTCCCTGGTTGTGATGTTGTTGTGTGTGTGTTTATATGTTTCTACTGAATATGTATACTTTATTTTAAATGCTGTTTTAGTGTCAAAATTTTTTAATGTTTTGATGTTCACTGCCTTGGAGACCCTACTTGAGTGGAAAGGCAGCATCAAAAGGTTTTAAATAGATAAAATAATTGAGATGCTACCAAACCAAAATCTTCTTGATTGCGGGCCCACTCACATAATTCACAATAATCAGGTTAACATTAAAGAATTTCTGCAGTTGAGCCATAAACCAACTGGTAATACAGTTCACACAGCTTCACACTGATTGACAAGAGCTTCAGCAAGACTTTCACTGAGATTAAGGGACTAATGTAAAAGAACTTTTGCACACGTGCCTACAAACCAGTCTAGTTAGCTTAAACATGTATCATGTAGGTGCTGAATTTTGTTATACATCCCAAAATTGAATGAAGCTGCTTGGAGGAATTCTGTTCAATTAATAATATACTGAACCAAGCAATCAATCTGTGACAGTGACCAATCAATTGAAATAACCTACTACCTTGGGACCAGCCTATACTGAATCATTATAAGTTGGGGAAATTCATGTTCTGACCCAAGTAACTAAGAACTCCAGTCACCAGAGGCGGAGCAAGGGGGAACTGTGCCCAGGACGCGTATTCATCCTGTGCCCCCGGAATGCCCCCGCCATGCCCCCGCATTCCTTGCAGTTAAGAAAAGAGGGGGAGTATAAATCTCAACTCTTTTTCTTCTTGATGTGGAGAACTGGGTTTGATTCCCCACATCTCCATATGAAGCCTGCTAGGTGACTTTGGACCAGTCACAGTTCTCTCAGAACTCTTTCGGCCTACACAGAGGCAGGCAATGGCAAACCACCTCTGAACATCTCTCGTCTTGAAAAGTCTACACAGGGTCACCATAGGTCATCTGCAACTTGACGGCACTTTCCACCCTACACACACTGAACCCCTCTAATAGAAGATCCATGTGGAAAAGGGGGTGGGGGGAAATGAAGGAACAATTCATTTCTGACTACTCTTAGCCAGCATCAGCCAAAGAAGAGATTAGTCCCGAAAACGCATCTCATAGAAATGCTAGCCAAGCATTAATAATGCAACTGAATTAGAAGCACATGTGGTAGGGAAGAAGTGTGATATAATTGGCATGACAGAGACTTGATTAAAGCAAGACATTGACGGGGAGATTGAATTACTAGAGTGTCGAGTAGAGGAGGGATGAAGGAAGGAGCAGGAGGGAAAGGAGAACATTGTGTCAGCAGAAAGCAACAAAACAAGGAAAGCCAAGTCAGCAAAATCTAATAATTTCCAAGCACAGAAGGGAAAGAAGGGAAAGATAGCCCTAAAGTGAGCTTGCATGAGGCACTCGCTTCAGCTGGGATGAAAGAGAAGCGAAAAGTGGCAAACTTCTCACGTTTGCAGACTGTGTAGACAAGTCTAGATCTCTGAAAAAGCACATAAGCATCAGTGATTATGGCCCCCAAGGCAGCACATGCAGAGGCTTACAGAGTACAGTGAGGGAGGGAGGAGCAGGGGTGGACCTACCGCTGGCATAATATCTAGCAACAATTCACTGCCTTCTAATCTCTCCAAAGCTAGTAATTCTATCTCTGGAGTTTAACCTCATAGGAAACCCTAAACACAGATCTGAGCATAAATGGGGCATAAATGAAGCAAATAAATAAATGACTTATGTATGTAGGTTACGGTGGTCTCTCTGAGACGGGGGGAGGCTGTGCATGTCATGCAGCGCAGCCTCAGGAGCATAGAAGCCTTCTAGGGCTTGCACCGTTTGCAGCCCTGTGCAGAGAGCGGCAAGCGGCAAACTAAGAAACAGTGTGCTTTCCCTTCACTGACAGAAGCCATACATGAGGAGGGAGGCTACACACACATTACCTTATGCCTTAGAAGGCAATGCAGCAGCCTCCCCAAAATCGGGACAATTTGAAGAACCCGCGAGACACGGGACAAATTGTTTAAAAGTGGACTGATCCCTTAAAATGGGGACGTCCTAGTCAATACTAATGTGGGGGGAATTACCCTCAAGTCCTAAAGCAGCTTAAGGTGGCCTCAGCAAGGGGTCTTCAGGGCACATGAGAACCAATTAAGCTTTCTCATTGCCGTCAGGAGGAGGAGGAGTATTTGGATTCATGCCTCGCCTTTCTCTCCTCTAAGGAATCACTTCCTTTCTTGGTGGTCTCTCATCAAAATACAGGCCCTGTTCAGCTTCTGGGGCATTGCAAGATCAGGCTATATCATGCTTCTATCCCTTTCCAAGTAAGACTTGAAATAAAATTTATCATGTAATACCTTCCTTTAATCCATGCTGCACTCTGTCTCAGATAGACAATAGTTTGGTCAGTTGAGGTGCAGTGATTGAGAAAATTGCATGCTTCTGCATTCGAATATAGTCCCGAATGAATATTTCATTTCATTTCATTATTCGATTTATAACCCGCCCTCCCCCATAGGGCTCAGGCCGGTGAACAACAATAATATAAACAACAACCCTGGGTCATAGTCAATCAACAAAACATCAATAGGCATAACATTCCAAAATAGTAAGAACATCAATAAACATAAGCAACATAAGCAGCAAATAACAATAATCATAACATTTCACATGGTAAAAATATCATAAGTACATCACCAATAAAAACATCAATAAACATAGCATAATAGCATGAAATGTGACAGTAGAATATGAGAATTATAATTCATTTTTACACGCTGCCTTTGTCAAAATCATTATTTTGTGCATTACTGAACATGGTACTTTGAGACAAGAGCATTTATAGTTTGTGGGGGAGAAGAGTGTGGGGGAGAAGAGCTAGGTAGGCACTAGGACCCAGGCAGAACTGTGGTAGAGGAATATACAATCTACTATCATTTTTCTGCGAAACAGAGTAAAAACAAAGTAGTATTCTTGCAGTCACTTGTGTTGGGATGGGAACTAGGATGGATGCCATCTTTGAAAAAGGGACAGTATGAAACATTTACTTGTAAGTGAAGTGTAAGTAAAAAGAGTCACTAGTTCAGAACCAAACCTTTCTCTGGGTTGTGGAAATTTTTGCAAAGTTAATTCTCAGATTAATCAAGTGCAAATTCTGATACAGAAAATGCATATCTTATGGGAATGTCACCAATTAATTATGGTTTAATAGGACTTACATTCGTTAGTACAGTCCATGACAAAAAAATACCAGAAGATAAATATATGAATTTTAAAAACTGTGATTTTACTTTCAGGTCACTTCAAGCAAATTTAAGTGGCCGTCCATTCTAGTGTTATGGGAAATTGTTATCAGCACTCTATTGACTTTCACACATGGCTATCAGATCTCTCTGTGTGTCCTTGTTGATGGAGGAAAGTGCTTATAAGTCACAATTCACTTATGGCAACCCCATAGGGTTGTCAAGGCATGAGACATTCAGAAGTGTTTTGCCACTGCCTGCCTTTGTGTGAGATGAGAGTTCTGAGAGAACTGTGACTGGCCCAGGGTTACCCAGCAGGCTTCATGTGGAGGAGCAGGGAATCAAACCTGGTTCTCCAGACTACAGTCCATTGCTTTTAACTACTACACCATGCTGGCTCTCTCCCATGTTAGGTTTTGGGAAATACTCAGCCTTATTTTAAAAAAATCACATACATATCAGTAATGAGAGTTTATTTTTAAAATCATCCCGAGCCAATCTCCTGGGGCCAAATGATGATGATAAGATGACGATTCCCAATTCCTGCTATCAACAAAAACAAAAAAAAATGAAAATATGAAGTTTTGTCTTAATTGATAGAATTTGTACAACTCACCTAAGAGCTCTTTTATTGTTACAAGCAGTAGGACTGAGTTTTACAGCTTGCTAGTCGAGAATAGTGGTTGGCCCAGCGACAATAAGGAGACGCCTGGAATTAATGGATTTGTGGGAACAGCAGCTAAGATACCTGTTTGCTTAACAAGGAGCGTTTCCCCACTTACCTGCTGCTGCGCGCTACTCTCCCCAAGTAGCGCGGGGTCCGCCCGGCACTCCCCATTACAGGGGCAGTGACAATGCAGCCACCCCGACGCTGCCGGTGTCGCGCCCCCTCAGCGCGCGACATTCCTGGCGCCTTTTGAAATGGCGCCTTTTGATGACCCCGCGCAGAGCACGGGGGCGTGGGGAAGCCCGGGCACGCGTCAGAAATGACGTGCACTGGGAATAGTGCAAAGCAACCACTCACCCAGGTAAGTGGGGAAACGACCAAGGAGTGTTGACAGAAATTATCTCTGGAAGATCAAGAGCAAAATCCACCTCCAGTCAACATATTTTTCCCCCTCCTTACCCTTATCCTGGGTGTCACGGGCCAGCCTGCGGGCAGTTTCCTGGACTCAGATGTAGAACCTGCTAAAGCTGGGCACTCAGAAGTGGCTCCTTACGAGGAAGCAGAAGTTGACAGCACTGTTCAGCCAGAGCAGGCTGCTCATGAGGAAATTCAGGTAGCAGGCAGCTACCAGCCCTTCCTCACCTGATACCACGCAGCTGAGAGAACTTGCACAGTCTTCCACCAAGCCCTGTGATGAGCCAGCTGTGCAAAGGAGGCGGAGACAGCAGCAGCTGCTGCTACAGAATCAAAGGAAGAGTGCTCGTTTCTCTGCCAGGTTTGGCAGAAGGCTCTGTGAGATGGAGGCATCTGCATCTGAGGAGGACTGAGCTCTTACAGGATCTCAGTCTTGGTAACCAGAGCTTCCTATATAAACTTTGCCTTAGGCTTTGTTCTGCCTCGGGGCAGAGGGCTCACGAGGACATGTGGGGGTCACATGTCCCCAAGCGCACATTAGCTGGTCATGGGGAGGGTGGAGAAATGGTGGCAGTCAGCTACAGAAGTGAATTGGGCAGATGTTACACTGAATACAAGACGCTGTTGTGTATACTGAGCTAGACCATTACTCTATCCAGTGGTGGGATCCAAAAATTTTAGTAACAGGTTCCCATGGGGGTGGGATTCAAACTGTGGAGTAGCACCAATGGGGCTGGGCGGGGCACAACGGGGGCGTGGCCAGGCATTCCGGGGGCAGGGCATTCCTGGGCGGGGCTGTGGCAAGGCAGACGCAGGTCAGCTGGGCCAGCCGGGTCCTTGAAGCGCAAGGGAAATCGAATGCACGTGAGGCGCAGGCTGCCATGCACTGCGCGGTGCACCTCCTGCTAGACTGCTTCAAGTTCTGTGCTTCCTACTGCTGAGAGGAGGGGCGTAACTAAGGCAAAAATCACGTGGCAAAATCACCAATTAGTAACCCCCTCTCGGCACACACAAATAATTAGTAACCTACTCTCAGGAACCTGTGAGAACCTGCTGGATCCCACCTCTGACTCTATCACAGAGGTGAGGGGGGAATGGCACCTGGGCAACATCTGCTCCAGTTGCCCTGGCTCCGCCAGTCAAAGGAGCAGCCTGGCAGGGTAGGACCAAGGGGAGGTGTGGGGGGGGGGGCATTCTGTCCAGAACCACTACAAACTAGTTCCAAGAAAAAAGTTTAGGAAGTATAATGCTTTTAGCATGTGAGACTGGTGAGACTCAGTGCACGGTACTAGAGAACAGCTAAAATAACTCCAGGGACTCCTCTCCCTGACATTAAATTCGGGACAGATGAAAGAAAGCAATTCTCCACACGAAGCATAATTAATGTGTGGAATTTGCTAGCTCAAGATCCAGTTCTCCGTTTCTTCCTCCGAGGAACCAGCATGCTTGTTTCAATCCATTAAAGAAATTATCTTTCTTCAGAGTTAATCATTTTCTTGTAGTAGAAAGGGCTGACCTCCTACCCGGGGATAAAGATGGATGATGTCATCAACAGGGGCCAACAGTGTTAGTAAAGGCAGTGGAAATAAAGCTCTTAGAAACACCAGGCCGGTTTCAGCTCACTTAATCACTTATGGTGTCGCAGTGGCCAAATCCTGCCACCAACACATGCAGACATTCCACAAACTAGACTAATCTGACCTATTGGACAAATTAATCATCAACACAACTAATTTATGATCTTTCTCTTAGAGGCAGGGGCTCAGTACCACAGGCGAGAAAAGTTTTGTGCTGCCCAGGACTTTGGCAAATGCAAATGGCCGCCTTCATAATTTTCTTCTCCCATGAAATATCTGTCCTCGTTTAATCTACGTAGTTATAAATCAAGAAACTTGGTTGCTAAGTGACAATGATGCATTTACAATATCCAAGCACTTAAAAGCAAGGAAATGAATAATTACCAATGTCATCATCAATCTTGTGCAAACCACACAGTAAGTAACAGACTCATTATTCTTCAAAATCAAGTGCAAAGAAATGCTACTTTACCATTTCTGTAGAGTTGCCCTTGGAAAGGTTAGAATCTAACTTATGGCATTACTGAAGCAATCACTCTTTGGCCTATGGATCAGCGGTGTCTAATGCATTCAGACAGCCCGATATTTTAACATATAGAGAAGTGCTGACGCTTGGTGTTATTTCAAGCACCTTGTGAGTACGCAACAAATTCAGAGAGCCAAAAGTTCTGACCATTAAATGTCAAATTATTGTGTTTCTGATGTAATTCCTAGCAGGTTGGTATTATTTTTACCTAGTATTGGTATGCCCTTCTATGGAATTTAGGCCGTTTCTGGTGGTCCAAATATCCTGGGTTGAGCAAGAGGAATATCCTTGTGCAGCCCAGAAGTTCACACGGTTCCCGGTCCTAAAGTGGGTTTGCCCTAAGATATTTCCCTCATCCCAGGGTATTCAAAAATTTCCAAATTAGCTATTCTTTTCAGAAATCCTGGGGTGAGCCCGCTACATTGCAAACACCATGGGAGCAGGACCAGTTTATTTTTCCCGCCCAGCTGCCTGATTTCCCTGTCCCTCCACCCACCCCCTGGTCTCCCTGCTTGATGTTCATTCAAGCGGCCACTCAAAAACAACAGCCAATCAGAATGTGGGACACCATGCATGCTCAGATATACTTGCTATGTAAATACAGACGTTTCGGGCTCGTGTGAAAGAAATTGGAGTATTTCCTCCCGGTCTTCACTGAATTCCTTTAAAAAACGGGCAGCCATGCGAAGGGACAAACCAGGATAGAACAGACCCAGATGGTAAGAAACAGCCTTAGATGACCTAAAAAGCTCTCCTCTCTTTCATTTCATCCTCATAAAAGACCTCTGAGATAGTTTAGGCTGAGAGAGCACATCTGGCCCAAAGTCTGGCCCAAATAATGTTTGAATGGTGAATTATTTACTTAGTACATTTTTATAAATGATATATTTTTTATTTATTTACTACATTTTTCCTGCTTTTCCTCCAGGGAGCTTAAAGATAGTTTACACCATTCTCCCCCTTTCTATTCTCTCTTCATGACAACAATCCGGTGAGGTAGGTTAGCCTGAGAGAGAGTGATCAGCCCAAGAGAGGGTTGCCAGGTACACCCTGAAAACTGGTGGGGGAGGGAGGTCTTAGGCTTAAAATGAGCCCCAGGTCTTGATGTCGCTGACACTATGACATCACTTCCAGAGTACCATCATCATATCATCGCTGATGAAGGTAATACTCTAGTATTTAGGCAAAAGTTCCATGGTAGAAAGTGTTTTTCCCATAGAGTTTTGCCCAAATACCAAAGCATTTCCCTTGATATTGCCGAATTGATTACTTCACTTCTAGAAGGGACATCATCATGCCTCATTTTACTTTTGGTAAGACCCCAGCTGGACAGCGCCTGGGAGAAGGGGCGGGAGGGGTTTGACAATGATGACAGCCCACTTGGAAATCAGGGGCCAGTAAACCAATGCCATAAGGGGCCAGAACTGATAGGGGGAGGAATGTAGAAAAGCCCGGAATTTAACACCCTAGCCACTACACCTCAACAGCTCTGTAGAGCTCCCTACAGTCTAACTCAATGAATCACAAACATTTAAAAGTTCAAGCCACTTTTAAACATATTCCACTTTTCAGGACTCACGTCTTACTTTTCCCCCTTCTTCAATATAAAACATAAGAATATCACGTCAATAAGCCCCGAAAAGATTTGTGTGTGTGTGTATATCAATATATATTCATATCTAGATAGGTAGATAGATAGGTAGACAGACAGACAGACAGATATAACAAGCATTTACATGATCTTTTTGCATTTTGCCCAAAGGCCAGCCCAAATTTACCCTGATTCTCTTAGGGTGCCCTATCATGCCCCTGGTCTGTTCCATAACAAGACTCTGTGTTCAGATTATTTCTTTATTGAACTGAAACCTTTAATGGCATCCAGATAGCAACAATAATACATGCTTTAAAAAAATACAAAGTTATAAAAGAACAAATAACAAAATAGGGATCTATATTAAAAAATCCTCTAAAATGACGATTCAAAAACTGCATAAAATGTTTCAAAAGTTCATTAAAAGCACCTTGCAATTACAATACAGCGGAACCTGGCAGTCAAGAGAAGTCTTAAGCTTGAGCCATTGTCCAGAAGGAAGAGTGTTTTCTGTTGGTCTGTGAGAATGCTGTTGTCAATCAACAGAGGAGCCAGGAACTTCCTCCTAGCTGCATTATATAAAGGACAATGGTGCAGAACATGAGGAACTGACTCTTCACAATTCCTGTTACAAATGCAAGCCTTTCGCGGCGTGGTATTTCATCTCCCCACCACATCACAGGGAAGATGGCATGATGTTACATCTTGCCAAGGAGATTGCACGTCGCAGTTTGGGTTCAGGAAGTAAATACAAATCGTTGGATATTTCTTTATCATGAAACAGCATCAGGAATAAGCATTTAGACTTCTATTGCCAGAACTAAGGCATAAGTAGCAAAGCGCCCTCCATTATACCCCACGTTATGCCCCATGTCACATAACACCACCCCTGACTACCAGTTCCTGAGGGGGGATGACACCCCTCCAGTTCCATAGTCCAGAGATGATGCAGCCCCACCCCAGGTCAAAAAACCTAAATTCCACACTACTGACAGAACTACAATAGCAGGTATCTAATGAGCTGATAAGACATTGCTCGAGAAACAAAAGTACAAAGATCATCATCAGATCCAACATCAGATCCTCTGAAGATGCCAGCCACAGATGCAGGCGAAACGTCAGGAGAGAATGCTGCTAGAACACAGCCATACAGCCCGGAAACCACACAGCACCCAAAAGTACAAAGAGTGAGAAAATACAGCCACAGTAATTAACAGGGAGGGGGGGTGAGTAGAGCAAGGTTCCCACGTCCTGGGTGGGAGACATGGCAGGATCAAACCAGGAATGGGCTGATTATGACCCTCCCCTTCCTGTTCATCTTCCCCCTCCTTCTGGACCCGCCTGCAAGAGTGTCAAAATCCACTATTTTGTCCTGATCCACAATTTGAGAATCACTGGTCTAATGTCTTAGCATGATGACTCATTAGAATAAATGTATGTTTCTTCTTTCAACCATGTTGTAACTGAAACAGCTCTCAAAAAAGAAATGAAGGTTACATAACCTGAAGAGGAAGAGTTCTAAGAAAAAAAATATAACCTACTAGAGTCACCAAAAATGCATGCGAATAGGTAACTGTGAGTAACAGGAAAGCATCTGAAATAACTCAGTGACTTCTTTTGAGAAAGAAAAGCAAAAAAGAAGTCGACAGAGAAGTAAAGTATCCTATTGAGTCTTATAACAACAAACACTAGTAACAGTACTTTGGCTCTGTAACAACACGTAATAAAAATATTTTAGGCAACGTTGGGTGGGGGAGGGGTTTAGAAGTTTCTAATTCATTGGTGAGATGGCCTGGACAAACTAACCCTGCTGAATCAGTTGTTTTAGATTGCACCAGGGACTTTCTATCTAAGAGGAACAACCGTCCGGCTTTTCTTTTTTCCCCCGTTCCCTTTTCAGATTTCCCGTGCATCGGTGATGTTTTCAGCTTCCTTCTGATCTTTTACTTATTCAGCAGTTTTCAGATACATAAAGAGACTTCTCTAGGTGCCAAAATCGGTCCACAGCCAGAGAGGAAAATACACAGCCAATTTGAAGGTCGAGCTGATCTCAACACCCACTTGCCAGTGCCAGCTAGCTCATCCCCCTTCGCCGTCCCCCAGGAGCCATCTTGCTTTATCCTTTACCATGTTCTTTTGCCAGCAATTTTATTTGTACTTCAAAATCTTTATAAAACACAGAGAGAGACTCAAACAATCACCAAATGACAAAAGTACTTAGTTTATGAAGACTCCCAATTTCTTTCACACCAAATATTAAATGCTGTACTTCTCTGTAACATATTTACAGTACTAACTATACAGTTAAGGCTACATCTTTCCTACACCTCTCTGACCATGTGGTCATCTCCTCTTGAACTGTTGAAACAAAGAAAACTAGTTAACTTTATACCCACTGATATACTTGCTCACTAACATGTAAGCAATGGTGGTTTGACTGACCAATAGGTAATCAACAGACCAGGTCATAAACAGTGACCTCAGCAACTTGTTTACATACAAACAGTTAACCTTTTTGTAGCTGAATTGTGACAGACACTTGCAAATACCAACACAAATGAAATTACACTAAATATAAGAACAGCAAACTCTTATCTATTCAAGTGCTCAATCTGGGTAACTGTGCAAACTGTGTCTGCGTCTGACTTTCCCTTTTTGTGGCAGAAGAAAGGAGAGATCTTTCCAGAAGCTCTTGTGATTCTAGGTGTGTGAACACCCCTTGTTTGGGGGAACTGAAGATTCAAAGGTGTTGCGATTGGCCAGCAGGGTTGTGATGAGTCTGAGGTGTAACTTGGTTGTAGCACAGGGCTGTGGTGATGTATTTATATACCTACCCGAGAGAGTGTTTTCCTGAGACATGTATTGTGTAAAACCTAACATCCCATTACTCATATTAAGTGTTACTATTGACCTCAGTTGGATGTATTTTCAGGAGTAAATATCATTCTTGTTCAATTTTGAAAAGCAAGCCATCTTGTGCCTGTCAGTTTTACTTCAGTTAGTGATCCAGACTTGTGTGGATTATACTCAGGCCCAGAGCCTCAAAGAAATTGTATTGTGATGGAGGGGGGAAGGTTCTGGTGGTGCCTAACATCCAGGAAATCTATCACAAGCATCTGAACTTGGGTCTCCCCAATGGGCACATAACAGAGAATGCTTGTTAGACAGAGTTTCATTATGAGATTATTATTAGACCTCTAATATGCCACTGAGGGTTGCCTGCCATTCCCAGGAGCTAGGAGGGGGTTGGAGCCCGGGGAATGGGAAGTGCCACACACTCTGGCATCACAGAGATCATCCGGAAGGGATTCTTCAGCTCCTAAAATTCCTCCAATCTCTTTGAAAAGACCATAGAGATTGGGGTGAATTCCTAGAGCATTCCAAACATTGTGATGTCATCCTCCAATTTTTTTCATTCTGCTAATCCATTAATTGAGGGCAGGTAAGGCCTTTTGGCTGCAGTGGGTGGGCAACTATTAAGCCTAAATGCCACCACCTCTTATAGCTCAAAGTGAATTAACAAGAGTGAATTGTAAATGAGCATATTATTAAAAACTATAGAACATACTTCAATATCATGCATGTTAAGGTCGGAGTTTTAAACTTATAATTTCCATACTTTTTGGTGCATGAGTGAAGTTTTTCCATGATAACGTTTTCTTGCTTGATAATATCTCTGGTTTCTTGATAACATCTGGTTGCTTGATAACATCTCTGGTTTCAACCCATAGTTCTTCTAATTCATGTTCACTTGAACTTAGCAATGCAAGTCTGTCCTTTACATGCTCTTTAATATCTTCAGGGATGTTACTTAGATTTTATTTTGGCACTATGACGCTACAGATGTTTTGGTGTTTTTCTTCAGCCTTTTTTCTACTTTTCGGTATTAACAATTCATGCTCTATACCACAGTCAGCTCCTGGTCTTATTTTAGGATAGAACTTTTCCACTTTCTGCTTCCAATTATATAATCCAGATTGGCCATCCAGTGATGTCCCTCCATGAAATTGCCTGAAACACGTGTTCTCAATGAACAAATTGTTGTCTTCACAGAATTCTACCAGTCTCTCTCCTGCCTCATTTCATGTTCCTAGCCCAAATCTTGAATGATGTTTATACTGATAGGCTTTCCATGAAGTCTGATCAATATTATTTGGTCATACTTTGCATTATAGCCCTCAACTGGCTGCACTCCATTTTGTCTCACTATTCATTATTGGAGCAACTCTGTTTCTTCTGTGTTTGTCATTTCATAAGTAAAACGCTTCATAATTTTCAGACTGAAAATGACCTCAACCAGTTAACTTCCGTTCACTCGCTTCCAGGATTGAAATGTTTAAGCAGCAGTGGCGTAGTGATTAAGAGCAGGTGCACTCTAATCTGGAGGAACCGGGTTTGATTCCCCGCTCTGCCACTTGAGCTATGGAGGCTTATCTGGGGAATACAGATTAGCTTGTGCACTCCAATTCATGCCAGCTGGGTGACCTTGGACTAGTCACAGCTCTTCAGAGCTCTCTCAGCCCCAGCAACCTCACAGGGTATATGCTGTGAGGGGGAAAGGGAGAGGAGTTTGTAATCCCCTTTGAGTCTCTTTACAGGAGAGAAAGGGGATATAAATCCAACTCTTCTTCCATTTTGTGATGGAAAATAGTTATCTTAACTATGTATTAGCTAGAAATGTGATATTATGCAACAGTATTATTAGGAAGCTGAAGTATGTGAACATGGAGTTTACAGACTTCATCTCAAAAAGGGGCGTGTCATGGAATGATGCTATCACTACAGCAAAGGGAAGTCACATATGACTGTGAAAAGCATCTTTGCCTTTTGATTTCCTGGAGGGAGGACAGGAAACTATGCAGAGGTGCTGGGATGCAACTTCAAAAGGCCTAAATGATCTCATGGCCTGAACAGAATTTTCCTGAGAGGGGGAAAACAAAGGATTTTGGATTCCATGTTGAGACATGGTCAGAGAAGGATCTCTGGACCATGGGTTCCCGGAATGGAGACAAAGAACTTCCAAATAAGACTGTATTCAGCTGTAATTGCATTTAAGTTTTATTTCTTTGCTTTGAACTTTTACAATAAATCGTTGAGAACTCAGCTAGCTGGAGTTATTGGAGAAAAGGACCCAAGTCTTTACTGAAACAAGCATTGGCTCTCCCAGGCTTGCTTTCATCATACATTTCTTGGTTTATGATTTCAAGCTTACCTTGATGCATACTTCTCACATTCCATGTTCCTATTACATATGTCAAATTGCTTTGTGCTTTCCTTTTGTGCCTATTCACATCAACAGCTGTCATTTCAGCTTTAGTCTATATTGTTGCATCATTAAGAATAGGGTCTAGTCAGAGTAAGGAACTCTAGCAAGCTCTCCAGATGAATTCAGGGACTATCAGAGTCTTTCTGTGCATACACTGCCCCTTCTCAGCACAGCCAACTGGCCATGCTGGACCATTCCATCAAGGGGCGATGGGAATTGTAGTTCCTGAACATCTGGAGAGCCGCAGGTTCCCTACCCCTGGTCTAGTCAGAGTTGTCCTCAGCTCTTCCGCCCCTAGCTGATGCAGTGCTAATTAAGCTGGGGGTTCTGTCTTCCAGCACTACATCATAGGGTTTTTGAGGTAAGGGATGATGAGAAGTGGTTTACCGTTGCTTCCTTCTGTTCAGTATTCACCAGGGTTAGCTGAAGTGGCACTGCTGTTGAGTAGGAAAGATTCACCGCACCAATGTCATCTTCCACTACTGCTGTAGCTGAGTAGGTACGCTTCAAAGATTCCTCTACTTCCTATCACCGTTGGAACTTACTTTTCTGTTGATGTGGCTGTTGATCCCTGAACATGGTAGATGCATCTTAGTCTGGTGTCTCAGCTGTGACCATTCCGCCTTGAGTGACTTGGGCTGGAGTTTAGAGTCATGACAGAATCTAGGCCCTCATGGTATTGCTCTCAACTTCGCTGATACACACAATCCCCCCCACTACATAAAGGTGTGTGTCGTGATGTTATGGATCAGCCTGCTGAGACCTTTTCAGATGAAGACCTTATCAGCAGGTTGACCCATGACTATGTGCATCCAAGAGGCGATGGTCGTAATGGCAGGATATAACTGTTTTAAAGAACATGTTGAAGTGAACTCTAACTGGTAACACTTTTTGCTGTCTGAATTGGTGCCTGCAGTTTAGATTTTATGGAATGGGCAACATTCTGTACACATCTGACAGAAAAAAAAATTGATGGCAAGTAGTTTTGAACGCTAAGGACTCTTAAAATAAGAACCAACAGAGAAAAGTGAGACTTTTTACCAGTATTGACACTGAAGATTAAATTTTATTTTAATGCTTAATGACTGAGTACTACTCAATTGTTTTTAGTGTTCAAGAGTTATTTGTTTTATTCCACGTCACCTTACCCTTTTTAAGTTAGTAAACTTCTTTTATAAAAAAAAGCAACTCAAAGTATCTCTGGCTGTCTTGCATTTCTGCTATTAAGTATCTCTTTTAAATCGAATATACCTACAATTTGTTATCCAGTAAAGTCTACAAAACAACTTGCTGATAACTCTGCTCTATTATTTACTCTAGAAGGGAAAATAACCAGGCTCAGACTTACATACTTCGGTCATGTGATGTGATCAAATTCGCTAGAAAAATCTATGATGCTCGGACTTGTCAATGGCGGGAGAAGACCTAGACGCCAAAGAACACAATGGCTAGATACCATAAAAGCTGATACAGGCATGAGCATCAACCAGCTGAAGGAAGCAGTACTTCATCGAAAATGCCAAATGCAAAGAACTTGCATATCCAAGGCCTAATGGTTTGCAGACTTGACTGACTCATCATGGATCATCATCATCATCATCATCATCATCATCATCATCATCAAAGTATACAAAACAACTCACTGGCAACCCTGCTATAATATTTACTCTAATAATTCATTGCAATACCAATAAGAGGTCTACTCAGAAGTCAGTCCCGTGTTATTCAGTGGGGCTTTCTCCCAGGAAATGCCCTGACAATTGCAACCAATGACATATAGTCTCAGATCTTTAATTCCCACTCCTGTTAGACCAACCCTCCTCTGTCAACTCTCACGACTGACCTTTTCTCACCATAATACGTTACCCCTTTCCCATGTATGTAAAGTGTGTAAAATCACAGCCAACTCGTGGTGATCCCAGAAGGGTTTCAAGGGTTTGCCATTCAGAGGTGGTTTGCCATTGGCTGCCTCTGCATAGCAAACCCAGAATTACTTAGGGGTCTCCCATCCAAATATTAACCAGGGGGTGAGATTGGCAAAATCAGGCTTTCCCATTGCACAGCTTCAATTGTCAGATTCAGCGCAGTACTTTGATAGGCTCCTGCATCTGCCTCAATCCCCTTTGGCAAATTATCGTCTTTCAAAATAGTCTACCACACAGGGTTGTTGTGAGAAAAACACGGCAAAGGGTAGCCACGTGCTCTGCCTTGAGTTCCTTGGAAAAGGGACTAGATAAAAATGTGGCAGAAGGTTTACACGAAGGTGAGTGTTTTGGATGTAGCCCTGCACTTGCTCTGAACGCAACTGTTCCACACTAAAAGAAGACAGAGGCTGGAGGCAGATGCTTTAGTCGAAAGCAAAATCCGTTTCCACCCCTCCATATGCCATGTAATATCTTTTACGACCATATTCATGATTTCCGCTTTACTGTATTGCAATACTGTGTTCAGCTGTCAAAGAGAAGGACTTTTTCAACTGAGGGAAGATTATCTGGGAACACTTGGTGCTTATGAGGTTTCTTGTCCCCCATTACTAGATAATATTACCCAATTTGATTTCCCATTGACTCTTTAGTGTGTGCATCATTTAAAATTAATCTGTAATTTTGTTGACATAATGACTTCCACATTTTCCCCCTCTGCTCTCAGCCTTTTAAAAGGGCCCGTGTGTTCCATTTGGTGATAGTCATTTGATCAACTGTTGGTTTTTATATATTCAACTAGAAGCAACCATGTTTCTTTCTGCTTCCCAGAAGAGTGAAATTGTAACATATCGGTTCCACCTAATCCATTCAAGACTGCCTGCCATTCTACACAACCTCAATTCCACTTCTTTTTTTAAAAAGGCAGGGGGAGAGGAGACAAAAGCCTGATGCATCCTAGAGAACTGAAAAGTTTGCAGGCTTATTTTACTTGGATTTAGTAAGGGGTATTACACAGACTTCTGTTTTTGTCGTCTCCCCCCCATCTATTTTCCCTATCTAGTACTTTGCATTCAGATGTTCCATTGAATTCAATAAGGTTTATTCACTAATAAGTGGACACAGGTGCTCTGTGCACAGTGGGACCGGCGCTCTCGTGCAAAATGGGACCGGAAGCACATTGGAGCAAAAAAGTCCCGACACGCTTCCTGTTTGTGGCACGTTGAGAGAGGAAGTATGTTGGTACAAGATTTGTCTCGATGCCCTTCCTCTTGTCCCATGTGTGCTTCTCGCTTTCCATGGGGAAAGCAAGAGCACTTCTGGTGTGACTTTTCATGTCAGAGCAGGGCAAGGATTGGTCATAGGGTAAACAATTCCTCAAGCTGATCCTCGATAAGGGTGGCCAGTTTCCACGTGGCGGCTGGAGATCTTCTGCTGTAACAACTGATATCCAGGTACCAGAGATCAGTCCACTTGGAGAAAACAGCCACTCTGGAAGGTAGACTTTATGGCACTATACCCCAATGGAAGTCCCTCCCTTTCCCATACCCTGCCCTTCTCAGGCTCCATCCCCCAAATCTTTAGGTATTTCCCAACACACAGCTGTCAACCCTATTCTACACACATTTGTTTAGAAATGTACCACTGGAATCAGCTGGTCTTCCTCGCAGCTCTGCATGCATGGTCTTAGGCTCCTTCCGCACATGCAGAATAATGCACTTTCAATCCACTTTCACAACTGTTTGCAAGTGGATTTTGCTATTCCACACAGCTGCAAAATGCATTGAAAGTGGATTGAAAGTGCATTATTCTACATGAGTGGGAAGGGCCTTAGTAGCATTTGTACCACAGAGCCATTTCATCAGCAGAAACTGTTGGAATTTCCAGTCTTGATTTGCATGAAGCAGCAGCAAGAGCAGCATGGAATTCTGGGAAGCTGCACGAACATTCTAAAGGTGACAGTTAAAATCCGTTGGTAGTGTTCTGTTCCCTCACCACAATAGGAGACTGCCTGACTGACTCACTAAAAGAAAGATGCTCTGTATACTGCTGTAAACCAAATGATATCGAAATGTGCTCTGACTAGAATAAAAGATATTGTAACACAACCAAACTGTAACAAACCATTAGCCGTGCATGTAACTATTATGTGATACTGTGTATATAATGTAAATATCTCCCTCAGGTTAAGTAAAGTTCTGCTTATGTTTTGATGAACTTCTGAGGTGAAACGGCTGGTCTTTTGACAGATAACTATTCTAATTTAATGTGCCGCACAATCCACATTTCCGCCCGTTACTTTGCTTGACAGGATTATAAATACCAAATATACCTGTTGCCCTTCAGAAACTATGTTGGGTCTGTACTATGCTAAGTACAGAACCTTCAACTGCTCCACCAGAGAGAACTTCTGGTCCCTTAGGATCCATTTTCCTGCCCACTTTCCCAAACATACAAGCAATGGAACTGCAGTGGCTTCTCTGCAGCGCCATCCTACATCACAGTGGAGAGTTTCAGAATGAAGCAGCCACAGGGGCAGGATAAAATAGAAGGACCCTTCCTGTTCAGGCAGTCATCAAGTTCAATCAGCTCAATCCACATTTATTCCCAAGCCAGATCTACCTTTATTATCACAACAAGGCAGGAATCAAGCGGCAGAGTGTGGCATCCTGTACCACTTTGGTGTCCAAGTGGAGATCACGTTTGACACACAACCAAAAATATTCCCCACAAATAAAAAGCTAATACATCAAGAAACAGGGAGCCCAGCCTGCTCCCTGGGGTCTAGTTATCTGCTTGCGTGTCCTTTTTAATGCATTGAAGCATGAAATACACGAGCCATCACTGGCAGACTACAGAGGCACAACAGTCCTCTGTTCTCAAAACTCCGCAGTTTTCTACAAACTACTTCCCCCCCATAACAGAGAGTGAAACTTGCCTATACTACATCCGAAACCTTTATTAGGCATAAAAACCGGTGTGTGTCCAGAATTCCAGATACAATAAGAAGATCATTATTGCACAACTTGCAGTACACAGAGTAAAAATATAGCAACAGCTTCAGAGATTTCAACATTAGAGTTATTTAGAAGCTTAGCCATTTTTAACTTATCAGAAAGGAGCATAAATCCTGTTGGTAATACAGTTCTCAAATCTGTTCTGATGTTGCCTATACTAAAATGGCTCTCACAGTGCTGTGAGTATATGTCAAGGTGTCCCTCCATTTTACCAGTCTTCCACACACAACTAGGGTTGTCAACTCCAGGCAGGGAAGCTCTTCAGTGTTATATGATACCTAAATTTTTGCCACTGTTCCAATCTTTGTATTTTTATCCATTGTATCGCAATGTCGGTGTAAAGGGGTTTTAAACATAAGTCACAGGGGAAAAAATTATATAAATTATTTAATTCCTGCGAACATCCCCTCAGTCAGCAATATTGACTATATATTTTGTACTATGTACTATCTTTGATTTGTGATTCATTATTGCTGAATTGTGTATTTCTGTTATTGCTGTTCTGGTCGATGACCGTAAATCATAGATGTCGAACTCATGGCCCTCCAGATGTTATGGACTACAGTTCCCATCATCCCCTGCCAGCATCATGCTGGCAGGGCATGATGGGAACAGTAGTCCATAACATCTGGAGGGCCGCAAATTTGACACCTGTGCCGTAAATAAATGATTTGAGTTTGATTTGATACTGGGAGTCCATCCTCCAGTCACCATTTTCTCCAGAAAAACTTACCACTGAAGTCTGGAGATGAGTTGCAATTCCAGGCACCACCTGGAGGTTGGCAACCTTGAGGCAGCACTTCTTCCACAGCAGCGTGTTTCTCTTCCCCCAACCTCACAAGTGCATGCAAGTTAGGCTGAGGCAAAGCGACTGTCCCAGCACTCCCTGACAGGCATCGATCCTGTGGAAGATTCCCACAGAAAGATGGGATTTCCATCTGCAGAGAGCAACTTCTTTGCTCCTCAGATCACTCCAAATTCCCCATAAAATGTTGCTCTTGAGAAACATGACACCCAGGAACAACATGGCAAGGGGAGAATGGAGGCCTGCAGTGGGAAAAGGAGCTAGTAACCACCACCACCACCTTTAGTTTGTGGAAACCCTTTGCAAGATTCACCCCGGTACCTTGTTTTCCTAGATCCCAGTCAGACACTCTAAGCCATAGGTGTCAAACTTGCGGCCCTCCAGATGTTATGGACTACAACTCCCATCATCCCCTGCCAGCATGATGCTGGCAGAGGATGATGGGAGCTGTAGTCCATAACATCTGGAGGGCCGCGAGTTTGACACCTGTGCTCTAAGCAGTGTACTACACTTCCTCTGGAAAAGCAACTAATATAAATAGTTAAGGTTCTGTTTATATGAACAGCTTCCCTTTAGGATTACCAACCAATAGGAGAAAAGATGCCCTGCCCCTTTAATGCCCCTCTTTGCCTCTTTGATGCCCTGCCCCTCTTTGCCTCTTTGCCATTAAAAGCTTCTCCTTCCCATTTGCACACATCAATCCCCTAAAGTGACAGAACATTTTCCTTTGGGGCTGTTGGCAACCCTATTTCCCTTCCCAGACATTGGCATCTCCTGGATCTGTGCACATAGACTAGCATTGCTCACTCCAGACCACACAAATGTGAAAGAAGGGGGCAGTTTATACATCCAGAAGAATCAATGAAGAAAACATCCTTCTTGTACTACTCTTTGGGGTATGGGAATTATATGAAATCTCCCTGCATGTAGAAAAATGGCAAGGAGAAGAAGAGTTTGGATTTATATCCCCCCCCCTTTCTTTCCTGTAATGTGACTCAAAGGGACTTACAATCTCCTTTCCCTTCCCCACCACCCACAACAAACACCCTGTGAGGTGTGTGGAGCTGAGAGAACTCCAGAGAACTGTGACTTGCCCAAGGTCACCCAGCCGGCATGTGGGTTATTTATTTATTTAATTTCTATACCACCTTCCCCCAGAGTGCTCAGGGCGGTATACAACACGCATAATACAAGCAACAATAAGCAGTATTACAAAATATCAAAACATCAGCAATCATGAAGCTTGTTGGAGTGCACAAGCTCATCTGGTTCACCAGATAAATCTCCACAGATCAAGCGGCAGAGCAAAGAATCAAACCCGGTTCCTCCAGATTAGACAGCTGGGCTGCACCTTTCCCTTAAAGCTACTGGTTTTCTACATGTGGAGAGTTTTACAAAGGAGTGAGCCTCCAAGACTGCCTGCAGTGGTCCATCCCAGGAGAAAGTTTCCTTTGAAGTCACCAAAAAAAGTTCTAAAAGGGGAAAGAGAAGGGGGGCGGGGGAGCCTATACTGGGACGTCCCAATAACAAACCGGGTGGAATACGGAGACAGTAAGTCATAAAGCTGGAGGGGGGAAAGGGAGGGGTCCCCGTCTGTTTGCAGAAGGAGAGGAACACACGTGGGCCTGGGTGGATTTCGCATCTGGCACAGGAGGGTCGCAGCTGCAGCCCCGTCGGCGTTGCTCGACACCTGCTGAGCCGCTTGGCCAAATGATAGAAGTCCGTAATTTTAGGACTGTGACCCCTTCTCCCCGCCCTAAGCAAACAAGCAGCGGGACCTGCGTTTCCTGAGCTGGCGTCTGCAGAGGGGGAGAAGGTGCCAGGCAGGCACCTGAACCGACTCCGGGCTCACCAAGCTGGGAAGGATGACTGGGCTGCCCAGACGGCGCGAGATTCCCGGGTCTTTTTTCAGCAGGGAAACAATGACATCCAGCGGACAGTTGCGTTAATCACAAGGGGGAGGGGGGGGGGGAGGAGCGAAAGAGAGAACAGAGTTGAAGCCTAAAAGCTGAAGCTCTATTCTAAACTTAAAATTAAAAAAAAACCAGTCCCTTCTAATCCTTCCACTCCACGGCCAGGAGTCCTTCTGCAAATTCTTTTCTTGCCTTCTCTTGTCACCTTGTCCACGCCTCCCCCCCCCCCCCAATTATCTTACCTTTCAGTAGGAGAAAGAGGGGGACTTGGTTTTTCATTACTTGGCAGCTCCTTAGATTTGGGAATATGCAGCAGCTTCACAGCCGAGCAGGGATTACAACAATCTGGGGCCCCTTCCGCACACACAAAATAATGCGTTTTCAAACCACTTTCAAAACTGTTTGCAAGTGGATTTTGCCTTTCCGCACAGCTTCAAAGAGCACTGAAAGCAGTTTGAAAGTGCATTATTCTGCAAGTGCGGATTGAGCCCCAGTGGGTCTCCCACAGATTCATCCAGGACACCAACCTTCTTGAAGTGCAAAGTTGCCAGTTCTAGGTTGGGAAATACCACTTTTTTTGGGGGGGGGGATCTGAGGAGGTTGGAGTTTGGGCAAGGGAGGGACTTCAATGGGGTGTAAACCCATAGAGTCCACCTTCCAAAGCAGCCATTTTCTCCAGGTCAATTTATTTTTGTCGCCTGGAGATCATTTACAACCCCAGCCAATATTCAGCTACCACTTAGACATTGGCAACTCTGCTGAAGCAGCTACGTCTCCCCCTGATCAGCCACTTAGTTTATTTATTTTTATTTGAATTCTGCTTTTCTCCTTGATCAGAAGCCCAAAGCAGCTTTTTGTACTGTCCCCCCTCCCCACTTAATCCTCACAATCTTGTGAGGGTAGGTTAAGCCGAGAGGCTATAGTCACCTGAGGCCACCTGACATGCTTCCATAGTTGATCAAAGGATTGGAACCCAGTCATTCCAGGTCATAGTCCTACACTCTAACCATTGCACTTGCAGATCATAGAGTAAGGGTCTGCTGGCCTGGTGATGTCATGGGACAGGGCTTGATAATATATTAAAGTACTAATGGCAGTGACGTAGGTATAGTTTTTTTATGGGGTGGGTTCGGTGACTGTGGGCTTTCTGGCTGTTCCATTCCATGCATTGTTTCAAGCAAGCCGGACATGTAATGGGAGGGGTTTGAACCCAAGGACCCCCCTTACCTATATCCCTGACTAATTGTGATTCATCCACATATCACTAAGAACCTGTGTTTATCACTGAGGCCTCTTCCGCACATGCCGAATAATGCACTTTCAATCCACTTTGCAGCTGGATTTTACTGTGCGGGATAGCAAAATCCACTTGCAAACAGTTGTGAAAGTGGATTGAAAGTGCATTATTCTGCATGTGCGGAAGGGGCCTAAGTGGTGATATATATATACACACACTGCTAATTATCTCTGTGTGTAGCCTCAGTCTTCTGGATTTTTAAAGATGGTCTGTTTACTGCACACTGGTCAAGTAAACAGGCACCGAACATAAAATACAAGTCTTGCTGTTGTGCCAGATTGTTCTCTCCTACCTCCTGGTTACTTGGGCATTGAAGTGGTCAGTGTCAGGTTATAATCTGGAAGACCTGGGTTCATATTCCAGCTTTTCTGTGGAAGGTCACTAGGTGACTTTGAGCCCACCATTCTCTCTCAGCTCAGTGATACAGGAAAATACACACATACAGAAAAATTCATCTCTTTGGTGAAAGGGAAAGGAAGCTACTTTTAAAAAAACCAATTAGCTTATTTGCATCTTCCTAATTCCCCACATTCCATTCAGTCTGGGCAGACGATATACAGTCCTGAATGTGTAACTTAAACTGATCTGGGGAATGCTTAATTATTTTCCAGCTTCATTGTTCACTGGTGAGAGATTCTGTGAAGACTTTATTGTGTCGATAATACTACAGGCCAGCTTGTTAAAAAAAAAATCAGGGGCACAATGGTTTTCATATTGTCTCTGCTGGTTTCAAACACTTCATAACTTCCCATCTAAGACGCTCTCTTCCCAAGGAAAACAATCTTTAGCATTTGTAGCTTATCCCCATACATCAACCCCACCCAGACCTCTAACCATCCTGTGGCAAACTCTTGTCCCATTTCCAAGCCAAAAAGGTTTCCAGAACAAACCTCCAAAATGTCTGAGGTTTCCCCATCTCTGCAAAGCTACTTTCCAAGAGCACACTCCCAGCAATTTTGGATGCAGCCTTATAAACTAACCAGAGTGTAGTCAGGAACATGTCTGGTTATATTTTATAACGAACATCTATGTTCTTGGGAAGTATTAAGCAGCGATGGGCAAACCTCAAACATATTAGAAGTTCCATGTTTTGATCTGAGGGGGGAAAAACCCTCACCCAGTAGCAAGAGGGTAGTGATTGACTGTACACAGGAAGTCAGTTGATATGACGTGGCAGGCAACCCTGAGGTAAATGTTGTCCAAGAATTGCCTTGTCTACTGGCTGGTAGTGTTTTTGCGTACTGTACCAGGGTTGGGTTCCACATATCCACTAGCAGTGGCATTTATTTCCCTTCAGTGGAAGACTCCTTCCTCTGAAGGAAAGTGCCTCAGCTGACAGAATGGGTCTGCCATTTTACCACTCCTGGTTTGATATACATTTTAAAGGAAATGTGTCTTCATTGTATTGGAACTTAAGTCTGTATAGGATTAAGTCTGTATGGGAATCATGGGCGTTTCCCCACTTACCACGACCCCCCCTATGCCGCGCTTGCACTCAGCGCGTGTCATTTCTGGTGCGCGCCCAGGCGTCCCCACGACCCCGCACTCTGCGCGGGGTCATCAAAAGGCGCCGTTTACAAGAGTGCCAGGGATGCTGTGCGCTGAGGGGACATAAGAACATAAGAACATAAGAACAAGCCAGCTGGATCAGACCAGAATCCATCTAGTCCAGCTCTCTGCTACTCACAGTGGCCCACCAGGTGCCATTGGGAGCTCACATGCAGGATGTGAATGCAATGGCCTTCTGCTGCTGTTGCTCCCGAGCACCTGGACTGTTAAGGCATTTGCAATCTCAGATCAAAGAGGATCAAGATTGGCAGCCATAAATCGACTTCTCCTCCATAAATCTGTCCAAGCCCCTTTTAAAGCTATCCAGGTTAATGGCCATCACGACCTCCTGTGGCAGCATATTCCAAACACCAATCAGTATTCCAGTCGGGGCAGCTGCGTTGTCGCCGCCCCTGTCGTGGGGAGTGCCGGGGGATCCCGTGCTACTTGAGGAGAGTAGCGTGGGGCTTAAGGTAAGTGGGGAAAGGCCCAAACATTCCTTTTGACACCTTTGCCTCAATCAATAAAAGGGCCTCAAAGGTTAAGATCAGCCACTTTCAAATGTGCTATTGTGCTCAGAAACAGAAACAGTGGGAACCAATGGAGAGATTTTTTTTAACACTGATAAGTGCTTAGCATAAGAACCTAAGAACAAGCCTGCTGGATCAGACCAGAGTCCATCTAGTCCAGCACTCTGCTACTCGCAGTGGCCCACCAGATGCCTTTGGGAGCTCACATGCAGGATGTGAAAGCAATGGCCTTCTGCTGCTGCTGCTGTTCCCGAGCACCTGGTCTGCTAAGGCATTTGCAATCTCAGATTAAGGAGGATCAAGATTGGTAGCCATAGATCGACTTCTCCTCCATAAATCTGTCCAAGCCCCCTTTTAAAGCTATCCAGGTTAGTGGCCATCACCACCTCCTGTGGCAGCATATTCCAAACACCAATCAGTATTCCAGCAATTATATTCTGAACTAGTTAAACTTTATTTATTTAGATATTTATCCCTCAACTTGTCTTCCCAATGGTGACCCAAAGCAGCTTAGAACTTTGTTCTTCCCTCCTCCATTTTATTTCACAGCAAGTGGAGAGAGGGTAGGCCACAAGAGCATAACTGCTCCAAAGTCACCCAGTGAGTTTCCATGGCTGAGTGAGGATTCAAACCTGGGCCTCATGGATCCTTCCTAGTCAGACCCACTGGCCATTTATGCACTTGTGGTCTCCTTCACATGAAGCGTACATTTCTTATGGGTTTGATTCTTGGTTACTACGCAGTGGAGTAGGAGGTTAAGAGCTCATGTATCTAATCTGGAGGAACCGGGTTTGATTCCCAGCTCTGCCGCCTGAGCTTTGGAGGCTTATCTGGGGAATTCAGATTAGCTTGTACACTCCCACATACGCCAGCTGGGTGACCTTGGGCTAGTCACAGCTTCTTGGAGCTCTCTCAGCCCCACCTACCTCACAGGGTGTTTGTTGTGAGAGGGGAAGGGCAAGGAGATTGTCAGCCCCTTTGAGTCTCCTGCAGGAGAGAAAGGGGGGATATAAATCCAAACTCCTCCTCCTCCTCCTCCTCCTCCTCCTCTTCTTCTTCTTCTTCTTCTTCTTCTTCTTCTTCTTCTTCGTCGTCGTCTTCGTCTTCGTCTTCGTCTTCTTCTTCTTCGTCTTCTTCGTCTTCTTACTCACACATTTTCCTTTCTTCTGATCTCACCACGCTCTCGCATCAGACTTTCCTTGCGGTTTCCAAATTTGTCTCCCTTCACAGTGAGAGCGAAGGACAGCAGTGTGGACCCAGCTTCTTCGGGTTTTCCTGCTCGTCTCCGCCTCCCGCTGCTCACACAGTGGCAGATCCACCCACTCTTTGGGCCAGCTTTTCAGCAGGATTATTTTTTCAAAAGATTTTCACAAGAGCAATAGACCATGTAAAACCCTGTTTCAAAAAGGCGGCAGACAACCTCTCCAATTAGGGGTTTCAGAAACAAGAAATAAGGGGCCGAGGACAAAACGGTGGCTTGGTTCAGCTTCCCAAACAGAAAATGCGGAAAACCGCCACTGCAAAGCAAAGAGCCATGGAGTAAATACTACATGCAAAACATGGCCTCTAATTACTACAGTATGCTAACACCCACATACAGCATACTGCAGTAATCTGCATTACAAAGGTATGGGTAATTGTGGCAAGGTTTTCAACAGGTATAGCAGTTGAAAGAGAGTTTGTGACATAAACACCATCCAGATATCCCAGTATCAGAGTTGGATTGCCTTTGTGTCCGTTAGCATGCACAAATAGTGTTGCTGAATCGATAAGGCAGATTTAATGAAAAATATTCGTATTAAGCCCTTTTGCCCAAAGTGGAAAAATCAAACAACGCAAACAAAAGCAGCCTCCAATTAGAAAATGGTAAAACCCTCAAAATGGTAAAACCCTCAAGAAATCATTCACATAAAAGCCTATCCTTCCCTTCTCAAAGCCATTGTCATTTTTGAATGTTCGAAACCATTCACATAACTTATCTTGGGTGTTGAGTGGTTTCTGGGCTGTATGCAGTGGTGGGATTCAGCAGGTTTGCAACACTTCGGCAGAACCAGTTTGTGGAGATGGACCAGAATATCTATAAATTTGTATTTGATTAAGTTGTATGAACCAAAGATTTGAAGAATCAAAATGGAGCTTCTGTATAGTGACTAGCAAGACTGCTTGTTTGCAGCAGGTCAAAAAGGAATGTTAGAAGCTTGTTAGTGATTATGCAGGCAAGCAAAGATTAACATCTTTAAGATCTTGTCACTAAAGGCCAACGTGACAGCAGACATATATTTTATAACTTTGTTTTGTTAGAACTAGCTATAGAATGTGATTAGTTAAATGGGAAAAAGTGTTTTTCTATTTATGTTAAATGAACACAGAAATGATAATGAGAGATTCACATGTATTAGTATTTCACTATAATTCTATTGTGTTAGAATCAATAATTGTTAGAATCATGTTGGGAGAAAGGGAAGTTTTATGATCCCAATGTATGTAGATTCAGACCTGCATGCTCTGAGGGGATGTCTCTCTCCTCGGGAGCAAACTAAGAAAACAGGTTTTTCTTGGAGGCAGAGGCTAGTTTTATTGTTCCCCTTTGCATATGGGCAGAGAGGGCCATGAGCTAACAGCATGCAGTGTTTGAATAACAGAAGGAATGTAACACGTAGAATAGAGGCTGTCTAGATGTGACAAGGAGACAGAACTATCCAATGGGATTTTAAGGTTCATGCTCATAGCACGTGAAAGGGGTATGGATCATGTACGTGAATAAGGGAATGAACTGTGACGTCTGTATTTTTGCAACTATAAAGACTAAGGTCCTTCCTATGTTGGGTGTGCCTCTCTGTTGAGAGCACCCGGAAGGGGGCGTGTCTCTTTCGAGAGCACCCAGGAGGGGTTTACCTTCTGTAACTTCCTATATTCTGCTAAGTAAAAACTGCCTGTTTGTTTCTGATGTCAGATATCTTTTGCTTTTTTTCCTAACCAATCTTTCTCAAAACAGCTGAGCAGGCCGGACTTGAGTTCTGGCCTCACAGGTTGTTAAAATGTTGCTTGTAAACAACCAGTTGTTAAATTTTTTGAATCCCACCACCAGAAACGGTTGTTAAATCATTTGAATCCCAACATTGCTGTATGGCCGTGTTCTTGTGGCATTTTCTCCTGACATTTCGCCTGCATCTGTGGCTGGCATCTTCAGAGGATCTGCCAGTCACAGATGCAGGTGAAACATCAGGAGAAAATGCTACTAGAACACGGCCATATAACCTGGAAACCACACAACACCCCAGTGATTCCGGCCGTGAAAGCCTTCGACAATAACTTATCTTGTTGCAAGCTTTTAAGGCTACCGCAGTCAGGCAAGTGGGTCAGCCTTATTATTCCCATTTTATGGATGTGGAGTTGAGAGAGCAAGAAAGAGACAGCACAAGGCTTGCATTTACTACCCAATGTGTAAAAACCCTACGGGGACGTCAAAAGTCAGCTGTAACTTGACAACATTTTCTACCACCAATGTGTTCATAACAGAGGTGAGCACTAAACAAGGACCATCCAAAAGTCGTTGCTCAGGTTTCTAGTCTCCACCACAGGTCAAAGCAACTATGTACAACATGGATAAAATAAATAATGATAACCTCATTTCCTCATAGCCCCATACAATGCAGTTATGTTGTTAGTGTGAAATGTTTCTGAGACCAATGTGGGCGTCTCTCTGTGTCTATACACAAGCAAGCTTTTAAATCTGCTGAGCAAGATCCAGTCTGTGAGCAATTTTTACTATTGTAAAGTCCAGCTGAACAGTATCTGCATTCTAATTTTAACTTCTGAGAGGAACTTTTCTGTTTGGCCTGGCCTGGTTGGATAAGCATTGGCCAATGGCCGGCAGTGGTGTTAATATGTCAGGAATTCAGGTTGGCATCTCACATCCTTCTAAAGCTGGTGAGAATTTATTGCTTCTCAGTGAACTCTCACTTTTCCTGTCAGACATTCTTACACGCCATCTTCCGAGGCAGAGAACAGGACACTTGTAGAGTCTAAATTTGGCACTACTCTTAAAATGCTGTGAGGCACTGACTAAACTGAGTCATGTTGAAGCTGTCCCTTGACCATCGGGTGGAACAGAGGCCAACTTGGAGCATGGCATTGTGGGTAGTGACTTGGAATTTAATTTTCCCTCAGAGGTCAGGCAAATATTTACCTTTTTTTTCTTTTAAACCCTCTGAGATGAGCATTTCTTTCCAAGCTGGGAAGAAAGTTTAAGTATATAATTCTAAATGTGCAGTTTTCTCAAGGTAGCATCAAATAATCACTTTTCTTACACCACACTCATGAAGAAACATGGTGAGTCCACCATATAGTCAGGAAAAAACATGGCTCTCCAGTTAGAGGTGTGTTCTCCCTGTATGAGTCCATGTGACTGCTTAAGGTGTCCCTCCATCTTTTTTCAAGGGATGTCAGAACTGTCTGAGCCCAAACAGGTTCCTCATCACCACACTGGCCACAAAGGTGGTTTCTAGCCAGCTCTAGTACTTTTCCGTGGGTAACTATGTGGTGCGATCATCACGTACCAGCCATACTCAGTCTTTGTGAAGAACCCTGCTGGATCTATGTAATCTCCTCCATGCTAAGGGGAAGGTACACAACCAAAGTGAAAAGAAGAAAACTTGTACCAACCAGGCTACAATAAATACTTCAAAAATTGTATCTTCCACTGGAGTAGCAATTTACTTATAAGTAACCAAAATAATTTTACAACACAATAACCAGATGTTTTGGAAAACTTATTACCTCTCTCCCACTGGAGTAATGAAAAAACAATTTGTATACAGTTTAGAACGGCACAGCAGTATAATCTTAACACAAAGATAACAGCTAGCCAGATTCTAGATAGGTAACTGGCCTCGTAATACTTCAAGGCTGTTCTGAAAGGAAACAAAATAAAGACTTGTTACAAAGAATTACAATTTACACATTTATTGTAGCCTGGTTGGATCTATGTCATCTGGCATGTTGTTTCACTGAATGGCCTGACCAACAAACAAAGCATAGAGGCCTTCCCCAGTGTTGCCTGCTGGCACTGGTATTCAGAGGTTTACTGCCTTTGAATGCCTTTAGTCACCACGTCTAATAGCCACTGATAGACTTGTCCTCCACAAATGTGTCTATCTCCTTTAAAAGTCATCTCTGCTCATGGGTCATTTCTACATCCAGAGGGCAGGGAATGACACAATTTTGATTTTCATTGAATAAAGAAGTATTTATTTGTTAGGGTGACTTGTGTTAGCAGGGGTCTTCTCTGTACAAATCCCAAGCAAGGTGTTTGCCACCTTCAGCTCAAGGCAACCACATTTCCTTTTGTTAGAAGAAGAAGAAGAAGAAGAAGAAGAAGAAGAAGAAGAAGAAGAAGAAGAAGAAGAAGAAGAAGAAGAAGAGGAGGAGGAGGAGGAGGAGGAGGAGGAGGAGGAGGAGGAGGAGGAGGAGTTTGGATTTATATCCCCACTTTCTCTCCTGCAGGAGACTCAAAGGGGCTTACAATCTCCTTGCCCTTCCCCCCTCACAACAAACACCCTGTGAGGTAGGTGGGGCTGAGATAGCTCCAAGAAGCTGTGACTAGCCCAAGGTCACCCAGCTGGCGTGTGTGGGAGTGCACAGGCTAATCTGAATTCCCCAGATAAGCCTCCACAGCTCAGGCGGCAGAGCTGGGAATCAAACCCGGTTCCTCCAGATTAGATACATGAGCTCTTAACCTCCTACGCCATTGCTGCTCGCACGCCACTGACAGTACATCTTCCAAGAGACTAGAGAAATAAAGTACTCAGTTCCAAAAAAATACCTAAACAAATTAACAAACGCTGATGCCTTATGCCGAATCAGCTTTGGGTCCATCTACCTTGGTATTTTCTACTCTGACTTCCAGTGACTCTCACGAGTCCCAAGCAGAGAAAGGTCTTATCTAATCTGCATTCACCTGAGATTTTGTAACAGGAAATGCCAGGTATAGAACCTGTGACGGGCAAAAGATGCTCCTGCACGCAACACGGCCCCCAAAAGCTCTTTCCATGTTTATCTTGTGGTACCTTAACCACTACTGACACAGGCCTGGGAAAAGCAACCCGCTGCTCTAAGCCGACAGACTGTCATGGATCCAGGAAATATTAAATCCAACTGCTGTGGAGAAAATGTGTTTTATCAACAGCACAAAGGGGAGAGAAAAAACCCATTTGATTTATTGTCTAGACTTGGAGCCCAGACGAAGGCAGAAAGCTCTGCTATCTAATGTGGTCAGACATGGACTTCTGTCTGGGCATTACTCACTGTATTTTCTCCCCTCCCACCCCCAGTCTTACTCATTTGACCCCTCCCCTCCTTGTTATTGCTTTAGTCTACTTGATAGATTATAATTTATATTACGGGGTGAGGCTTTCATGCCTTTGTCTGTAACCTGAGCTCAAGGAGGTTTTTTTGCCCTTCCCTTCGCATGACTGCTGCTTGCATCAGCCGTAATCTTACCTTCTTTTAGAACTTACAGCTCCTAAGTAATGCCCAATAATTTAACAAGCCTCGTTTAATCATGTGTGTTGACTGAATGTGACTGTGTGGGCTAAGAGTTGGGAAGGCGGGAAGGCCGGTTCTGAAGAGACCTGGGAAAAGAGGACAGCCATTCACATCTTGTAAGCTACCTTGAGTCTCCTTACAGGAGAGAAAGATGGGATATACATCCAAACTCCTCTTCTTCCTGCCCTCTAAGTACCCATCTGTCTGTCCATAGCAGCATTTCCCAAATGGTGGGTCGTGACCCGGCATCGGGTCACAAAAGCAAAATGCTGGGTCACTTAAGTGGGGGCCGACCACCCCACGCCCCGTCCTTGCTCGAAGGACACCACCAGTGGTGGGATCCAAAAATTTTAGTAACAGGTTCCCTCGCCAGCCCCCCCCCCCCTCAGCAAAGGGGGCAGAGGTGTACCTAGGCAAACCTGGTGAGACTGGTGAGATAAAAGGTACGAAAGGCTGAGAATCAATGAATTGCAGTACCTGAAAGGGATTAACCCAGTTCCGGGAGTTACATTATTAGTTGCAATTGCTATATGGAACCTTCACGTTCAAAGGCAGTGTGCCTCTCGGGGAGGCGAGGGCGTGGAGACGGAAAAGCGGACCCAATTAGTAACCCCCTCTCGGCACACACAAATAATTAGTAACCCACTCTCGGGAACTGGTGAGAACCTGCTGGATCCCACCTCTGGACACCACCCACCTGGAGCTGGACCAGCTGGGACGATACAGCAACTTCAGAGCTCCTCCCCAGCCAGCCGACCACCCAGAAAGGGGCCGGGGACAGAGCCACAGCTTGTGGCAGACGCTGGTACCATGAGGGAGGTGGCAGTGGAAGCGGCATCCCAGGAAGTCTCCCTGACGCTGCCGTGTGCAGATGAGACCCGGCACAGGGCAGGCCTTGCCCCTGCCGAGCCAGCTTGGGCAGACGCGTGGCCGGGTGACATTCAAATATGTTTTACTGAGAAATAGGCAATACAATTTTAGTGGGTAATAAGGAGTAATAAAGTAACTGGGCCATAGTAAAAAGTTTGGGAAACGCTGGTTGATTTTTTTTAACTTCAGATTTTGCATTTCAGCAAATTGGCTGTTTGATGATCTAGCTCAGCGACGGCGAACCTTTTCGAGGCCGAGTGCCCAAATGGCAACCCAAAACCCACTGATTTATCGCAAAGTGCCAACACAGCACTTTAACCTGAATACAGAGGTTTTCGTTTAGAAGAACGGTTGGCTCCGAGGCGTGCGTTATTCAGGAGTAAGCTCGGTGGTAGTCGATGGCTTTGCTTTGAAGCAACCGTGCAACTCTTCCAACGGGTGAGTCCATCCTAATCTCTAGGAGGAATTTCTACTCAGAAGCAAGTCCCCATTGCCAGCAACTTCGAGCTTTTACTCCCAGGTAAAGGCGATCGATGGTTTCAGTTCTTTGCATGAAAATCAGTGGGGTTTAACAGCGCTTAACAGGGTTACCTACACTGCTTCCCCAAAACTAGGTCTTAGGTTTAATGCTAATAATCGAGCCCAGTGGCCCAGGTCAGCCTAGATGGGGGGGGGGCACTCTGTTTGTGTGTGCCCACAGAGAGGGCTCAGAGTGCCACCTCTGGCACCCGTGCCATAGGTTCGCCATCACTGATCTAGCTCCTTTTCAAAATGCAGTTCAATTGCTTAGCACTCAATGGGCTTTTCCCCACTTCAAAAGTGAAAGTGGAGGGGACTCCTGCTCCGTGTTTGGTGCGCGGTTTCAAAAAGGTGTACTTTCGACCAGGATCCGAAATGACGCACGCTGAGGGGTGGGAGGAGCGGCAGAATCGGGGTGACTGCGTTGTCACAGCTGGTGTAGTGGGGAGTGCTGCAGGACCCGGTGAGGAGCGCGCATCTAATTGTGGGTGGGGAATCGACCAATGATCTCGTAAGTTCCTGGTACTTTGTAGCTTAAGATGGGTTTTCTACTAAATGGCAGAAGATTGCACAACACCCCAAGGCTAATTGCAAAGCACACATACATGACTGCATGTAATCTAGCCCTGGTGAGAGATTCCTTTTCTCTTTTAATTAAGAATCTGCTGGCTCTTATTTTGTAGCACAGCCTTTTCAAAGGCAGCATCATGAGGAGAACCCCAGTTTTTAATAAGGTATGTTGTAACTGGATAATTATATATATAAAAATCCAAATCCTGGATGCAAAACAACTTGAATGATCTCAACCGTGTATTTGCAATTAGGTGATAAAAAGGCTTTAGTAGAAATAGTAGAATCTTCTAACAAACGTGCATCAAAAATATAATGCAACAAATGATTATAATTCGCCTGTTTTTCTCCTAGATAGGCATTCATTTCTAGATCTTTTATTTTTTTGTTCCATCAAGACTAATACCTGACGTCCAGTGTTCCTCACCTGCTCTGGCGTGAAAAGTCAAGTCAGAAGTGCTCTCCCTTTCCCCAGGGAAAGCAAAAAGCACACATGGGGCCAGAGGAAACGTGTCGGGACAAGGAAACTTGCCCCAGTGCACCTCCTCTCCGGCACACCCCAACATGCTTCCTGTCCTACTGTCAATCAGTAAGAGACTTCCTAGAGGAATTACCTTGTGGTTATCCAGCATCGCATTCTCAAGAATGGCCAGGCTTTTTCTTTCTACCTAGGTAAAGGTTTGAAACTCTTGACAATCAGAGTAAAGGTTCAGTTCTACTGCTGTAGATCTCCCTGTACAACCTTTGTCCCACCCATTCGTGAACAAGCGCATACCTACCATGTCCCTTTAGGTCAGCGGTTCTCAACCTGTGGGTCGCGATTCCTTTGAGAGTCGAACGACCCTTTCTCAGGGGTTGCCTAAGACAATCTGAAAACACATATTCCCGATGGTCTTAGGAACTGAGACACAAATAATTTTATGGTTGGGGGTCATCACAACATGAGGAACTGTTTTAAAGAGTTGCGGCATTAGGAAGGTTGAGAACCTACTTTAGGTTATGTTTATGGTGGTTTTGAAAGAGCATGAGAAAAATTGACAAATGATCCTTTGCCAGAGGATAATTTTCTTAAAGGACAAAAGCCACAACAGTTGTAGAGCTTCCAGGATTAGAGGCAGTGGGTCTCCGCAGACCAGTTGTGGGAATAGGTAGGAAGAAGACTGCTGTTATCTTCCTGATCTCCTGTCGGGCTTTCTTGAAGCATCTCTTTGACTACCATTGGGAAAGGATGGTGGATCAGATAAACCTTTTGGTGTAATCCAGCACGGCTCCTCTTCTGCACCAAACACCCTAATTTGTTAATTTTACTGCATCTTAACACTCCAAGAATGGTAACTAGTTTTTATAAAATTA